>NC_141693.1:1700442346-1701042346 GCF_964263255.1 Lissotriton vulgaris
GAGGCACATGGTTGTCCTGGCACCGCAAATGTTGCTTCTGTGCTCCATTATTCTCACTTTGACATTTCTACATGTCATATCAACATAAATCAGGCCACAAAGACACTTGATTATGTAGATGACATTAGAGGAGTTACAATTAGTGTGCTCTCTCTGTTCCCACGGATTATTAAGACCCACATCAACGTTCTCGCTGTTGGTGGTCAATCTACACATGTCACATGAGCCACACCGCGTGTTGTCTGTGACAGGCGGAAGGTCCCAGGTCCCCCGAGGGTCCCCCGAGGATTGTTTTGCATTCTAGAATGAACCAATCGGTCCTCTTCTGAAACAGAACAATGATTTCTCAAGACGGAGGCCACTGGAATTCAGTATCCGCCAGTGTTTTAAGAGGATACGCTTTATTGCATTAGAGGAAGTTTTAAATGGTGTAACACAGATGGTGTTCTTCTTTTCAGGCCTTTCCACTTTTTCTAACAGGGTATCCCTCTGGCAGTTCCATGCCCTCCTCTGTGCCCTACGAACCACTTGCCTAGGGTAACCTCTGTTGTTCAGTTTTTCAGAGAGAAGGGGCGCTTCTTCCCTGAAGTTCTCTGGTTCAGAGCAGTTTCTGCGAAGTTGCAGCAACTGCCCCATCAGAAGATTTTCTCTAAGGGATTTGGGGTGAAAACTCCCAAACTGAAGCAAACCATTTTTGTCTGTGGGTTTGTGGTGGACTCTTGAGGACAGTTTCCCTTCATGCGGAAAAATCACTAAGTCCAGAAAAGGGAGGTTCTCCTTTGTAATAGTGGTGGTGAAATGCAGGAAAGGGTTCCGACTATTGAGCCATTGCATAAAGTCTGTTATAGACTCCTGATTGCCTTTCTATATGAGGAGGACATCATCTATAGAACGTTTCTAGACAAGGATGATGTGTGTCCATGGGTGACCTACATCAAAGATATGTTTCTGCTCGAGGGCAGCTACATACAGCCCCGCCAGGCTCGGCACGTATGCACTTTCCATTGAAGTACCATGGGTTTGAAAGTAGTGGGTCCCCATGTACTCAAAGAAGTTTATTTTTTTGCAGAGTTTTATAAAGCGCGAACTAGACCCGAATCCGAATCGGGTATCAGAGCGCTTTACATAGCACCAGTTATGTTACATGAGGACACACATTCATTTTTGTTAGGCATGGGGAGATTAAGTGATTTGCCCAGAATCACAGGATGTTTGGCGCTGTTACAGAGACTCGAACCCAGTTCCCCAGGTCCGAGGTCGAGCCTGGGTGTCTGATATTGCCAGTCCTGTTCAAAGAGTAGCTCTTCCACCACCCGCAAGGGGTGTCTAGTTGAGGAATATTGGTGTACAAGGATTCTATGTCTAATCCCACCAAATCCTCCTCATCAGTGTTGAAGTCCATATCACTGAGAAGGTTGAGAACCTCAGTGGTGTCTTTGAGGTAAGCTGTTCTACTTTGGACCAATGGTTTAAAAAAGAAGTCACAAAATAGTGACAAAGGTTTAAGAATAGAACCAATGCCAGCAACGATTGGTCTGCCTCGAAGTGGTCTCGTTGTCTTATGGACTTTAGGTAATGTGTAAAATGCAGGTGTGATGCGATCTTTTTGCTGCAAAAAGCTGGCCTCATGCTCCGAGATCCAGTCATTGGTCAGGGCTTCCTCTATAACTGTAGAAATTTCTATTCTTAAATCAGGTGTGGGATCTCTCAGGAGGACCTTATAGTTCCTTTCGTCCTCAAATAGTCTCCGGCATTCTTAATCATATGCTGCCTTAGTTTGGATAACTACTGCCCCACCCTTATCAGCGGGCTTGATGACCAGCTCTTGTTTATTTGTGAGTTCCTCAAGGGCCTCTTTTTCTGCTCTAGTGATGTACCTAAAGGGGTGAGTCTGTGTTTTTACCCTCTCTTCAATGTCATGGACCACTGCTCTCTTGGACGTGATAACTTCTAATGGGAGTGTGGAGCCCATTGGGGTCAAGTTAGATTTTGGGTGAAAGTTGGTGTCACCCCTATTCTCAAATCTGTCTTCCTGGCCCTTAAAAAAAAAAACTTCAGTCTCACAGACCTAGAGAAGACTGAGAGCTCCTGATACAGTCTGAAGTTGTCCAAGGTGTTAGTCGGAAGAAACCCCAGTCCCTTATTGAGCAATGTCTCTTGGGGAGTTGTCAGTTGGATATCCGGGAGGTTATTCACTAGATTCCCTCCTGGCTGGTGCCCGGTGAGGGATCCTGTGCCATGCTCCTGGCCACCCCTAGTTGAGATCCTTCCACTGGACCACCAGTGTTCCTCTTTGCTTTCCGCTGTCTCTGCCTCTGCCTAAAAAAGGGAGACCTGGTGTCCGTGGAAAGTGTTGGTGATTGTTAGGACCCTGCACCAGTGGGTATGGTTGGTACATCTTTGTTACCCCTGGAATCCTAATTCACATTTGAGCAGAAAAAAGCGTAAACTGACGTTTTAAGAGACCTCCTTTAGTTCGATATTGCCCATTTGTTCTTTCCCTAGCCTCTCTGCAGCAATAAGTGCAGTAGCGGCTGATGTAAGATAAATGTTATGGCGCAGGGGGGGCAGCGCAGAGGGGGGTGCATTGGGGGAGCGCGGGGTGAGGTGGCAGCTTAAGAGGATAAAATAATTAAAAAAATAAAACTTTCCTGCCGGTGTTCCCCACGCCGCACTGCTCCCCGGGCTTCTCCTCTTGGCACAGGCTGAAGCTCCCAGCTTCCCCTGCGGCCAATCCAGACGCTGCTCTCACCATGAGAGCAGCGTAGGGATTGGGTGAAGCGCACTAGTTTTGCATTCCATCAGGAGCTTAGAGCTCCCTTGCAATTTTACCAGATATGGATCAACACCTGGTAAAATGGGCCCTGTATTCCAGCACCTGGTAAATTTCAGAGTTGGACCACCAGTCCACTTGTAATCTGACTGAGCTGTATGCCACCATGGGATACCTCTCCACCAGACTCATAAGTGCCTGTGTTTAACTCTATTTTATATGTTTATTTGTATACATGTGTCTCCATGCAGGCCTTTGGTACTTCTACATGCACATGTATGTGTGTACCTATAGACATAGGCCTGCACGTATGCATGTGCCTGCATGCATGTATCTGGTGGTAATGTATGCACTTCATTTCAATAATGTGTTAGGTATACATGTCCTCTGCAGGGATTTGGTGGACATGCATGCACCTCAATGCATGGACACATGTTGGGCTTTCATAGACCTCTAGGCATGGATCTTGTGGTTATGCTTTCACATCTATGCTTGTATCTGGTGAATACGCATACACCTCTGTGCATGCATCTTATGCCTGTATTTCTTTTGTATACATTTTTTTAAAGCAAGTGTCTCTTTATACACACTCTATTTTGCATGTATGTGGTAATTGTGCAATCTACATGTATTTAGTGATTATGCGAGCACCTCCATGCACGCCTCATTTTATGTGTATCTTATCACAAATGTTGACTTTCCCCTCATCTATTTCTGTATGAACATGTGTATGCATTTGGCATTTTGTGTTTTTCCCTTTTTTGTGTTCTCCCCATTCCTATATCTATTTTATTCATGCACCAACTGCCTCTATCCATCTGCACCCAGGTATGCATCTGTAGGGTCTCCTCCAATTGCCTATATTTTTTAATGTCTTTGTTTATTTCTGCTTCTCTCTCTGTTCGTGTCCCTCTTCCTGTCTCTCTATCAGTATCTCTCTTTGTCTCTCTGTCCCCTTGTCTCTCTTTCTACCTCAATATCAATGTTACTCCTTTCTCTGACTACATATATAACTCTGTAGTTGTAGTTAGGGTGACAAGAGATAGGGATTTTCCTGAATGTTGTCCCTAGGCAAATATTTGAAAAACACAAAATGGCAGTGAGGAACTAGAGTAATTAAGTATGTAAACTTCCCTTTCATCTCTATTTCAATTCCAATACCAGTAAGTTAACCAATATCATTGCCTCTACAATGAATAATTATGAATTGGGGATACTCACAAGAACTAAGAGAGGAAATGAGAGGTAGGATGTTATTCCACCTTAAACACTAAATTACGCTCAGTTACACGCTTCTTGGCATACTCTCCAGCCCAAAAGATATAACTGTGTCCAATGATCTACACATAAACCATCTTCTTTGAACAGTACCCCAAACCTTCAAGAAACACTGATTGAATGTAGGAGAGGGAAACATGTATATACTGCATTGAACACTGTCCAATCAGATACTTTTAAAGTTATTACTTGTATAAATGAAAGTCTGATTAGTTATATGCAAAACTGGGCTAGTAACATAGCCCAAACAATAGTAAAGATGCACATTATCGAAAAAATAGACTAGACCGTAGATGTGAGAATATTATCGTTTACCTACAACTATTTCAGGAATATTTTAGGTCATATGACCATGTAAACCAATAGACTATAGGATTAGAAGGGAAAGTGACCATTTATATGTTATGTATTGGGCTATTTGGTGAAACCACACGTGAAAGACAGACAAACTTTAATTATATGACACAATAAATCAAAATCATGTAACCTAACAAGCACAATTAATCTGTAACACACTTTGCTATTGGATTATTATTTCCATTAGGCTACAGACGTAGACCAATACTACTACACTTATGCAAAGAGTATTTTACGTTAGCTGCAAACATGCTGTGCCATTTTTTACACAATGTATTTTGAATGTAGAAAGTGCACTTGTAAATGGAGCAAATGGGGATATACTACAGTTTGTAAAATATAAAACTAATAATGACATTGAATTTGTTACTGGGAAATTTCACAATATTAAGGAACCAAACCATATTGCAAGACCAACAGCAGGATTGTAGGTAAAAAATACAGTTTAGGTTTATCTGCACCTTGCTGGGCTATAAACGAGGAGCACAGTGAAAACTGATTTGTATGTGGCTGGGTCCAAACTGAGGTGGCATGGTGAGCAAAAGAACGATGGGTTGGAGTGCTACCTCAATCAATTGCCAGTGGTTACACTTACTGTAAGCAGCCTCTCATCACCTTTTCTGGTCTCATGTACCGCACTAAGTGGGATGGGTGTGCCTAGACATGGCTCCCATGCGCCCCGTATCACTAGAACCAAGGTATACCCAGCTGATGAGCCCATAACTAGTCCGAAACCAGCACTGGGTTGCTTGTGTTCCGGTTCAGGGAGGACCTGGCTGGGCAGTTCCGGCTGGACTGTTTCCATGAGGAGCCTGGTCAAGATTGATTTGCATATGGCTGCGTCCAAACTGAGGTAGCATAGTGAGCAAAACAACAATGGTTTGGAGTGTTACCCCGAGCTATTGCCAGTGGGTAAACCTATTGCAAACAGCTTCCCATCACCTTTTGTGTGTTTAAGGTGATGAATGATAGCATAGATTAGTACCTTATTTTTTTACTACCACACAAACAAAAGTTAATAAAAAATTGCATTTAATTATGTGTGTATGTGAAGAAATGTGGATGACATGTTTTATAATTTAGTGTTTTAAATCAAGTAACAAATTGAAAATTAAAACATAGAATGTAAAGTACTATTTCTTTATTATACATGCCTATACAATGTAACCTACCCTCACTTAACTTCTCCTTTACTATTCTTTTGTATATGTTACTACCTGCTCCTGTAAGTGAAAAAGTTGCGATAATAGCCAGCTCTTTATTTTTGTTTTCAGACATTTTATTGTTTTTCATAAAACAAAGTCATGATAAAGAATCCACATTACACTTCTGTTACATTACACAGTTTGGTGAGAATGTTTATAGAGACCACGATTACATACCGCCTAAAGAGATCAGACAATCAAATAACAATGGGACCAGATTTAATTTAGCTTAAGAAGACAATGTTGTAAAGGGTCAGTCTACCGACCAAGATATAGATCTCTGCAGCTCTGAAGTTACCAGTGATACATAACAAAAGCATACAAGGCAGGGCTCGAGTCGGGGGTACACGCGGGTGGACTACGTCCCCCCACTCTTTTCACAGGGTGGACGCCGTCCCCCCTGCCAAGAAGATGGACCCCACAGAAATAAGCTGAACGTGTCCCGGTGTAATTTTCAGACACCAGAACACGTTCAGCACGTGACGTCATGAGGTCATTTGCATATTGTCAGTCCACCCACTTCTTTTTATAGGATTTGTGCCCTGTACAAGGGTATCTACAAATCATAGCCTGGGAAAAAGAGAAATAACGGAAAGAGAGACAAAGAGCCCCATGTTGAGCAGAAGAAGATAAGGGAAAAGAGCAAAAGAAAAGAAGAAGCTACACTGTAGTAATCCGACAGGGCCACCAGCAGCCTTGTTCGATGACTGTGGCAGAGCAGTCGATTTCAGTAAGCAACAATCACACCCTATATTTAGGAACCTATGATGGTTTGACTTTCTGTAGATATTTATGAAAGGAGTCCCAAAGGCATCTTGATCCAGAGGTACTGTCCAATTTTGCATACATGACATTATCCACACCTCTAACAGACCAAAGCAAATTCAACCATTTTTCAAAGGAGTTCACTGAGGTTAGTTTCCAGTCTGAAAGTATCATCTTAGTGCCCAGAGACAGTAGAAGGTCAATCAACATTGAGGGCTGTTCCGTGAAACCAACTGAATGGTGGTTTGCAGGCCCTGTGTAACCGTCAAGAAATCAATCTTAAAGGCTTCTACTGTCATATCATGAACCAGTGACTGTATCTTAGTCCAGAGCAGTTACGCCATCTTACATGTGAAAAACATATGCAGTTCTCTATTATAATGAAATGGAAAATAGTTCTGAAAACAACTTTTTTTTTTCTTCTTTTTGTTTTGTGCGCCTTTTACTTTTTTTTTTCTTCAAACTATAGGTCAGTAGGACCAACTTAAAAATCACACACCCACCAGGGCACAAGAAAACCTACTGAAACAAAAGCCAAAAATAACCCTAAAGGTTTTGGGAAGGGCAGCGGTGAGATATTACAAGCTCCCGGTGGTTATTCAGGTTGCTCTCCCCTGAGACGATGACTGTTTTGCAAAATAAACAGGAGGTCTCTGTCCCCGCATACTGCTCAGTAATGTTGTGCTGCTGCCCAGGGAGGTCCACATCAACTACCAAGCCAGGTGGTTGAATGCCGGGTGGTGCAGACGTACTAGATGGTGCAAGTAATTGTGCGGCCATGGCTAAAAGGGACAGTCCATCAGTTGGAATATCTCCAGCTCCAGCAGATGTTCCCTCCTTGAGTTGCGCCATCTCCAGCTTTCTTCTCTTTTTTGCCTCATCCAATTTGGATTTATGCTCGGCGTAGAGGTGTTTATGCATTCCTGACGTCCCCAATGAGTACCGCTCTCCGCTACCACGGGACAGCACTTTATAACACTCTGAGCATGTCACCTTCCGGGCATTAACTTTTTTCTCACCTGCAGCAAAAGTGAAGAACTCCCACACCACCGACTCTTTCTGGTGTTTTTGCTGCTGCTTTGGTTCTTGCTCCTTGACAGCATTGCCCTCCTCTTTCTCTTCGGGTGCAGCATGAGCAACGCCACTGGGTTCTCTCCCTTGAGCCATGGTGAAAACCTGGACCCTAACGCGGCAACAGTAGTAGCAGCAAACGAACTGTTACAGTTGAGAGATGGCCAAAAGCACAAGAATGAGCAGAAATAAAAAGCAGCTTTCTATTGGTTTAACAAGGAATGTTTCCAGCCTATCAGACGCTTTCTTAGTATTGCGAAGTAACGCGGGACTTCCAAGATAGTACTGCGGTAGCGGCAATAACCAAATATAGTGCACCGTCATACTACACATCCCTCCTCTGTTCTCAGAAGAACAACTTTCTTTTGTTAAATAACAAACACAACAGTAATTACAAATGTTTTTAAACAAATATATACACACAATATATTACGCTACACAAGTGTAGCCCAATTATACCTCCCCAAAATAAACAGTCTTTGCACTATTACCATTATATATATATTTTTAAATGCCATTAATAACATAGGAACAAATGTAAAAAATAAATTACTACCTCTAAAATCCCACAAAATTATGGTTTGCTGATTAATTATGAAATAACAAGATGGCCGCCATTCTACCCACAATAGACGAGCGGAATTAACTTCTGAAAGTATGTCCACGCTGTTCATAACTGTGGGCTGCCAGCCAAGGATTGAGTTCATGTGATACGATATGGCAGAAAGTATACATTGTGTCGCTACGTATTTTTACAATTGAAATTGTTGGCTATCATGTATAATTATGCAATGTGGCATTGCACGAATGATTGAAGAATTAATTCATTTATGTTTGCGGATTAATTATAACACAGTAAGATGGCCACTAGTCTACCCGCAATGTACGAGTAAAATTCACTTTTGGTAGTACGTATACTCTGCCAATGACTGCAGACTGCTAGCCATTCATTATGATTTCCGTATTTAAATGACGATAAGACTCTGGCCATCTTGACCTTGACAAGGCATGTGCCGAAACGCGTCTGTCAAAGTTTCTTTTGTGTTGTTTTTTTCCAATAACTTTAATAATTGAGTGATTCTCTGTGAGTGTGCAACCTTTTTTTGAGAAATATACACAATGACAAAGTTATACGCCCGCACTCTGGATAGATTTTCCAAACAATTTTATATGGCTAACCCATTTCAACCTGCTCGGTCTTCTTCGAAGCCATAAGTGATTGTAGTGCTCTATCTCCTACAAACACATACTTTCAAGATAAAACATAAAAGAAAGATTTGCGGGTACAAGCACTTGGTTCATAATGGGAAAAAGACTAGTGTCAGAAAACTATATATAAATGATGTTGATTCCATATAAAGCTCATATATCAGCAACAATTAGACACAAGTGTGTTTACCCATGCAGGTATTAAACAAGGATACTTTTTATACATTTTAAGTCTGTGGGCTGCAACATAAGTCAAGAAAAATCATGTTCTAACAGATTACTTTTTACAAATCATGCTATGTTACGATGGATACAAGCTTGATTATATAGTTATCCGCAAAGTATACATGTAGATAGATTTGCGGGTACAAACACTTAATGCATAATAGAAGAAAGACTAGTGTCAGAAAATATATACACTGCATAGAATTGATATATGGCTCATACGAGCATAGTTGAACACAAGTGTGTTTGCCCAGGCATGCGTTCAACACTGTTTCCCATTCTATCCTTCTCAACACTCTCCATTCCTGTGCTATCACTGGCCTGGCACTCAAGTGGCTATCCAGCTTCCTATCAAACAGGACCTTCCAAGTTTTTTCCTCCACAGCCAATTCCAAAACTCATGTATCACAGTATGGAGTCCCCCAAGGCTCCATACTGAGCCCCTTGCTCTTCAAATATATACGTCAGCCCTCTGGCTACAATAGCTGAACAAGCTGGGCTCACTATATACTTCTACGCAGATGACACTCAGCTCATCTTCTCGCTCTCTTCTAACACAAATTCCAACACATCAGCGCTTCGATCTGGACTAACAGACATTGCTGAATGGATGCCGGCCAACAAATTAAAACTTAATGGTGGAAAACCGAACTTCTCCTTTTCGGTAACAATAAAATCCTCTGGGGCCCCCACCATTGGCCGTCACAGATGGGCTCATCCCCGCCCCCTTCCCAATCTGCCCGCAATCTGGGTGTCATTGTCAATGAACAACTGACAATGAAGCAACAAGTGGTCAAAGTAGCTTCCACTTGCTTTGCCATTCTCAAATGGCTTAGGAAAATCCTCTGGATGCTCCCTATGTCCATCCAAAAACTGTAGTCCAAGCCCTGATAGCATCCAGATTGGACTACAGTAATGTTCTGTACTTGGGCGCAAGCAAGGAAGTGCTACGCAAGCTACTGGTTGTACAGAACACTGCTGCTAGATTACTTTGCAAACTTCCCAAAAAAACTGCTATCTCAGCCTCACTACGTTACCTTCACTGGCTCCGAATTGACAGTCGTGTCAAATTTAAAGCCCTATGCTACATGCATAAAATCAACTCCGGACAATTTGAAGGTATCAACCCAGGCTGTCTTGTGAGTAAAACACTAGCTATGTCAAAACATTATAATATACCAAAAAACAGTCAGACTATAACACAACAATAAATTTGATATCAAAAATAATTGGTTTTAATTAAAAAAGATTAGTTTCACAAATGAGTTTTGTATACATGATGAATTAATGCAATAAAACAGATATTCTTTATAAATAAAACATATAAGTTAAAACCAGAAGGCGAAACATTGATGTTTATCCTATCTAATATTGGTGAGGCTGTGGTCTGTCAGTCAACGCGTTTCGACACGTCGTGGTGTCTTCATCAGGACAAAATTATGTGCAGCCAAATTTTTCTAGAGAGAACAGAACATTTTTAGTTCTTATTCACATTTACAAGAGTGTTATAGTTCTTATATATACACTTGATTATTAATGTCATACAGAAAATTCACAATTAAATTATTCATGTTCATTTAAGATTAAGACAAAAACACATCTTTTATGTACATAGCATTAGTGTAGAGAAATCATTTTTTCATGGAGGTACTATGTTGAGGAGATATTATCAATCTGGTTAAAGATTAATAATTAACATCACATTAGCGTCAGTGTCACTCTTATTGGAACTTGACTGTTTAAAAACGGTATATCCATTGTTTTTGATAAATCATAATACAGTACCATATTTCAGTCTGATCTTATTCACTAGATAGCATATGATTCTCTTATTATTGTTATGCATTTACTTCCGTCTCTTAAGTCTAATGTGCATCAACATTTTTTTCTCTCTCAAAAGTGCCCTTCTCCCAAAGCGGCAAAAGTGGATAAAAGAAATATAGAAAAGATAGGAAAAAGCTTTTCTAAAGATAAGAAAATACAGTCCTATTTTCAGTTTACCTATTTTCCCAAAATTTGTCCTCTTTTTTATAATGTCCTATAAGGCCTGTCTACCTATGCAGTTGTCTATTGCGTCATAACCATTACCAGCGTTATGAAGGATCTATACATTACATGCCTAGAGATCAAAATTAGGTTATACGTTTACCAATGTTAGGGTTACCTGATGGAACTTAGTTTTATCGCTCTTTAAATCTCCAAATCCGTCCACAAAGAGTGAGGCACCTCTTATAATTCTATATTTTGCGGCATGTGAAATCTGAAAAAGATCCAGTCAACATGTCCAAATCTTTAAGAATCCTTTATTATTTCCTCTGAAAACATTCTCTGCCTAAGTAGCATAATCACGATATATTTGTCAGCATAATTTTGTGTACCTGTATCACTAGATTTCACTGCTCCCTTCTCACTTCCTGTGGACCAAATATTCTTTTTAATGCTTTTCACTTTAAGGTCACGTGTCTCCTGTCGAGAAAATATAATATCTCTCTAAAAATTGCCATCTAGCATGTTATTTTTACAAATGAATATTCATTGGTTTACAAACAAAATGTTTTTCACCGCTAAAATAATTTCAGGGTTTTGCAGTGGAACACGTTGTGCCAGTAGCTAAGGTTGATGAGGAGTCGCGGGCTCAAACAGAGTTTATATTCATTCTTTTGAAAAAGAAGAAATAGAGAGCGCTAATTAGTGTCTACCGTTTTACAAAAGATTGATTACCACGCTGTGCCTGCTGTCTAAAGGTCGCACAGATTCCTACCGTTTAGTGTTTATTTTCCTTTTTTCTTGTAACGGCTTGTTTGCAAGGAGCCCTGTTGTTATAGCGCGTGACAGCCAAAGGTCTGTCTCGGCTGGATTCGGCAGTAACGTTAAAAGGGCATACACTGTTGCCGCGATTCAGAGTTCTACTCCCCTTAATACGAGTCTCTGGAGATAAAACAAAATTAGAAAAAGGGAGGTATATTAATTTACCATATGCGGGTGAAATTACTTCAGGATTAGTGGGCCAGCGGGGAAGTTCTTACCTGCAAGGCGTTCGCTCTCGTCTAAAATCAATCAGGTACCGGCTGGTTCGTGAAGAAGTAGGAATTTGTCAGCCGCCCTGTGATTGGTATTTATGCGATGTGCACATGACATCATCTATGCATAGGAACGCCCCTATTTAAAGCTATAGTGATAGTCCAAAAGACTTTCAGGAGACTTTCTTTTATATCTATACATAGCAAAGCCCCTGAATAAAGCTGTAGTTATAGTACAAGAGACTTTCAGGAGACTTTCTTTTATATCAGACCAATTAAGGTGTATAGTGGGACTTTCTTAGCTTCTATATATATGGCTGAGATACCCGCCACCCCCTCTCAACACAATCCCCAATGATGGGAAACCGGAAACGTTCTGGACTTTTTGGAAGACGGGAGGGAGTGACCCTCCCGGCCGTATTTATTAAAATATGAAACAAAATTAAAACGTTAAAATAACAGTTTCATATTAATGTACAATTTCATTTCCACATTTGCGATGTTTGGCTAACCTTAACATATTCTCTAATACAAAGGTTCTCCAAGCCGATCTAACATCCTACAAAACTTTAAATTGAAATTGTACATCCTAACGTTTAAGGGCCAACGGCAAGGTCATAACCGGTGTCAAGATCCCTAAACCAGACATATCCCCCTCACTTGTGAGGGGCGACCGCACAGAGGCGTACCTCAAGTGCATTTACCAATTTCCCTTGACTTGACGGGGGCCCCAATAAACTCGACGCCATTTAAAGGTCGTCCGAGGACTCGTGTGAGGTATCTAGAAGGTAGCGTAGACCCCCTCCCAAACCCCACACAACTTACCACATCTGCCGTCGCAGATGTCCTGGCCCCAGGAAATTCCCCAGGAGGGGGCTGTAGCCCCTCCTACCCAGGAAGGGGCCTTGACCGCCTTTCCTTTCCTTTCGGCGGCCCATCCTTAGAAGGGACCGCCTCCCCGTTGAGGGGCCAATGGCCACCTCCCTCGAGCGCTCCCATCCGTAATGGGTGATGCCCACCCCTAGGGATCTTCCAATTACTGCTCACCGATCATGACCTTACCGCCCGACCAAAATAAATACGACAATTCTAACTAAATTACTAAATTACTAAATTACTAAAGCAGTAACAATTACGACTTATAAAAGGCATGATTACTGGTCAACAACAGTGCATCATTATTTTATTTGCAAAAAAACATACTACAATTTATCCATTTTTTATTGCATATTCAAAGGTATCACGATAATCATTACAACCTGCAAAAAATAGTGTTATCACATCAACTTTTATTCAAAACCACTTGCTGTCCTCAGGGGCTGGTGGGTGGGTCAAAATTGGCTCTTCGTTCCGTCTCGAGCTCACGTGCAGCGAGGAGGTGCAGCTTCAGAGCACAGGAACAAGAGGATGCTCTCTTGGCTTGTTGCTCCTTTTATCCGTCTTCAGGGCGGGAGTAAACCCGCCCCTGCCTGCCCCGAAGGGCGTGGCCGGCCGCGTCAATGTCTAGGCCAGCCCACTCCAGGGCGGGAAAAGGCGCGCCCCGGCTAAGCCGCTTCGGGCATACCAGCCGAGACTCGCCTCCCGCCCAAGATGGCTTCCCGGGGGGATCGTGGTACTCCGCCATACGTTCGGGGGGACCGAATGGTCGCCCCTTTCCATATGGCTGAGATACCCGCCACCCCCTCTCAACACAATCCCCAATGATGGGAAACCGGAAACGTTCTGGACTTTTTGGAAGACGGGAGGGAGTGACCCTCCCGGCCGTATTTATTAAAATATGAAACAAAATTAAAACGTTAAAATAACAGTTTCATATTAATGTACAATTTCATTTCCACATTTGCGATGTTTGGCTAACCTTAACATATTCTCTAATACAAAGGTTCTCCTAGCCGATCTAACATCCTACAAAACTTTAAATTGAAATTGTACATCCTAACGTTTAAGGGCCAACGGCAAGGTCATAACCGGTGTCAAGATCCCTAAACCAGACATATCCCCCTCACTTGTGAGGGGCGACCGCACAGAGGCATACCTCAAGTGCATTTACCAATTTCCCTTGACTTGACGGGGGCCCCAATAAACTTGACGCCATTTAAAGGTCGTCCGAGGACTCGTGTGAGGTATCTAGAAGGTAGCGTAGACCCCCTCCCAAACCCCACACAACTTACCACATCTGCCGTCGCAGATGTCCTGGCCCCAGGAAATTCCCCAGGAGGGGGCTGTAGCCCCTCCTACCCAGGAAGGGGCCTTGACCGCCTTTCCTTTCCTTTCGGCGGCCCATCCTTAGAAGGGACCGCCTCCCCGTTGAGGGGCCAATGGCCACCTCCCTCGAGCGCTCCCATCCGTAATGGGTGACGCCCACCCCTAGGGATCTTCCAATTACTGCTCACCGATCATGACCTTACCGCCACAGGCCGGATAGTTGACCGGCTATCCGGACCCCCCACAACACTCCTGCCTAAAGGTCATGTCATAAAGTCCTTAGCCAAGCTATCAGGTCTCCTATGAGTAACTCGTTCCCCACCCGGGACAAATGAACACCATCCTCCAAATACATACCTTTCTTAGGCATTCTCCGACAGAGTATCTGTAAGACAAAAAAGAAAGATTACCACGCTCAAAATTGGCTCTTCGTTCCGTCTCGAGCTCACGTGCAGCGAGGAGGTGCAGCTTCAGAGCACAGGAACAAGAGGATGCTCTCTTGGCTTGTTGCTCCTTTTATCCGTCTTCAGGGCGGGAGTAAACCCGCCCCTGCCTGCCCCGAAGGGCGTGGCCGGCCGCGTCAGTGTCTAGGCCAGCCCACTCCAGGGCGGGAAAAGGAGCGCCCCGGCTACGCCGCTTCGGGCATACCAGCCGAGACTCGCCTCCCGCCCAAGATGGCTTCCCGGGGGGATCGTGGTACTCCGCCATACGTTCGGGGGGACCGAATGGTCGCCCCTTTCCATTATTCTTGTTAGGGGCAACAAAAAACGCTAATTATAATGGAGTTAATAATTTGATTTATTTTAAGAAAATGTCTTAAATACTGGTACATGTATGTCAATCATAAAGGAAGTAGAGACAGTTTCTTATTTCTTTGAGTGAGCTCAGTCTTTCCCTGATTGTCGCGTTTTACCAGAAGAGTGTCTATAAATTGATTTTTACAATTTTTAATTTTCTTAAAATTATTTAGGATGAACAAAACAAGAGGTTTTATCATACCTAAAATAGAGGGCAATTACTTATATTATAGCGTTTTCCCAGGAACATTCCTGGTTTAGCCCATTTTCCAATGTGTTGAGCGTAAAAATCCAGTATATTTCTCGTTTTTTTCTTATTTTGTCACCTCCTAAGTTATTTGGTGTGTGTATCTTCTCTAGAATCCGCCATTTTATTTCCTCTGGGGAATGTCTAAAATCTGAGAAGTGATTCACTAATGGTGCTGTAATCTTCTTTGTTTTAATCGCCGATCTATGCTCAGTTAATCTGGTCTTTATGGCTCTTGCTGTTTCCCCAACATATCCTAAATTACAAGGACATGTAATTAGGTAAACTACGTTTTGCGTATTGCATGTCCATAGGTCCTTTGCTTGTATCTTGACATTATTAAGGGTCATAGTTTCTCCTTTATGAATGCTATTACAAGATTTACATGAACCGCAACCCGAGGTACCTTTTATTGGGTTCTTATTATCAATAGATCTTTGCACAAAAGGTGAAACCCCTGTCGTTTTATGGAATCTAGAGCGGACAATTTGATCCTTAAGATTTTTATTACGCCGATGTGCATACATAGGTTTCGCCATTTTTGGTTGGGTCTTATCAAGATTTAGCAAATGCCAGTTGGAGTTGATTACCTGCCTGATAGTAGCGTCAAGAGTTGAATGTTTAGTTATACAGACCAATTTTGGATCTGTTCTTGACTTTTGTGAATTTAAAAGGGCGTCTCTATCATAGAACCTGGCTCTTTTATACGCCTCTCTGACCAGGCGATGAGGATAACCTCTTTGGATAAATCTCCTCTTCATGCTCTCAGATTGTAGATCAAAATCTCTTAGGTCGGTGCAATTGCGCCGGACTCTAAGGAATTGGGAGAAGGGGATACTGTTTTTCTGACATTGCGGATGGAAACTCTTGAAATGTAACAAGGTGTTCCTGGCGGTCGGCTTCGTGTATAGATCCACTCCCAGTACACCTTCATTGTTCTTAATATAGATGTCAAGGAATTCCACCTTGTTTTTGTTGGTATGGGCAGTAAATCGCAAATTTTCATCTGCTGCGTTCAGCCACAAGAGGAATTCCTCTAGAGTCTGTTCCCCATTGGTCCACACAAAGAAAATGTCATCTATGTAGCGAAACCAATGGGAAACAGACTCGAAAAAAGGGGCCATCTCATTGAAGATGTGTTTAGCTTTGAATGCAGTCATATATATATTGGCTATGGAAGGAGCCATAGAGGCTCCCATGCTGACTCCCTTCGTTTGGAGGAAACAATGTTCTCCAAATTCAAAGAAATTCTCTTTTAATACCAGGGTTAGACATTCCTTTATAAAACTACTAGAGCATGGAATCTGGTACTTCTCAATGAACCACATTGTTGTTTCTATAGCTCCTGTTTGAGGAATGTTACTATATAAGGACTCAATTTCAAGAATTACTAAGATGTCATTCTGTGGGTTAAATTGTAGGTTTTCAACTTTTTTTATAATCTCACTCGTATCTTTGATGTAGGAGGGTGACAGGGAGATGTATGGACGTAGTATGTTATTTAGGTATTTAGAGATCGCTTCCAAAGGGGTTCCTATTGTTGATACGATAGGGCGATAAGGTGGATCTTCCTGATTTTTATGGACTTTAGGTAGTCCATATATACACGATATCTTTCTATCTGATTTGTTTAAAAATTCAAATTCTTTTTTATTAATGATTCCTGCAATAAGAGCTTTGCTGGTTATTTTGTTAATGGTTCTCACTATCCTTTCTGTGGGGTCCAACTTGATTTTTTTATAAAACGTCTGGTCATTTAACATCTCCAGCATTTTTGTTTCATATATTGCCGTGTCAATTAGGGCTATTCCTCCCCCTTTATCACTACTCTTAACCGTAATGGTTTCATCATTCTTTAAACTATTTATAGAGTCATGTTCTTCTCTTGAAATGTTGTATTTCGGTTTAGGGATAAACCTTAAAGTTTGGTCAAGTTTGTTCAATACTGCTTTTTCAAAAATCGCTATTTCAGGACCTACCTGTTCTAAAGTTGGTGTGAATGTGGATGGTAGAGATACTATGTTTGGAGATATGTTTTCTAATGATAGAGGGTCATTGTCTGTAAAGAATCTTTTTAGCCTAATCTTACGAAAGAAAGCATGAATGTCTCGATATAATTCTAAGACATTAACCTGGGCATGGGGACAAATGACAGACCTTTGGACAGAATTGAGAGGTCTGAAGGAGCTAGATTGTGTGAGGATAGATTAAATATCGGGATTACATCCCGTTCCTCCAATACTGCTTGCTCCTTGTTTCCAGATATTGCTGAGGCTCCTGAGCATACTGATGGGTCTGATAATTGCCTCTTGTGGGGTTCTGGAATCTTACTCTTCTCCGGCCTCCTCTCCCCCCTCTGTTCCCTAAAAAAGGTTGGCGATTGCCTCTTTGGTTATTTCTTGGGTCAAAAGGTCTTTCATCATGATAACCCATACTACTTTCTTCCTCTGATTCTGGGTCTGATGAATCAGAGAATGTATTGATCCTATGTTGGGTATCGTATCTTGGTGTACCCTGTTGATATTCTGATTGAAAAAACCGTCTACAATGTATGGGAATGTGCGTTCCAGACTGTAGAACCTTTTATCTTAGGCAAACTTCTCCTCTTTTCTTTTTTTAAGATAGTCTGAAAAAGAAGCCATATCTTTTTTTATGATGTCAAGTTGTTTATTTGCCTCTTCCATTGTGGTTGATTTTTTAATCTTGTCTTCTAGTTCTTCGATTTCCTTTCTTATTTCTGTTGCTAATTCCTTAGATGCAGATATTATCAGGATCATTAAATCTCTGGAGCAGTGAGTAGCTATCATACTCCATTTATTGAGGAAAGTTTTAATATCAACGAACAAACCTGGAATGTTTCTGACTCTAAGTCCTAGTGGAATTATGCCATGCTTTAAATAATTCAACATAAATTTCCCATGGGCTTCTATCCTTATCAATTTCTTTTGTAGATTTAATAATTTATTTGTATCACTATTATTCAGAGGATTACTTGTGGAGCCATTCCCAAATGCTGCACTAGTACCTACCAGAGTAGCGAAATCGTCATCTGAGAACCCAAAGGTCTGGAATTGGGCCATCAGTTTTGTTTGAAAATATACAAGTTCTGTAATTGATTTATAGGTAAGAAAAATAGTAAAAAGGGAGAAAATGGGAGAAGAGAACAGGCGGTAAAAAGATGAAAGATAGTACAAACTTTTATACTTTAGTAAACCTCCATTGCAAAAGGTCCAAATAGAAACAAAAAGTTAAAGCCCCACACGGAATTACCGTGGGTAGAAATTTTTGTGAAGTAACAAGGGCCCCCTGGTAAGGATAAAGATCCTGGGTCAGGGAAAAACGTACAATTTGAAGGTATCAACCCAGGCTGTCTTGTGAGCAAAACACTAGCTATGTCAAAACATTATAATATACCAAAAAACAGTCAGACTATAACACAACAATAAATTTGATATCAAAAATAATTGGTTTTAATTAAAAAAGATTAGTTTCACAAATGAGTTTTGTATACATGATGAATTAATGCAATAAAACAGATATTCTTTATAAATAAAACATATAAGTTAAAACCAGAAGGCGAAACATTGATGTTTATCCTATCTAATATTGGTGAGGCTGTGGTCTGTCAGTCAACGCGTTTCGACACGTCGTGGTGTCTTCATCAGGACAAAATTATGTGCAGCCAAATTTTTCTAGAGAGAACAGAACATTTTTAGTTCTTATTCACATTTACAAGAGTGTTATAGTTCTTATATATACACTTGATTATTAATGTCATACAGAAAATTCACGATTAAATTATTCATGTTCATTTAAGATTAAGACAAAAACACATCTTTTATGTACATAGCATTAGTGTAGAGAAATAATTTTTTCATGGAGGTACTATGTTGAGGAGATATTATCAATCTGGTTAAAGATTAATAATTAACATCACATTAGCGTCAGTGTCACTCTTATTGGAACTTGACTGTTTAAAAACGGTATATCCATTGTTTTTGATAAATCATAATACAGTACCATATTTCAGTCTGATCTTATTCACTAGATAGCATATGATTCTCTTATTATTGTTATGCATTTACTTCCGTCTCTTAAGTCTAATGTGCATCAACATTTTTTTCTCTCTCAAAAGTGCCCTTCTCCCAAAGCGGCAAAAGTGGATAAAAGAAATATAGAAAAGATAGGAAAAAGCTTTTCTAAAGATAAGAAAATACAGTCCTATTTTCAGTTTACCTATTTTCCCAAAATTTGTCCTCTTTTTATAATGTCCTATAAGGCCTGTCTACCTATGCAGTTGTCTATTGCGTCATAACCATTACCAGCGTTATGAAGGATCTATACATTACATGCCTAGAGATCAAAATTAGGTTATACATTTACCAATGTTAGGGTTACCTGATGGAACTTAGTTTTATCGCTCTTTAAATCTCCAAATCCGTCCACAAAGAGTGAGGCACCTCTTATAATTCTATATTTTGCGGCATGTGAAATCTGAAAAAGATCCAGTCAACATGTCCAAATCTTTCAGAATCCTTTATTATTTCCTCTGAAAACATTCTCTGCCTAAGTAGCATAATCACAATATATTTGTCAGCATAATTTTGTGTACCTGTATCACTAGATTTCACTGCTCCCTTCTCACTTCCTGTGGACCAAATATTCTTTTTAATGCTTTTCACTTTAAGGTCACGTGTCTCCTGTCGAGAAAATATAATATCTCTCTAAAAATTGCCATCTAGCATGTTATTTTTACAAATGAATATTCATTGGTTTACAAACAAAATGTTTCTCACCGCTAAAATAATTTCAGGGTTTTGCAGTGGAACACGTTGTGCCAGTAGCTAAGGTTGATGAGGAGTCGCGGGCTCAAACAGAGTTTATATTCATTCTTTTGAAAAAGAAGAAATAGAGAGCGCTAATTAGTGTCTACCGTTTTACAAAAGATTGATTACCACGCTGTGCCTGCTGTCTAAAGGTCGCACAGATTCCTACCTTTTAGTGTTTATTTTCCTTTTTTCTTTTAACGGCTCGTTTGCAAGGAGCCCTGTTGTTATAGCGCGTGACAGCCGAAGGTCTGTCTCGGCTGGATTCGGCAGTAACGTTAAAAGGGCATACACTGTTGCCGCGATTCAGAGTTCTACTCCCCTTAATACGAGTCTCTGGAGATAAAACAAAATTAGAAAAAGGGAGGTATATTAATTTACCATATGCGGGTGAAATTACTTCAGGATTAGTGGGCCAGCGGGGAAGTTCTTACCTGCAAGGCGTTCGCTCTCGTCTAAAATCAATCAGGTACCGGCTGGTTCGTGAAGAAGTAGGAATTTGTCAGCCGCCCTGTGATTGGTATTTATGCGATGTGCACATGACATCATCTATGCATAGGAACGCCCCTATTTAAAGCTATAGTGATAGTCCAAAGGACTTTCAGGAAACTTTCTTTTATATCTATACATAGCAAAGCCCCTGAATAAAGCTGTAGTTATAGTACAAGAGACTTTCAGGAGACTTTCTTTTATATCAGACCAATTAAGGTGTATAGTGGGACTTTCTTAGCTTCTATATAATATTCTTGTTAGGGGCAACGAAAAACGCTAATTATAATGGAGTTAATAATTTGATTCATTTTAAGAAAATGTCTTAAATACTGGTACATGTATGTCAATCATAAAGGAAGTAGAGCCAGTTTCTTATTTCTTTGAGTCTCCTGAAAGTCTCTTGTACTATAACTACAGCTTTATTCAGGGGCTTTGCTATGTATAGATATAAAAGAAAGTCTCCTGAAAGTCCTTTGGACTATCACTACAGCTTTAAATAGGGGCGTTCCTATGCATAGATGATGTCATGTGCACATCGCATAAATACCAATCACAGGGAGGCTGACAAATTCCTACTTCTTCACGAACCAGCCGGTACCTGATTGATTTTAGACGAGAGCGAACGCCTTGCAGGTAAGAACTTCCCCGCTGGCCCACTAATCCTGAAGTAATTTCACCCGCATATGGTAAATTAATATACCTCCCTTTTTCTAATTTTGTTTTATCTCCAGAGACTCGTATTAAGGGGAGTAGAACTCTGAATCGCGGCAACAGTGTATGGCCTTTTAACGTTACTGCCGAATCCAGCCGAGACAGACCTTCGGCTGTCACACGCTATAACAACAGGGCTCCTTGCAAACGAGCCGTTAAAAGAAAAAAGGAAAATAAACACTAAACGGTAGGAATCTGTGCGACCTTTAGACAGCAGGCACAGCGTGGTAATCAATCTTTTGTAAAACGGTAGACACTAATTAGCGCTCTCTATTTCTTCTTTTTCAAAAGAATGAATATAAACTCTGTCTGAGCCTGCGACTCCTCATCAACCTTAGCTACTGGCACAACGTGTTCCACTGCAAAACCCTGAAATTATTTTAGCGGTGAGAAACATTTTGTTTGTAAACCAATGAATATTCATTTGTAAAAATAACATGCTAGATGGCAATTTTTAGAGAGATATTATATTTTCTCGACAGGAGACACGTGACCTTAAAGTGAAAAGCATTAAAACGAATGTTTGGTCCACAGGAAGTGAGAAGGGAGCAGTGAAATCTAGTGATACAGGTACACAAAATTATGCTGACAAATATATCGTGATTATGCTACTTAGGCAGAGAATGTTTTCAGAGGAAATAATAAAGGATTCTGAAAGATTTGGACATGTTGACTGGATCTTTTTCAGATTTCACATGCCGCAAAATATAGAATTATAAGAGGTGCCTCACTCTTTGTGGACGGATTTGGAGATTTAAAGAGCGATAAAACTAAGTTCCATCAGGTAACCCTAACATTGGTAAACGTATAACCTAATTTTGATCTCTAGGCATGTAATGTATAGATCCTTCATAACGCTGGTAATGGTTATGACGCAATAGACAACTGCATAGGTAGACAGGCCTTATAGGACATTATAAAAAAAGGACAAATTTTGGGAAAATAGGTAAACTGAAAATAGGACTGTATTTTCTTATCTTTAGAAAAGCTTTTTCCTATCTTTTCTATATTTCTTTTATCCACTTTTGCCGCTTTGGGAGAAGGGCACTTTTGAGAGAGAAAAAAATGTTGATGCACATTAGACTTAAGAGACGGAAGTAAATGCATAACAATAATAAGAGAATCATATGCTATCTAGTGAATAAGATCAGACTGAAATATGGTACTGTATTATGATTTATCAAAAACAATGGGTATACCGTTTATAAACAGTCAAGTTCCAATAAGAGTGACACTGACGCTAATGTGATGTTAATTATTAATCTTTAACCAGATTGATAATATCTCCTCATCATAGTACCTCCATGAAAAAATGATTTCTCTACACTAATGCTATGTACATAAAAGATGTTTTTTGTCTTAATCTTAAATGAACATGAATAATTTAATCGTGAATTTTCTGTATGACATTAATAATTAAGTGTATATATAAGAACTATAACACTCTTGTAAATGTGAATAAGAACTAAAAATGTTCTGTTCTCTCTAGAAAAATTTGGCTGCACATAATTTGTCCTGATGAAGACACCGCGACGTGTCGAAACGCGTTGACTGACAGACCACAGCCTCACCAATATTAGATAGGATAAACATCAATGTTTCGCCTTCTGGTTTTAACTTATATGTTTTATTTATAAAGAATATCTGTTTTATTGCATTAATTCATCATGTATACAAAACTCATTTGTGAAACTAATCTTTTTTAATTAAAACCAATTATTTTTGATATCAAATTTATTGTTGTGTTATAGTCTGACTGTTTTTTGGTATATTATAATGTTTTGACATAGCTAGTGTTTTTCTCACAAGACAGCCTGGGTTGATACCTTCAAATTGTACGTTTTTCCCTGACCCAGGATCTTTATCCTTACCAGGGGGCCCTTGTTACTTCACAAAAATTTCTACCCACGGTAATTCCGTATGGGGCTTTAACTTTTTGTTTCTATTTGGACCTTTTGCAATGGAGGTTTACTAAAGTATAAAAGTTTGTACTATCTTTCATCTTTTTACCGCCTGTTCTCTTCTCCCATTTTCTCCCTTTTTACTATTTTTCTTACCTATAAATCAATTACAGAACTTGTATATTTTCAAACAAAACTGATGGCCCAATTCCAGACCTTTGGGTTCTCAGATGACGATTTCGCTACTCTGGTAGGTACTAGTGCAGCATTTGGGAATGGCTCCACAAGTAATCCTCTGAATAATAGTGATACAAATAAATTATTAAATCTACAAAAGAAATTGATAAGGATAGAAGCCCATGGGGAATTTATGTTGAATTATTTAAAGCATGGCATAATTCCACTAGGACTTAGAGTCAGAAACATTCCAGGTTTGTTTGTTGATATTAAAACTTTCCTCAATAAATGGAGTATGATAGCTACTCGCTGCTCCAGAGATTTAATGATCCTGATAATATCTACATCTAAGGAATTAGCAACAGAAATAAGAAAGGAAATCGAAGAACTAGAAGACAAGATTAAAAAATCAACCACAATGGAAGAGGCAAATAAACAACTTGACATCATAAAAAAAGATATGGCTTCTTTTTCAGACTATCTTAAAAAAAGAAAAGAGGAGAAGTTCGCCAAAGATAAAAGGTTCTACAGTCTGGAACGCACATACCCATACATTGTAGAAGGTTTTTTCAAATCAGAATATCAACAGGGTACACCAAGATAAGATACCCAACATAGGATCAATACATTCTCTGATTCATCAGACCCAGAATCAGAGGAAGAAAGTAGTATGGGTTATCATGATGAAAGACCTTTTGACCCAAGAAATAACCAAAGAGGCAATCGCCAACCTTTTTTAGGGAACAGAGGGGGGAGAGGAGGCCGGAGAAGAGTAAAATTCCAGAACCCCACAAGAGGCAATTATCAGACCCATCAGTATGCTCAGGAGCCTCAGCAATATCTGGAAACAAGGAGCAAGCAGTATTGGAGGAACGGGATGTAATCCCGATATTTAATCTATCCTCACACAATCTAGCTCCTTCAGACCTCTCAATTCTGTCCAAAGGTCTGTCATTTGTCCCCCATGCCCAGGTTAATGTCTTCGAATTATATCGAGACATTCATGCTTTCTTTCGTAAGATTAGGCTAAAAAGATTCTTTACAGACAATGACCCTCTATCATTAGAAAACATATCTCCAAACATAGTATATCTACCATCCACATTCACACCAACTTTAGAACAGGTAGGTCCTGAAATAGCGATTTTTGAAAAAGCAGTATTGAACAAACTTGACCAAACTTTAAGGTTTATCCCTAAACCGAAATACAACATTTCAAGAGAAGAACATGACTCTATAAATAGTTTAAAGAATGATGAAACCATTACGGTTAAGAGTAGTAATAAAGGGGGAGGAATAGTCCTAATTGACACGGCAATATATGAAACAAAAATGCTGGAGATGTTAAATGACCAGACGTTTTATAAAAAAATCAAGTTGGACCCCACAGAAAGGATAGTGAGAACCATTAACAAAATAACTAGCAAAGCTCTTATTGCAGGAATCATTAATAAAAAAGAATTTGAATTTTTAAACAAATCAGATAGAAAGATATCGTGTATATATGGACTACCTAAAGTCCATAAAAATCAGGAAGATCCACCTTATCGCCCTATCGTATCAACAATAGGAACCCCTTTGGAAGCGATCTCTAAATACCTAGATAACATACTACGTCCATACATCTCCCTGTCACCCTCCTACATCAAAGATACGGGTGAGATTTTAAAAAAAGTTGAAAACCTACAATTTAACCCACAGAATGACATCTTAGTAACTCTTGATATTGAGTCCTTATATAGTAACATTCCTCAAACAGGAGCTATAGAAACAACAATGTGGTTCATTGAGAAGTACCAGATTCCATGCTCTAGTAGTTTTATAAAGGAATGTCTAACCCTGGTATTAAAAGAGAATTTCTTTGAATTTGGAGAACATCGTTTCCTCCAAACGAAGGGAGTCAGCATGGGAGCCTCTATGGCTCCTTCCATAGCCAATATATATATGACTGCATTCAAAGCTAAACACATCTTCAATGAGATGGCCCCTTTTTTCGAGTCTGTTTCCCATTGGTTTCGCTACATAGATGACATTTTCTTTGTGTGGACCAATGGGGAACAGACTCTAGAGGAATTCCTCTTGTGGCTGAACGCAGCAGATGAAAATTTGCGATTTACTGCCCATACCAACAAAAACAAGGTGGAATTCCTTGACATCTATATTAAGAACAATGAAGGTGTACTGGGAGTGGATCTATACACGAAGCCGACCGCCAGGAACACCTTGTTACATTTCAAGAGTTTCCATCCGCAATGTCAGAAAAACAGTATCCCCTTCTCCCAATTCCTTAGAGTCCGGCGCAATTGCACCAACCTAAGAGATTTTGATCTACAATCAGAGAGCATGAAGAGGAGATTTATCCAAAGAGGTTATCCTCATCGCCTGGTCAGAGAGGCGTATAAAAGAGCCAGGTTCTATGATCGAGACGCCCTTTTAAATTCACAAAAGTCAAGAACAGATCCAAAATTGGTCTGTATAACTGAACATTCAACTCTTGACGCTACTATCAGGCAGGTAATCAACTCCAACTGGCATTTGCTAAATCTCGATAAGACCCAACCAAAAATGGCGAAACCTATGTATGCACATCGGCGTAATAAAAATCTTAAGGATCAAATTGTCCGCTCTAGATTCCATAAAACGACAGGGGTTTCACCTTTTGTGCAAAGATCTGTTGATAATAAGAACCCAATAAAAGGTACCTCGGGTTGCGGTTCATGTAAATCTTGTAATAGCATTCATAAAGGAGAAACTATGACCCTTAATAATGTCAAGATACAAGCAAAGGACCTATGGACATGCAATACGCAAAACGTAGTTTACCTAATTACATGTCCTTGTAATTTAGGATATGTTGGGGAAACAGCAAGAGCCATAAAGACCAGATTAACTGAGCATAGATCGGCGATTAAAACAAAGAAGATTACAGCACCATTAGTGAATCACTTCTTAGATTTTAGACATTCCCCTGAGGAAATAAAATGGCGGATTCTAGAGAAGATACACACACCAAATAACTTAGGAGGTGACAAAATAAGAAAAAAACGAGAAATATACTGGATTTTTACGCTCAACACATTTGAAAATGGGCTATACCAGGAATGTTCCTGGGAAAACGCTATAATATAAGTAATTGCCCTCTATTTTAGGTATGATAAAACCTCTTGTTTTGTTCATCCTAGATAATTGTAAGAAAATTAAAAATTGTAAAAATCAATTTATAGACACTCTTCTGGTAAAACGCGACAATCAGGGAAAGACTGAGCTCACTCAAAGAAATAAGAAACTGGCTCTACTTCCTTTATGATTGACATACATGTACCAGTATTTAAGACATTTTCTTAAAATGAATCAAATTATTAACTCCATTATAATTAGCGTTTTTTGTTGCCCCTAACAAGAATAATATATAGAAGCTAAGAAAGTCCCACTATACACCTTAATTGGTCTGATATAAAAGAAAGTCTCCTGAAAGTCTCTTGTACTATAACTACAGCTTTATTCAGGGGCTTTGCTATGTATAGATATAAAAGAAAGTCTCCTGAAAGTCCTTTGGACTATCACTATAACTTTAAATAGGGGCGTTCCTATGCATAGATGATGTCATGTGCACATCGCATAAATACCAATCACAGGGCGGCTGACAAATTCCTACTTCTTCACGAACCAGCCGGTACCTGATTGATTTTAGACGAGAGCGAACGCCTTGCAGGTAAGAACTTCCCCGCTGGCCCACTAATCCTGAAGTAATTTCACCCGCATATGGTAAATTAATATACCTCCCTTTTTCTAATTTTGTTTTATCTCCAGAGACTCGTATTAAGGGGAGTAGAACTCTGAATCGCGGCAACAGTGTATGCCCTTTTAACGTTACTGCCGAATCCAGCCGAGACAGACCTTCGGCTGTCACGCGCTATAACAACAGGGCTCCTTGCAAACGAGCCGTTAAAAGAAAAAAGGAAAATAAACACTAAAAGGTAGGAATCTGTGCGACCTTTAGACAGCAGGCACAGCGTGGTAATCAATCTTTTGTAAAACGGTAGACACTAATTAGCGCTCTCTATTTCTTCTTTTTCAAAAGAATGAATATAAACTCTGTTTGAGCCCGCGACTCCTCATCAACCTTAGCTACTGGCACAACGTGTTCCACTGCAAAACCCTGAAATTATTTTAGCGGTGAGAAACATTTTGTTTGTAAACCAATGAATATTCATTTGTAAAAATAACATGCTAGATGGCAATTTTTAGAGAGATATTATATTTTCTCGACAGGAGACACGTGACCTTAAAGTGAAAAGCATTAAAAAGAATATTTGGTCCACAGGAAGTGAGAAGGGAGCAGTGAAATCTAGTGATACAGGTACACAAAATTATGCTGACAAATATATTGTGATTATGCTACTTAGGCAGAGAATGTTTTCATATGAAATAATAAAGGATTCTGAAAGATTTGGACATGTTGACTGGATCTTTTTCAGATTTCACATGCCGCAAAATATAGAATTATAAGAGGTGCCTCACTCTTTGTGGACGGATTTGGAGATTTAAAGAGCGATAAAACTAAGTTCCATCAGGTAACCCTAACATTGGTAAACGTATAACCTAATTTTGATCTCTAGGCATGTAATGTATAGATCCTTCATAACGCTGGTAATGGTTATGACGCAATAGACAACTGCATAGGTAGACAGGCCTTATAGGACATTATAAAAAGAGGGCACATTTTGGGAAAATAGGTAAACTGAAAATAGGACTGTATTTTCTTATCTTTAGAAAAGCTTTTTCCTATCTTTTCTATATTTCTTTTATCCACTTTTGCCGCTTTGGGAGAAGGGCACTTTTGAGAGAGAAAAAAATGTTGATGCACATTAGACTTAAGAGACGGAAGTAAATGCATAACAATAATAAGAGAATCATATGCTATCTAGTGAATAAGATCAGACTGAAATATGGTACTGTATTATGATTTATCAAAAACAATGGATATACCGTTTTTAAACAGTCAAGTTCCAATAAGAGTGACACTGACGCTAATGTGATGTTAATTATTAATCTTTAACCAGATTGATAATATCTCCTCAACATAGTACCTCCATGAAAAAATGATTTCTCTACACTAATGCTATGTACATAAAAGATGTGTTTTTGTCTTAATCTTAAATGAACATGAATAATTTAATCGTGAATTTTCTGTATGACATTAATAATCAAGTGTATATATAAGAACTATAACACTCTTGTAAATGTGAATAAGAACTAAAAATGTTCTGTTCTCTCTAGAAAAATTTGGTTGCACATAATTTTGTCCTGATGAAGACACCACGACGTGTCGAAACGCGTTGACTGACAGACCACAGCCTCACCAATATTAGATAGGATAAACATCAATAATAATAATAATAATACTAGTATTTATAAAGCGCGAACAGCTGCCTCAACTAGGAGGCGTCCCGGCGCTGTGAGGGCTCGACAAGAAAGCTAGCTGGGAGTCTGCAACTTATAGATGCTCCGAGAACAGCCACGACTTAAGCTGTCTCCTGAAACTTGTTTCTGATTGGGCCTTTGGTTTCGCCTTCTGGTTTTAACTTATATGTTTTATTTATAAAGAATATCTGTTTTATTGCATTAATTCATCATGTATACAAAACTCATTTGTGAAACTAATCTTTTTTAATTAAAACCAATTATTTTTGATATCAAATTTATTGTTGTGTTATAGTCTGACTGTTTTTTGGTATATTATAATGTTTTGGCATAGCTAGTGTTTTGCTCACAAGACAGCCTGGGTTGATACCTTCAAATTGTACGTTTTTCCCTGACCCAGGATCTTTATCCTTACCAGGGGGCCCTTGTTACTTCACAAAAATAAAATCAACTCCGGTACAGCACCCCACTATCTAAAGACCTTAGTGCACCATTATCGCCTCCCGCCTTCTTCGATCCTCCAGTCAACACAAGTTCCAAGTACCTAGGATCAGACGAGCCAGAATGGGTGGACGCTCCTTTTCCTATCTGGCTCCCTCACTCTGGAACTATCTTCCCAATCACTTACGCACTGAACAACACTAACTCAAATTCCGCAAAGACTTAAAAACCTGGCTTTTCAATTAGTAGTCCCCCTACCACTCTTGTGCCATAGCCTTTTATCCTTCTGTGTTCTCTAGCGATGGGAAACCTTTGGGTATCTGTGCGCTGTACAAATGTAATAATAATATTAATAATAATAATAATAATAATAAAATGATGCATTCTGATTAGGTAGATTTCAATATCAATTCAAAACAAATCATATTCAATCAAATTCAATTTGTCATACGTGCTATATTAATGAGCAAGTAGTTATGATGAGACTTTATATCCCATAAGTTATAAACAATCATGAACTCTGTCAGTGCTATTTGGCATGCTAATCCACAAGGTATACAAATAATATTCTCACAGCCAATAAAAATAAAAATTGGTTCCGTGTTATTTTCGTGCAAAAGATTTTTTTCACTGAAGCTAAGGCTCAATACAAAAAGAAAAACAAGGAACCAAGTCTATACTATATTCGTATTGGACCAGCTAACAGGTTGAGAGTCATAAAAGATCACAAAGTTACCACCTCCGTATTCCATAAGAGTCCTATTTCTGTCTAAAAGAGCTTAGTGCAATATTGCCATGAAGACTGACATATATAGATGGAAAACTTCAGTGACAGAGGGAGAAAAAAAAGAGAAAGGGGGGAGAATAAGATGGAAATTATTGGAAATTTCTAGGCGTTTGACAGACATAAAAGTCGTGGGTGATCCACCGCTCAGAGAACAGGAGAAACATTATTATTATTATTATTATTATTATTATTATATTTATATCTATAGAGCGCGCAGCTACCCGGAGGTTTCCCGGCGCTATGGACAGGATGAAAAAAGACCTAGCAAAGTGAGACTCAGGGCCTGGAGTAGAGAATAGCCTATTGGTTAAACAACCATGTTTTTAGATCCCTGCGAAATTTGAGGTAGCTGGGTTCTGTGCAAAGGTGATGGGGGAGAGAATTCCAGAGGGAGGGCGCTAGGTACGAAAAGGAACGTCCGCCCATTCTAGCTCGCTTTATCCTAGGTACCTGAAACTTGTGCTGGTTTGAGGAACGGAGGACACGTGAAGGGCAGTATTGGTGAACTAGAGTTCTAAGATAGGGTGGTGCCCTGCCTGAGTTGATTCTGTGCATATAGCACATGGCTTTGAACTTTGTGCGACTTTCAATTCGGAGCCAGTGAAGGTTTCGTAAGGGGGTTGATGTGCAGGATTTGTTAGGCAGTTTGCAAAGTAACCTAACCGCTGCGTTTTGTACCATCTGAAGTTTCCTTGTTACTTCCTTGCTGGCACCTAGGTACAGGATGTTGCCGTAGTCCAGTCTAGATGTTATAAGAGCCTGGACTACGGTTTTTGGTGTGTCCTGAGGAAGCATCCATATGATCTTCCTGAGCCACTTTAGGATAGTGAAACAGGTCGTAGCAACTCTGACCACTTGTTGCTTCATGGACATTTGGCCATCAAAAATGATGCCAAGGTTGCGGGCAGTTTTAGAGGGGGAAGGAAGAGGACCCATCTGGGATGGCCAGTGTTGTGGGCCCCACAGAGCTGCATTGTTACCAAAAAGGAGGAGTTCGGTCTTTCCCTCGTTAAGTTTAAGCTTGTTTTCATGCATCCATTTGGCAATATCATTGAGTCCAGAGCAAAGGGAAGATGGGTTAGAGTGTGCGTTGGCGGAAAGTGAATAGATAAGCTGGGTATCATCAGCGTATGAGTAAATAGTAAGCCCAGCTTGTTCCGCAATGGTGGCTAAGGGACTGATGTACAGGTTGAAAAGTAGGGGGCTCAGGATGGAGCTTTGAGGGACACCGTACTGTGAGTTATGTATTTTAGAAACAGATGTGGGGGAGAAGACTTGAAAAGTTCTATCATAGAGAAAGTTCGCGAGCCACTCAAGAGCAGGTCCAGTAATACTGCAGGATTGAATGGTGTTGAGAAGGATGGTATGGGAAACCGTGTCAAATGTGGCACTTAGGTAGAGCAAAATGAGTGCCACGGTTTCCCCATTGTCAACCTGACTGCGTATAATCTCGGTGACACCTAGAAGTGCTGATTCTGTCGAGAATCCTGCCCTAAAGCCAGACTGAGATTTGTGGAGGAGGTTCCTTGATACAGTATATTTAGTGAGTTGTATATTGATGTGTTTTCCTAAAATTTTAGAAAAGACCGGGAGAAGCGAGATCGGGCGGAAATTGGAAGGATTTTCTGGATCTGCATTAGCCTTTTTCAGCAAAGGTACTATCATAGCATGTTTCCATGCATTAGGAACCTTGGCTACCCTTAGGGATGTATTAAGAAGCTCTAAAATGAGATTGAGGGTGGGTGTATCCAAGGTTTGTAGAACTTGTGGGGGAAAAGGATCCATAGGAGAACCTGATTTGATGTTACTGATGATATCGCGTAATGTGGAAATATTGAGAGGGTCCCATGTTGCTAAATGCTGACTGGTGTTGCTGGGAGTTTGGTCCTGTAAAACATGTTCAGTGCGGATAGCCAGTTTGGGGAGTGCAGATGCTGTGCGGGACGGAGTCGGGTCATCGAAACCAGCATAGATGTTATCAATTTTGTTGATGAAGAATTCAGCCAGAGCATTGCATTGTGCGGAATCCAAACATGGGGCTTTTGGTTGGCAAGTAGCCCCAGAAAGTTCTTGCATGGCTTTAAAAAGTGCTCTGGGGCGATTATGTGCATTCAAAATGGTTAAATTGACATATTCTGCCCTGGCCGTGTTACAGAGTGCATGATATTTAGTTAGGGCTGATCTATACAATAGCTTAGTGCAGGGATCATAGTGAGTGCGCCACCGCCGCTCTAAGTTTTTGCATATGGTTTTTTCCGATTTAAGTGATTCAGTAAACCACAGGGCAGGTGGGTGGTGCGAATTATACTTTTTCTTTCTCTGGGGGAGGCATACATTGACAGCGGAGCTAAGCCAACTATGGATGACTGCTTCCTCTTCAATGTTCGTTATAGTGGTGAGGGGCCTAGTGTTGTCTAGACATGCGTTGAAATTAATAGTGTCCAACAGTAGATGGAATACATTTCAATTTGACCATCTATCCACATTGAATCAGGAAGGAGGAGAAAAGCATATGACGGTCTACACAAACATGCAGTCCCTCATCCTGATTAAGACCATTGGGGTGTTTGCTGTTCAGTCGGATTATGTACTCAGATTCCAGTTTCCTCAGTGCCCGTTCCCAGTCACCTCCTTGCGGATTCACTGGAACCCCGTCAACACCAAAGAATGATATTTGGTCACTGTTAGGCCCAGGCATCTGATTACAAGGCCGTGCCACTGGAAAACTGCTGTCACAATTCGTAATGGCACGAAAATGTTATTAAATCCTTTTCTTTACTGGGAAGATGGTGCTCTCCACATAGCATAGGCCACACACACAGACCAACATGTATACCACAAAATCGCTGTTGCAGTTTATAAAACTCTTAATCTTGATCTTTCTACCTGTAGTCAAAATGCATGTCTTGACATTGGGACTGTGGGCACAGGTCTTTCATTTCCCACATCTGTAGAAACCTGGTAACTCCCTCGCCTAGGTACCTGCTGAATCCTGTTGTCTCCTAGGGTAGCTATGTACCAGCAAATCATTAAGAGAATTGCTCTCGCTGTGTGTTATAGGTGGTTGAGGGCTCACCAGTTTACCGATCACCAAATCAGACCTGATCAAATGCCAATGTTCACTCACGATTTTACTCCCTGCATTGGATTCACAGTTGAAAGTGGTAATAAATCTGACTTAATTCTTACTGCCTTTCCTCTTCTTGGGTCTTAGCAGACTGTCCCATTTTAATACCAATTGATTTTTCTCTAGCTGTCCTGGTAACCTTTCCTGGGTAACCCCTTAATTCAAATCGGCCCTCCATTCTGTCAGCTTCAGCCCGAAAGGCTTCTTCTGTACTGCAATTTCTTTTGGCCCTCAGAAATTCCCCTTACGGGATACTCCATTTCAATCTGGTGGGATGGTGGCTTTGAGCATGTAAAATGCTATTGTCCACGTTGCTTTTCTAAATAGGCTAGTGTTAAAGTTTTCGTCCACTATTTCTACTTTAACATCCAAGAAATCAATATTTTTGGTTTCTATTCTACTAGTGAATTTGAGATTCATATTATTATCTGATAGCCTATCAAGGAAAGCAGTCAGAGTTGCCTACGGGCCATCCCAGCAAACAAAAATGTAGTCTACATATCGGGTCCACAATATCAGGCATTTGGGCCACTCCTCATTAGCCTCTGATCAAAAATACTCTTATTCCCACCACCTCATAAACAAACAGGCATAGCTGGGAGCAAAGCAACTTTCCATCACAGTCCCAGTTATCTGTCTATACCACTGTTCTTTGTAGAGGAAGATGTTGTGCTCCAAGCAAAAATGTAGCATCTCTAGTTGTAGTAAGGTGTTGTCGTACATGATTAAGGGGTTGTCCCTGAAGAAGAATTTACATGCATTCAATCCATGCTCGTGCTGTATGCAAGTATATAGTGATACAACATTAATGGTGGCAAGAACGTAATCTCACTTCCATGGATTGTTTTGTATTTTTGAGATAAAATCCATACTGTCAGTGCAATAGAAAGGTATGTTCAGAACATAAGGACCCAAAAAGTAATCTAAATAAATAGATGTATTCTCCAAGAGGCAGTTGTTGACCGAGACAATGGGCCTTCCAGGTGGGCCCGTGTCACGTTTATGTATTTTGGCCAACATATAAAAAGATGGAACCATGGGATTCTTGACAAACAAAAATTGCATCTCATCAGAGCTTAACAGTCCCCTCTCATGCCAGATCGAAAGCATACTGGGGTACAATATCATAACATGGACATACATAGCGCCATTGTTTTTCACATAACTGTTAGAAAAGTCCAATTGTCTTTTGGCCTCTCTCCTGCACTTGTTGATGTCCCACAATACCACATTACCCCCCTTTTCTGAGGGCTTAATTATAAAATTGTTCGATTCTTTTAGAGAAACCAAGGCCGCTTGTTCTCCTCAGGTTAAGTTCTTAGGGGCATATGCATCAACAATCGGTAATACATGTCGGTAATAGCGAAAAATAAGGAATCGCTATTAAGGACATGCAAACCGCGATGCATCAAACTATTCGGTAAAAATTACCGATTCGCTAAAAATCGCTATTAAATTGCGAAAGTACGTCAGCGAGAGTAGCAAATACCGAGTTAGCAAATACCGAATCGGTATTAGTGAATCCGGTATTTGCAATTTCGGTATTAACGAAGACGAGAAAATTACGCGACGCTTCGGAAGCAGGCCGATGACATCACAACCAGGAAGTAGGACAGCCACGCTGCATTCAGTGGTCGGAGTAGCACAGAGGAGGAGGTAGAGCACAGGAGCTGAGGACCCAGACAGAACCAGTAGCAACCAGGACTAGGCAAGCAGGACAAGATGGAGAAGGAGGCCCCCCAGCAGGGAAAGGACACATACCGAAAGCGAAAACGCAAGTTTTCTGATAAGGAGCTGGAAATCCTAATAGAGAGTGTGACCAGCAACAATGACCGGCTGTTTGGGAAGTTGTCGCTGAAGGTGCCAGAGGCAGAAAAACGAAAGTTGTGGCTGCGCATCAAGGACAAGATAAATGCCTGCGGAGTCACCCACCGCAGCATCAACGACTTAAAAAAACGCTGGTATGACCTGCGTAAGAGGGCCAAGGAGAAGATTGCGCAGAGGGTCAAGGATGCTGCTGGCACAGGAGGGGGCTCAGCCAATGTGAGGCCTAACACAGCCCTGGAGGATCTAGTGGAGTCCACCATAGAACCGGAAGCTGTTGTGGGGGTCACACGTCTGCACACCTCTGGTGCTGCGGAAGGAGGACAAGGTAAGAAGCATGGCAGCGTAACAATGCAGCGTGTACTAAGTCCCTGCCCAATCCCCCATGCCAGACCCAGTGCACATGTAGCGTTGCCCTACACACATACCCTCACCACTGTGTTGCACCATGGGAGTTGTAGTTAATATATGAATGGGTGCATGCCAGAGCCCAGAGATGAATATAGTAGCAAAGGGCCAAATGTCATTCAGAAAAAGTAATTTATTGTGAGATGCCACAGCTATTTTCACATACTATACCATGATAATGACTATGCTCTGTTTCACACACAGATGCATCCCCCATCGATTCTGATGACAGTGCCCGCCTCGTCATCTCTGAGACGCCAGTGTTGTCAGATGCGGAGTGCTCAAATGGAGCTGAAGCCATGTCCTCCCCTTCACCACCACGGCGGACAACACCTCCACCATCCCTGCGGTCCAAGACACCACCACCACCATCCTCGCGGTCCAAGACAACACCACCACCACCTCCATCCTCGTGGTCCAAGACACCACCACCACCACCAGTGCAGGCCACTCCGCAGAGCCGCAGAGCAGATGTTCCCTCCCTGCCCGTGATGGAGTCGGATCACAGTTCAGCACCCCAAAATGTTTCACGCCAGGCTGTTGCCACTCCAACCAGCCAAACTGCAGCACAACAGTGCATCAGGCAGAGGACTGTGCCCCCGGGTCGGGCTGCTGCAAGACCAGTCGATCTGTCCGAAGGGTACGGAGTTGTAGAGACCCGGATGCTGCGTGTCCAGCGCCTGCAGGGGAGACACATGGGTGCCATGAAACTCTCCATGACCAAACCTTGCAACAAACTAGGCAACATGACTGACGCTGTGCGTGAGCACACCACTGCCGTAGCTGCCGGCAACAATGAAATCAAGGTTTGCCTGCAAGAACTGACACGTGCCGTAGTCGCAGGCCAACAAAGTGAGCGCCGGCGTCACAGGCAGATCATGCTGGCAGTGACATCAACTAACAAGGCCATCAATAAGCTGTGCAACAGCACGGCTGTGCTGTCCCGCAGGTCCGTGTCCCTGCAAGTGGACCTACGTCATTATTGTGGGGATGTGGCAACGGCCCTTGAGAGGGTGACCACTGTAGTGGAGCAACTGCAGCCTGGGTCAGCCAGTGTCAGCAGTCTGGGAGCGGAAGAGGGGAGTGAGGCAGCCTCCAGTGTCAGCAGCGTCTCCCTGTCGGAGACCAGCGGGAGGAGGCGCAGTGGGCGCAATTCAACTGCCACAGACTCCCATCGTGTAGAAGCCGAGGAGTCACAGGACAAGAGACTGGGGGTACGCGGCAAACGGAAGTGAACATGTGGCAAAGTCACACTGTCCTTGGTAACGTAACCATGGCCAGACTAAAGTGCTGCATGCATCACCCGTTATGAGAAGGGACAATTTAAGTTTGACTTTAACTGCAGCAGCAGCATGTTTGTGTTACGTATATCTGCACCAGTCAGGTGTCCATGCCCATTAAACCCTTGCAAATCTGATCCTGTTGTCCAGTCACTCTCTTACCTGTCTCAGAAATGATTCCGTGTGATGTATGTCCGCCTCCGTTGCCCTTCAGCTTTGTTGGGCACATGCGCCTGTCGGTGTTGGGGGGGTGGTTGCTGTGCACGTAGTTCATCCTCTCCGTCCACCTCTATGGGTATCCCCCTGCATGTGGCAATGTTGTGCAGGATGGCACACACAGCAATGATCTGGCAGCAGGTCACTGGGTCGTACTGCAAGGCACCTCCAGTCTTGTGCAGTATTCTGAAGCGGCTCTTGAGGATGCCGAATATACGCGCAACCACATTCCTTGTGCTGATGTGTGCCCTGTTGTAGCGCTGCTCTTGCGGTGTGGCTGGGTTGAGATAGGGAGTGAGGAGATATTCACGCAATGCGTATGCGCTGTCACCTGCAGGATGGGGAGAGAATGGTAATCAGAATGAATGAAAATATACATGAGGGGATGGAGTGGATGGAAAGTACGATGATGCATATATATGTACCTAGTAGATGTCCCTCTCCAAATTCTCCGTTGATCAGGCGCCTGTGGAGGCCACAGTGACGGAATATGTAGGCGTCGTGTGTGCTCCCGGGCAATTGGGCTACAAGGTCCGTAATTATGTACTTGGCATTGCACACCACCTGCACATTAATAGAGTGATATGACTTCCGGTTGCGGTATATGTATGCGGTGGCTGATGGAGGACAGATGGGGACATGCGTGCAGTCAACACAACCTATGACATGGGTGAATTGTGCCACCTGGTAGAATTCCCGTTTGGTGCGGGTCAGCTGCTGGGGGGTTGTGGGGAAGGTGATGTGGAGATTAATTAATGTCAGCATGGCCTCTAGGAACCGGTGGAAGAAGCGCGATAAAGCACTTTGCGACACGCCTCCAGTCTCAGCTATTACCCCCTGGAAGCTTCCAGACGCAAGCAGGTGCAGGCAGCATAGGACCTGCACATGGGCTGGTATGGCGTTGGTCCTACGGGTCTCGTGCTGCAGTAATGGTTCCAGGTCTGCTATTAGGCGCATTATCATGGCACGGTTGAGTCTATACTTGTCTTACACATGTTCCTCCATCTGCCCCAGCAAAGTGATGCGCACCCTGAAGATCCTGTCCTGGATCATCCTCCTGCGCTGGGCCTGGGCGTTGATGCTCCTCCTCCTAGCAAGCACGTAGAGGGCAGCCATTTTGATAGACATGTGGGGTTTCCCAGGGCATTTATGAAGGGTTACTGATTGTCAGCACCTGCTGATGGGGTTTTAATTTTTTTTCTGTCCTTCAGTTTACTTTACCTCCTGATTGTGATTCCCCTTATTTTGCTCATGCTAAATAGCGATTTTAGGGATTTTCGGTAACAGCGACTTTTCATGCATACCATTGCGATTCGTTAATAGCGAGTCGGTATTTCCGAAGTCAGCTTTGGGGTTCGGTAAATCCGATTGTCTGGTTTGCGATTCGGTAATTTACCGCGGGGGGGTTTTTAGCGATTCTTTATTTTTTACCGATTTCTTGTTTGATGCATACCATTTTCTGGTTTTGCGTTCGGTATCGGCCCGTTTTACCGATTCGGTGTTTTACCGGGAGGCATTTTCGTTGATGCATCTGCCAGTTAGTATATTAGCTATCACTCTTCTGCCATAGTCTCAGGAGATCACGGAGAATAACCTCATGGTATAAATCGATATTGTCACCGGGAGTTACTGTGGTATACCTGGATTTGAGTTTGAAGTAATTCCGACTTCTTCTGTCAATCTCAATACCCAAGTTGCAGAGTAATTCTCTCTCTGCTTCCCAGTCCCTCCCCTCTAATTTAAACTCCCTCAGAGTAGCCAGTCCCTCAATGTCACAAATGGACAGAATGTTCGAGGGGGTTGTCCGGATTATTTACAAGAATGTCCCGTAATTGTAGCATAATCAATTTTGTCAATTTCACCTCTAGCTCCTTCATGAATCTCTGTGCTTCTTCTTTTGCGGTATGCTGATCAAGTGTTTCCCTCAGTTTCTTCAACTCCTCTTCCACTTCAGCTCACTCTATAGCTGCACACTTTGATAGTAGTACAAGCATATTCTTGCAAGTTCCAGCCATGAGAGATGACCATTCCTATATTAATTTGGGATGGGGATTCTGGTAGGTGGGGTTTATGAGGATGTGAAGTCCTCTTGGTACTATCCCCACTTCAATATAATTTTCCAGTGAGATCCCCTCCCAGCTCCTATTTATTTCCTTTTTGCACAACTTCTTATAGTGGAATAGAGTTTGTTTCAGGTTTCTATTGCCGTCAGTTTCGCCTGTTCCTGCCACCTCTGGTGCTTTTGAGTGATTTATGTTTTCATCAAAGATGCTTTGCAGTGTATATATTTTCTGACACTAGTTTTTCTTCTATTATGTATCAAGTGTTTGAACCTGAAAATCTATCTACATGTATACTTTATTTTTATTTTTTATTAAAGCTTTTTTATTAAAACATATGCAGTTTACAGAGATCATCAGTGATCACATGTAATTGAGGAACAAACATAACAACCCGTGGCAACGGTACATACATCCAGCATTTACAGTCTAACAATGATCTACGTAGCATAACAAAGTATCATGCATATATATAAAAGATTAGTACATTCAGCATTCTGCATTTACTGGGTACTCAGCCTGCTCGACAGATGACAGATACTGTAGCAGCGGCTCCCATATGTCTTTAGGTATAGAGGTCATGGGGACTTCTTCCATAAATTATCCCGGCAAAACGCCAAAACGCAAAAGGCCACCGAAGTCATCTGCGGCGTCCCGCAAGGATCATCGCTCAGCCCCACCCTCTTCAACATCTACATGAAACCACTAGCTGCCATCGCTCGCAACCAAAACCTGAACATCATTTCCTACGCCGATGACACCCAGCTGATCCTCTCCCTCACCAAAGACCCCGACACCGCCAAAGCGAACCTTCACGAAGGGATGAAAGACGTCGCCGAATGGATGAACAGCAGCCGCCTAAAGTTGAACACGGACAAGACAGAAGTCCTCATCCTTGGAACATCGCCCTCCGCATGGGACGACTCCTGGTGGCCCCCAGCCCTAGGCACCGCACCCAAGCCAACAGACCACGCACGCAACTTGGGCATCATCCTGGACTCCTCCCTATCGATGACCAGGCAAGTCAACGCCGTCTCCTCATCTTGCTTCCACACACTCCGCATGCCCCACAAGATCTTCCAATGGATTCCCACCGAGACAAGGAAGACGGTCACCCAGGCCCTCATCACCAGCAGACTGGACTATGGAAACACCCTCTACGCCGGAACAACAGCCAAGCTTCAGAAGAGACTCCAGCGCATCCAGAACTCCTCCGCCCGACTCATCCTGGACGTCCCCCGACGCAGCCACATCTTGAGCCACCCGAGAGACCTACACTGGCTCCCTGTCAACAAGAGGATCACGTTCAGACTCCTCACCCACGCACACAAATCCCTCCACGACCTGGGCCCTAGGTACCTCAACGACCGCCTGACTTTCTACATGCCCACCCGCCAGCTGCGATCGGCGAACCTCGCCCCCGCCGTCGTGCCTCGCATCCAGAGAGCCACCGCCGGAGGAAGATCCTTCTCCTACCTAGCGGCTAAGACATGGAACTCCCTACCCGTCCACCTGCGGCTGACCCAGGACCACCTCGCCTTCAGGAAACAGCTCAAGACCTGGCTGTTCGAGCAGTAACAGACCCCCCTCCCCACGCGCCTTGAGACCCTTCCGGGTGAGTAGTGCGCCATATAAATGCCAGGATTGGATTGGATTGGATTGGATATCTTGAAGCCACCATGCAGTCGAAGGCCCAGCTGTGCCCTCCCATGACATTGCCACACGTCTCTTGGCCATGAGCAAAGCCACCCTCACTAATCTACCGGTAGCCCCCTTCAGGGACGGAAACCAAGCCCAGCAGACCTACGTGTGGAGAACACTGCAATTCCAGACCGACCATTTTAGACAGTGTGCGAATCACACCATTCCAGAACAACACTACCTTACGGCACTCCTAGCAAAGTGCCAAAAGTCAGCATCCACAACTCTGCATCTCTTGCATTTATCAGTGTCTCTAAGCCCATACTTGAATAAATTATGTGAAGTATAGTACGCTTGGTGTATGTACTTGAAAAGGATTATACGGAGGTTACCATTGTAAGTTAGGATCCCAGTAAGATGGCGACAATATTCCCAGTACAGCAATGTCAGTGGCGGAGTTAAATGTGCATTCCATTTCTCCAAACTTTTGTTGCTTAATAGAGGCTTCTCCACTCTAGCGTATCGATATAGTTTGGTAAGGAGTGTACGTCGTGTTGGACTGACAAGCAGAGTTTGTAGAGTTTGTAATGTTGGAGGTTCCACAGGGAAAGTGTGGTAGTAGGCCTGTATCGCTGTCTTTAACCTGTGGAAGAGGAATGTAAATAATGGCGTCTTATTCTGTATGAGACTTAGATTATCGCCAGTTAAAAAGACGCCATTGGGAAATAGATCCCGTATTTTGACTATTCCTACTAATTGCAGAGTGCGCATAGATCCCACCTCATGTGCCACTGACAGGGTCGAAGAAAATGTGAGAGGTAGTAGAGGGGAATACAACAGTAACTTCCCTGCCAAGCGAACTAGTGCCTGACAGGCCACAAAAGTGGTATCAACAGTGTTTATCTCAGAGCGGAGTGTCTGGTGCTTAGAGTGAGTCAGTATGGAGCACAGTGGAACAGCGTGGGCGTCTTCATCCTCCACCGCCATGTGTGGGATGAAGTCCCGCATGTGCATATTGTGCATGAGTGCATAATTAATCCAAATAGTGGTCAGGCACACTAAAACCCCCATGTTTGAAATCCAGAACAAGTGTCTCCCAGTTCACATGGGCTTGTCTACCCCCCAAACAAGCTTGAGGAGCAGAGAGCACACATTTAAAAAAATGTTACTAAAAATATATAAAAACTGGGGCAGCACAACCATATTAATAAGGGCAATACGGTCGGCCAGCGATAGTGGGAGCTTCACCCATCTGTCCACCTGCCGCTCCAACTTCATACAAGCGGGCCGTAATTCTCACAAATAACCGTGCCAGGGTCTTTGTGTACCCACACCCCTAAATACTTCACGTGGTCTGCGGACCGCACTAGCGGGAATTCAAGTTTGTGAAGTAAGATGCCTTCTGTCAGCGGTACTACCACCGATTTAGCCCAGTTAATATGCAGGCCTGAGAGCAAACCAAACTGAATATACTCCCACAGCACTGGTGCCATGAAAGTGTGCGGTTCCTGTATGAAATTGTTAGAGTGAAGGAGTTAGGTCCTTAGCAAGTGGAGAGGCTGGACCTTAGCTATAGTGGTTGATTTGAAAAGAAAATGCCTCCCACTTATGTTTCAAAAAGCTCTTACTTATGAGCAACACATCCACTCGGATTAGATATGTTCGGTATGTTTATTTATACCATGAATTCAACCATCAATTCAGGAAATTCTGTACATTTCATGTCAGACAAAGAACACCAAATAATTAACTCAAGATTTGAAACATACAAAAAGAAAAAATCACAAGTACATCTACTGTACACAACAAAGCATGACATTAATTTTAGAAAAATTCACAAAAAGTCAAAAAATGAGAACTTCTTTTTACAGTAATAAACAAAGTCACAAATGAAAGGGGATATCACGATACATCAATTCATCAATTGTTGCACAACACTCGTTTTTCTAGGGTCGTGTTTGTTATATGTAATGGATGCCTGTTATTTCTATCCCCTTTCTTGCCGACGCGTTTCGAACTTCGTACATCAGTTACGAGTTCTCTTCAGGGCCTTGTTATTACTATATGCCTGTGTGTAGAAAGGAAACGCTATTTAAAATCCAATCTTGGGTCTCATCTCCTAAGATCACTTAGGATCTACTGCAATATTTAAAAAAAGGACGATTTACCTGGACAGTGGCCGGGTTTAACATATGTCTTGTTCTGGGTCATTGAAATTTCAGTCTGGAAAACGTTAAAAAACCAGTTTTAGAGTCAAATACCAGTATTCACCCTGCAGTCACATCGCATAGACGTTACAAGACATACCTTTAAAGTGGTTTTTGGTACGGCGGGGCATCTCCCTAAGGCTCGGGGAAGCTTCAGTCACCTGGGGGAGGGGCGAGGACGGAGTCAGTACAAACAGAGTGAATCTATACAGAAGCCAAAGCAAGTAGTTCTGGGGCTTCTCTTACCTCGTAAGGTGCCCCCTGGGCTTCGGGAGTATTTCACTTTGGGCCTTAGTGGATCGGTGGAATTTCCGTCACTGATCAACCGTGCCGCGTAATGACTCACAATTATTCTCCGGTCACATAAGCTATTGGAAAAAGGGAGGATTGGTTTTCCTCCGCAACGTGATATATGCTATCACCTGCGCATGCCAGAAACTCTATATAGGGAAGACGACACAACAGATCAACAGTCGCATTACCCAACACAGGTCACGCATAAAAAAGAAGGTGTTAAGCGCCCCCATGGTCCAACACTTTCTCGACCTAGAGCACAGTGAAACGGATTTCAAATGGACCGTACTTTGTACAATAGCGCCATCAGGCAACCAAGGCCCGATTGATATAGAGGAGACCCTGTTAAGGAAAGAGGCGTATCTGATCTTAAAATTCAATAGCGCTCAAAACGGATTGAACACTCTGTCCGAGGTGTCCAGATTATGAAGCACAAATTGAGTAGGACTCCGTGAGGCCATACGGTCCCACCTTACGGTCCCACCTTGAGGAATGGGGACTACAGGATGATGCATGCGAGTAACTAGAACTACAACTCCCAGAATACCCAAGGTCATGTGACCACATTTAGTCTCGGGGCAGTCTCACCGCCGCCCTCGACATTGAGTCATTTGGAAAGCGAACCGCTGAGCGAGAGGTGAGCGAAATCAAACTACGCCCAACTGCTTTGTAGAGGGAACTATATGTAAAACCAATCCTCCCTTTTTCCAATAGCTTATGTGACCGGAGAATAATTGTGAGTCATTACGCGGCACGGTTGATCAGTGACGGAAATTCCACCGATCCACTAAGGCCCAAAGTGAAATACTCCCGAAGCCCAGGGGGCACCTTACGAGGTAAGAGAAGCCCCAGAACTACTTGCTTTGGCTTCTGTATAGATTCACTCTGTTTGTACTGACTCCGTCCTCGCCCCTCCCCCAGGTGACTGAAGCTTCCCCGAGCCTTAGGGAGATGCCCCGCCGTACCAAAAACCACTTTAAAGGTATGTCTTGTAACGTCTATGCGATGTGACTGCAGGGTGAATACTGGTATTTGACTCTAAAACTGGTTTTTTAACGTTTTCCAGACTGAAATTTCAATGACCCAGAACAAGACATATGTTAAACCCGTCCACTGTCCAGGTAAATCGTCCTTTTTTTAAATATTGCAGTAGATCCTAAGTGATCTTAGGAGATGAGACCCAAGATTGGATTTTAAATAGCGTTTCCTTTCTACACACAGGCATATAGTAATAACAAGGCCCTGAAGAGAACTCGTAACTGATGTACGAAGTTCGAAACGCGTCGGCAAGAAAGGGGATAGAAATAACAGGCATCCATTACATATAACAAACACGACCCTAGAAAAACGAGTGTTGTGCAACAATTGATGAATTGATGTATCGTGATATCCCCTTTCATTTGTGACTTTGTTTATTACTGTAAAAAGAAGTTCTCATTTTTTGACTTTTTGTGAATTTTTCTAAAATTAATGTCATGCTTTGTTGTGTACAGTAGATGTACTTGTGATTTTTTCTTTTTGTATGTTTCAAATCTTGAGTTAATTATTTGGTGTTCTTTGTCTGACATGAAATGTACAGAATTTCCTGAATTGATGGTTGAATTCATGGTATAAATAAACATACCGAACATATCTAATCCGAGTGGATGTGTTGCTCATAAGTTCCTGTATGAAAAGCAGCATGTCATCTGCATATAATGAAATGCTGACAGGGCGGTGAGCAAAGCGGAGGGCCGAGGCTCGCTGTCGCTGCCTAATAATGCAGGCAAGGGGCTCGAGTGTTAATGCAAAAAGAAGGGGTGATAGGGGGCAACCCTGATGCGTCCCTCTAGTGATGCATAAAGGATCCGGTGTGATACCCTCCACTCGGATACCTGCCTCAGGGTCGGTATACTGCAAGCGTATCCAGTTAACAAAGATAAGTGGGAAGCCCATTCGTCACAGAATGTAAAACAGATAACCCCATTCTATAGAATCAAAGGCTTTGGCGGCTTCTAGCATGACAGCTGCTGCCTGTAGCCCAGGGTCGAGAAAGTTAAACATAGCAAAAAGAGTACGTAAGTTATGAGGTAGATCTAGTGGGAATAAAACCAGCCTGGCCCAAAGGACCAGGCCCTGCATGAGCGGCTGCAGACTGGTGGCCAGGATTTTGGCCAGTATCTTGGCATCTGTGTTGATGAGCGACAGAGCACGCAGTGAGAGAGCGGATTATCTTCGTTATGTAGCGTAATGATCTGAGCTTCCCGAAGGGTTGGAGGCAATCTGCCAGTGTCGTAAGCCTCGGAGTACATTTTCAGGAGGTGAGGAGTTAGTTCTTCTGCGTATTCTTTTTTAAATTCGCTAGGGAAGCCATCAGGGCTGGGGGCTTTTTTGTTCTGGAGAGCGTTGATCGCCGCACGAACATCCTCTTCCATAATCGGTTGGCTGAGAAACTCTCTCTGCCCATCCGATAACCAGGCAATGGCGATATCTACAAAGTATGCATCTAAGTCATTACAGTCTGATGCCCATTGTGTAGTGTATAGCTCTGCATATGTAGTTCTGAATTGTATAAAAATGTCCGGAGTGGTGTAGTGGTCCTGGCCAGTTGCGTCAGTGATTTTAGGAATAGTGTGCTGGTCCATGCGAGCTTTAACCTTGTGAGCCAGGTGTCGCCCCGGTCGCCCACCCTCCCCGTAAGCGAGGGCTACATGGCACCTAGAGATATATTTAACCTCCCTTTCCGCTAGCTCATTATATTCCAACGTGAACTCTTTAATCGACGCCAGCGTCTGAGCACAGGGTGAGGTCTCATATTCACGCTCAAGTCCATGCAAAGTGGTTTCAAGTTTGGCAAGCTGTTCACGCACATCATGTAATATGCCAGCTGACGTGCCAATGTAAGTGCCCCAAATGGTGGCTTTAAATGCCTCCCAAAGGGTTAGCGCATTGTGAACTGAACCCTTATTGTGGGTAAAATATTGCATGATGGCTTCGCGAATAGTCGTGACATAGAGGGGATCTAGCAGGGCCTCAGGCGCCAAGTGAACAATCGGCGCGCGGTGCTTTGAAAGTGCAGGTTAATGCGGACTGGGTTATGATAAGACATTGTGTGAGGTAACCCCTCTATCTGGGACACCCAGCCTCCTGCCGCCTAGCTCAGCAGCCAGTAATCTAGCTGAGACCAGCTACCATGGGCAGTGGAAACATGTGTGCCTTCCCCCTTTTCTGAATTTTGCTGACGCCAGATGTCTATCAGTCCCATTCAGACTTGGTACGCTCCAGGGGATTTTCCACCTCTGCTGGGGTCTAAATGTTTATTGATGTCAACCCCCCTATAATATCACGGCATCAGGCCAATCTCGTAGTGTGGAAATGATGCGATCAAAAAGGGCAGGGTCGTCTATAATTGGACCATCTGTGTTCACTATGGCGATTAAACTGCCCGCTAGCTTCCCATGTACAATGGCATATCATCCGGCATCATCAACACAGGTTTTGATCATGGTAAAGGGAAGATTTATTTTGACAAGCATAATCACTCCTTGTGAGTAGAAGGAGTAGGAGGAGGCCAAATGATTACCAGACCACCGTGCCACAACCTGCATATCAGACTGTTGTGCCAGGTGCGTCTCCTGCAATAGGCCAATTGTAAACTCATGGCGATCCAAATATGCTAAGACCTGACGGATCTTTTTAGATGAATTGAGCCCCCACACATTCCATGTTAAACAGGTAATTAAGGTGTGACCAGGATGCAGAGCAAGAATATGTTATACATTGAGCATGATACAACTACAGTACATCTGCAATTCTCACAGCAATAATAATGTAATCAGCCACGTAAACAACCCCTTTAGGGTCCCCCTCCCACTTTAGCGACCCCAACAGGCCAAAGCCATCCAAACCTCCCAAAACAGTCCAGAGTGCAGCACCAGGAGGGTAAACAGCTATGGGGAACACCCATGAGTGAGCGCCATAGCACAATACCCCTCCCGATGTGGTGGGAGGTGGCCGAGCAAGGGTGGTAGTGGTTCCTAGCCATTGTTGTGCAGTGTCAAAGAGTGAAACAGGGACTACCCACATAATAATCAATACAAGTCTTAGCTAAAGAGGAGCCAACAACAGCACCGTTCAGGTCTTTGCCTAATTTCACGTTCCATTTGCCAAGTCCCACTGCAGCAAGTAACAAGGGCACCCCAAACACAGAACAAAACCGGGGGTGGACACCATCCACAACTCATGTGACCTGATTCATTGTTCATCATCTGTCATCTCACCGGGGGCCCGCCAGCGCCGTCAGCCTCAGTGGCGGCGGGGGGGTGCGGCTGCGCATACTTGCGACTGTGCAAAAACCCATTGCTGATTTTCCATTGTAGTCGATGCGCAGGATAGAGCGTAGGATATCTGTGCCAAGATGAGAAGTTTTTTTACCGGCTGGTATTCCATTCGGGACTCCTGCACAGCTGCAGTGAAATCGGGATAGAAGACAAGGGTGTTGCCCTCGTGAGTTATAGTACCTTTCTCTCAGGCCTAATCAGGGCGGCGTCATGGTCCCAGTAATTTAATAGACGGACAATGATGGGGCACAGCGGCGCACCCGGAGGGAGACGAGTAGTCAGAGAGCGATGGGCCTGCTCCACTAATAAAACCTGAGACAGGTGTTCTGAACCAAAAATTTCACGGAAAGGTTTCTCCACATAAGTCTCAAGATGGCCCATGTTCGTGGATATTGGCAGGCCAGTGATGCACATGTTGTTGTGTCTTGATCTGGCCTCCAAATCCTCATTACGAGCTTGTATAACAGCCAGCACCTTCTCCATAGATGTCGCTCTTGTGGTCACCTGTTCCAAACCATCCTCAGCATCCGATATGCGCGTTTCTGCCTCCCCCAGGCACAGCACATCTTTATCCAGTTTCTGTGACATGTGGTCCATGCGCAAGTTCAGATGATCAATTTTACAGTCAATGGACTGCAGACTGGCTTGGACTGCGAGGAGAGTTTTATCAATTTGGTTAATTGATCACTGGGCTCATCAGCTTCCAAAACTGCTTTACTGAGACGTTTTAGTTGATCTGCGTGGCTCGAAGGTGAGGCCCAGCTGGCTGCGTTCAGACTTCAAAAACAAAAAACAAGAGAGGTACTAAGAGTCTATGAAATGAAGAACTGACAGGACCAGGTTGTGTCCAGTATGAGTGTTCAGATCAAACCGTTGATCTTGAGCACATGACACTATTATGTCATAGAGGTGAGGAAAGGAAGATACAGGGTTTAGAAAGTAAGAACATAGTACCCATCCGCCCACTAATCAGTGGAATTTCGTCATCTGGGTTGGTGAAAAGAAAGGTGTCCTATGGGCTTCTCCTCAGGGAGAGTCTGAGGTAGCCAGATGTTGGACCCTTAAGAACCACATCCAACCAGCAGAGGATAGTGTGTGAGTGGAAGGGGCAAATAAATTTGCAGTGCTCAGAAAAGAAAAAGGAAACTAATCCTAGTGATTAAAAATACCTACTTTGATGACATAAGAAGACTTTTATTCGATGTGACCATCAAAGTGGTATCGTTAAAAACAGTAAGCTGATAGCATGTAAGGAATTGCTATCTATCACGTGTGTTAATCGGTCGACATGTTTCAGCCTATACCGGCTTTCTTCAGGACCTATGATAAGCTACTGCAACATATACTTATCGTGAGTTGGAACTTGAACATGAACAATCTCCAACAATTGAAGGTGTATCTCCTCCTGTGCATAAAAGTGTGGGAAACAAAAAAAACACAGTGTTAAATATATACAAACTATGTAGTGTTTACCTCAACCTCTTGAAATGCAAAGAAAACATAGGCTTCACTCACCCCAATTGTAGGGAGAAAAAACCTCACCTCGCCTGGCAACAGCTCAGGTTGGAAGGAGGCCACGCACTAAAAAGATAAGTGCGAGAATAGGAATTAATAATGCAGTAACTAAATAAGTCCTGCATTTTGTTGTAGACTTTTACAAACAGTGACACCAAAAGGCATAAGGAGGCGGCTGGATTGAGAAGCTGATGTGAAATTCATCTCTAAAAATTGTATCAAACCCCTTAATATTTCAAGATTGTACTACCAGTAGAGTTATTCAAAGGGGGCCAAAAACCGCCATGCTATGTTGTTAGCGTTAAGTTAGATCAAAGGGAGTTGGAGTCTTCCTATTCAGAGCCCTCTCAGAAAGAAGCGCAGCATGGAGCGCTAAAGAACTCACCTCTCCGTCGTTACCTCGGGTAGAATCCTGAGCCGAGGGGGAGGTGACTGGCTCACTGAGAATGGCTGTTGATAACAGCCGGTGGCGGACCTGAGAGAGAACTCTCAGTATATGCGTTGTTATAGGTTGTGAGAAATCGACCAATAGTGGCGATGCAAGTTAAGCCTGCAAAGGCACAGACCTCTTGGCGCGTTCTCATTGGTTAAGACTTAAACCAATGACAGCGGATGGAGGCTATTGTGCGGAACTGTGTAAAATGCGTACCGCTGGTCTTTTATCAGTCATTCATGGTGATCATAAATCTGTTTAGGCGAACGACCTCATCTGAGGACTGCATGCAGAGCATTTAGCATGGAAAACGTATGTCGCCCAATGACTCTGAGAATGTCAGGGAAATGTCTAAATAGGCTTTGGCACAAGGTGCGTGATTGGTGAGCTTGCAACCAATCACGCACTGTTTAGTAAAAAAAGGGTTTGTTTTGTTTACTTTTCGTAATGCCAATGTAATATGTTACAGAACAGGTCCGCTTTCAATAAGAGCTCCGCGGTTGCAGAGAAGTGATAGAAAGCAAGTTAATGTTGATCTGCACTCCGTGTTTACATCAGGTGGTGTGTAACAAAAGAAGTTATCATGTCTAACAGGTCGTATCCGAGTGTAAACAAATAAATAGACAGATCGACCGGTAAATTGCAACCAAGTCGTGTATACCAAAGGGAAGGCAGTATGTCGGAGGCTTGTCCAATATTATGTGCAATCCCTAGGTTACGGCTGCGTGTGACAGTAATGTTGGGCGAGATTAAATTAACGTGGTGTCAATACCAAATGGGAAGTCAATTCAATGGACCAAAGAGAGCGGGCCTAGACGCTGACAACCTCCCATGTGGGACCAATGAGGTGGAGATGGTGTGCACCCATGTTTGAAATATTAGCCCCAGGTGCCCAAAAGCCAAGGTGAACTGTAAATCTAATGATGTTTTAGATGGATGCTCACAGTTGCATCCAGGGTATATCATCGTTTAGCCCTTGTGTGTCGCTTCGCAGTTTGTAGACCCACCTTTGCTCTTTTCTTAGAAGGAACAATGAAATGTCTGTGATGTGACTGGGTATGTGTGGTTGTTCCAGGATTAACCACCTCAGTTCATCAGGATGATGTTTTTTCTCCAGAAAATGTGAGGTAAGGCGGGTAGCCTGTTTTGTGCGTCTAATTGTACTTTTGTGCTCTTGGATGCGCAGTTTGATTTTTCTTGCTGTCATCCCTATGTACCTTAAGCCACAAGGACAGGTGATCTGATAGATGACTTTGTCACTATTACAATTTGTGTGACGTTTTAGTTTCCAGGGTGTAGTGGTGCCAATATCCACTTCTAGGATTTTGCTGGTTTGGGCACACACTGAGCAGTTGCCACAGGGATAATGGCCCTGCACTGGAGGAAGATTCCATAGGTTAGGAGTGGATTCTGCAATGTCATCACGAGGTCTTGTGTGTACAAGAGCATCTCTAAGATTAGCCCCTCTCTTAAAAGAGAACAGTGGTAGAGAAATGTGTTCACCAGAGCTATTTAGAATGCGCCATTTCTGTCTAATTATTTTCTGTATTTTAGACGAAGAGGTGTTGTATGTGGTCACACACACTATTCTGTCGAGGGGTGGTTTAGCAACTGGTGGTTCAAGTAGGGCCTCACGATGATTGTTGGCAGCACGTTTGAAAGACTTGTGAACCAGAGATTTAGGATATCGTCGCATTCTCAGTTTGCTAGTGAGATCCTTTGCTTTTGCACGGAAGTCAGCAGTGTCAGAGCAGCTCCTCCGGACCCTGAGGAACTGGCCAAAAGGAAGATTTTCCCTCAGGGAGCGGGGATGATGGCTGTCGAATCTGAGCAATGAGTTCCGTGCCATAGGTTTTCGATATAGAGAACTGGCCAAATGCCCTTCTTGTGGAAAGATTGTCAAATCAAGAAAGGGTAGTTCAGTTTTACTATGCTCTAATGTGAACCGAAGGTAAGGGTTTTGTCCGTTCAACCAGTCTTGAAAAAGCAAAAGGGATTGTGTATCTCCTTGCCAGACCACTATGATGTCATCAATGTACCGTTTCCACATCTTCAAATGATGAAGATGTGGATTGATGTTGTTCAGTACCTGTTGGGTCTCAAAATGATGGACATAAAGATTCGCTAAGCTGGGTGCGAATTTGCTGCCCATAGATGTCCCCGAGATCTGTAAATACAGAGAGTCCTCGAAGGCGAAAAAGTTTTCGGTCATGGCAATCCTTGCCAGCTCCATTATAAAATGGATGGGAGTTCCAATATCTGCCGAAAAATCTTCAAGAAGTGTTTTAACCGTCTCCAGTGTCTCAGTCTGTGGTAAACACGTGTAGAGTGACTCGACATCAAAACTTGCTAGAATGTCAGTATTGATGTCGAAAGGGACATCGGGTAGTTTCCGTAAGATGTCCTTGGTATCTTGGAGATATGTTGGCATGGTTTTCACAATCGGACTGAGAAAAACATCAACAAAGCTTGATAGAGGCTCTAACAAAGATCCAATTCCAGAGATAATTGGCCGGCCAGGCGGTGGTCTGGCCGGTTTATGAATCTTTGGAAGGGTATAGAAATACGGAATGATGGGGCATTTCGTGACTAGAAAGTTGGCCTCTTGTGGGGTAATCCATCCCTCAGTGCTTGCTTCTACCACTAGACACTTAATCTCATTGGAAAGTCTGGCAGTGGGATTATCAGCAAGGAGGGTGTAGAATTGTGTATTGCCTAATTGTCTGAGACATTCATTACGATATGTAGTGATGTCTTGAACGACAATGGCTCCCCCCTTGTCCGCCGGTTTGATCACTATCGTGGTGTCTTTGGAAAGCGAATTAAGGGCGGCTCTGTCTTTCTTTGAAAGGTTCTGGTAGTTACCTTCTTTGGAGAAGTTTATAGAATTCAAATCTTGCAACACTGCTGCCTCAAAAGTGCCAACCTTGGATGGAACTTGTTGGAGTAGAGGCATGAAGTTAGATTTTACTTTCAGTCCTGTATTTGTGTCATTGTTCGGTATAGCAGGCTCTTTATCTTTGTTCAGACTTCCCCATGTCAATGTCACTAGGCCAACATGCAGCAGAGGGGTGGGAGCATCACAATCAAGAGGCCGCCCGCCACACAGCGACTACTTTTCCTGAGAAAGAGCAGAAGATCAGGAGAATGGCACAGCATGAGGAGCACTGAGGCATGCACAGCCGTAGCGCCATGATCCAGTATGGTGGTGAGGTGAGCACCGGATGAGGGGGCAAGACAGCAGGGGTATGGCAAAGGGTCAAGCAAGAATGGAACGTACAGAGCTGTCAGCAGGCCACCTCAGCGCCCCGTGATCTGCAGTGTGCCCCCCACAACAACCAGCCACCACCGCTAATAGCATTGATGGCTCAACAATAGCACGTCTCCCTCAGGTCCAACACCTAGGTTTCAAAGTGGTCCAGGCCCAGGAGCGCGAAGGGCAGAAAGGAGCATGCTCTGTGCCCCAACACATCAGCGTCAACATCGGAGAGAGGAGAAGAAAATGTGTAGCTTGGCCAGACCCAGGCCGCACCTCACCCCCTGGCTGCATGCCGCAAGTGAAGCGATGGTAACAACAGAGGCTGCTGCGGGCAGTGAAGGAGCGGGTAAGCAGAGGAGGGGGTGGTTCATCAGGCAGCTGCAATCACAGGCACCTCAGGGGGGGGGCACCGCCTCTGGCTGCTAAAACAGTAGAGATGAGTGGAGGGCCCCAAGGCTATCGTCGGGGTAGGCCAGTGCCGATCAACCTCCAGGTGGGACACACCATGCCGACCAGTCGTCTAGGATCGCAGGCGGCACCAGTCAATAGCGCGCATGGCGCTCAGCAACCTCAGCACCAGGGGATTTGTTCACAGGATGAAGAGCAGATGTCAGAGGAGGCCCATCAAGTACGGGCAAGAGAGGCCTTGCAAAGCGTAGCAGCGAGCTAGGCCGCAGGAGAGTTAGGTGTGCACCACAGCTCTGACCCGGTAGTCTGGCTCAGTCACCCCAGTAGACCGCAGCATCTCCACCAGGGGCCAGGCCAGCAGCCCCAGGCAGCTGGAGATCGACACCACCCCCCACAGCCCACAACCGGTGCACCACACAGGCGGAATCAGAAGCAGGTCCGCACTCCAAGCGGAACGGAGTCCCGCACCAGGGTGCCTGCCACTCCCGGTCCAACCTGCACAGCCCACCATTCACTAGCTGGGTAGTGAGATCCCTCTCCGCCGGTCCCCAGCCGCGGCCAGCACAGAGCTTACAGCAACTCTGCATTTAGAACCCGTCCCGGGTCGCCATGCTGATGTCGCAGGCCCGATGTGTCACGAGCTCCTTTCTTGGTTTCCTGATCGTGGAGGAAGCAGCTCAGGCAAGGATATTGTACGGATTAATAGCTCGGCCGACGGAGCTGCTCTACAGAGCGGCCTTCTTATTGTGTGCCCTCTAGCGCCCCCCATCTACATGTATAATTTGCAGATATCTATATTAATAAGCTTGCATGGATTATAACATAGCATGATTTGTAAAAAGTAATCTGTTTGAACATGATTTATCTTGACTTATGTTGCAGCCCACAGACTTAAAAGGTATAAAAAGTATCCTTGTTTAATACCTGCATGGGTAAACACACTTGTATGTAATTGTTGCTGATATATGAGCTTTAGATGAAATCAATATCATTTATATAATATTTTTCTGACACTAGTCTTTTTTCCATTATGAACCAAGTGCTTGTACTCGCAAGTCTTTCTTTTATGTTTTATGTTTTATGTTGAAAGTATGTGTTTATAGGGGATAGAGCACTACTGTCACTTAGGGCTTTGAAGAAGACGAAGCAGGTCGTAACGCGTTAGCCAAATAAAATTGCTTGGAAAATCAATCCAGAGTGCTGGTGTTTACTTATGCTGCTGCGTGGGTGTTTATTTATTTATTTATTTGTTTTATATAGCACAAATTCGACCCAATGATATCAGGGCACTTTTCAAAAGCACCAGTTATGTTACAGATTGACAAATTCATTTTTGTTAGGCACAGGGAGATTGAGTGATTTGCCCAGAATCACAGGACGCTGAGCGTTCCAGGCAAGACTCGAACCTGGTTCCCCAGCTTTGTGGTCAAGCGCTCTAGCTGTAAGGCTACATCCTCACCCCAGATTGTTGCTTTGATACATACGGGTATTCTGTACCCCGTTGCCCTGCACCTGTCTCTCTTGGTGGATGCGGCTGTAGACTTACAGGAAACCAGGGATATATATATATATATATATATATATATATATATATATATATATATATATATATATATATATATATATATATATATATGTATATATATATATATATATATATATATATATATATATATGTATATATATATATATATATATATATATATATATATATATATATATATATTTATATCTATATATGTGTGTGTGTGTGTGTGCATGTGTATATGTTTGTGTGTGTGTGTATATATATATATATATATATATATATATATCATCATCATTCATTCATCATCATTTCAATCTTTATTCGGTTTAAAAAACCTTGTAAGATACAATACATTAAAATCATAGTACATCATTATAATACATAGTAAATAGCAACAGTGGGTAAAAATTTATCATCACATCTTATTTGTGCAAAATACGCAAAAGTCATCCACACCGGGATTGACTAGTTCCTGGTCGGTCCCCTTTCTATAAGGAGCACTAACTAGATATACACGAAGATAAAATAATAAGTTAAATATCTGTTATGTTTAAAAAATGATATACACCATAACAATGAGACAGGCAGCATTATACTGGATGGGCCCCAGTGAACTCCTTCCTCCTCAATCCATTTACTGATGCTCCACTGTAGCTCAGCAATTACCAAGCTCCGTGGCCCCCACCGAAGGGGAGCTTCAAAGTCAAGCCTCTGGTCTCTAATGACACCCATGTTTTTTACTTTGGGAACCCGGATAGGCGCTGATCCTAAATCATTTGGCCACCAAATCTGTGACCATGAAGGGGAGAATTTGCCAAATAGAATCACCTCAGTTTTCCCGGAATTTAATTTAAGACAGTGCAAGCTCATCCAGGAGCTGAATGCTGTCATGTAGTCCCTAAACCTGTTTACTGGTGGTGATGTATTTTTGGTAATGGTTACCACAATTTGGGTATCATCTGCATCTGATGTTAATGTCATCCCAAAAGATCTGATAAGGGATGCCAGTTCCAAGACATAAACATTAAAAAGAGTGGGACTTAAGGAGGAACCCTATGGAACTCCATAGGGAAGTGTGAAGGATGAAGAGGTCAGATTCCCCAAGGCCACCGATTGTACCATATCCTCAAGAAAGGAAGATAACAAAGTCAATGCCTTTGCAGAGATGCCAAGAGAATTTGAAATGTTTAGCAAAGTTTTATGATCAACCTATCGAAGGCCTCCGGCAAGTCAAGCAACGCCAGGCTGCAGCACCCTCTGTGTCCATGACTGTTCTAATTTCTTCAGTGGCCTTAATCAGCGCCGTTTCGGTGCTGTGCTCTGATCTGTATCCAAATTGAGCCTCATCCAGAAGATCATGCTCTTGTCGATATGTAGTCAGCTGATTATTCATAACCTTTTCGGACAGTTTGGCTGGCACTGGGAGGCGCGAGATGGGCCTATAGTTCCCTGGATATAGAGCATGAAGATTAACTTTTTTAGAAGAAGTAAAATCGAGCCTCTCTTCTATATAGAAGGAAAAGCACCTTCTGTAAACATAGAGTTAAAAATGGGAGTTGAACTTGATCCAACTACCTTCGGGGCTTTTTTAAATATCATGGGTGGGAGTGGATGGTAAGGGGAGCCTGATCTTATTTTAGAGGTAAGAATCATTATCTCAGCGACTGTTACTTCTCTTAATTCTGCAAAAATGGGGCCATTCCAATGCTATTAGGCAAATTGTCAACTGACATTGTAACCTCATTGGTCCATTTCTCTAAAGTGCATGTATAATACACTTCAAAAATCATACTTAGGGCAACCACCAAATTAAAGTGGCTCAGTGCTCATATATGGATTGCCCAGAGAAGTATCAAAATACCTATAGTATATAGATTGTATGGTGACATTTGCCAACATGTTATCGATATCTATGCATTCATCAGATTCTGTAGAACAGACATTAAAATGCCACAATGCGGTGATCACAAGTTGGAATATGGGACATTTCTATACATTCAGAGCTGACCTTCATGTTTAACTATGAAGGTTATTTCACCTGCTATCTACAATGCTGCAGTATATATACCCTATCAAACTGCTCCAAAGTACCTCACAATTTCACAAGGAGCTACACAAGTAGTACCTATCCTTAAAGTGCTTGTGCAGAAAGTACAAATAATTTCACAGTGGCTCCTTAAGGTTCAAAATATAAAGTGCTCAGCATACTGGAGTGAATTTTCACAACAGGATATTGACAATCTTTGAAGGGATATCACATATCTGTCCGGCTTATCTGTGCAATATCAAGAGAATAATCTCACAATTAAAACACAATCAGGCGAAAAAACACAAAAAAACGATATTATCTAACCAACCCAAATTTGGTTTCTTCTTTGTCATAAAGGCTAATTGAAAAAAATTCTAATCACAGAGAAGAAGCACACCAATTAGGCAATTATGTGAACTACAGTTGATGAATATATCACATTTGAGTCTATATATGAACATGAAGTTCTGCATCCAGATTATGGTCCCATGGTTTTTCTGTCCCCAGTAATATAATCATTCTGGATTCAGCTCTGCGCAATGCAAGTTCACAATCTCCTTTACGTGGGTGGGCCTTTATGTGTTTAATGTTGCCCATGCCACTAACCTGTTGTTAGACTCAAGGATCAATTCACGGGAGCAACGAGAACTCTCCCACACTCCTTTGAACAGTCCAAGTATGAGAACAAAAAATACACTCACACCCATATACTGTCCCAGGGAGATGTGGGGATTAGAAGTCAAGGTGTAAAGTCTTCTTATCCCCCAGCCGGTTTCCCTCAAGACGGACCAGAGAGCAGGAGTGTAGTGTAGTTCCTAGTTTCCCACTAGGCCCTGCGCATTGGAATAACATAAACAGTAGTATCGACGTGGAACTGCGGATATTCCAGGCCTCCACTGACTATGCTAAACTTAATTGGGTGTGTTGCCAACTAGCTCAGAGGTCACTGGAAACTTTCTTCTCTGCATAGGAAGTGATCAGCTTCCTTGGCACAGACAAGAAGGGATTCAGCTTTCCAACAACCGTGCAACATGACAACTTTGCTCCTCAGATCAAGAGTCAATCTCTAGGGTCGTGTGAAACAATAGACATGTATTTCACTCAGTCAGTCTAGTGCAGTTTACTTTCACAAGATGTAGAGAATAGAGAGACGGGCGTTTGTCAATAAAGGGTTAACATTTATTGAACAGTCTTTCTTCTCGTACAAGAGAAATGTATTGCCACAATTGCAAGACTTGTTATGATAAAAAGTACGTACAGTAAGATAAGTATTGCGAAATAGAACTGTAAAAGCATTGATATGGTTTCTTAGCCATACAATGGTTTAAAAGTAATAAAACATATTTACAGTCATATATACATTAGGCTAACATACTCAACTGGTGCTTCTAACTAAGCCTACCCCAGTGTGCCTGACCTAAGCCTAACACATGGAAAGGGGAGTAAGTAAGTAGCTTTAAGTTAAGTTGGTTTTGCCAAGGTTTGTTTCAAGAATTCTCGTCTAAGGGTTTAGTCAACACCATACCTCTGAATAGAATGATGGAGGATTGGTATCTCCTTCAGGTGTCACTCTCGATATCCCAGTCACCCGCGAGGGCAGACCGGAAACGCCGGAGCTGGATTTCTCTGCAGGAGAAAGGCAGCAGCTCTCTTCAGCGCGTCGAGGAAGGAGGGGGGACAGCGTCCGCGGGCAGCTGGAATCTGCTGGATGTCTTCGCAGAGGGACGGCTGTTCAGCTCCTAAGCGTACTGCACCATCGTTCGCGCTTTAGCAGCGATAATGGTATCAGTAGCTTCACCACCAAGGGGACAGCAGGCTGCAGCAACAGAGTGCTAGCTTCACCAACACCTTGCAGACAGCTAGTATCAGCAACAGTAGCTCATTGCTTAAGGCAACGTTGGTAATATTTATACCTGACAGGTGCCGGGTTTGACGCAAGTTTGCTGGACATAAGACGTCAATTAAAGATGTCACTAGGAAGTGATAGTTATCAGTTGCTCATTAGAGTTCCATTACTAATCAAAACAAAGCAAGCGGGGATTTCCAGGTTTGCTGAGTTTTTATCTTGTTGAAGAACTCGGAGTGTTAATCTAGGAATATCAGATAGTGACTTCTGCTCTGTCATTGCACTAATTGGTCGCAAAGGAAGTGGCAGAGAGCTATGCTGGAATGTGGCTCTGTTCGTGTGAGGCCAGAGATGACATTTCTGAAAATCGCACTTGAACGGTTATGCCAATATAGGGAATAAATGGATTTATAGCCGAATAGGGGCATAAGGTCACAGTATCGATCAGGAACCTAGATAAACACATAACACCCACTCCACGTATTCATGTCCATCAAAATTACTAAAACTAAAGCAATTAGATGCATGTGTAACATTGCCCACCCCAAAATACATAAATGCATTCGAAATAGGCGTACTTGTAATACATGAAATTTAGGTACTGTACGTTTTTTGAAGCATAGAAATCATTCAAAAAATTATTGCATATGAAATCAATGAACGATTATGCAAAAAGAATTACACATGAAGTATCTCTGACAGAAGAAGGGCGAGATAAATCATCACATATAAATGCATTGCAATAACATGTGCTAGAGGCTGATGTAATGTTGTTATGTCTCTAGATGTGTTTAAAAATAGAAGTTTTGAAGCTTCTGTTCTCTAAGAATAGTTTTTACGTTAAGCAAAGAATTGTTTGTGCCAAAAAAAAGGTCAATATTAAAAATATCCAATTCAAAAAGAATTATTGCTTGAACGGGGAAAAATAGAGTTCCAACACTTTCTGCAGTTTTTGTTGATCAAAACTGAAGGCCGAATTCAGAGTTCATGAGAACGCTGTGAGTCGGAAAGCTTCTCAAAAGTTATTTTTTCTGTACGGGTGAGAACATCGTATCAGACAGGCTCTCAAAGAATTGGTCTACAAAATCAGGTGACAGTTCAACCAAATTAGATAGCGCTGTAACTTGGCAGGTGTGAGAATGATTGCTGTCATCATAGTCGGGTTCAGCAATGCTCACAGAAGGCCGTACCTGGGTGATGCTGCTTTTGTCACTCGCTCCACTGTTACCACCTAGTCGTAGTACAGGAGTCTCCACGAATGCTGTCATCAGGATTGGTAGCCGCTGGGGACAACACAATGCGTGAGCCGTTATTGGACTGAGCAAAGTATCGACGTCCATTGGTACTGCTGATGGAAGTGAAAGACAGATGTCCAACACGCATTCATCTCCGCAAAGCATACATCTTAGTACCGGTAAGATACAGTTCTGCCATATAGGTCTGAATGAAAGGAACCAGGTCATGTTTAGATCTCTCAGCCTGGCCAATCCAAGGACGTTAGTTATCCTGTCCCGGTAGCGCATTGCTAGGATTGTCTCTTCCATTCCCATGGGAGCTATGTCTGAGTTTCGGCTTGCCATAACGAAGCAGGAGGGTCAAAAATAAAATCCCTGCGACGAGTCCCAAAAATAATGGTATGCCGCCAAAAACAGAGTGCACAAAATTAGGAACGATTCCCAAAATTGCCTGGAAGGGTGTTAGAAGTCCTGTAAAGACTGTCTTAAATATGCCTGGGATGCTTGTTGCACTAGACATGTTAAGGAGTTGGCTCAACATCTCTATGAAATGCACGGGGCAATTTGTTGATAAAAGGTCATGAACTTCAGTAGCTGTCCTTGCAACTAGAAGATCATACGTCTCTTTTGATGACGTTATAGGCACTGTTGTCTGTAAAAGTACAGATTTCATTTTGCTTAAAGTATCAATTCGTATAGAATAGAGATTCAGACGAGGCCAGATGGGAGTCACTGTGTCTGCAGGCCCACTCGGAAACAATGCTTGCATACAGCATTTGACCATGGATGTTACTCTTACTAGATAACTATTCCCTGGCACGAGGCCACAACATCTGTGATCCGTTCTAAGAATGTAACTCCCGTTCGAAAGTTGCATAAAGAAGAAGGGCTCTATCTGAGTTGCAGGTGTGACTAGCTGGTGGCATGAAAGGTTGTTAGAATTTCCATCACATGCTCCGTGTAAATTAATACCCTGACACAAAAGTATACCGCTTAGTGAATGTTTACAGTTGTCACCACTAAGAAATACATTTTTGTCGCTGTCACTATAGCAAGAATGAGTGTATGGTAATTTCCATTCAGATTTTACATATCCTTTACCCAATTGTTCATACTGGCCAGTAGGTATGTATTCAAGGCACTTTTTAAATCGGAAAGTTGTTATCGGAATTGTGATAATTCCGTGTATTATCCATTCAATGACAGGACTCTCTGACATTGTCAATGGTAATCTCTCAAGTTTTTCGATGCTCAGGATTGTATAGTCTGCTCCTTTCTGTGCCAAACTGATCTGTTTATCAGTAAGGTTAAAACTGGAAAATAATGACATTGTGTTGATTAAACGCCAAGGCACATAGCCTGAACGAAGATTTTGCAGCGTCCAGCCTAATTCTATAATAGAACGTAATTGAGACTGGCCATGTTTTAACATTAGCAAATCTCTGTCTATCACATCAAAGGCAGAGGATACAATATTGTCCAACGAATATATTCTGGAAGACAGAGTCATTAACCCATTGTCTACTACAGAAAGTGATTTCTCCAAATTAATACGATCAATTTCTCGTATTTTCTCAGCAGTTTCAATTTGCTTTACTTTCCAAGCCTCGTTGTAATCAGCATAGATACTGGTCGCTATGAAACGCTTTTGACGCTGTTTGCGTGGTCCAAGAATGAAATCGCGCAAATCAGCACCATCTTTTAGTAAAGACAAGTGTTGCTTAATTTCAGCCAGTGTGGATGAAGTTAGCCATTCAAGGCAGAGTTTCCCTACACTGTATGTTGTTATAATCCCTGGATGTTGTCTCTGGGAGTATCTTGAGTCTAATCTGATCATTTTTAACCCCTGTGTTTTATTCAGGAATCTATCTTGACAGCTGTTTGTGTCTGTAGGCCAGATTAACCATTTTTTCCAATCAGGATGTGTTCTGTTGAAATGTAAAATTTGTGACACGTCTAACTCAATATCTGCGGTTGCATTCTCAGGTATTGGCTTTGGTATAGACGGTGTTTTAAGGTCTTTGATCTTAGCTAGGCCAAGACAAGATGTTTGGTGTATTGTGTCATTTAAAAACAACATTTGTTCTGGTATCATGCAGGTCCTAAATTGTGCTTCAATGCCTTGCACCTGCCAATCTTTTGTACCCCAAATTGTTTTCGTTTCAATATTATTTTTCCAATAATCAAAACCAAATGTCATCATTTTGTCATAAAATGCTTCTGAATATATCAATTTAGAATTTGTCAGCATTTGTTTTCATTCCTGTTTTATCTAACAGTTTGTAATAAAACGTTTCTGCATCACTGGTGTTAAACCCTGAGAAGTATTTGAATTTCTCAAAAAATGCTTTAGAACTGCTTTTAGGTGGTGTAGAACAATGTTCCCATTGATTATACATAAAAACATTTCTAGGCTGTGCAGATTTATGCAAGTAATGATCCCCATAGTGGGTGTAACAGAATAGCTGCTCATAACTAGATGAACCTTGTAAATAATCATGATCTGTGAATCTAGCTGACATTACTAAATCAGACATCATGTCATTAATACTGTTAAAGTCCCAATCATCAGAGAATGTACTTGGTGTCACAAAGTCACTTAAGGAAACCTTTAGTTGATGAGGATACTTCAGGATTTCGACCGGACCATATATCTCATAGTCTGTTTTCTCCCATACTACCCCACCAGGTATTGGAATTGCTGTGACATTTACTATAGACAGTTCTCTTTTCTTCACGTGGGATGATCTGTGTGGTTTCAGGACTAGGTTGATGTTCTGACTTGCTGTGTCCATTGTAATATATTTTCCCTCAATGAATCTTCCCAAACACAGTACCATGATGAGCCAAAGCAGGAGGAAAAATACACCTAGACCGAACCAGAACTCTAGCCAAGGGGAAACAAGGTAGATTTCTTTTAGTTGATGAAAGAGTTCTGTTGCTTTTTCTTTAAAAGTCTTTTTTGTTTCTGGCATCACTTCGGGGTCGTTTTGATCTTCAGAGAAGTTGTCGAAGTTGATGAAATAACCAGAGGCAGTTCTGTCAATTGATGGGATTGTTCTTTCAATCTGTCTATCGGTAGCACTTTCTGATGCCACATCATTGTAGACTGGTGTTGTTTCTTGACGAACTGTTTCAATCTGTGTTTCAAGAGGCACGAGTTCCATGGCATTATTGCATAGTCCTTCATTGTGCACTGCAGGCTGATCGAATGTGATTAGTCTTTCAGTTTGAACCTCTTGGATTGTTGCAAGTTTGGGTATTCTGTTGTTTCTTGGGAGTCCACTGGGCCTACTGTTGATTATAGGCCACATGCTTGTGGTTTTACCAGGTCGATGCACACAACTCTGTTCTCCTTTTTACCAGCAAGGGGCGGTAGCACAACTGATCTTGTTCCGCTGACTGCCAAGACAGGTACTGCTTTTCTGTAAGAAGGCCCAAATTCCTTCTTCACCGCGATCTTTTCTCTGACTAGATCCCCAATCTTTGGAATCCAGACAGGCCTTGCTGGGGCTGTTGCTGGTGGTGCCTCGTCAGTGGTACTTGGCTGTTGCTTTAACTTTATGTTGCTTAAGGATTTTCTTGTTTCGTTCAGTTCCTGTAAAACAGCCAAACGATCCTTTATATCAAAGTTTGTTGTTTCTTCTTGTACCACTATCATCTGACTATCGAGGTCCTGAATACGCATTCTAATTCCGAACAATAGTTCGTATGGGCTGAAACCTTTTAGAGAATTTCTTGGCATGTTGTTAAGACTAGTCTGGACACTTATTAAATGTTTGACCCACCCAGCGCCTGAACCTAATACCTTCGCTGTTATAGATTGCTTTATGTCCCGGTTTTTTCTTTCTACCACACTTGTGCGACGGATAAGAATACCGCAACCCAATTCCCATGCTAGCCATGGCCTCCTTATAAGCTCGAGAGCTGAAAGCAGGACCCTGGTCAGAATGGAACGTGGTAATTGCGTATGTGCCGATATGGACTCGCAAATCTTTTATAACCGTTCTAGCGTCAACCGAGTGCTGGAGGCCTCATTTTTTAAGTGCTTTTAGCCTTAACTATTAATAGGACGCAGGATGGGGTGTAGGCAGCGTTACGCTCTTTCTGATTGGTAGCCGGTAGCAAGGTTCGCTACTGCGATCCCTATTACAGTTTTCACAGTTGTTTGCATATATTTGGTGTTCTACACTCATTCCCGGCCACCAGAATACTGATTGTAATTCAGTCAGTGATTCCTTGATCTCTCTGTGCCTAGGACCCAAACCCATATGTGCGTCTGCTATTAAAAATATTCTCCTGTTCGTGTTTGGAATTACTCTGTCCCCCACTCCAGGGATTCGAGCAAAAGGAACGGAGTTTGCATCGATTATGTATGCATAATTGAGTGGATAGTTCACGGGTAGTGCTGCACAGTCGCCTTTTACGGTCGTTTTTACTGCCAGCATGGTTTTCCCGTCTATGTATTTATCTGTACGCTTTTTTGTGGCTACGGAAGCCGGGTTAGTTGCTTCCGCTGTGGCTGTATTAGCCAATGAATTCCCTGCAACGTGAACGCCATCACGTCGAAGACTCTGTGCGTGAATCACGTGAGTCTTTTGTAGTTCTTTGTGTAAAAGAGCTACTTGTTTCCAGAGCATTTTATGCTTTATTGTGGCACCTGTGTCATCTTTGTAGTCGTTTTCGATCCAACTCTGCAGTTTGTTATTGTAAGAGTTGACGCAAAAATGAGAATCGCACACTATAAGTGTCGGGAATTCACGTTCTGCATTTTCGAGCGCCATCTTTAAAGATCTGATTTCAGTTCTCTGAACCGAACAGTTTCTTACAGATTCAGTTTTTGTTACTTTCGGTCTGAATTTACCGCACAGCCAACGACCTTTAATAATCGTACATGCTGCATTGTAGGATTTGCTCTCTACATTAAAATGCTGTATAAAACTATCTGTATAGATTATACAGGCGTATTGTGGGAGAGGCAGAATTTCGATTGGCAGAGGATATTCTTCTTCATATTCTAAATCATTCAGTTCTTCAAATTGCGGGGCGAAATAGTATTTCACATCTTCCGCTCCCAGAGAATCTATACACTGTATCCATTTCGGATCCAGTGACACTGTAGGCAGGTTTACTGGACTGAATAGCGCTTCGAAGGCGGATTCCGCTGTAAGGATATTAATCCGTTTGCCGTGTGCTAGTTCTCGTTCATTTGCTAATGCGATTTGTACTGCGTTCACAGTTCTTTCTGTGTGACTGAATGTTTTTTCTGCTTGTGTGTACAAGTGAGATTTAATTGAAATTGGTACCTTTTCTCCCTCATTAGAGGTTAGGTATGTAAATCCGCATCTTCCTGGGATGACTCGGATTACAAGATCACGTGTGTTGTCACGTGTATCTAATTTTGTTTTTGCTAACATGTCTGTTTGCAGTGATCTCAAAATTTCTGTGTGTTTTTGAGTCCAATTGATTTGTTTAAAATCAGGTTTAATTAGTTCGTAGAGAGGTTTAACCCTCTCTGCGAATTTTAGAATGTAAGTTCTTCCGAAATTCAGAAAACCTAGAATGGATTGTAAATTCTTCAGCGTTTTTGGAGCTTGGAGTACAGCGCACTTCTCTAAGAAGTTGTCCGCTAGGCTTTTCCCTTCACTTGATAATTCGTACCCTAAAAATAGTACTGTCAGATGGGCAATTCGAGACTTTTTAAAGTTGAATTTGTAACCCTCTGCTGCAAACCCAAGTACAATGGTGTTCACTCTTTTCAAGTGAGTATCCAAGTCATCGTCTGTGAGATAGATATCATCTACGTAAGATAATGCCTCATCATCATAGATTTGTAGTAACTCTGTTACCCTAGCTGAGAATAGTCCTGGGCTGTTCTTGAACCCCTGTGGGAGTCGACAGAATTTTTTCTGCGACCCAAATGCAGAGAAAGCGGTCAAATATCTGCTTTCCGGTGCAATGTTTTGACAAAAGAAACCATTAGATATGTCTAATGTCGTTTTATATTTTTTCCTAACTAAGTTATTCATTAGGGCTGCACTATGCGAGTTTTGTACTGCAAAAGTTTTGCAACATGTATTAAGATGTCTGTAGTCCAAAACTAGACTATATGAATTGTCTGGCTTGGAGACAGGAAACAAAGGATTGTTCATTTGAGAGGTGCATGTTTCAATCACCCCCTGGTACTCAAGTTGATCTAAGATCTCCCTGACTTGTTTTTTAGCTTCTTGCTTTATGGGATACTGCCGTTGGGCAGTTGGTTCACTTTTTAATTGGATTTTGTGAGGAGGAGAATCCTCATCCCATCCTACATGATTTTTATACAATGCCGGAGCCTGGGCTACTGCCCATTTCCTTGCATATGTATATTTTTTATGAATCGGAATGTGATTCGAGAAGGCAGGCATAATCACTTCTTCGCCACGAGGGCACTCCCTGACAAACTCTGGGGGCCAATCTTTTTCAGCTAACAGAATATCATAGCCTTTTGAGAGCTTATCCCAAAATAGACCCTTAATTTTCCTAGTCTTGTCACCCTCTATATGCAATGTTATTTCGTATATTTTATGGGGCTCGCTAAGTCTGGCGTCGGCAGTTTCAACCTGAATGTATTCATTCGTGTCCACTGTCTCCAGATGACTCATCAAGATCTTGCGCGCTATACTGATTTCTGCTGCACTGTCCAACATTGTCAATGCCCACTCCCCGTTTTTCAACTGTGTCCTCAGTATTCTCGGCATGGTTGATTACTCTAATACTGGCTACCTTCTTTTTCTGAAATTGAGATTTTTTACTCTGAGCAGGTTCCTTGTCTTTGGACTTGGTGTGCTCTCCTCGGTCTGACCGTCCTCTTCTTTCCGAATTCTGTGGAAGAGATCGAGAGGGACGTGTATCAATACTTTGATATCTATCAGGTTTTTTCAGATTATCCCTATTTCTAAGGTTATATCTTTTCTCAGAGGGCTCCCTCTGGGGAGACTGGCGTTCTCGAGTCGGAGTTCTTTCCCTCCGTCGAGGAGACCTTCCTCTGGACTGGAAAACTTTTTCCTTGGGAGTGGATTGTTTATTTCCATCCCAGCTCTTTTTAGGAGTGTTTAAATTATTTTTAATAAATAATTTTTCAGGATTTTCGAGCAGTTGGGGCTTAACTGGTTTCCCACCCAAGCTGTCTCTTCCTAATTCTTCATAGCACTTTTCTATGATTTTTGCAAGCTCAACAGGATCTTTTATATCTGTTTCCTTCAACTTCTGGCGGATCGCCACAGATGCTGCTTCTCTTTTTATGTTGGCTAATAATATAGCCGAGACCTGCTTGAAGTCTTTCAGTAATTTCATACCTAGATTTAAAGCTGGCTCTGGACCGAATTCATTTTGAATCTGTTTTAGCACTTCTGGTATTACCGCCATAGACGGAACACCGTGTGTTTTTGTGTAAATGGAAGCAAAGACTGTACCCCAAGTGTCACAGTCCTCCACATGTGGTGCGATTCCCATAGGAAGGCAGATGGTCAAGATTCTGTGTTTCTCAATAGGGGTAGTATCAGGAAATACTGCCTCTATTTGAGTGATTTTCTGTGCTAACCAGAAAGGAATTTGTTCCCGTTTTACGGGTGTTTTACCAAGACATGACTGTATGTTCTGTGGTGTAATTTTATTTGTGTTCCCCTGATGAGGGGTCAGCTGTGGTACATTAACAGCTGGTTGGACTGTTGCAGTCCGCATTACATATTGGACTAATTGCCTATGTATTTTAATTAGTGTTTTGAGCTGTACTAACAGCTCTTCCTTAGACATTTTTACAATGTCAGGATGTGGTGTGTAGCTGGCTAGAACCGGCCACGTGGCTCCTGGTCTACCTAGTGGACCGAGCCTGGTAATGTGATCATTGTGTTTTAGGGCGCCATTAAACCAGAGCAGGAAATTTAAGTGGAATTTCAATCTCCTCGAAAGGAGCGTACTCTTCCGGAGGTTTCTCTATTTTGTAATAGTGAAACTCTTTTGTTCTAGCGTTTACCGCTGGAAAATTTATCCATGAATAGAATACCTCTGTCTGCCGATATTCGTGAGCCTCTATCACGAAAATTACTGTACCACCTTGAGGTGTCAGTCCGTTTTCTATAAGTTTTAAAGTTATAGATTTTCTTAAGTGGACCGGGATGATAATTGCATCCGGGTCTGTGTGTTCGGGACCTTGCTGAGTCGCATCTACTGCGGCCCCAGAGGTTCCGTTATTTTCTGGCATTGTAAAAATGCAAGGTTTGCAGAGTAGGTCTCCAAGGAGACAAAGATTAGGTGCACAATATTTTGGAACACTGTATCCTTCAACGTTGAATAAACCAGAGCTTTACATAGGAGTCTCTTCCTACTGAGTTCGGGCGGATTTTAACCTTTCACCCACTCCAGACGTCTATTGGAGTATTTACGGGAGAAAGGGGTCTGTGTGAAATATGCACGACTGAGTTACTCTAACTGTCTTGCTATAGTTTATCGCCTTACCAAACGTTTGGGCGCCATGTAGTGTAGTTCCTAGTTTCCCACTAGGCCCTGCGCATTGGAATAACATAAACAGTAGTATCGACGTGGAACTGCGGATATTCCAGGCCTCCACTGACTATGCTAAACTTAATTGGGTGTGTTACCAACTAGCTCAGAGGTCACTGGAAACTTTCTTCTCTGCATAGGAAGTGATCAGCTTCCTTGGCACAGACAAGAAGGGATTCAGCTTTCCAACAACCGTGCAACATGACAACTTTGCTCCTCAGATCAAGAGTCAATCTCTAGGGTTGTGTGAAACAATAGACATGTATTTCACTCAGTCAGTCTAGTGCAGTTTACTTTCACGAGATGTAGAGAATAGAGAGACGGGCGTTTGTCAATAAAGGGTTAACATTTATTGAACAGTCTTTCTTCTCGTACAAGAGAAATGTATTGCCACAATTGCAAGACTTGTTATGATAAAAAGTACGTACAGTAAGATAAGTATTGCGAAATAGAACTGTAAAAGCATTGATATGGTTTCTTAGCCATACAATGGTTTAAAAGTAATAAAACATATTTACAGTCATATATACATTAGGCTAACATACTCAACTGGTGCTTCTAACTAAGCCTACCCCAGTGTGCCTGACCTAAGCCTAACACGTGGAAGGGGGAGTAAGTAAGTAGCTTTAAGTTAAGTTGGTTTTGCCAAGGTTTGTTTCAAGAATTCTCGTCTAAGGGTTTAGTCAACACCATACCTCTGAATAGAATGATGGAGGATTGGTATCTCCTTCAGGGGTCACTCTCGATATCCCAGTCACCCGCGAGGGCAGACCGGAAACGCCGGAGCTGGATTTCTCTGCAGGAGAAAGGCAGCGGCTCTCTTCAGCGCGTCGAGGAAGGAGGGGGGACAGCGTCCGCGGGCAGCTGGAATCTGCTGGATGTCTTCGCAGAGGGACGGCTGTTCAGCTCCTAAGCGTACTGCACCATCGTTCGCGCTTTAGCAGCGATAATGGTATCAGTAGCTTCACCACCAAGGGGACAGCAGGCTGCAGCGACAGAGTGCTAGCTTCACCAACACGGGGTCTTGCAGACAGCTAGTATCAGCAACAGTAGCTCATTGCTTAAGGCAACGTTGGTAATATTTATACCTGACAGGTGCCGGGTTTGACTCAAGTTTGCTGGACATAAGACGTCAATTAAAGATGTCACTAGGAAGTGATAGTTATCAGTTGCTCATTAGAGTTCCATTACTAATCAAAACAAAGCAAGCGGGGATTTCCAGGTTTGCTGAGTTTTTATCTTGTTGAAGAACTCGGAGTGTTAATCTAGGAATATCAGATAGTGACTTCTGCTCTGTCATTGCACTAATTGGTCGCAAAGGAAGTGGCAGAGAGCTATGCTGGAATGTGGCTCTGTTCGTGTGAGGCCAGAGATGACATTTCTGAAAATCGCACTTGAACGGTTATGCCAATATAGGGAATAAATGGATTTATAGCCGAATAGGGGCATAAGGTCACAGTATCGATCAGGAACCTAGATAAACACATAACAGGAGGGGCTAACCTACAGGGAGACACAAGATAAACAAATATATAACAAGCATTTGCAATGCAATAGGTTTCGCAATTACTAAGTTTGAGCTATTGGCATTGCAAATGATTTTTATTTTATTTATGATTTTGTTTTTAAAACATACATAAAAGGGATTGGTATTGATAATGTTATTTGATTAAATGTGCGTAAATGCATGACCTATTGCATAGCAAATGTTTGGTTTTGTCAGGTACGGGGAGATTAAGTGGAGGGGTAGAAGAGGAGTAGAGGGGTAGAGAGGTAGAAGAGGGGTAGAGGGGTAGTAGAGGTGTAATAGAGTTTTAGAGCGGTGGTAGAGGTGTGGAATGGTGGTAGAAGAGTTGAGCTGTAGAAGAGTAGTAGAATAGTAGAAGGGTAGTATAGGGGTAGAAGAATGATAGAAGAAGGATAGAGGTGTAGAAGAGGGTTATAGTGGTAGAAGAGGTTGTGAGGGGAAGTATAGGTGTAAAAAAGTGTTAGAAGAGGGGTACAGTGAACTATAGAGGGGTAGCAGGGTAGAAAGGTAGTAGAGGGCTAGAGGAAGGGTAGAGGTATAGAAAAGGGTTAATTTGGTGTAGAAAAGCTGTAGTGGGGCAGGTAGAAGAGGTGTTGAAGAGGTGTAGAAGGGTAGAAGAGGGGTAGAGGGGTAGAAGGGTGTAGTAGAGGGTTAGTATAGTGGTAGAAGGGTGGTATAAGAGTATAAAAGTAGAAGAGGGGTAGAAGAGGGTTGGTAGAGGGGTAGAAGAGGGTTAGAAGAGGGGTAGAAGAGGGTTAGAAGAGGGTTAGAATAGGGATAGAGTGGTAGAAGAGGGGTAGAGGGGTAGCAGAGGTGTAATAGAGTGTTAGCGGGTGGTAGAGGTGTGGAAGGGTGGTAGAATAGTTGAGCTGTAGAAGAGTGGTAGAAGAGTAGAGGGGTAGTGTACTCACAAGGAATTTCTGCTGTCAAGGTTGCAGAGAAAAAAACTAAATCCACAAAGCTCGGGGACACATTGTACTGACACTTCTTTAGAAATCAGTGCTTACTTTTGTACTACCTGTTCCCTTAATGTTCTCACTGTACTTAACGTACTAAAACAAACCATGAACATAGTTGCAAAACGTGAAAGTTTAATTGTAAAAATATGTTTTAACTACTAAAGTCTTACATGAACAGATGATACATTCAGTTAAAGTGCAAGTAACTACATTTTAAATCATACTGGTCCGGCCTAGATAATCATGAGTCTACTTGCCATCTTACGGCATGTTTACACCTGACCGGCTGTTCATGGCCCCATACCAGCTTCCTCTGGAGGCCCTCAATTTCACGGAAATAGCTAGCTGGCACCAAATCAAGTGTATTTTGGATGGCATACAAGAATCGGGGGAGGGACATCATCTTGAACAGGGCCGCTCTTCCCAAAGGGGATAGCGGCAAGCCACACCACGCCGCGACATCCGCCCTAAGCCAGGCAAGCGGAGGTAGCAAATTTCGCTCGTAGCGTACTGTGGGGTCCAACGATATGTAGATCCCCAAGTACTTAAAGCCGACTCTCGAGACGGGTATCGGGCAAATGCGGGGCAGAGAAGGCAATTCTCCTGTCAGGGGGTAGATACAGGACTTGGCCCAATTGATAACTAAAACACGAAGAGAATGGAACTTGCACAGCAGGTAAATCTAAAAAGTTGAAGATTTGTAATGTTCTGTAGTGTGCTCAAAAAGGTAACACTGGGGAGGAGGAGCCTAGCCTGCGACCGTGATGGCCGCCTAAACCCTCGGCTCCGCTGGTCCATCTGCGTTTCTTCCGAGCCGCTAACTATCCTGCAATTTTTCCTGATTTTCTTCAGCGGTCTCGGACTCAGCAGGCGATGCTGCATCCGATGGTGTGCTCCCCGTCGTGTTCCACGCGGTAATGGTGGAGAGGCGTCCCAGTCTTCTTCCCGGCGATCGGAACTGCAGCTAGGTCTTTGTTCTTCTGGGAGGCCGGCCCCGGTGGGGTTAACAGCGGCCGAGGGCGGCAGGTCGGCGATACTTTTGTATCTCTTCCCTGGATACATTCATCAGCTTTCACTCTCTGATCACTTGGGGGCCATTTTGAGCCGAGCGCTCCGTGCTTGCTGTTGCGGACCCGTCCTTCTGCCGAGTGTCCTAGAGACTGCCACCCCCTTACTGCTACAGAGTGTACGGCCAACATGGACAGTGCTGCCCCTGTCCCTGCGATCTGGTCGCGCATGTCGGGGCGCCGGAGGATTGATGGGCCACTGGACAGGGATCTGGGCAGAGGGGCTCGAGTATCGTCACACAGCTGTGGGACCCATCTGCAATGGGAAGCGACGCTCTCTTCTCCTGAGCCGCCCCTGTGCATTGGAGACATTCTCGGAGCCCTGGCTGATTTGCGGGATGACATGTGCGCTCAAGCCGTTAACCTGGGGAACCGACTAGATGCCATTGTGCCTGAGCTGCTCCCGACTGACCGAGCCAGCTTCCTTCTGCGTGGCGCTTCGCCACACCTTGAACTCGCCGGCGATGACCTGCCTGGTCGGAGTTCCATGAGGGCGCCGTTGGTACTGGAACTGGAGACCTCTACGGCCCCGTCTGTATTGACTGAGGAACACCATGGGGCTTCTGTAATACCATATCGGCTGGGGAGTTGCCGATGGGCGCCATGTTCTGGACCTGCTTTGGGAGCTGCTGGTGGCACTAACTATTGTAGATTGGACATGCTGCAGACGCCTCGATGGGTCGCCATTGGTGAATAGTCGCATTGCACTGCTTCTCTCTGCAAGTTTGTGGAGCGCCTGATACTGGTCTGGTTGGACATTGTTGGTAAGCGCCTTATTCCATGGTGGTTCCTGAGATCGCCTTCTCTGCGCCTGACTGCTGCTTTGGCCCTATATCTTACTGGCGCGATGGATCGAAGGGGACAGGGCTGAGGACGTTTCTTTCCCTTTTTTGTTCTCTACTAGTGGACTGATTTGCCGGAACTGTGATTGGTAGACGGGAGAGCCAGACGTTGGGTTTGTTTTCACTTGGGGTCAGAGGTGGAGTGGCGCGGTTACACAGTTTGCATGTCCTTGGACACAATAGTTTGGCCCTCCTCCCGCGTCACAGGTACATCTTTTTCCTCCTTTTCTTTTCTTCTTTATTTCGGGTATTCTTTTTGTGGGCGACAGACACACTGCTAGGGGTAGGCCGTAGCCTCTGCATGCGTGTTGGGTGGGGGGATATCTTTTTTTGGTCAGTTTCAGTTTCTATGGGCCTTAATTTTTTCTCTTTTTCTCCGACTCCTTTTCTTCACCTTTTTCTCTGGGTCAATGGACTGTGTCAAGTTGGGATGGGTGGCTTCTAGCACGTCACATGCTCCTTATGCTAGGTCCTGGTGCTGCCATTTTGGTTCTGTATTATTGCTTGCTCTTCCTTGCAGGACGTCACCCATGTCAGTATTCAGACGGATCGATTGAACTCTGATCCTTTCTAACGTTTGATATTTACTACGCTTAATGAAAACTGTAAAATTAAACCTTCAATTCTCCTTCTTCTCGCTAAAGTATGTATTTCCAGTGTAACTTAACATGCTTGCATTCCACTCTATGACGATACCGAGTTGCCGTATTGTTTGCTACTACGCTTTATAATGATGTCGAGGCCGGCCGGATGGTTGTGGGCCCGTATTTGTTATCTGCTAATGTACAATAAAGGTTTTCCAAAAAAAAAAAAAAAGGTAACACTGTCTGGCCAAACAGTGAAAGAATCTGTGAGAACTAATACAAGGCTCCTCCACTTGGGGAGGGGCACCTCTGAGCACAACTTCGGGGGACTCAGACGGTCTTATTCCATATATCTGTGGATCAACATAAGTTCATTCCAAAAAGTTAATTCCAAAAGTACCATGTAGTTCATCCAACGTGTGAAATTTATTAAACTTATTGCAAATTCATAGTTTAAGTAGCATCACGATGTTTAAAAGATTCTGGATGAATAATGCGATGTGACACATATTAGTAAATCCCGATGCATTTCGGGAACCGCCCTTCCTCAGGGGATTACTCTACAAGCAAACACAAAAATCTACGTATCAGTTACATAACCTCATCTTCACATTAAAACAAAAGCGATTAACAGGTCTCCAATCAAACGAAAAGTAATCAGACAGATAAGGTAAAGAAAAAGACGGTGCTATAACCGTAAAGAAGTGAATCGAAGATAGGAAAAGTGTTGACTAGCCCGTGAAATAACAAGAGATCTGAGTTGATAACTGAGTTGATAACTGACGCCGATGAATCCCAAGCTGACGAGAGGTCACCCAGTGAAAATAACCCCCCAGTGTCTAAAAATATTATAGCGTGTTGGCAGCGTGAAACATACACAAACAAATATCTGCAACCATTTGTCGTGAAAACCGGGTCTCACGTACGTGATACCACGGACTTCATCTTGAAGTTTGAACCTGTTTTAGACAAGTTGAGAAACACAGAACTTATCATGTGCACAGTGGACGTCTGTTCACTGTATACCTCTAATCCCCACGACAGAGGTATTGAAGCCATTGAACAAGTCTTAACTTCATCTGATTTAGATCAGGACTTTCAAGTATTCTTGATGCAATTGACTATATTCACCCTATACCACAGTTATTTCACTGTACAGGATAAGTGGATACATCAACTCAATGGTACGGCCATGGGCAATTGCGCAGCTCCTTGCTACGCTAATATCTTTATGAAGCAATTTGAGGAGACGCACATCTTGAATCACAGTAGCTGGTTGGAACATGGAAAACTTTACCTACGATATATTGATGATATCTTTTTGTTATGGAGTGGACCCATTGAGACTCTGGTTGACTTTCTCAGAACATGGAATACCTTCAATGAGAGAGTACAATTCACTTGGGATTACAATGAAAACTGTGTTCATTATCTGGATGTGGAGATACATAGAGAAATAGACAAGTGGTCTACCACCATTTTCCGTAAATCCACAGATAGGAATTCTACCTTACACTATGAAAGCTTTCATCGTTTAGGCCTCAAGAACAACTTACCCTATGCACAACTGTTGAGAGTTAAACGCATTGTGTCCAATGAACAGGAGAGCAAAAAAGAGATGAAAATCATGTTCGAGAGACTACGGGCACGTGGATATCCTCCACAGATCCTTGATTTGGCTGCAGACAGAAGTGAGAAAATGAATAGGAGAGACCTCCTTCAAACTAAACCGAAAAAACACACAGATCGTGTGGTGATAGTCTCCAAATATTCAGTGATTTCGAATCAGTTTCAATGCATCATCCGTAAATACTGGCCCATCTTGACGATGGAACCTGATTTTAATGGACTGTTCAGCCAACCCCCTATGTTTGCTTTCACTAGAGGTAGAAATATCAAAGAAATCCTGACCAAACCCAACATCTCAGACACACAAATCACATACAAGGGTCTAAGACCTTGTTACAATTGTAGCAATTGTAATAACTGTATCCAGGGGAACACTACCAACCACCCGATGAAAGGCTACCCGATCAAACTCCGAGTCAATACCACCTGTAACAGCAGTAATGTCATTTACCTACTGAAATGTCCCTGCGGGAAATGTTACATAGGTCACACCGAAAGAAAGATCCGTGTGAGGATCCTAGAACATAAAAGTAACATTCGAACCTTGAACTTTAAGTCCACAGTGGCGACACATTTTCATGAGAACCGACACAATGCTGCTCAGTTGAAATTCCAAGTATTGGAACAAGTGAAGGTTACCCAGAACAACAAGAACACTTTACTTAAAAGAGAGAACTTTTGGATCCGATTTATGTCCACAATGGTGCCCCATGGGTTGAATGACCGCATGGAATTTTTTTGTTACCTGTAACATGCTCCCATCATTTCTTGTTATTATTATTTGTTGATTACATGATTATTTCTGATATGTGTTCTATCTTTTGGTTTATTTGGTTCTCTTTCCCTTCTTTTCATGTTCCGTTTTCCATTATCTTGCCCGTTACAAGATGGCGACCACCTACAGGCTATACTTTGTTAGTCCCTCTTCGGTGTTGATCACCCTGTACACCCTTACACGCCCGCGTAGTTGTGGGCTCGGTTCACCTTTCTGATGCGGAACTGCACGGAGTTCTAACGAAGTTCTGACACTGTAAGTACCCTTCCGGGACTTCATAGTTTGAATCGTCACATTTCACGATTGGGTGTGGGTCTGTTGTATGTTTCACACTGCCAACACGCTATAATGTTTTTAGACACTGGGGGGTTATTTTCACTGGGTGACCTCTCGTCAGCTTGGGATTCATCGGCGTCAGTTATCAACTCAGTTATCAACTCAGATCTCTTGTTATTTCACGGGCTAGTCAACACTTTTCCTATCTTCGATTCACTTCTTTACGGTTATAGCACCGTCTTTTTCTTTACCTTATCTGTCTGATTACTTTTCGATTGATTGGAGACCTGTTAATCGCTTTTGTTTTAATGTGAAGATGAGGTTATGTAACTGATACGTAGATTTTTGTGTTTGCTTGTAGAGTAATCCCCTGAGGAAGGGCGGTGCCCGAAATGCATCGGGATTTACTAATATGTGTCACATCGCATTATTCATCCAGAATCTTTTGAACATCGTGATGCTACTTAAACTATGAATTTGCAATAAGTTTAATAAATTTCACACGTTGGATGAACTACATGGTACTTTTGGAATGAACTTTTTGGAATGAACTTATGTTGATCCACAGATATATGGAATAAGACCGTCTGAGTCCCCCGAAGTTGTGCCCCTCCCCAATTGATAACTAAGCCAGAGTTTTTCCCAAAGGAACTCAAGACGTCAAACAGGACTCCCAATGACTTACGGGGAGAGGTAAGGTACAACAATATGTCGTCCGCGTATAGCGAGATACGATCCTCGAAGTCAGGGGACCATCGAATGCCCTTGAGCGAAGGTTCCCAGCGGAGCCACGCGGCAAGGGGTTCATGGGCAAGCGCAAAGAGAAGTGGCGACAAAGGGCACCCCTGCCGCCTGCCGTGTCCGAGAACAAAGGGTTCCGAGGCCCTGTCATTGACTACCACCTGAGCCAGCGGTTGTTCATACAGAAGCCTGACCCACCCGATGAACTTAGGGCCAAAGCCAAATTTAGCAAGGCCCGCCCACAGATATGGCCATTCCACCGTGTCGAAGGGCATCGAGGCATCAAGTGAAACCAAGATGGCCGGTTCATCAAGAGACCCCGATCTTGCTCAGACCCCATGAAGACGGCGAAGATTAAGCGCAGTGTTTCGATGGGGGATGAATCCAGATTGGTCCGGGTGTATCAAGTCACTGATCACCGTAATCAGCCGGTTCACCAAGAGCTTCGCCAGGATCTTGGGTTCTACATTCAAAAGCGAGATCGGCCGGTACGATGAACAGTGTTCACGGGGCTTGCCATCTTTAAGGATGGCCACAATGGACGCTAGTCTCTGATCCCGGGGAAGGGTTCCGAGATCTTGCGATGCCAAAAACATCCGACGAAGATGGGGCGCCATTTTATCAGGGCACAGCTTTTACAGCTCGACTGGAATGCCATTCGGGCCTGTGGCCTTCCCCGAGCGAAGTGAGCGGATAGCGAGCGCTACTTCATCGGTGGAAAATTCCGCCTCCATAAGCTCCTTGTCCGATTCCGACAGGCTAGGCAATGCGATGTCCCGAAGCAACAAGTGCGAGTCTTCCTCCGGCCTTTCTGAGACCGGTGTATAAACCTTCTGAAAATGCTGGGCAAAGACCTCAACTATCTCAACCGGGTCCACCCCTCGCGCACCATCCACTTTTTCAGCAACAGGCACCACCCGATTCAATCTATCTCTTTTGTCCAACCAGGCAATCAACTTTCCGGCTTTATCACCAACATCATACAAACGCCCCTGTTGCTCACGATTCATTGCCTTGGCCGCCTCAGTAACCAGAGCTCTATAATCAGACTGTTTAAGGGCCAAAGAATGTATTCTCTCAGGTGTAGCCCCAGACTCCATCTTTTCCTCCAACCCAGTAATTTCATTTTCCAAACCCACCACTTCCGCATTCTTGCGCTTCTTCTCGCTAGCAATCAAGGAGAGAGTCTGACCACGGATCACAGTTTTATAAGCCTCCCACAAGGAGACAGGGAAGGACACCAATCCCTCATTCTCGGCAAAGTAGTAATCCATACACTTAACCACCTCTGTTCTAATTTTGGGGTTACAAAGGTTCCAGGGATAGATTGGGGCAATCCGACCCCCGGCCTCCAGCTGTACATCAATAGTGAGCCAGAGTGGGGAGTGGTCCGAGATCGCCCTAGCTAAATGCCTGATTTCCCTTACAGAGACCATCTGCGCCACTGGTATGAGGATATAGTCGAGTCTCGAGAGACTTCCATGAGCTCCTGAGTAGAAGGTATACTGGAGCTATCCAGGGTGCAGTTGCCTCCAACAATTCGCTAGACCCGACATGTCCAAAAAATTGCCCAGCCATAATTGCGATGTGGGGAGGAGTCTGGGGGGGGCTACGATCTTTATCTCCACTGACAACCGCCACCCACCACCAACATGCCTTCAGGGAACCCCAGGACCACCCTACCCAAATCGGAAAATGTAGTGGACTGTAGACCGGGCGGAACATACACAGACAAAATGGAGATCGTCTTCCCCTCCCACCGACCAGTAATAGCCGCATATCGGCCTCTATCATCCAGCACTGTGTCATCTATCTCCAGGGGGAGGGAGTTCCTGACCAGGACGCCCGCCCCCCTCGACCCAGTGGTGAATCCAGAATGGGCCGCCAGGCAGTAGCCTCGTCTATTCAGTGCATGGCACGTGTTTCCTACTAGGTGTGTCTCCTGGAGTAAAACTATATCTGGGGAGCAGCGCTTCAAGTATTGCAAATCTATCCCCCGTTTTCTCCAATCACTCAGACCATTGACGTTCCAGCACAGCACCCTCAGCCCCCTACCCCCCATCCCAGAAATGAGCACATTGCCCCCCCGCCACGAAACAGGCACATAGGATAAAATATGCAACAAAGAGCAGCCTCGATACAAACAAGAAAGAAAAGACCCCCCACCACCCCCAAAAGAACCCTCAAAACACCCCCCTCCCACCCTGCACCCCTGCGGTAGACCAAAAAGCCACCCCAACTTGCAGTGTGCCTGTCGCCCCATTAAACTAACCTACAAGAAGAGAGAAAAAAGTCTCCAGAGGAGGAAGAGTCCTGATTCCCCCCACCCCCGGGTATCCACACTATATAGACATAACAATCACAGAGCCACTGCCATAAGTCCATAAAGTTGGCTCGCCGGCCCAGACTCACTACTCCTGCTCTTCCAGGCCGCCTTCAGCGCCCCTCGCACTTTCTGGGCTGGTACGGTGTGTCGGCATAGTGTCTAGCCAGTCACTGGCCACCTCCAGCGGTCAAAAAAGAGCCCACGTTCTTCATATTCAATCCTCAGGCGGGCCGGAAAAAGTATGGCGTACTTCAGTCCCATGTCCCTGAGTCGCCTTTTCACCCCCTTAAAGCCCATGCGTTGTTTCTGCACCGCCTGTGTAAAGTCCAGATAAAAGCTGATTGAAGCATTTTCAGATTTAGTGGGACCATTGGTGCGTGATGCTTGAAGGATTGCGTCTCTGTCCCGGAAATTAAAAATCCTGGCTATTATAGGCCTCGAGCGGTCCCCAGTTTGGGCTTCCCACCGGGGACTCTATGAGCACGCTCCACCGTGAAAAGGTTACTGAGGCCCTTTGGTGCCAAGTGGTTTAGAACAAGGTCCTCCACCAGAAAGTCTGTAGATAAGTCTGCAGAGTTCTCCGGAACACCTACAATGCGGACGTTGTTGCGTCTGGCCCGGCTCTCGAAATCATCCAGCCGACAGGCAAACAAGTCATTGGAAGTTCGGAGATTGCGGACTTCGGTCTGGAGATCCGAGAGATCCGTGATCAGGCTCGCAGTCTTTATGTCCAGGGACTTGACCCGCTCATTGGTTTTCCCCAAGTCCGTCCTGATAAGATTGACTTCGATCGCCACCGTGTCTGCTATCTTAGCTGCCAGGGTTTCATACTGCTGGCCCATAGTTGTCCGAACACTTGCAATGGCGCCCATAACGTCCTTTAAAATCGGCTCCTCAGTTGCAGGAGGACCATCACCAGTCTCCTCGAAGACCTTACTCACTCCGCCAGGGGATCCTTTCGGGCGGGTAAAGCGACCTATGGTCTGGGATTGAGCAACCCCTCCTCGGTATGAGCCTCTGGTTGCACGCTTCTCGGTATCCGCCTTGCCCGCCATGATGGGCGACGTGCTCTGACGGAACCTTTGGGATCTAGTCCGAATGCTTCCCCTCGCGGCAAACCTGTAAAGGCGAGAGGGCAAGGACAGAAAGCAAGCGTAGGACTGGCAGCAGGAATCAGGTCAGCCGTGTCGATCGGCAGCAAGTCGCTGTCAACAATGACCAAGAGCGAAACCGAAAGTACCACAGGGGCAGTGGACGTGTCACACCAGCCGTTGTTGTTTAATTGCCACCTGGGTACCTCGGGGACTCAAGCCCGTGGATGGTCTTCGGTGTAGGCCGCGAATTTCAAAGTGCAATAAGTCCGGGTCCCGGCGGCCAAATCGATTTTTGAAAAAAGTTTTGGTATCAGCAGGGCATCAGCTAAAAGTACCCGTTGTCCAAATCAGGATACATTGCAGGATAGATGCGGGAGGCGGAAAGGGTCTCGGGAGCCCTGTGCTCACGCTTCCATCTTGGATACGCGCGAAGCTCCTCCCCACTGAGAAGAATTTCTTAACCCACAGCTGTCGCTCGACAGGAGGGAAGGTCCTGGCTGAGGGGGGAGGTTCAGAAGGGTCCAATACAGGGAATACGATGTAAAGGGAAAAGGACGCTGAGGGTCTTCTCTAATGAGCAATCTGGACTCTGGAACACAGGAAGGGACGTTGTTACAGAATGAGATCCAAAGCCAAGCAATAACGCTTCGGTCACTCGTGATTTATAAAGCAAGGGAGCGCTAGCAAACTCCACCTCTGGCAGCGCGGTGAGGGATTACTGATGAAGTGTGTGATTCTTTCTATAGAGCAAGCACTGACGTTTCCCCTGTATCCCAATGGATCGTGCAAGAGGCTTGACGCCTAACATTTAATGCCATAGAAAATAGACTGCTAGGGTCCCCACCATGGACCTCCCAGAAATATTTGGCCATCGAATAACTTCTATCTTGGTGTTTGATGGCCCAAAGATGGTGTCGAAAACGGATCTTTAGTTTGTGAATAGCGCTTTCAACCTATTTCATATGACAGCCACATTGGGGAGCATACACAAAAAATTCTGTCTCACATGTTATACTTTCTTTAATGGCACAAGACTTCCCCTACAATGTCTCATATGTATATTTATAAGTGCCATAGTTGCAGGGCTTGCAAGCTTCACATCTCCAAAAACCAAACGTCTTTTTTAGAAAGCCAGTTTGATTTATCATTGTCAATGATTATACTCCTTGTCAAAACATCTTCCAGTGATTTGGCCTAACGGAAAGTAATTTGAAGGGGTGGGTCAATTTTCATTTTGATATGCTCATCATGTTGCAAGACATTCCAATTACATGTGAGTCTGGATCCTTTATAGTGTTGTTCCTGATTGTATTATAAGAAGAATCTAATAGGAGAGGAGTCCATTACCTCTTGTTACTTAGTATCAGGACCATGAGTGTTTTTGGAATGTGCATATAGCAGATCTTCTCTGTTCTTAACTTTGACTCTACAGTACTCTTCATTATGAATTTTATGCGAGCATCCTCTTTCAAGAAATCTTCAAATTGTGTCTGTAGCTTCTTCTTCAAATAGTGCCTCCATTTAGCATATTCTGCAAGTTGATTAAACAGAATGCTCCACTAAAGAGCTTTGGGGTATCCACTGTTTCCATGTAAGATCGAGTTACAAGCTGTTGTTTTACAGAAAACATGGGTATCCAACATTCCAACACTATCTTTCAATGATACATCAAAAAACTCGATGTTGCTCTTACTTTATGGTGGTGTTAGTTGGATATTCAACTTGTTGTCATTCAGTTTCTGTACATATTCCTGTAGCAAACTCTCCTCTCTATCCCATATCAGGAACATATCATCGATGAAACGCACTCAAAGAACCGCTTTCTCCATGTATTCAGTGTGAATGTCAGACCATGCAACATCCTTCTTACACCAGCCCATATATAGATTGGGCTATGTTGACGCAAAGGAAGCCCCCATAGCAGTCCCTTGCTTCGGGAAGTAGTTTTGTATTGTCAAACAAGAAAGCATTGTGAATGAGACAGAATTTTAGCATTGTCATCAGCATTTCAGCATGCTGGACATATTTTGATTGGATGAACGCTGAGAAAGTATTCACAGGCGTGGAGGCCAAACTCATGCTTGATTGATGTATAAAATGAATGGACATCCATCGTTACCGTGATGTAGGTAGTGTGCCAAGGAATAATAACTTTGCACCCATTCGACGAATATCTACAAGACTTTGCAGACCTGTTGTACCCATTTAATTGTCGAAGGACTGGAGGTTCTGCAGCATTTGGTCAAGGGAGTGCAAAATAAAAAGGGGTGTCACAAAACAGTCTTGCAATCCAATGCATTTTATGTAGAATTTTGAATTTAGCATAGCGTCGAAACGGTCAACCGTATTCTGTTGACATTTGGCAGCATTGATTATTAGGGTGCACAGATGATTTATCTGGGTATGGCAGGTAAGTAGAGTAAGTATTTTTCAAGTTATAACATTTTTCAACTTATCTTGTAGCACAATACTATTAAAAGTAGCAAGGAAGCCCAACAAATAAACTAGACTGCTTATGTAAAGTTTTAGATTTGCTACATTAACTGAAATTTATGGTCACAAGCGACTGGAAACTTATAGACAAATATGTAAGAAATAGAATACATCCTAATCTGCATAAGTTTTCTTTGCATACTCTCTGGCTCACAACATAAAACTGTGCCAAACAAGCTACACCAAAAACATCTTCCTTACGTAGCCCTGTGCAACAAATTGGAAAAGTGACCTAGCAGTGAGCTACAAAAACAACTCTATGGAAGATATGGTAATTGGCCATTAGGAGAAAAAAATCTTACTTTTATAACAGCAATGATTGGCTTTCATTGACTTTGGCCTTCATATGTAACATAATACTAATAAAAGTAGCAAGGAAGACCAAAACATGAACTAAACTGCATAAGTAAAGTTTCAGAATTACTACATGAACAACTAAAAGACACATTTTTGTTCACCTGATTATGTAAACCAATAAACAAAATACATAACAAATACAATAGTTAAAAAGAAAGAAATCACATTACATCTAATTGCCAGTCTATAGTTATAGTTAGTATTCCCAAAGATAGGAATTCCTCTGATATTAGCTCCCTAATAACTTTCAACCCATTTGACGAATCACCACAACACTTTCCAGACCTACAGCCTTTTCCACATTTTGAGATGATGTACACTTTTGTGATAATTTGTAAAGGGGGTGCAGAGATAAAAGGGGACCCAAAAAGTATTTTTCCACCAATTAGTTTTCCATTGACTCTTGTATTTAACATAGCACGAAAATGGTGCAAGGTTTTGGCAAGGTTATATATTATGGTGCAGAGATGATGCTTTTTGGGTATTGCAGTTAAGTAGAGTAAGTATTGTTTAAGTTATAAGTCATTTAAACTTAGTGATATCTGTCACCTCTGTACTTTGTCAGAATTTTCACAAATGTTTGTGTCAGTACCACAGTACATAACCGTAAACTTATTAAAAAATATATAAATAAATTTACCTACCTATTACAACTTTAATAAAGTGGTAATAGGTAAGGACTTACTACTTGCCCATATTTAAGGCTCCAACACCGAACATGGCCAAAGTATAGTAAAAACAATACGGCTGCCTTTTCCATTACCCAATTATATTATGGCTTGTCATCACCACGTGCCAAAGTTCTGCAAAGTTATCATGCTATACCATGGCCCAAACTATAACTAAGGCCTAGCTATACCATTGGATTGTGATACCCTTGCGTCACTCATGGTGTCGCCTTGGGCAATGGAATTAAGACATATTTACAAAGGATTGCATGGCCACTATGTGTGGCTCTGCGTACCGTGACCCCTTATTCAGATCATCATTCAGACCAATCACCCTGTTCACGGAGGACTGTAAAATATTAGGCAAGATTCTGGCAGACAGACTCACGGATGTGCTTCCCAACCTGGTGCAACCTGACCAGTGTGGGTTTGTGCCCCGGAAAAACACTTCCCTGAATATCCGTAGGCTCTTCCATGTCCAGGACAGGGTACCGGGCCGCTTCCCACATGCCGCGTGCCTTGCGCTGGACCTCGAGAAGGCCTTTGACACCCTAGCATGGCAGTACCTATTTGCGGTCTTGCGTCGGGTGGGAATCGGCTCCAACCTTGTGGCACATATCAAACTGCTGCACACTGACTTTGTGACTCGGGTTCGCATAGGCCGGCACACATCGTCCCCTCTCCAGGTGACCCACGGGACGTGTCAGGGATTTCCATTATCGCCCACCACCTATTCGCTCGTGCAATGGAACCACTGGCAATCAGACTTAGGGAGGGAGGCGAACACTGCAGGGCCGTACTCACAGTGTATCACTGTTAGTGGACAGCCTCCTTATCTATATCAGGGACATTACAATTTACCTCTCTCTCTGCTCTGGGCCACACTGGATGAGTTCAGAAGGACAGTGGGACTGAACGTGAACTGGGATAGGTTGACTCTCTACCTCCTCCACCCGGACGCTCCTCAAAAGGAAATACGGGCAGGGGATGTCAGGCTTGCGTGGAACAGGGACTACCAAAGATACCTGGTTATCAGGCTGTACCACACCCGAGGAATCTTCTCGAGGGTATCCAATATAGAGCCCTAACAGGCATTAAAGCCCAGATTGACTTCTGGTGCACACTCCCCCTAGCCCCCATTGGGAAAGTAGCCCTATCAAAGATGGTGATGGTACCTCGCCTCCTCTATTACTTTGCAAATGTCCAGTGATCCCTCTACAAGCATTTTTCAAGAAGTTAAACTCCTCATTGGTATCACTGATTTGGGGGAGAGGGCCCCACAGGGTAGCCTAGGCGGCACTACAACTTCCATGCGACCAGGGCGTATTAGACTCCCCATCCTTTGAAGCCTACTTCCTCGGAGCGCAACTACAATGGCTATCATGCTGGACAGCAGGGCATCAAATAGAAGAGACGGACATGCAATCGGGACCCCTGACAATCTCTACGATACATAGACTTCTATTTCCGGGCACTAAACCGAATCTGGCCCATCCCATCCTGGTTAAAGTAGTGAGGTCCTGCATGCTTAGACTCAACCGCCTCTCCCACATCACACTGCTGTATTCTCCACTACTACCATTGGCAGGTGTCCACGAGGGCACAGCCATTACACCTCCCGGGACGTTCAGGTCTGGACAGAATATGCGCTCACAGAAGTAGAATCACTGTTCACGGAGGGTCAACTATCCACCTTTGAGAGTCTGATGGAGGGGAGCGGGCTCCCCTGGGCAGTTCCTCCTGCAATGGCAGCTCATTTCTGACTGTAGGAAAACATGGAACCTGACAGACAGAGAACCATGGAGACACCCCACCCTGCATGCGATATTAAACATGTGCAAAGGGCGCCACCTCATCACATGGATATACATATATCCATCATAACACTCACAGCCACACGGCTAACATGGCTCCAAGAAAAAGGGGAAGATTAATTCAGCCAAGCACTTCATGACAAAGAATGGCTCACAGCTCTAGAGCACCATAAGAAAATATTGTGTAAACAGCGCTTCAAAAATATTCAATTTAATATACTACGCATATCTCTTCCCAGCGTTTTAATCCTACAGCGCAATTCGAATGCCCCCGCTGTCACCAGCCCAGTGATAAATTTGTGCGTATGCTCTGGACATGCCCCGAACTGCAGCTGTAATGGTCAAAAATGTACATCACAATACACACAATCACCCGCCTGACAAGACTCAACACATGGGAGGCATGTGCCCTGGGAATATTTAAACGCCAGAAAAATAAAAAGATAGAAACACAATTCGCAGTGCTAGCCCTGCTCTTAGCAAAATAAAGCATCATAATGGACTGGCGCTCTCCTATGGGTCCCCCGATAGAAGCGTGGAGGGGAGCAGTCATAAAATGAGGTGCAGCAGAAAAAGAAGCACTCAGACTAGAGGAGACGCAGGGAACACGCTGTAACCACAACTCCATGGAATGGACTGCTCTCCTGCACGAGTTCAAGCAGACACATAGGACACCCACGGAATTCCCAACAACCACCAAAATGCTGAAACGGCCCACAACCCCCGCATCCCATGCACAAATGCTCAAGGGGAACCCATCCACCCTCCCCTGCTCACAGCCCACATGCGCTATGATGAGGGAGTGACCCCTGGTGAGGCCCAGACTGCTGTAGAACACTCAAAGCAACAGCCCTTCACCCCACCCCTGATTCCATCCCCAAAGTTATACCCCTAGTTGGTTTGTTAAAAACAACACTCGCACACTATCCACAAGTGCTTCAAAGTTACTCAGACGAGATCCAAACACCCAAGCGCATCACTACAGATTCAAGCGGAATTAGTTCCCCCGCTACAAACGCGCCAGGGAGCTGCGTTGCAGAGAGGTGTAAAAAGGGGCGTGGCCTCATTACACCTCTCTGCAAGGCAGCCCCCTGGCGCATACTGGAGGTTCCTGGTGGGCTAGTTGGCCCCCAGGGACCTCCAGTATGCAAGGGGACTTAATCGCCCAACTTAGAACACGCTACAGGGTGCGTTTGCACAGTGGTGAAGGTAGGGGGCGGGGTTTGAGGTGATGTGAGTGCAAACATGCCCTGTGGCGCGTTTTAAGTTGGGGAATTAATTCCTCTTCAATCCAGAGGTCCCCTAGGGGGCAACTAGTCAAACAGGTATCTCCAGTATGCGCCACGGAGCTGTGTTGCAGAGTGTTGTAAAAAGGGGGCGTGCCCTCTGAACACCTCTCTGCAACACAGCTGCCTGGCGCATACTGGAGGTACCTGGTGGGCTAGTTGGCTCACAGGGGACCTCAGGATTGAAGAGGAATTAATTCCCCAATCTAAAACGCTCCACAGGGCGTGTTTGCACACATGTTACCTCAGGCCCCGCCCCCTTCCTTCACTATTGAGCAAAATATTCCTGTAAAATCAGCCGAACTACGAATTCCGAATTACTCACTTGTTATCACAAGAAACGTCAGTGCTGCATCTTTGAGCGCACTACTGATCCTGAAAAGTAATTCTAACCATACTTACAGTAACTTGAATTTCCTTCAATAAGCTAACATTTTTTTTCAATTTATATTAAAAATATGTAATGTAATTTAAAAAATAAAATATCTAAAAATAAATACTTTAAAACAATGTAGTAAATTAGTATAAAAAATAAAACAATTAATACATTTAAAAATTATCATTTACAAAACTTTTGAAATTCACTGAAAAAACCATAGGTTTCAGCCACGTTATAGTTAGGAATTACCATTTAAAAAACCTTTGAAATTCACTGAAAAAACCAAATGTTTCAGCCACGTTATAGTTAGGAATTAGCATTTAAAAAACCTTGCAAATTCACTGAAAAAACCATAGGTTTCACACATGTTACAGTTAGCTGGACATTTCACTCATACAAAACCATTGAAATTCCCCCGTCATAGTTAGTTCAGCTAACTATAACTCACGCGCCCGCAATGCACTGCTGATGATGTCACATATTACATCACTCATGACATGGTCAGTGACATCACTCATGACATCACTGATGACATCTCAAATGACATCACTGATGACATCATCCAGTGAATGTGTGTCTTTCTGAAAAATAAATATTTTTTATATATGTATATCTAAAGGTTGATGGAAGAATGAATGGGTAGATATATATCAAACAATTCCCCAATCTTCTATGATTGAAGACCTGGCACACATGATCACAGGTATTCTTCCGTTTATTGCATGGTTACATTAAACACAAGAAAACACCTGTGTTTTTTTGTGTTTAATGTAACCATGCAATAAACGGAACAATACCGCTCCACTTGCACCATGCTCACGCACTCCTGAACAGGTGCTGTTACGGCGGGGGGTGCACCAGCCAATATTCCAGCTACTCCTCTCCTCTCACCCGTAGAAAAGACACAACACTCATGGTGGGAGAGAAGCCACAAGGTTTATTCAGACTCTCTTCTCTGGTGCGAAGAGAGTCTGAATAAACCTTGTGAACTCTCCCCCGTGAGTGCTGTGTATTTTCTACAGATGAGAGGAGACGAGTAGCTGGAATATATATATATATATATATATATAGATATAGATATATATATATATCTATCTATCTATCTATATCTATCTATATATATATATATATATATATATATATATATATATATATATATATATATATATATATATATATTCACTGAAAAAACCATAGGTTTCACACCAGTTATAGTTAGCGGGAAATTTTGCTGACATAAAACCAATGAAATTCCACGTTATAGTTAGTTGGACTCACTATAACTTGAGCGCCTGCAATGCACTGCTGATGACGTCACATATTACATCACTCATGACATGGTCAGTGACATCACTCATGACATCACTGATGACACCATCCTTGTGACAAAGTGAGCGCCCCGGAAAGCGTAGTATTTTGAAGTGCCCCGGTGTGCGAAGCGGGAAGCGTCCCGTTAACGCCAATGTCGCGATCGAAAACAACATCGTGACGCATCGCGTAAGCGTGACGTATCGCGTAGCCGTGCGATGTGTCTTATGACGCACTGCGTAAACGCACCCGAAAGCGCTCTGCGGCGCGGCCCGGAGCGCGTAACGTAAGCGCGCCGGAGCGCGTAACGTAAGCGCATCGGGTCATGTGACTTGAAAATAACACTTTTCATTGGTTCTCATCATTTTTTTTCTCCAAATAATGAAAGCCCCCTCCTTTTTTCCTCATTCTTACTTTCTTCATTGAGAGAGCAAGAGCTATTTTTGAGCAAACAATGGCATCACTTGTTGCTGCAGCTGGTGCACCCCCCCCCACCACCCCCACCACCAAGAAAAGAAGGTCCACCACCACAGTTTCTTGGAGGACAAGAAGAAGAGGAGGAAGAAGAGGAGGAGGATCAACAACCAAGGCGCTTCCTGCCTGAAGAACCAAGACAAAGGCACGTTGAAGTGCACTTTATTTGGCAATTCTTTTCTTTTCCTGATGACCAGAAAAAGGTGAAAGCCCCCAAAGTCACCTGTCTTATTTGTGACAAAGTTCTCTCCAGGGGTAATCCCACAAAGAAATATTCTTTTGGTAATTTTACCATGATCCGCCACATGGAGAGGTGGCATCCCAATAACTTAGCCCAGGCTGCAGTACAGGAACTTCGAAACAACCCACCCCCTGTGGCCAGCACTTCCTCTACTGTACCCTCACTTTCTGGTCCTGAAGAACGCCAAATGGTGCCAAATATTCAGCAAAAATTTGCAAACCTCAAATTTGTTTGCATTTTCTGTGGCAAAACATTATGTTATGGTGAACTTAGTGTCACCTTAATAAATAATGCTGTAGCCAACCACCAATGCAGCAAGAAAAGGAAGCAGTAATTCTTTTCTTTTTTTTTGCTCCTGTTGAGCCATTTCCAATTCCCTGTTTTTTGTTTGTTCCCTTAAAAAAAACCCCAAAAATATAAAATTGTTCAAAAATACAAAAAAAATGTTCAGAAAAATAATAAAAAAAATATAAAACAACAAAAAGAATAAAAAAAAGTTCTGTTCAGAACTACCTCCCATTTATAAAATATTGCCAAAAATTTTAAACTCTGGCATTCTTTTTTCTCTTTTGTGCGCTTCCCGGTGTGCTCCCCGGTGCGCGTACCCTCCGCGACAATCGAAAAAAAATGTTTTTTTTCCCCGCGAGGCCATTTTATAGCCCCCACATCAAACCTAGGGGATCAGGGTGGGTCTACCCTGCCCCCTTATGGTCATTTCCCCCTTTGTTTTGGCCACCTCTTGTGTCTCGATCCTACCGAGACACAAGATGGCGGCCGCTCCGGACTGTTTCGAATGTTTACAGACACCCGAGAGCCAATCAGCTTTCTGCGCGCAAGTCGCGTGGCGCGCCCGGTACGCTCCCCGGTGCGCGTACCGGGGCGTTGCCAAAGATATATATATTTTTTTGAGCCTAAATTACTCAAAATCCACTGGAGCACATATCTTGAGACATAGCAAAGGCACATCGGGCTACCAGTCCCTACAATTTTGCCAAGTTTGGTGGTAATCCATTCAGCCGTTCGGGCTAAAAGTGAGTTCGACTGCCCTACGGAAATTAACATGGGGAAAACACGTTTTGGGACCCCCCCTTTTATCTCGGCCCCTGCTTGACGAATCCCCTCGAAACTTTCAAGGAAGGACCGGAGCTCCGCGAGGCCAATTTGAGGAAGTTTTCAAGCAGATTTGTCAACCGGCACCAAAGTTATTCCAAATAGAATTTTGAGATTTTGCATTGAAAAAAATCCTAACTATAACTACCTACTGGCGACCGCCAGTAGGTAATATATATATATATATATATATATATATATATATATATATATATATATATATATATATATATATATATATATATATATATATATATATATATATATATATATATATATATATATATATATATATATGAAGAAGGGAGTTCCTCCTCAGCTTGCTCTGCGCTCGCAGACACCGCCTCCACGCCAGCAAAGAATGAGGACCGGACCAGCAGAGTCAGCAAGATGGAATTTTATTAAAACAAAAACAGAACCAGCGACGCGTTTCGGGCGGAAAGCCCTTGGTCACGCTGCAACATGTTTTGGATCATTATGCTATTTTATAAGTGTATGCAGTGATGTTGACGCCGCCCCCTGGTGGCGTCCACCATGATCACGTGACATATAGTAAACAGTGAAAAAACACTATCGCTGATACATTATTGCATTTGCTGGCTTGTATACAGGAATTATGACTGGTTAAATCCAGGAATTAGTCCAATTCAATAAAATTATTCAGTTATATAGGCATTAAGACACATTTCTCCATTGTCAAATACAAATGACATGTATACCAATTCTGTGCAAATATGCAAATTATTTATATAGCAGCGAAAATTTAAAGTGCATAGATAAAAAAAGTGCATAAGTGATAAAGATGTAATAAAGTGCAAAAGTTGCGGGAACATACTAAACTACCATTATATATATATATATGTCACAAAAGGAGCGGCACAACCAATTCCTTATTGAAGCCTTTTAATCAGAGCTTCACCCCACCAACGCGTTTCAGCCTCACAGGGCTTTGTTCACGGTCAGTAAGTCCTTCTACCATTTTCCTTTTTATACTAGCCCATACTAGCCTTAGGTGGCATTATGGGAGTTGTAGTATGGAAACAGTATTTACAAACAAGTCACACATTAAAAGAAAGACTGGTGTGTCATTATATTGCTAATGCATTTTTTAACATGTTAAATCACATGGGTAGAATAATTCTTTGTAGTTCATAATTGGAGTAGTTCCAGTTATTATTACTTTTAGTTGTAGGGTATAGTACCCAATTAAAGTAAAAATATTTCAGCTGGTACTATCAAGTTCACTCTAAATGTATGTGGAGGTCTTCCCCAAAGTTCATGCCTCTTGGTATTTTAGTTCGTAGTCGGAAGATTAGGCGAGATTCAATTTGTTGCAATTTACGAACAATTTTCATTTTGGTAAGCATTTTCAAACCATAGAATCTCATTGTTTTCCAATCTCCTGACCGTGAACAAAGCCCTGTGAGGCTGAAACGCGTTGGTGGGGTGAAGCTCTGATTAAAAGGCTTCAATAAGGAATTGGTTGTGCCGCTCCTTTTGTGACATAAACTTTAATTTGGGTCAGGATCCGACCCCTGAGCCGAGCACACGCTGGTGAGCGCACTCGCTATCTGCAGGATCACTTTGTGGCAAAAATATATATATGTATATATATATATTCCCAAGAATTGCCCAGCAGATGAGGCCGCACACCACAGACAGGTAAGGAACATCCTTTACTTTGATCGAGCAGGCAGCCTCACATCCTGTTTTAATTCCGTTCGTCCTGACGCGTTTCAGAGACTATTTTACTCCTTCCTCAGAGGCCATGCAAGCTGCCGATATTTAGTGCATTCTGCTCCAGTCCCCTGCGTGCTCTTTATATAATGTTAATTGGCCTCTGGTGTGCCATTAATTCAGAGTGTTTACTTCGCGGTGCACGCTGGTCTTTGCAATTCAATTTGCATATTCTTTTCCCTCCGGTGGGTTCGTTGGCTTGCATTTAATTTCCCTCGAGGGGAAATGGCTCCTTGTGACTGGTGCAGCAGGTCATCATATTAAAGCGGACATTATCGCATCCTGAGGCTCAATGGAGGGCTGCTACAATCATCCAAAATTAAATGCAAGCCATCGAACCCACCGGAGGGAAAAGAATATGTAAATTGAACTGCAAAGACCAGCGTGAACCACGAAGTAAACACTCTGAATTAATGGCACACCAGAGGCAAATTAACATTATTTAAGCCCCAAAGGTTATGGAGCAGTTTTTGGGTGTGCACACTTATAAATTATCAGCACCTGCCACAGTGGGCGTGGCCTTCCGCTAGGCCTTCTGGGCCTTGTAGTGCGCCTTCCCTCTTCCCCGAGGGGCAGCTTCCAATTCCTCCCAATGTAATCAAATTTAATCCAAGTGGAAGAAGCTCTGCACTGGATGCCGTCTGCCCTGCTTTTTAAAAGTGAAATCATGCCCAAGACAGCACCACCTGTACTGGCGCCGTACTTGACTTCTTTCCATTGATGCAAGCAGAACCTCACAGCCTGCATGAACCCGCCTCCAAGCGGTGGGCTTTTCTTCACGGCCTGGCAACAGCCGTAATTAAATCCAACAAACACAGGTAAGCCCAAAACAAAGGGAAGCCTCAAGAAGTTCATTGGCATTCTTATTTATTCATTTCACAACTTACTTGCAGACAATCAAACCAGTGCAGTCTTCAACAAATAAAAGTCAGCCTCTCCCCCGAGTGGAGGGAAGGCGCACTACAAGGCCCAGAAGGCCTAGCGGAAGGCCACGCCCACTGTGGCAGGTGCTGATAATTTATAAGTGTGCACGCCCAAAAACTGCTTCATAACCTTTGTGAACTATGCCTCTGATGAAAGAATTAAGATATCGTGAAACGCGTCAGGCTGACTTTTATTTGTTGAAGACTGCACGGGTTTGATTGTCTGCTGGCAAGTTGTGAAATGAATAAAGAAGAATGCCAATTAACGTCTCGTGGCTTCCCTTCGTTTTGGGCTTACCTGTGTTTGTTGGATATATATATATATATATATATATATATATATATATATATATATATATATATATATATATATATATATATATATATATATATATATATATATATACAGGCAAAGCACGAAGACTGAAATCTGGAGCCCCAGACCCAGAAAACGACACGAGTCCCAAAATCAAGGCAAGTTCTTTTTATTTTCTTAAGGCAAAGGCAGCATACGAGACTGACGCGTTTCGGGCAGTTGCCCTTGTTCACAGTCACAGATTACCCTACATGCCTGGTTTTTTAAATTGCTAGTGCACACCATGTGATAGTAAAAAACATAGAAGAGTTACTATTACGGTTTGGGTTATACATCTTCTGGAGTATGGCTGCTATATTGAAAGGTCCTCTTGTTTTGAATACCCAAAAATCAATTTGGTAATTCATTTACAATATAGATAATTTAACACAGGATTGTATCTGCATAAATGCATGATTATGGTCTAAAACAGTCTCTCATATAAAGTGCAAAGTGCAAGGTGCTATATTGTGCAAATTGTAGATCTTTACATCTTGTGCAAAATAGGCATTTTTAGTTATAAAAGTATAAATACTTAAAAACTTTCAATACAAAATTAATTGTTATATCATAAAAATGTTATATCCTATATACACATTAAAAGAAACAAGATCTGTAAACATATATACTCTGTGCAAAATCGCAATATAAATACAAGAACCGTACAGACCAAAAAATACTGTTGTCAATCCTGCAGGGACATCTTAAAATGATGGCAACCCTGTTTATCCTAAATAAATTGTAAGGGACATCAGAAAGCGATGGCAGCCCTATTACTCTCCTTGATTAACACCCCGTCTGGTAGATCTCTATGTCAAATGTTCTAAATGTGCTGATAACACCATAGTGCCATGTGTTAAACTCAAGATGGAACATAAACTAATCCATTTCAATTTGAGTGAACCCCAGTGCAAAATATATATAGAAAAGGGAAGGAAAGAAAGATAGACTGGAATCGACAACGAGGGAAAGAGTGAGGGCCACAGGGAAGGGAGAAGGACAAGGAACTATAACAGCACAACCGTAAAGTAAGAGACTACACAAGGGTCAGTAATGGGTGTGAAATTTGACAAATGGAAAAACTCACAAATCAATTAAAGAAAATGATAGAGATCCTCCGTGGTGTTAAGTCCATTAGGAACCTTAGTGTCAAGCTCTAATATCATTCTAGATTCCATCTGGCGCAGAAGTTTGTCTCTGTCTCCCCCTCTTCTTGGTTGTGCGACTGATGTTAACACAAAATAATTCAAGCATTCCAAGTTGTTGTTATGAACTTGTCTGAAATGCCTGGCGACAGGATAAGCATTGTCGTTGTTAACAATTGCACGCAAGTGTTGTAATATCCTGCCATGTACTGCTGGTCGGGTACTTCCAATGTACCTCAGGCCGCAAGTACAGGTCAGGACATAGACCGCATATTCGGTCCTACAGTTATAATTCCCCTTGATTTGTAGGGGAGTTGGACTGAATGGAGTAGAATATGAACATGTATTTATCCCGAACTTACATGCCCGACAGCTGTTACACTTGAAAAACCCATTTCTGGGTGGTAATCGGGTAGGTTGTGTAGTAAGTTCTGGGAAAGGGTTGGAGACATGGCTACGTAAGGAGGGTCCCCTCCTAAACGTAATGATTGGATTGGCTGGAAGATCTCCGGCTAGAACTCCATCTGTTTGCAGAATTGGCCAATTTCTCGTGAGGATAGATCTTATTTTTCTGTCCTGATAACTGAAAGCTGTAAGGAACCTAATATCAGAACTTTCAAAGTGTTCCTTTTCATTCAGAATCTTTTTATTTTGGGGCAGAAGGGATTCCCTGGTTACTTGTTGGATTTTTGTAACTGCTGTTTTAAGGGTTTTGTCTTGGTATCCCCTGGCCTTAAATCTGCTGATGGATTCTTCTATACATTTGTCCCTTTCTTCTGCCACACTACAGATTCTCTTAATCCTGAGTAGCTCACCATATGGAATGTTATCTATGGTATGTTTCGGATGGGCACTACTGGCGTGCAATGTGGAGTTGCCCGCTGTTTCTTTTCTGTACAGGGTGGTTGCCAACCGGTTGTTTTTGGGGTAAACTTTACATCCAAAAAATTAACTGATGTTTTACTGATATGGTGCGTGAATTTTAGATTGTATTCATTGGTGTTTAACATTGTTATAAAATCCAACGCACTGGCTTCATCACCCCTCCAGATTAAAAACACATCGTCAATAAATCTGACCCATTGTTCCACACATTTAGAAAAGATGGCCTGATGTTCCCCCATGAGGACCCGCTTCTCCCAATAGCCTACGTGCAAGCACGCATAGCTAGGGGAGAAGCAGGCCCCCATGGCCACCCCCCTCCGTTGCAAATAAACATCCCTCCCGAACATAAAAAAGTTGTGATAGAGACTCCACTCGACCAAGTCCACCAACATTTTGTTGTGGTTGTAGCAGTTTGCTGGTCTGGTACTTAGAAAATATTCCAGAGCTTTTAGACCAGTGGAGTGCTCAATGCTCGTATAAAGAGCTTCTATGTCCAATGTTATTAGTAGGGAGTTTTCTGTCCATGTGGTGTTTTTAATCTGCTGTAGGAAATGTCCCGTATCCTTGATATATGTGGGCAGACTAGATACCAAAGGTTGTAGAAAATAATCTACATATTGAGCGAGATGTTCACCAATGCTGTCTATAGCCGAGATAATGGGCCGTCCTGGGACTGGGGATATCCCCTTATGCACCTTGGGGATTAAATAAAATCTGGGCATAATAGGTAGCTCGGTGTGTAGAAATTTGAATTCTTGCATAGAGATTAGGCCCTCCCTTCTATATTTGAAGAGCATTTTGCGTAACTTCTCTCTAGCCAGATCATAATCTTTCAAATTAGTCTTCATGTAACAAGTCAGATCTGATAATTGTCTGTTGGCTTCTGTTATATACTGTTCTTGTGGCCATATAACAACATTTCCTCCTTTATCTGAACCACAGACTATATTACGATGATCCTGTTTTAACTTGTTCATGAGTTGCCAATATTGGTTTTCATGCTCTCGCTTGGCTCTTCTTCGATGTTTGACCTGATGGTAAAGTTTTTTCAAATCTGCTGTTACCACATCATGGAATGCATCTATTGCATCTTTGGGCATGGTGGGTGTGAAGGTCGACGCTGGTTTAAATGGACTGGAGCCCGCTCCGATTTGGGAGATGTTGGCTTCCCTGAGTTCCTCTTGCGTGGATGTGCTGGTATTTGGCTCATTGTTATCATCACTCAGGTGATGAAGTGTAAGCATGCCTCTGATATCACGGGCTTGTAACACAGGTGTAGTTGGATTTAAGTCCACTGTTTCAGTAATATTTGGGCCCTCCTTAATATTGAAGAATTTGCGAAGCTTCAATTTTCGAATGAAACGAAACACGTCCACTCTGGTGGCTGTGTAATTGAAATCTGTTACTGGGCAAAAAGTGAGGCCTAGACTTAATAATTGGTTTTCAGCAGTGGTGAGGGTAGTCGAGGACAAGTTTATAACGGTCTTGTCATTTAATTTCTGTTCTTGCGCCATTGCTTTTTCTTGTTGTTGTTGTTGTTGACGCTTGTGTTTTTTGCGGCGCTCTTTGCGACGGCGGTTGATTCTGGCCCTTTTTTCTGTTGACTTTGCTGATTTCGTGGGCGCAGCGTTTGTAACCGCGCGTTCACTAAAAAATCCACCTCCTCACCTAGATCCAAAACCATGGGGGGTTCTCCTTCTTCATAACCCGTTGTTAAGGCCTCATCATCCGAATAAATGCTACTTCTGTTACTGCTTGTAGAGTTGGAGTCGCTATTTGTTTGTGCATCTGCCTGCACATCCGTGCGTGAGCCATCAGCGGTCACTTCTACCCTCGTTGATGATTTCGCAGGGGCTGACTTTTGGCTCATTTTTAGGCGTTTTGCATTTTCAAATTTACGAGCAAAAGTGTAAATCTTCCCGTGCTCGTAGTCATCTTTATCACGCGCAAATTTCCACGCTTTGCGCGCTTTTATTTTTTCCTCGTGTTTATTCACTTTATCTTGAATTTCTTTTCTCATTGTTGCAATGAGGTCATGAGGTTCTAGTTTTGACAGCTTTCCATTGATTTCTTGTAATTCTTTAAGCAGTTCCATGCGGTCAATTTCCGCATATTTTATAAGGATTTGGACCAAATTCCGGGAGGCATCCAAATTACTATGACCCCACTCCTTCAACATTTCCGGGTGTGGCTTATCGTAACTGGGAGCAAGTAAAATTCTTAAACCCCTTGGGATTCTTCCTTCCGCAAAATACATTGAAAGGGATTTATGCTCCCACCACTTTGTGACTTCGTTTCTCATAGTTTTTTCTAAGCGTTTCATGAGAGCCCTTATCTGCATTTCTATCGATGGGCTGTTGCTTTGTGCAGATGCAGATGTGCCTGCCTCCGCTGTTGCTCCCTTCCGAGTGATTTTCGGCAAGTTGGTAAAAAGCTCTAATGACGCCGCCTCACGCCCCCTCATTGTCTCTTCCGACATTCCCGTTTCTGCCATCATGCCCGGATATTTGTGAATAGAAAATTAAACGCTCGGTGTACAAAAGGCAAATAGTGCGATTTAAGCCTAAAGTACCCTCGCGTATGCCTGAAGTCCTTCCCACCGCCTGGTGATGCGATATGAAACAAACACCCCACTCATATATATGTATGTATGTATGTATGTATATATATATATATATATATATATATATATATACATACATATATGCTTTCTAAGCACTGACATAAAAATAGGACAAATGTATTTACACAAATTCAGGCGCCATCTTAGAACAGTGTAAGATAACGAAAGTATATACATGCACATTACATATATACATATTTGTACATCAGTCCCTTCTCTTAGTGATTTATCAGTTCACTCCATACATTTGGATTCACCAGCATTGCTATTATGCCCTGTATGGGCCTCAACCTTCTTAGCAATTCATAGTCCCGCGCCCTTCTAACACATCATGCCCTGGATGGGCCTAATAGTACAAAAGTCCTAATTAGAAAAAAGTGTATGTGCACCATCACCCAAACCATAAACTAAACAAAATTATATGACATAAATCTCATTAAATTCAATTCATCACTTTCATGGAGTTAATGCTCGCATAAACAATGAGTATCTACCATGATATTACAGGTAAGGTTCTCTTTCTCATAATCTCTGTTAATATCCTGAACATGCCACCTTATGTCCAAGAACCACGACTACAACTCCCTTTATTTTCTCTCTTTTTTCTCTGTTAGTATATCCACTACATAAGCAACCACCTTGCTAGGAATAAAGAGCCCTTTACCCCAAATGTACTGCCATTTCTTCATTGCTGTTCAAACCCCCACGTGCTTTGGTACAGAGGTCAATAATGTACCTCAACTCTAATCTTCTCAATCTCATAGTTCTGTCTCCTCCTCTTACATTCATAGGGACATGATCTATGGCAAAGAATGATATAAGGTCACTTTTGCTATTATGATGTTTTTGAAAGTGCCTGTTTATTTATTTATTTATTTATTTAAAACACTTGTATAGCGCAGCTGTCACCTGGCAGGTATCCTGGCGCTGAGAGATTACTCCTAGGAAGGTAAGTATCGGGAGACTGAGAGCGGGTTATCGGAGAGGGAATTTAAGGAAAAGGCCAGGTTTTAATCCGCTTTCTGAATCGAAGGAGTTGCGATGTTTGGCGGATGTCGACAGGCAAACTATTCCACTCTGAAGGATCTTCCCCCCGTTATGACCTTGTTGAATCTTGGTACCATGACAAGGCAGGCTGAGGCGGATCGGAGAGTTCTGATAGGGGTGTACCAGGTAAACATTTTTTGCAGGGATCTGGGTCCAGCTCTGTGCAGTGCTTTGAAAACAAGGCAGAGTGCTTTGAAAGCTACGCGTTGCTTCAAAGGGAGCCAATGTAACTCGGCTAAAGCTGCTGTGGCCGAGGATCTCCTGGTCCAGCCGAGGGCTAGTTTGGCGGCGGCCGTCTGGACTCTTTGGAGTCTGTCCAGCAGAACAGCTGGGGACTCGAGCAGAAGTGCATTGCAATAGTCAAGGCGACTAAGGATAGTACACCTGACTATTAGTGCTCGAGCCTGTGCGGGAAGAAGTGGCATGATCTTGCGTAGTGAACGCAGTAGGGCCGAGCAGGTGGATACTGTTTTTGCGACCTGCGTTTCCATGCTAAGCTTGTTGTCCATCATGACACCAAGGTTGCGGACAGTGGTGACCGGCTGAGGTTTTTCTGGGGCTTCCGGGGGCCAGAATTCCGCAGGAAACAGGCGAGGAATCCGGCTTCCAGCGCAGAACAGAACCTCGGTTTTGGAGGAATTGAATTGCAGGGAATTTTTGTGCAGCCAGCCAGCTGTGTCTCTCAGGCAGTCGTGGAACGATTCCAGGGGGATTGAGTCTTCCGCCTCCCAAGAGAGGATAAGCTGGGTGTCATCCGCGTAGTTTATAGCTTTTAGCCTGTGGGATTTGATCAGAGTGACTTACGGTTTGAGATAAACGTTAAAAAGGATGGGGCTGATGGACGAGCCCTGGGGCACCCCGTGAGGTACTGGGGAGAAGGCGGATTGAAAAGGGGGAAGGGACACAGCCTGCTTCCTATCTCGCAGGTATGAGTGGAACCAAAGCAGGGCGGTGCCGTCAACCCCTGCCTCTCTGAGTCTCTTTAGCAGAGTCACATGGTAGACCGTATCGAATGCGGCAGACAGGTCCAATAAGATCAAGGCCACTGCATGGCCCCTGTCTGCACGCATACAAAGTTCCTCCATGGCTGTAAGCACCGCTGTTTCGGTGCCATGGGCTGGGCGGAAACCAAATTGGAAGTCGTCCAGAATGTGATTCTGCTCCAGATGTGTCGATAGACAGGAGCTAACCCAGCGTTCAACAACTTTCGCCGGGAAGGGTAGGAGAGATATAGGTCGGAAGTTTGATAAACACTCAGGGTTCAATGAAGGTTTCTTCAGCAGCGGGGTGATGAGAGCTTGCTTCCAGAGAGTCGGGACAGATCCACAACACAGGGATTGGTTGCAAATCCTGCAGAGGGTGCGGAAGAGTTCTGTTCCACACGCTTTCCAGGTTTTTGGGGGCAGAGGGTCGAGGGGGGAACCAGAGGTGATTCCGTGTGCCATTCTCTCAAAGTCGGCTTCCAAGATAGGGGGAAAAACCCGCAGACATTCCCTGGGTAGGTGTCCTGGGCTCACCGGATCGAGGTTGGTAGTGGCGGCCCCGGGGGCATTGAGACTATCTAGTGAGGGGGAGGTATTAAGGTTGTGGATGATGGTCTCAATTTTATCCTTAAAAAACAGTGCGAGATTATCGCAGAGTGTTTGTGTAGGAGGGATAGTTTTTTTGGCATAGTCGGGATGAATAAGGTTGTTAAAAATCTGGAAGATGCTTTTGCAGCTATTAGCGGCATTGACTATGGTGGAGCAGTAGTAGGTGGATTTGCTCTCAGCAATTGCAGATTTATATTCCAGGAGCTTATTTTTCCAGAGTATTTTATTTGTGTCGCAATAGCCTTGCCTCCATTTCCACTCAGCCTGTTTACAGGCTAATTTGAGGATTTTCAAGGAGTCGTTAAACCATGGGGCTGATGCTCTGCCCTTAGGTTTGCATCTTTTTAATGGAACCAGGGAGTCCGTAGTAGAGGATATCCTCGTGCAAAAGGCATTGTAATTGTCCTCAACCGAGTTAGCAGGGGAGAAGCTATCTTCCACGTTAAACACGGCACTGGTAGAACTCAGTTTTTCCAGAGCTTTCCAGTCTCTGTACATGAATTCTGGTGAGGCGCTGTGTTTCGGCGTTCTAGCTTCTATACTGGTAATGTAAAATTTGAGAAGAGCGTGATCGGTCCAGCCCATAGGCAGGATGTCGTTCACATGTACTAGCTGAGGAGTGGAGAAAATGAGGTCAAGTCGATGACCTGCTGAATGAGTGGGTTGCTTAACCAGTTGGTAGAGTCCCACGCTTTCGCAAGAGAGCAAAAGATTTTGTAGACCAGTATCTAGACTACCGTTCGGCCAGAGGTTGAAATCCCCTAAGGTGATCAATTTATTATGGGAGGTTGCCATGTTCGTGAAGGTGGTGAGTAGCGATTGTTGTTGTTGGGAGGTGAAGGTCCCCGGGGGCGGTAACAGATAATTGCCGTAAAAGTGGCTCCAGTATGGCAGTTTATGGAGAGGCCGAGGATCTCGGTCCCGGCAACTGAGTCCATGTCTATGATGTTAATGAGCCAGAAGGCTCTGTAGATAATACCTACTCCACCACCGCGGCCTTTGGGTCTAGGAAGGTGCAAAATTTTAAAGTCTTGAGGACATGCCCAGTCTAATTCGATGTCACAATCAGCGTGGGTCCACGTTTCGGTTAGAAAGAAGACATCTAAGTGATGGGTGTCGATAAGTAAATGAATTTCGTTAGCGTGTTTTGGTAATGATCTGACATTCAGAAGGCCTCCCAGGGGCAGACCCGTACTGGCGACGTCATGCAGTGGAAAGGCAGTGTCAGCAAAGATGGGCTGACCTTCGTGTGCGTACTCTCTCAGATTAAGCAAGGTTTCACGGGTGTAAAGCGGGGGCCGCCTGAGAATCTGAGCAGTGTGGTCTGCGCTAGTCGCGTCCTCGTCGCGGACGAGCGCAGACAAGCTTGCCTTAAGCGCGCCTTCGGCGCGCCATCGTCGCGCCATCGTCGTGCCCGCTGCGCTTCCGGCCTAGACTCATGATTTATGGTAGGTGCTCTGGGCGTCGGAGGGTGGGCGTGGCCAACAGAGGTGGGCGTGTCTCGTGGCTCCCTCGAGCAGGCAATGGCGGCAGAAGCGAGCGTTTTGGCCGGAAAACAGCGTTTAAATCTGCTGCTCGGCGTAGTTGAGGTAGGTGCCAGGGGTCAGTGCAAATGTGCAATAAGTATAAAAACACAGTATACAGTTTGTTAAAAAACGAAGGATTTAAATGTCACAGCTCCCGGCTTTCCGCCTCAGGAGTTTCTCAAATCAATAATGCAGCGCTAGTGTTCAGCGCGCACTATTTGTACCTGTGAGGGTGGCGTGGCCAACAGAGGTGGGCGTGTCTCGTGGCGCCCTCGAGCAGGCAATGGCGGCAGAAGCGAGCGTTTTGGCCGGAAAACAGCGTTTAAATCTGCTGCTCAGCGTAGTTGAGGTAGGTGCCAGGGGTCAGTGCAAATGTGCAATAAGTATAAAAACACAGTATACAGTTTGTTAAAAAACGAAGGATTTAAATGTCACAGTTCCCGGCTTTCTGCCTCAGGAGTTTCTCAAATCAATAATGCAGCGCTAGTGTTCAGCGCGCACTATTTGTACCTGTGAGGGTGGGCATGGCCAACAGAGGTGGGCGTGTCTCGTGTCTCCCTCGAGCAGGCAATGGCGGCAGAAGCGAGGGTTTTGGCCGGAAAACAGCGTTTAAATCTGCTGCTCGGCGTAGTTGAGGAAGGTGCCAGGGGTCAGTGCACTGGGTATGTACTATCACATTTATTAATGGCCCGTAAATGTTATAGAATATGGATTTTAGTTTGGTGGATCGTGCTTCCGATATACCGTAGTCCACAAGGACAAGTTAAACAATATACGGTATATGGAGTGGTACATGTCAGTAACTTCCTAATCCATCTATTTGTGTCCCCCAATCTGTACGATAAAGTTTTCTTACTATTTTTACAGGCTTTACACCTCCCACAAGGATAAAATCCATTGAGTGGCTCGCCAAACGGTTTAGGTACCGGTCGTAGAGAATGGCTTCTCGTGAGCGTGTCCCGAAGGGCTCTAGCTCGTCTGAAGGTAACCATCGGACGTGTAGGTAAATCCATCCCAATAATGGGATCCGTCCTTAACAAATTCCAGTTCTTTTTAAGGACAGTGCGCAACATCCCTGCCCCACTCAAATCAGTCGTTATCATTCTGAATGGATTATCTTTTCCTGACTTCAACTTCTATTTGAGAAGGTCTCCTGTTGATTTATCTTGTACTCTACAGAAAGACTCACTGCGAGAGTTACTGTCATAGCCCCTTGCTTTAAATCTTACAATGCTTACTTCTGCATGCATCTTAAAGTCTCCCTCTGTAGTGCAATTTCTTTTAATACTGAGTAGTTCCCCATAGGGGATACTCTGGATTAGTTTGGGAGGATGGCTGCTGGATGAATGTAAGATCGAATTCCCTGCTGTTGGTTTGCGATACAGCCTAGTGTTCAATTACACATCCCTCACTACTACTTCTACTACTTCTCGATGCTGGTGAATCCAAATGTATGGAGTGAACCGATAAATCACAAATATATTATTAGCACGAGAAGGGACTGATGTACAAATATGTATATATGTAATATGCATGTATATGCTTTCGTTATCTTACACTGTTCTAAGATGGCGCCTGAATTTGTGTAAATACATTTGTCCTATTTTTATGTCAGTGCTTAGAAAGCAAGTGATCACGTTGTAATAATAATAAAAAATGGCCCTTTAAGGCGTCCCCTCGTACCACCGAGGAAGGCAAACGCCGAAACGCGTCTGGTGCGTTTGAGAGTCTTAATAAATCTATGACTCTCCCCCGTGAGTGCTGTGTCTTTCTTGATAAATAAGGAGACGAGAAGCATGATGTTAGCGGGAGCACCCCCCGCATACAGCACCCGTGTGTGGTGCATGAGAAGGTGCAGGAGGAGCTGCGATATATATATATATATATATATATATATATATATATATATATATATATATATATATATATATATATATATATATATATACATATATATATTCAATGAAAAAACCATAGGTTATAGACCATATATAGTTAGGAATTCGCATTTACAAAACCTTATTTTACTCGCACAAAACCATTGAAATTCCATATATAGTTAGTTGCACTAACTATATATCGCGCACCCGCAATCCACTGCTGATGATGTCACATATTACATCATTCATGACATGGTCAGTGACATCACTGATGACATCACTGATGACATCTCAAATGATATCACTGATAACATCACTGATGACATCTCATTTGACATTACTGATCATATCACTGATGATATCATTCATGTGATAATACGATGAACCTCTTCAGACTCTAATATAACCTTAGATACAATCAGTGTAAACAGACACTCACAGACTGTCACTCATCCATGGAGTTACTCACACACCTAGTCAGTCATGCAAAGAATCAATCACACCTCCATTTCCTCAACTATACAGTTAGACAAACTTTACTTATTCAAACATATACTAACACATATTTACTCTCTTATACAATCCCTGATACAAGTTCACAATGATCCATACAGCCACTCACACATTCACTGGCTCTTATGCACAGTTATTTATATATGTCAACTCTCACATGTACTGTGCTTTACATATGTACTTACTTTGACATGTAGCACTGAGATATCCATTCACTCACCAATACACTCATGCACACAGTCAACCGCCCATACAGTTGTTTCCACATGCACTTTTGAAACCATACATCTAGTGAATCAACTGCTCACACATCTATGCACAGAGTCATACACCTCCCAGCCACCCACAAACACACACAGTCTCCCATACAAATACTTGGGCAACCAATCAATAACCCATATAGTTACTCATATAGCTACTTATCAACACATGCAACAGTTTACAGAACAACAGACATAATGATGCACAAATTAAGACAGTTTAGTCACTAACCCATGCACTCAGTGAGACACATTTAATAGCTCACTCATACAGTCAGTCATGCACCTACTAAATCCTTCATCCAGACACTTATACATCCACTCATTCTTCAATATGTAAGAGATATTTTAACTTTACAGAAACATACAGTCACTGGATGTTGTCATCAGTCATGTCATTTGAGATGTCATCAGTGATGTCATCAGTGATGTCACTGACCATGTCATGAATGATGTAATATGTGACATCATCAGCAGTGGATTGCGGGTGCGCGATATATAGTTAGTGCAACTAACTATATATGGAATTTCAATGGTTTTGTGCGAGTAAAATAAGGTTTTGTAAATGCGAATTCCTAACTATATATGGTCTATAACCTATGGTTTTTTCATTGAATTTCAATGGTTTTTTAAATGTAAATTTCTAACTATATATGGTCTATAACCTATGGTTTTTTCAGTGAATTTCATTGGTTTTTTAAAAGCTAACATCTGTAGCTGTAAAATGTATTATTCTTTAAATCCCAAAATATATATAGATATTTATTGATAATTTTTTTAAAATATTTTTTTCTTCGCTTCTAGTTCGCGAACCGGGAAGCTTTCCGTTAGCTCATCTTGATGCCGCGATCTAGTCCGCGAACCGGTCAACGTTACGTTAGCGGAACAGTGACGCGTCGCGGAAGCGCGACATATCACGTTATCGCGTAATGCGTCTAATGACGCGTCGCGTTAGCGCTCCCGGAAGTGCTCCGGACCGCGGTCCAGAAGCGATCTGGGACGCGGCGCGCGCCGCGTAACGTAAGCGGAACAGGTCATGTGACTTGTTTATCAAACTTCTCATTGGTTCATTTCACTTTTGGTTTCCAAATGATGTATGACTAGGTCATGTGACCTAAAAATAACACTTTTCATTGGCTCAGAACTTTTGTTTTCCCCAAATCATGTAAACCCCTCCTTATTTCCTCACTCTGACTTTCATCTTGGTGAGAGAAAGACCATTTATCTGAAGATCCACAATGGCTTCCATTCTTGCTGCAGCTGGTGCACCCCCACCACCACCTCCACCTCCTCATAAGAAGAGAGGACCACCTACACAAATTATGACTAACAGAGAGGAGGAAGATGAGGAAGAAGAAGAAGAGGAGACAGAGGAACAACAATTTGTTGATGAGTTGCCCCGGATTTCCAAACGAAAATCCAGTTTCATATGGCAGTTTTTCACCATCCCTCCTGGAACAAAGAAAGTGAATGCAAAATATGCCACCTGCCTCATCTGTGATCACAGATTGTCGAGAGGCACAGAAAAGAAGTACAGTATGGGGAACTATACAATGCATCGTCACATGAGCAGGTGGCATCCCTTGAACTACAGCCGGGCTGAGTTAAGGGATCTTGTAGACAATCCGACGGCAACTCCTGTGGCAAGATCTACATCCACATTGTCTTTGACGGGAAGAGAGGCACAAGAGACTGTGCCAAACATCCAACCTAACTTCCAGCACATAAAGTTATCTTGTGTTTACTGTGGTGAAATGCTGTCATATGGCAACATGAGTGTCAACCTCATGAACATTACATATGAAAATCATAAATGCCCTAATGCACCCAAAAAGTAATTTTCTTTTTTTTGCTCCAGTTGAGCCGTTTTGAAAGCCTGTTTTTTGTTGTCTCCCCTCCATAAAAAAAACAAAAAAAACATAAAACAGTTCTAAAAATACAAAAAAATCAAAAAATGTTCAAAAAATAAAAAAAAAAATATAAAACACCAAAAACAAAAAAAAACAGTTCTTTTCAGAACTACCTCCCCTTTCAAACAAAATTGCTAGAATGTTTATCACTCTAGCAAGCTCTATTTCTTTTGGTTCGCTTCAAGTTCGCTGACCGGTTCGCGAACTTTAAGCGAACTAAAAAAATATTTTTTTAAAAAAAAGAAGAGTTAGTATAAGGGAAGTAATCAGAGAATAATGTAAAAAGAAAGACAGCTAGAGAGAGTAAATGAGAGATAGTGTCAATGACATCATCAGCAGTGCATTGCGGGTAAAAAGAGTGGAAAACATTTACCTTATAATTCTTGTTACCTTTTTTAAATATTTTTTCATACTTTCAATCTGTAAAACAAAGAACAAACATTTCAAAAAATATTAAAACATGTATTTAAAAATTAGAAAAGACAAGGGAAAAGGTTCAAAAACAAACAGTTTTTCAACAACTTTGACATTTACAGAAGTCTCTCCTTCTCTACGTTCACTACACAATCCTAAAGATATATATTCGAAAGAAACTGTATCTTGATGTTGCTGAACTGAGGCCTATTTTGGAACATGATGTTTTTCTTGCACTGCTAATGTCTCACAATAGTGATGCAATAGCAGCGCAAAAAAGATGTAAAGCCATAAAAAAATTGTGTCTAACATTGTAAATGATTGTTTTAGGATGCAAATAAGATGTGTGCTTTCAAGAGCTTTCTTTGAGGTGAGGCCTCTTTTTTTTATAAAAAAAAAAACACTACCCAGAAGTACAGCACTCTAAGCATTAAAATTGATATTTACAGAACTCAGCTTACCCATATGTACCACACATTTCTAAATGTATATCATAAGGACAAAAAGCATAACATTAATTATACATGTTAAATGGTTTATTTTTGCTGTTCTCAGAATGTATCAAATTTCACTTAAATCAGTGACTTGAAGGTATTCATCATGTAACAGCGGGGAAAAAAAAACACAATCAAAATGACTGTGTTTAAAAAACCCATACAACCTAAGAAATCTGATTTCAAAACTTCTTAAAATTAACTTACTTTCAATGACGTCGAAGGATCTTCTATAAACAGCATCCACTCTGTTGTGCTTTAAATATTTTCAGCCCGCCACTTTCTGAAAGAAAACCTCCATCGATACGTGAAATATGTTACATAGAAAAAAAACTTCTCTCATTATATCACATGTTTCCACTAGGCCAAATCATGTTGCCGCGATTCGCAAATCTTGTAATTCTTCCAATCAAATCCCGACATTTTCTATTTTCGCAACTTTCAAAAATAAAATATTTGAGATTATTTTCACAATCCTGGACTACTAATATCTTACTCTTCTTTGTCACTCATGTTCTCCTTTTCCTATGACACTGATACTGCTTACTATGAAGCAGACTTACTTGCATCAGGTTTATATAGTTGAATTTTTAATCGAGACAGCATTGCAGACTTACATTCCCTCTACTTAAAATTTTGGTTTTAAAAACACCAGGTAAGAATTTTTAAGGTCAAACGGCAATTTTTTTTTGAACGTTACAACAGAATCATTACAGAATGACCAGCCGTTTCCAGACTTTAAGTAAGCTGTATAATGTCCTGATGTAGTTGATGAACCATCGTGATAGATAATTGCTACAGTAACAAAAGTCCTCCCTGATATTGACAGCTGAGAAGCCACAAAATTTTTTATTAAAGTTGACAATTTTGTTCCATCAGGCCTACATCGTTGCATCATTAAAATGACATACTGGCCATATCTACGTATAAGTAATGTTGACATCATTTCAGATTTACATTGGCTACACTCCATGTTGTGATCAGCTGCATTTACTAGCTTATTAAAGGAGACTGATTTACTGTCTGGCAAAGTTAAATATATAAATCTTTCTGAGTCTACACTAGTAGTACTTGATACCCTACAATTCTCGCAGTCATGCTGCCATTGATAAGAAAGCCCAAACAGTTGATCTACATCTACACCCTCATCTTGCAATATATCAAGCATATACATTAAAAACTCCTGACAATCTTGCTGATTATTTTCAGAGAAGTCTGTTTGACCTGAACATTCATCTAACAGATAACGAACTTCAGACACACTTTCTACTTTTGTTCGATCAGTGCTACATTTCTCGAAAACAGAATTCAACAAACAGCATAAAATTTGTTCAGAATTCAACAGAATCTGTTCTTTTAAACTCTCTAGTGAAAAGAGAACATTAACCACTACATTTGCATAGCAGTTGACACCAGAACTGTTTTCAAATTGAAAACCGACAACATCTTCAACAGAATCCACTTTCTTTCTGCTAACAACTTTCGGTTCATTGACTTTTAGTCTTTTTGCAACAACCTCCCTACTATTACTACTATTTCTACGTTTCCGGCCTACCACACGTTTCTCAAACAAAGGATATTGAGGCAAATGTGGCGCATACTCTCTTCTTAACCTATTGTATTCCTTAACACAATCTAGATCCGCACAAATGTTTGTGACATCACAGTCAATCAAGTACAATCCCGATAAAGTTCTAACTCGCGACAATGCCACATATGCCATACCCTCCTTGAACACTGAACTGCCAATATTCACCAATGCACAGTCTACACTTAAACCTTGCGATTTATGGATTGTCACCGCATATGCCAAGCAAACAGGAAACTGTTTACGGCGAACATATAAGTCTTTAACAAGCAAAAACCTAGCAGAACAACGAGCAATTTTCTGTACTTCCTCAATGCCATCAAATTTAATTCGTAAAAATTCTATTCCATCTCTATTTCTGTATTTCTCAAAATCAACAACATTACCCATTGATCCATTTACCAGACCTCTTTCTACATGTAAATTCCGTCTCAAAATGATTCGGCAATTTAAACACACATTCAGAGTCTTTTCAAAACCCGCTGTCTTAGATATAGTCTTCTCTAATGAATCCAATTTTGATTTCAAATTATCTGACAAAATAATTGTTGATCCCATATGCTCTAATTTGTCGATAGCTTCAAGTTTCACAATCTCTTGCTTTTCTAAATTCAACATTTTGTTGTTGAAGATGGCACATTCTGCAAGAGTTGGCATGAGACATATCCCGGATTTCTTCTCAGTAATTTTCTGAAAAATATTCTCAGGCACAATCTCTTGTTTGGGATACAAATTTGACAGTAACCGTGCATTTAAAGCTTCTTTCCCATACTCGGTCACTTTTCCAATTCTAATATCTTGTAGAATATTCTTGTAATCTTCATCCTTTGCCTGACGCATATTTTGATGCAGTTCTGCATAATTGAAGTTTAACCATATATTGACGTTGCCAATGCTCCCTAGGCACTTCCTAGTATCTTCATGCGTGAGTATTTTGAACACAGGTTGACCTTTTACTGGTGTCAGCTGTAGAAGATCTCCGAAAACAATAATGTGTTTCCCACCAAATAAGACATCATATTCAGTTTTAAGTACTTCTTGCATTCTCAAATGCACAAAGGCAAGCATGACATTGGAAACCATGCTTACTTCGTCAATGATAAGTAGTTTCATTTTCCTCAAGACTCTTGAAACTTCACAGCAAGCATCTCCAGATAACTTGTTGTATTGTAATTTGTTGTCATGCTCCACCGGCAGCATCAATAGACGATGCAAAGTAATACCTTTAATATTATGTGCTGCCAGTCCAGTAGGAGCGGTGACAACACAAGACAGCGATGACTCAGTCCTTTCCTGCAAATAACAAGAGATTGCTTTAATGAGGAAACTTTTTCCAGTTCCCGCTTCTCCACTCACGTACAGTCGGACAGGCTTCAACGACGTACACGAGCACTCTTTCTTCTCATGACTTAATCCGTGCTCAATTTCCTTGGTAACTTCATCATATATTTTCCTCTGCTCAACGTTGAGTTGTTTTTCCAAGTCTTGTAAGTTAACTGAATCCTCCTGAGCATGTGCCATGGCTCTTTCTACTTCATTCATAGCAGTGGCAGCTTCATTTTCGATAATAGGTCCTCCAAGTGGATCTTGACTCAATGAAACAGAACTCTGACTGTCCTGAGAACTGTCTCTGGCAATCTCGGCTGCAATCGTTGCTTCCTGCTCAATTTCCAAAGTTAGCATTTCTTGATATTTAGAAAAAGCAGGACATTCTATGGACTCCTTGGCTGCATTGAAAGAGTCTTCGTAACAGAGGAAATCTCCAAGCAGTTCCTCTTCTGCACGCCAAGGCTTGAAAAGTTGCAAAAGTGCTAAATAGAAAAACTCCTTTTTTTCTGGAGATTCGCCACTTAATTTTCGATGGTTTACTAATTGGCATTTTCTTTGCTTGACCAGGCATCCCTCACTTCCAATTACAGCATACACTCCTTTCTCAATATCTTCTTTGATGTTCCTCTTGAATATATAATTTTGGAGAACCTCATATAGACAAACATTCTCAAGGTGACTGCTTCGATTTGGATAATATGTATCCAACATGTTGGTCTTCAAAATGTCGGTACTGTTTGGTTCCTTTACTGCCAAATACTCAATTTCCCGAACAGGTTTTAGAACTCGATTTCGCGTTGCAGCAAGACCAAGACTCGCCCAAACGAGACTCCTGGATTTGGCATAGAGACTTGCTGAAGACAATCGATCAGAACATTCGTAAGCTCCGATTTCTCGATGCGACAACATCTTCAGACTGAAACTGTACAACTTCTTGCTGAGGCTCTTTTCATGGGAAATGTCCTCCCACATATCCTTCAGTTCGGTCTTTTCTTTTTTGGTGATGTAAGATGTCACATACCGAGCCACTGCCATACAGTTGTCAGCCACAAACTGTATATCCATGTTCGCATTCCACATGGACAAAATCACTGGGTTGTAGTCATTGATGTACTTGGACTCTTCGTTCCTTTTCAAATTGTATGTATTCTTGGGTGATTTCCTCGTCACATTATGTCGCAGCGAAGACATCAAACTGTTCACTCTTCCTTTAGAAATCACCGGTCGTGGAAAGTTGAAACGACATTTGGTGTAGAACTTGTCCTTGTTTCTGAATTTACGACGACAGTACTTCCCACAACGATGGCTTTGGAAACGTAGAACTTGTTCTCTTAGACTTTTCTTCTCCGTTGCGTTTGGAACAGCACATGTAGAATACTGTTCGATGAAATTCATCACTAAGTCATCCGGATCTGTTCCAAATTTAGGTGCATCCTTGATCCACAGCAACATATGTATATGAGGGGCACCTCTTGCTTGATACTCCTTTCTCCAGAAGAAATCCAACACCTCTCCAAGAGGTGGATTCTTTTTATTTGTGATGAAAGACATCATAGCTTCAAATCTATGATTGAAGTACCTGCATACATTCACAGGATCCAAAGAACACAGTTCTCCAGGTGTCTTGAATTCAATGTTTTCAATATTTCCATTTGCCTCTCGTAGAAATTCAAGTAAGTCATCCCAGCCATACTCAGCACAGCTCAGAGTGAGGAACCATGTCGGAGTTCCTAAGTTCCTCAGCATACATTTTAAATCACCATGACGACGGTACCAGTACTCATTAGTACCACGCTGACACGCCATGAGATTAATTAAGTGAGAATCCAAAATACTGTCTTGGACATTGACTTTATGCATAAAGTCACTTGCCGAGATGTTTCGCATCTGTATACCACTTTTTAAGATATGGTTCACTGCATATGAAAGTCCAGACAGATCGCTTTCAAACAGGAGATGAAACAAATAGGGAATGCATTGCCGAAACCTAGGATCTTCTGCATACAATCGTAAAGTCCGGTATTCAGACGCAGGAATTTCACGAGGTCGCTCATCATATCTTCCTCCTTGACCTGTGGGAAATAGCTGTGGGAAACACCGAGCTTCCAAACTTTCCTCCCAAACACTAATGGGACTCCCTTTGGCTTGTTTCATTTGAAACAACTCAATAGCATTCCCCATGACTTCCTTGGAATGCAAAGGATGAACACTATAATGTTCATATATTTCTTCACTTTTAGAGGCCTCTAGTTTCTCAATTTGGCCAGCACACAAATCGCTATCCTCTTCATCACTTACTTCCTCTTCTGCAACATATACATTCTTATAGTACTTATTATTTTTCTTCAAATACACTGTTGCCTTTTTGACTTTCCTAACATCCACTAAATCTTGCCATATTTTCTTATTCTTTGTCGGAACCCCATTAACCAAGATAACCAGAGGTTCCTCTTCCACTTTTTCTATTCCAATTGTGTTAATGTTTTTGTTCAAATCTAGAGGCAAATAAACAACTCTTCCCTTTAATCCTCTCTGTAAATCTGCTGGAGGCAACTTCCCTGTCTTTGGCTCCATTCTTACAATAGCCTGAAAGGGATGGATACTTTGAATCAAAATAGATTCATAAGTATTTAAATCCTTCAATTCAGAAGGAATCTCAACCAATTCCAGATTATTATGAACTGCCCTAGCAGGCATCTGGTTTTGGTTTAATTTATTACAACAATAAGTACACACACGTTGATCCGATCCCAAATCAAAATAATTTTCTACCATCAAGTATGTGGCTAAATCCTTCCATTCACTATTATTTTCCCTTTCACTTTTTGCATATAAATCCACTACCTTAGTCTGATTCTTATAATAAGTGCGTCGACAACATACACAAGTGAAATTAGGCCTCTCACTTGATTTCATCTGAAACGTGGCAATTTCCTTCTGAAAATTATCTGTACTGGAAACCTGTACATTATCTTCCACATTACCCTCTACTTCAGGGTCAATTTGAACATTCTCATCTTTACTACCAAAGTAACAAAACTCAATTTCTTCACAAAGATTCTTCACATCTATTTCAGAACCATGCAAAAGAGCAGCACATAACTGTTTAAGCATAATTGCTGGACTCTTAGCATAATACAACATTCTCACTAAATTTCTCACTTTATTATGATGCACTGCTAGCATCCTGAAATGATGAAAAACACTCTGGCATACTCTCCTGGAAAGACAAGCCAGTGAATGACCACGCAAACCTGTCATTTGTCTCACTCTGCAAGGATCTAAATTTTGCAACAACTTCATTTTCTGCTTCAAACTTTTCTTATTAAATGTCCGTATAAAATCACAAAGCAAATTGATGGAAACCTGTCGCACACTGCAAATAGAACTACACTTCCAAATGTACACAGGACCCTTAGGACGTCTTCCTAAAACCTCATCACTTAGCGCCTCTTCTGTCTCTGTTGTCACAAGTTGTTCTTTTTCAACTGGACAACCATCCTTCACTTCATAAGCTCGACCATTGATGTCAACTGCATGCACCAAATCATTATCCTGAAAATAAGTCTCTTCATTAAAAAATGCCTCAGAACTTGAACTATGCATCCATTCTCCAGAAAAAACTTCACAAAAGTTAGTACGATTTACTACTCTCTTCCATCTACTTTTTGTTTTGAAATCAGAAATTACCTTGCTTAGTTTCCTAATTCTATTAATTACCAAAATAAACAACTTTCGCTTGATTTCAAAAGCATGATCAATAATTTTCTCTACATTTTTCTTCTTCCTATAAAATGCCGCTTTCTGTTGGCCTTTCTTTTTAATATTTTTCAATAAATTAACTAATATCCTATTACGGAACATTCGTTGTCGAATGTCCCTAAACTGTTGTTTCCTTCTACTATCATGCACAGAGTTATCTCTTCCTCTACCAGTAACATTTGTGATGTGTCTCTCCTTTCCATTTAAATTACTTTTTTTTTGGTGAACAGACACATTTTTTTGTGCAAAATTTTTTTTACTACAAATATTTCTTAAGAATGATTTCGTGCTCTTACCCGGCCCTTTCTTGGTGTTTTGACAAGTATTTGGGGAAGAGGACTGCTGCAATAAAACATCATCCTGCTGTCTTTGACGTTTTCTAGCCTTTCGTATTCGACTTCTGGAAGGCATTTTCCAAACTATGAAAGAATCTGCAGTTGAATCTGTGAAAAAATATAATATAAAATGTTATTAACCACTATTACCAAACAGTAAATAAATAACAGTCATCTAAAACTTAATGCCGTACTAATTATTTAACATAGCAAATATTTTCCACCAGCACTGCATCACAAAAATGACACTCAATGGTACAAAACAGGCATACAACACTCATAAATCACTCCCTAATATTTTAAATCATTAATTCAGGATGACGATAAGATGTAGCCTATCTAAAGGTTTGTTTAGGCCCAGATCTTTGGACTGGGGTGAATGTGTGTCATTGATCCACATTCAGTCCATCACCTGTTTTGTTTATTTGAGGTGAGGCCAACACATGGTTGCAGATAAGATTTTCACTGAAAAAAACCAAGGTAAAAAAACATGTGAAGGCCTACCAATGAAGTAAATCATTAAATGAAAACCAATACATTTCTGGGAATATGCACTACTAGTGCTTCATAAGATGTTTTGGGTCATATTTATAAGTTATTTGAGTATCTAGTATGCTATTTTACATTCTTCATGGTGCAAATTTATTGTAAATACGCTCCCACCTGCGGGTGGCAAATTTAGATTTTGATTATGGGAGTTAGATAGGCATGTTAATAATTTCCCAAAAATGGTATATAACCCCAAACAACCTTTGTAGCAAATGCTCTTAGCCATGTTATCCACCTCCCATTGGATAACATGGCTAAGAAGTGCTTGCAAATGTGATAAAAAAAGGCCTGCAATGCATGAATATCGCAGAAAAATCAGCGATATTCATGCATTTTCCAGCAAATGCTCTTAGCCATGTTATCCACTTCCTATTAAATAACATGGCTAAGAACTGCTCAGGGCACCATGAGGAACGCTTTCCATTTAAAAAGGGAAAAATAACATCAAAGACACTAAAATGCCTTCTAAATATGAACCCAAACAACCTATGAAGCAATGTGGAAAAAACTGCCGCAATGCATGAATATAGCAGAAAAATCAGCGACATTCATGCATTTTCCAGCAAATGCTCTTAGCCATGTTATCCACTTCCTATTAAATAACATGGCTAAGAACTGCTCAGGGCACCATGAGGAACGCTTTCCATTTAAAAAGGGAAAAATAACATCAAAGACACTAAAATGCCTCCTAAATATGAACCCAAACAACCTATGAAGCAATGTGAAAAAAAACGGCCACAATGCATGAATATAGCAAAAAAATCAGCGATATTCATGCATTTTCCAGCAAATGCTCTTAGCCATGTTATCCACTTCCTATTAAATAACATGGCTAAGAACTGCTCAGGGCCCCATGAGGAACGCTTTCCATTTAAAAAGGGAAAAATAACATCAAAGACACTAAAATGCCTTCTAAATATGAACCCAAACAACCTATGAAGCAATGTGAAAAAAAACGGCCACAATGCAAGAATATAGCAGAAAAATCAGCGATATTCATGCATTTTCCAGCAAATGCTATTAGCCATGTTATCCACTTCCTATTAAATAACATGGCTAAGAACTGCTCAGGGCCCCATGAGGAATGCTTTCCATTTAAAAAGGGAAAAATAACTTCAAAGACACTAAAATGCCTTCTAAATATGACCCCAAACAACCTATGAAGCTCTAACAGTACATATCCTGAAATTTAATTCATTTCAAAATTCGTTTTTAAACACAGCATATAAATCAATTGTATACCTGCATTCATGAAGAAATAACTAAAAATGTCCTTGAGACACATGAAAGTGTTTTCTGGAATGCCCTAGCACCATTTTTGGGACACTATTAACATGGCTAGGTAACTCCCATAATCAAAATCTAAATTTGCCAAGCACAAGTGGGAGCGTATTTACAAGACACTTGCCCCATGAGGAACACTTTACATTTTAAAAGGCGAACACAACATCTTAGACACTCAAATACCTTATAAATATGGCCCAAAACAACCTATAAAGCTCTAGCAGTACATATCCAGAAATGTAATTGATTTCTTAAATCGTTTTTAAAAGCAACATATCTGTTTCAGCTTACATAACAGACCATGAAATGGCCTCCATGTATTACAATATCTTGTGTTACTGCATGCCAGAATGTTACACCAAATATGCAATTATAATTTCTCTATGAAACTAATTCTATTAGTATATCACTAGAGACAAAACCACATTTTAAAAACACAGCTTTCTTCATCATTTTCTCCTTAAATCATACTATTCTCTATCTAAATTAAATAAATCTTTTCTCACCTTAGCAAATATTTTTTGAGTTTTGAAAACAGTCTCAGAAATACACCAAATTGTCTTCAGCAGAAGAAAAAGGATGCACTCCAAAGGCTGCAGCTATTGAAAGCACAGAAATACAGATATTCTTTTCACATATCTCTCATATTAGCCAATCATACCTCTTCCCTCACTTTTTTCAAATCAAAACCCTTCCCCCCTCTGCCCTGTCTGCCTTGTTTCCATAGCAACCACCTCCTGGAAGACCTCTCATGTTTGCAAATTCACAAAACAATGTTTCAATTGAACTCTGAACTCTCAGTGCACCTGCGTATCCAGTGCAATCTTTCATTAATTGTTTCTTCCTTGACCATTCAAATTACATCTTTCAAAGAACACATCCATGCACCCTAACTTTCTGTTTTCCGAAATGGAAATGCACCAATCACTGCTAATGAATCATTAGCATAGTAAAACCACAGTTTTTTTTCTTTAGAAACTCCTACTGTTTCAACTGCCCTTTCATTACCACACTTCATCTGACTGCAGAACAACCTTCTTCCACCATGTTTAACGTCTGGATTGTTGGACATAGTTACATCCACTGGGCTCAAAGGTATGCTGAGAGCAGAAATTTACACAACCTCAATTTACAAGATGTGGAAATTAACTGGTTGGGCCAAAGAGGATTAAAATGTCACCAATTGATTCCATTGGTGAAAACCTTTATGCATTTGCCAAAACCTGACCTGTTAATAGTGCACTGTGGAGGTAATGATTTGGGCACTTTGACAGGGGTAGGTCTGGAAATGCTTTTAAAGGACACCTTGGCGCAATTAATGGCACTTTTTCCTCAAACTGCCTTGGTATATTCCAATATATGCCAAAGACAGAAATGGAGGTGGTCCAACCAATTTTGTCCACAAATTGAGAAAGCGAGGAAGCATGTAAACAAATCTGTTTCAGCTTACATGAGAGACCATGGAATGGGCTCTCTGTACAACAACAACTTGCGTTACTACATGCAAGATATCTACAGAGGAGATGGAGTTCACTTCTCAGATGAGGGCAACAGAATTTTCATTCTGAATTTAAGACTGTGCATTGGTACCTACTTATAAGTATCTAAATGTACCATAAACCCAAAAGCTCTTCTCAGAGCTACCCTACATCTGATCACTCACAATTATTATTTTTCTCTAACTTTTTTCACTAATTTTCCACAAAATTCGCTCCCCGGAGCGCTACCCGGTTCGCTAACCGAAAGCTAACCTCGCGGAATTTTTTTAAAAAACATTTTTTTTCCCGCACATATAAGCCTCCTCAGCCACGCTCAGAAAACCTAGGGGGTCAAGATAAGTCTACCATGACCCCTTCTACCCATTCTAAACATTATTTGCCCTCCATCTTGTATCTTAATGCGAACGAAACACAAAATGGTGGACTCCCGTGACGCTTAAGGTTCGCTAACCGGGCAGCTTCCCGGAAAGCGGTCCTAAAAAAAGGCGGGAAAGTAATTTACAGAAAAACGACTAGAGACACTCTCACCAAATATAGATTAGCTCATACTACATAACAATCCCTTCCATTCTCACAAATTTCATTGAAATTCCATTTAGCCATTTAGCCTGTAGACCTCTCCAAGTACCGTGAGGTAAATTACTTCACAAAACACATCTGAATTGTTGGAATTGACAACCAATGAAAATGTTACTTTCATTTTCTACTTTTATTACCTGACATTTGATTGGTTATATACCTGTATATATATAAAGGGAGAGAAGGAAACACAGCCATTTTGACTACTACTTCTTGTTGTACCTCCTATTTCAAAAGCTTCAAAAAACTTCAACTTCTTTGTGAAGGTAAGTTATAATTTAATATATTGTGCACTATGACTTAATATAGTAGACTTTTTCTGCTAGATATACACTATCCCTCTGTAGTAGTAATGTATTTAGATAGACTTCTCTGTTATAGTTATCAATGGAGTAAGGCTTGTCTTGGTTAAATCACATACACTTTTTTATAGTCCTATTTCCACTCTCATACTATACACTGCCAAAAGATAAATTCACTGATAAAAACTGCCTATCTAAAATTAATCCCAACAGTGCCCTATCTCTACTAATATATATTTTCTTATTCAAAATTTCAGGCAAAATGGAAGGCGAACAACAAGTTTCATTTTCGATTGAACTGAAGGAGAACAGCCAAGACAAACTTGATGACTTTATGGATGACAGTAGAGACCACGAACTTCTACAATGTGTTGAAGCAGTAGACAACTTGCTTCAAAATGAAAAACAATTACACCCTATAATAAATTATGACATTTCTGACAATGAAATGTTAGAAAATTTAATAAAATATGAAACACAATCATAATAAAAAAAAAATAAACAAAGAAAACAAAAAAAAACAAGAAAAACAACAAACAATTAACATACAGTATTAGAAAAGTCTTTCATTCTTTTATCCATAAAGTTCGCTGCCCAGAAAGCTATCCGGTTCGCGAACTTGGCGCTTACCACGCAAAAAAAAATTTTTTTTTTTGGACCCTCTAGGCCCTTTTAAAACCTCCACATAAAACCTAGGGGGTCAACGAGGATCTACTATGCCCCCTTATGGTAATTTCCCCCTTTGTTTTGGCCTCCTCTTGTCTCTCGATCCTACCGAGAGACAAGATGGCGGCCGCTCCGGACTGTTTAGAATGTTGACAGACACCGGAGGGCCAATCAGCTTCTCATCGCAAAGTTCCGTTACGCGAAAGGTTCGCTAACCAGATAGCTGCCCGGAGCGCTGTTACAGATATATATCTTGATTTAAACGTTAATTTCTCAAAATCCATTGAAGCACATATATTGAGACCTAGCAAAGGCACATCGGGCTAACAGTCCCTACAATTTTGCCAAATTTCGTGAAAATCCATTCAGCCGTTCGGGCTAAAAGTGAGTCCAACCGCCCTATGGAAAATAACATGGGAAAAACGCGTTTTGGGACCCCCCTTTTTTCTCGGCCCCCCCTTGACGAACCCCCCCCAAATTTCCAGGTGCTGCTCAGAAACAAAATGTGCCATTTTCCTGAAAATTTCAGCCAATTCCGTCCACAAACGCCAAAGTTATTAGGCATAGAATTTTCAAAAGTCCCATAGAGAAAAAATCCTAACTATATATACCTACTGGCGACCGCCAGTAGGTAATATATATATATATATATATATATATATATATATATATATATATATATATATATATACACATATATATATGACCTACTGGCGGTTTCCAGTAGGTAGTTATAGTTAGGACCAAAGTTTCCATAGGAAAAACTTTTTTTGTTTTACCAATAACTTTGGCGCTACATTACGAATCTTCACGAAATTTCCACAAAAATTCCTCTTTTTGAGTTGAAAGTTTTGGTGTAATCCATCAAGCGTGGGCCGAAAAAAGGGGGGTCCCAAATCGCATTTTCCACATGTTATGCAATGGGGATTTTTCATTTTTTGAACATGACTACATCCTGAACCGCTGAACGGAATTACACCAAATTTGGCAGAAGGATGATGGTCCAGAAAGTGTGCTTCTTGTAATTTAGTGTAAATCCGTTTATTAATTTGACAGGCTTTACTTAGCTTGCTTTAGAACAAGCCTGTGCAGGGCAATGAGTCTAATGTCTTATTTGTAATAGAACCAGAAAAATGAGAGGGTTACCCAAGTTGGACCAAAAGGGACCGGGTAGTATCACCCTAATATAAAAATGAAATTCTCTTCTGTATAACAATATACTTCTAATCAAAATATCTCTATTAGTTTACACTGAACCAAAATATTGCCCTTAATCATTAATTGTGATAACACATCATAATTCGATAAAACAATTCTTTACTTTATTTACCACATTACAGGCCCAATACCAGCCTTAGCTGACATTTAATTTAAAATACATTTATTAAAAAATCTTATTTGATATAGTCCATACCCAAGGTCTGTAATCACAATTTGTCAAAACACTTGACAGATTTCAGAACAAGATACATGTTAATTAGACATTCTTACTTGAAACACAATAAATTATTTTCATAAACTACAAGCACAAGAGAATCCTTATCATAAAAAATGTAGTTTCTATAGTGCTATAGTTTCAAAAAGATGCTTAACACAATCACTTTATTTTTTTAAACACTTATTCGCATGGTATATAGATTTCCAGTATGTATAATACATACAACCCTTTAAAAACAATCCATTATTTTGTCCACATGAAATTCTTTAACACCTTCCTCAGGACTCAGATTAAAACCATAGCGTTTTCCGCAAAAACAGACCAAATATCTAAAAATAAATGATAAATACAATTAAATGCAAACATTATGTGTGTTGGCCTAGTCTCATTATTTCGGTTCAGTGCATCCAAAGTTATTGATAATCATAAACCTATACTGATTATAGACAACAATAACATGTATTTTTGCTTAGGGAACACCAATAGTAACCTCTTAATTAGTTACCCTTCAACCAGAGTCTTATCAGATTTAAAAAGCAATGGTTATTTTAATGTCTCACCCAGATATATCTTTGCAAGGGAATCGCGATAAAATTGATGGATTTGAATCAATTATTCCATTTATGTTACTTCTAATTTCCTGAAGATACACCACCTATGAGTAATATATATTTTTATTATTTAAATAATTCCTCATTGGTCATACATTGATCATAGATGGCAATTTTTACCCATGCACTTACAATCAAGTATGGGCGGAAAATCCGTTCCGCTCGCGGATTTTGCGGATTTTCAGTAAATTCGCAATCCGCGAGATTCGCGAATTTCCCGCAAAATCCGCAAATCCGCGAGCAGCGGATTTTATGGCTTGCTCGCACTGTTCGCGTGAGTTCGCGGCTTCCCAGTTCAACTTCGCGCCCCGCGAATAAGCGCTAAATTGCAGAAATAAGATCTTAGCAAAACTGAAACTACTTACCAGGTTCAAAAGTTCAAGCTTATCATTAGTAGCCATTTCCTGTAGTGCTTCCTGAGGGGCCCCTCCAGAGTTCAGTTGCCTACTTGCAACTATTATGTGACCCTGCTCTGACCCTCAGAATAGTTACACATATGCCACAAAGGTCCTGAATTACAGCTAAGGGAGACAAGCAGGAGCCAGGCTGGAAGTTCAAATCCAGTGACACATTAATCAGCCCCTAATTCATTATTGTCAGTTGGGGCAGGGCAGGTGTTGTAACTAATTTTGCAACAATGAAAGCACTTAGCAAGTGCAAAAGATCACTAATCAGGAAGCACTAAGGAGGCAGGTGCCAGCTAAAAAAATATTGTGTGACACATTAATCAGCCCCAAATTAATTCAGGTCACTTGAGGCAGGGAAGGTGTGCTTTGCTTTGCCACAATAATGTACACTGGACAACCAGAGGGTGCTGTGATGAAACAGAGGGTGGCATGGGTGAGCCAGAGGGTGGCATGGGTGAACCAGAGAGTAGCTATGGTGACAGAGGGTGGCAGTGATGAAGAAGAGTGTCCCAAACAGGCTGGACACGTAGAAACAACAAGTTCGCAAAACTTGCGACCCGACAGGTAAGTTCGCGTTTGCGAAATTGTACAAAAACCCTCGCGACCTGGCAGAAACCCGCGCGAACAGAAAAAAAAGAAAAATCCGCAAATTCGTGAGAATTCGCGGATTTTGCGGATTGCGAGTTCGCAAATCCGCAAAATTCGCGAACGCGAGGTTCGCAAAATTCGCCCATGCTTACTTACAAGGTCAGAAATCGATTGATTTCACTAAATCTTGGTAGTTCCAAAATTCTTGTGCAATTCCATATACCTATTCATAAGATGTTGTGTTTGATTAATGTACTGTTTTATGTTGTTTCAATTTATGAGTCTGTTATACAGTATGGAACCACTTACCATTTATTGGTCATTCTTTATTGACGGTCCCTGTGTTCCTTTCAGGACTTTTTCCCTTAGAAGTAGTAAAAATATTTTCTAATGTTCTTGTTAGAAGGATAATACCGCCTTTTTACAATTGGATCTGGTTTGTGTTCCTAAGTTTGAAACAAAACAAAGAAAAAAGGGGACAGTCTATGTTATCCCAGTTCTATTTGGTGTGGAATCCTAACTGACAATACCATATTATTAGTGGATTATCCTTCATTGTGATCTTCGCTGTGTTTTGTTCATTAAATTCACTAAGTTTTATCACACACCCCTTAACCGTGGGATTTTTTAATTCCTTATCCACATAGCTAATCATTGCGTTCACCCCTTATTTCCGGACTACTTTTGAATTGCTATACACATTCGAATCGCAACTCGCATTGCAGTTTTTAGAATAAAAGATAATTTTAACATTATATTTTCCACTTTTCACTTTTATTCCTTTAAATAGAGTCACTAATTCTATAGATTCTAAGGATTCTCTTGTGCTTGAAGTTATGAAAAGAACTTTTTGTGATTCTAGTAATAATTTCTAATTAATATGTATCTTGTTCTGAAATCTGTCAAGTGTTTTGACAAATTGTGAATACAGACCTTGGGTATAGACTATATCCGATAAGATTTTTTAATAAATGTATTTTAAATTAAATGTCAGCTAAGGCTGGTATTGGGCCTATAATGTGGTAAATAAAGTAAAGAATTGTTTTATCGAATTACGATGTGTTATGACAATTAATGACTAAGTGCAGGTTCAGTGTAAACTAATAGAGATATTTTGATTAGAAGTATATTGTGATTCAGAAGGGAATTTTATTTTTATATTATTTGTGATAGATACATCTACTGATGCCTTATCTATAGAGATACCCTCAAACTTTGGAATAATCATAAACTTTAAGGCTCTGCTTTCTGGGCACCAGATGATGCCAAGGTGGAGCCGTATGGGCATCGCTACCAGATGTTTCTCTCTAGCGCCATAAAGGAAGTGGCCATGACTAAATGATTTCATTATGTCTCAACACCACAGATGCGTCTGAATGTTTGGGAAGAGCTCTGTTTTCTCTGTTAATTTTTCTCTTGTCTTTAGGCCCAGTTTTTCATGTTTAAGGATAAGCTAAACTCTGTGAGGATTGGGGGTACAAACATTTGGTTTTCCTAACATTATCATCATTTAATGTGGTGCTTGGGCCCTGATCCCAACTGTGGAGCTTGCATACGCTCTAACAGCATGAACCCCACGGACTTCAAGGAAAGAAAGTCCATATGGCCCCACATTGACCTGAGAATCTAGGTCCCAAGCCCAATCTCTTGATCTCTTGTATACTGAGCCAACTGTAGCCCCTATCCAGGATGGTTCTCCTTATGACACTACTGAAAAGAGGTCCAGTTCAAAGTTTTCTTCATCTTCCAAGTGCCATCTTGGGAGAGGGTCAAATTGGCAATCAGAGAAGTTATTTTCTACTAGCATAAATACTCTTCTTACTCATCTGAGGAACCAGTGCCACTTCATTAAAGTTAAGATAAGCTTTGCTCCTTTTGCCAGTCCTTCCCAACTCCACAGGCCAAGGACTCTGGAGAGATCACATTGGATTTCACAACATTAGTTTCACACCTCTGCTTCCAGAGTCGGCACCACCCTATGCCCCACCTCTAATGGCACTTTTTCCATCTTCAGAGCCATTGCCCGACTTCATGCCATACAGTGTTTCCAGCACAACCACTGGTCAAATTTCTCTTATACTCAGCAGCCCCAAAAATGTTGGTCATATTCTGTTTGACGAGGAGCCACGGTTACATTTCTTCCTACTTTCAGTTCTACTTTTGAGTTTGTACCAGAGTGTCCTTCCTTCTGTGACCCTGAGGACAAGCTGTACACCTCTGAACAAATATGTGGGAATCTTTATATAGTTGAAATTGATGAGTGGGCTCATCATTTCTCCTGAAATGTTCTTTTAGTTCCCATGTTCTGTGTTCTCAGACGACTTATTTTCAATGCCTATGGTAGTGAGAATCAATTAGGCCTTTGAGGTTTCCAGGTAAAATATGTTCTACTTCCGTTCAGTAAAACCCTGACATAGTGTAATTTGGCAGAGCACATCTTTCCTTACGATTGTAGCAAATAGAGTGACAAAAGAATTTCCGGACATCTAGCATTCTGAGCTTTTAAAGTGCCTTTCCTTGCCTGAAATACTCGTTGAACTGCCTCAGGTAAAGTCATTTGGGACTAGATGTACGACTGTCCCTGGGACCACTGCCTGCACATAAAAAATATTTTCCCCTGCATTTACAAAGGGGAAGGGGTCCCCCGGGGACCCTTCCCTCTTGCGAGTGCATTACCACCCTATTCAAGAGGGTGGTAATTTGCGAGTGTTTTACGCCCGCAATCATTCTTAAATAGGATTGCGCTCGCTATTAGGAAGGGAAAGCCCCTTCCAAATAGCCAGTCGCAAAACTCTATTTTGCGGGACCCAAAAAATTGTGACTCGCAAAATAGGGTTTGAACATTCCCCATGCTGTTTTTGCATGCGCAAACGAGTTCGTAAACCCATTTGCGCATGCAAAAATGGTCGTACATCTGGCCCTTAGTGCTTCCCTTTCATTACCACTAAATAATACAAGCACGAGTTGAGATTATCAGGACCAGAAGGTATTTGCCCTAACTATTGTTGGCCTGAGATGTACCAACACTATATGCTTACCTGCCCAACACAACCACTCATTGTGGCATATGTCCAGGTAAATAACCATATTACTACAGAAACATATATACCATATTTCATATAAGTTGCTCTAGATGATCTACAAACTTCTAAGTACTTACTTGCACATGTGGTTACATTACATGTGGTGGCACTCAGTGGGCTCTGGAATGGCCCTGGTCAGGAATACCTCGAGGAGCTCCGATGTGTAAACCCAGCTGCTCAATAATGCATTTGATGGGGGGGGGGGGCATCTTTCGATATCAAGAAGCTGTTGAAAAGGTCAAGGAGAATAACACAATTGTATTAATCGTCTTAACCCTTCATGCAGCAGCTCACAATGTAATGTATTTTGCTAGGCCACAATACCAGCAACACTGACTGCCAACAAAGCTTAAATATCCTCTACAGTACATTCCCTCTTATAGGAGGGGGAGAGTGGGGAGGGGGGAGGTGCCAATCCACCTAAACCTGGCCTCTACTTCAGCAAACGCACAATGTCCTTTTAATGCCATCATGCCTCACTGTCAGGGCAGAGTGACAGTATCTGTAAAACAGTGTACAGAAGCCATCAGCAAGATCCCAACCAAAGGAAGTGTGCTTTACCAGTTATTACCTGGTTTCCAATGAGGTGGAGGCTTGCAGCCCATCTTGGATCTGCAGTGTTCAATGAAATGCCTGAATAATGAGGCATTCCAGTTGATCACCGCAGCAAAGATAATCCAGGCCTTATACCCGGATAACCTCACTGTGATACTGCATCTTCAGAACACGTGTTTCTATCTTCCCACCGGAATATGCCACAAGAACTTATCACCCTGGGGTGTCTGAGAACCAAGGCATTCTTAAGTCTTGCTGCTCGTTCATACAGTTGCACCAAAGTCTTCACAAATATTCTTGCTGCTATGATTATAGGCATTAAAAGGAAGGGAAATACACATATTCACATTCCTAGACAACTGGCTTGTGAAGGTGAAAGACGGCACCGCCCAATACCCATTGATTCCTGCAACAATTATGAGTTTCAGACTGCCCTCGGTATGATATTGTCAAAATTATAAAACTTGTTGTTCCCATGGCTTGCCCGGTTGACTCTTGTCCCCAGAAGCTTGAGAAGGAGATAATTGTGGGCCGTGTCCAATGATAGTTCACATGGTGAAGCTTTCATTGACCGGGTAAATACCCAAGGAGCAAGAATTGGGTGTACCCTGTTGTAAAAAGTCTACTTTGACAATATAGGACCCTAAAATCTATTGACTAGTGACAAAGATTTCCTTACATCTTAAGTTCTCAGATAAGCTGCAAGTGTTGAGGATTTGACAGTAAGGAAGGATGTAAGGAGCACATAACATCTCCCAATCACCACAACCCTTCATGTTTTTAATCCTGGCCAGAGGGTCCAGGAATAAACTATAAGCACAGCGACACCTCCAAGCTACTTTTAATCTATACTGCACTTTCACTTCCGGTGATCCCAGTCACTTTAGACATTATTTGTTTCTCTTTTGTGTTGTGTTTGTCTTCCCCTACCCTATTGCTCCACCCCAGGCGTTGGCTGCGCAGGGGTGTTTTGTAGCAGCCCTATGATGAAGCATGTCACACAACTGTCTGAGTGAGGGCAGTATTAGGACACACAACTCGCAACACCACATAGATAGAGAGACTTTTCCCACTCTCTACTCCTTCAGATGTATAAAAGTATTGTCTGGGGGTCTGGAGTAGGAGAGCCCGTTACTCTCACCCCTCCTCTTTTGTGTGAATTAGGGTATTTACCACACATGGTAAATACCATTACCCTGGGATCAGTAGCGGCCCGTGGTGGCAGTGCTGCCGGGCAGTGACGTGCGGCTGGGGAGGGGCAGAGCGGGGGGTAGTAAACTATGGAATACTGCCAAATAGAGGTAAGTAAACATATAAATAAATAATCCGAATTTCGTTGTGTGCGCTGCATCGCATTTGGCGGTGCAGCGTGCGCAACGAAATTTGGACTAACACACAGAATCAGTATTTTATAAATAGAATTCCACATGTTTTGGCTTTTTATAGGCCTTTTCATAACTTTTGGCAGGTTTGACCTGCCAGAAACTATCAGGGGAAAACTGTGAGGATGTTATAATTATCACGTAACTTGTCATTCCATTTCCAGTAGAAAGAAAGGTTTACGCAGGCATTGGGATTTAGCTCCTAACTGGTAATGAGGGACTAAGTGGTTTTTTCTGTGCTGGTGGTTTTATGTTTCCAGAATTGAGTTCAGTGAGAGTTCTGTAACATTTCTTGTCCTATCATAGATTCTAAACTTCAGTCTGTCACTGGCCATGGAAGACTACAATGTTAACACTTACAGATTATTTTGCTGCTTTTCTGAATTTTGTCCATTAGTTCAATCAAGGATTACTGTGCAAGGTTTATCCGGTGACCTGGTTTTCACAGGTACAGTGAACCTTTGCTGCTGAAATCTTGTTAACATTCACTGGCACCTCTATCTGTTTTTGGCTTTCTTGATGTAGGTTGTCGTTATAACCCTTTATTCTCGTAAATTGAAACACCTGAAATTGAAGACATTCTTTTTGGTCGCTATTTCCTCTGCCTCTAAGGCGAGAGAACTACAAGTATAATGCACAACCCCCCATTTGTTACCCATTTAACTGATGATTGACAAAGTTGCCTGACAGGTCAAACCTTTGTTTCTTTCCAAAACATTCATATCAGCCAGAAAATCCAGTTACCGGTTTTCTTTCCCCCTCCTTCGTCCAACAACAGTGCAAAACTATCTTCATCGTCTGGATCCCATGACAAGGTTTCTTTCTTTCATGCCAAGCACTTTAGAACATTTTGTTGCTTGTATATTTTTTAGGAGCAAAAATGATAGATTTTATGGCAGAACCTTACATAGATAATTTTGAATATTTACTTGAGACCACTGGCTCAGGTTGTATCGTATTATCAAGTATCGTTCCAAAGGCGGCTCTTCCGTTGGAGTGGAGGAGTGGCGCCCCACTTAAATGCCCCTGAGATGAAAGATAAAATCGTAATTCATTACCATTTTATTTTTATCGTCCCATCATGAATTGAGCGTCAGGACGGCGGCGGGGCCGCTGCTGAATGACAGCAGCAGGGAGGATGGTGGGCTGTAACTGCACTTTTGAAAGTGCGCATGTCGCTTTGGCTGTCTGCATTGAGACAGCCAGCGAGACGTGCACATTTTGAAACACAGTGTTTCCTGGGTTCAAATATAAAAGATGTTAAAACCATATTAAAAGACGGCCAGCATTACTTCTTTAAAGAAATGGCATCACAATTGATATTAAAATTATTGGAAGAAATAGCATCGTAATCGAGCAGCATGCATATTAACTCTTCTTGACATACAACTAGACCCAGATTATTTTTTATGATAAAAAATTATTAGATAAAAATGCTCAAAGAGTTGAAGCAGAAGCCAAGAAAGTGCAGAATGCTCATTGTGCAACTTGACCTGCAGCGAGGGCCAAATTATCTTTGCATATGTCCTTTTAGGCATGCAGGATGTATTCGTTTTTTCGTAAAGTGCCAGGGAAATGGTGGCAAGAGGGTAGACTGTTGACCCCAGGAAAAGGAAGAAATGTTGAACGTGGACCAATGTCACCCATGTGTGTCAATAGGAGAGTAGATCGAACGACGTCAGTGAATTTCCCCAGCCTTGCTAAGGTCATTGGAGTGTTATTGAAGAAACACAGGTCTAGGCTTTTCTACAGATTCTTATTCCATTGGCACGAATAAGAGGGCTAACAGGCGGTGATGGTCACTGGCGAGTTTGGGGCAACAGCACAGTAAGTGGAGCCAGGATTCTCTGCTGTAGTTGCAAAGTCTGCAGGATATTGCCTCATCCTGCCTTGCTCAAGAGTCGTTGAAATCCATGATTGGCAGAGCAAGAAGCCGCATGAATATGATTTTCCTGCAGGTATGGGCTGTGAGGGCCAGGTGAAAGTAGGGCTGGGCTTTCCCCAGCATGTAGGAGGCATCAATTGCCTCAGAAAGTGGGGCAGTGACGTAGACTTTTAGTGTCCAGTTTGAAAGAGATTTTCTTGACCTGCACATTCACTTCCTTGTCTAGGCCGAGAAAGGTAGGTTCAGGCAGTGTAGATTGGTGGCCTCGATTTTCAAGTTGTTGAGGACCTCGGCTAGATACGCTTGCCATGGGGAGCCCCCTGCCTCATAGAATATTTTGAGTTGTGCTTGGACTGCGTTCTCGGGGGCCCGCGGGTTCCTGATGTAGTATGTGAATAGGTCCCCTTGGCATTTGAGGTCCATTGGGAGAGGTGTGGGGCAGCAGCCAGGGCAGCTGACTCTGGAGCACAGGGCTCACGGTTCGTTCCCCGACGGCAGCTCAGTTTAGCCCAGCACCATGTGACTCTGGGCAGTAGCTCACTTAATCTCCCTGACCCAAAGGCCCCCAGCGTCTTGAGACCCTTAGGGGTGAGTAGTTCGCACTTTACAAATACCGGATTCATTAATTCTCAGAGGCTTGGCTCCAGTCTCACCCTCTCTCTTCAAATTTGCTGAGGCGCTTTAAAAGATTTTTTCGTATGTTGAAATTTGGGTGTTCTTTAATTGTGTTTCCAGTGTTCCAGTGGCCGTAGTTTACTGCTGGAATCAGTTTCACTCTCAGGATTTTTAACATTGGTTCAGCGGTTAGGTTTTGCAGGCCGCTGTTCAGGCATCTCAGACTATGTGTGACCTGCTGAGGGCCCTTGGTTTTGAGATGCTTTAGATGTGCTGTAGGCTTGGCCCCTTTGGTGAACAGGACCCCTGCATTGCTATGTTGTTATTTGTAGGTCCCCAAGCCACCAGTGTGCTTGTTTATTGTGGGGATATTTTCCAACAATGATAATTTTTGGAATTTCCATTGGTTTACCTGAAGTTTGTTGGCTTTGTTGAACCTGTGAAGTGTAACCAAGGGCTTTGTGTAGATCTGTTTTCGTGTGATCCATGACCACAATATCATCTGCGTACTGCAGAATTGTGAGGCGCCTTCCATTACTTTGCCCAGGTTGGCCATGTAAAGATTGAAAAGGAGGGGGGCCAACATGGAGCCCTGTTTGAGTCCATTGTTGGTAAGGACTTTTGCAGTTGCTGTAGTGGGGCCTGTTTGTTATCTGTACCCAAGTCCCCTGATATAGAGGTACTATAGCTTTGAGGAACGGATGGGGCCCCAGGATTGTAATTTCACAGCCACCCGTGTGGCTCAATGTGACAGGTACGCTAATGCTATAACATTGTCCATTGTGGAACTTTCAAAGCCTAAAGTCGGATTTTAATTTTGGAAGGAAGCTTTTTTCTATCTTTTAATAGGATGCATGAGTAAGCTTTTGCTTCCAAGTCTAGACGGGTGATTAGCCGGTAGTTTACTGGGTTTGAACGGTCTCCCTTTTTGTAAATCGGCAATAGAACAGACTCTATTGATGAAATCAGAGTTGTTGCAGTGGCAAAGGCATATTTGAAGAGGGAGTGAGTATCTATGCCCAGAAGTCTTCTGCGGTTTTGAAGACTGAAGTGGGGAGGCCATTAGGTCTGAGGGGCGAATCTCTCCTTATTTTATGTATTGTGGCGATGATTGAGGCTTCGGTGAGAGGGGAGGATGGTTGAGCATAGCTATCTGAAGCTAGGATTGGATGGGTGAGTGTTGTTTCTTTCACCTGGTCATCCGTATATAGGAGCTTGGCGTAAGTGATCTACTCCCTTTCCACCCCACCATTCTCTTTAGTCTTGGTGAAATTACTGAGGCTGTATATATGCTTCCGGAAATTAGAATGATTTTTCTCTTGTAGGATGGTAAAGATCTGTATCCATTCCTCTTTGAGTTTTTTTGTTTTTAGTTGGCATATAATCTACCTTTGGGCCACTCTGTATGCTGAAATCCAGAAACGTTTTATCACCTTGTCCTTTAGACTCTATGGACCTCTAGAGGTGGTGCTGTTAAGACTCTACTAAGCCCCAAAGTACGTGATTTGGAAGCTACAGAGGCTGCAAAAACAAGACATCAGGCTCTGCCTCAGTCTGAAAAACTTGGATCCAGCCGTCAAAAACCTCCATGTATCTAGTAGGTCTGGGAATAAAATTCAAACTTCTCTGCAGTGTCTTTAAAGCCCGAGAGGACTTACTTTCTAACTATATATTAATCAACGTATGATCTACACACGCCAGATTCATGCAGAGATTGATGTAAGTTTTAGGTGTTCAACTATGAAACTCTGGCCACATCTAATAAATCCCTCAAGTCTAGCAGCTTTCATTGAAAAGCTCAACAAGTGCATGTTCATCAAGACGTTCACGCCCATAAACATCATGACCGTGCCCCCTACCTCTTGGAAAGCAAGAAGGCCCACTGAGCTCAGTTTGATATCAATCAAGGATAAAACCAGAACTCATAGTGATTGACAGATCCACATGCTCAGTTCACGGATCATCAGTGACCTGAGAAGGGGTCGTGATAGCAAAATCTGCCTGTTCACGATATATCAGCAAAATGAAGTGGCTAACTATTACAAACCAGTACTCTACGAAACAACTAAATAAATACAACTTCGAGACGCCTGAAGGAACACAAAGCCATTTGACAGGAGAGAAAATATCGTCCACTGCCCTCTTAGGAGGGACACCTACCTTCTAACATGAGCTTTCGTTCAAACATTTATGAAGGCACTAATCGATCGATATGGAGGTTTGGAACCATGCGAGGTCTGGCCAAGCTGTACTTAATCTTTTTCTTCTCACGAGAAAAGGATGCGCATGACCTTAGACCCACCTCCAGGAATACTGCTATGAGTTCTTTCCATATATAAAAACCGCGGCCAGGCCCTTTGCTGGTAAGGCACCCAAAATCTGGAACTTTATTCCCCCCCCCACATCAGAACTATCCCCTCTTTTGTAAAATTCAAAAGACTGCTCAAAGAACTTTTCCTCGAGCGTTCCCTAGCGAACCAATAGGATCTGCCAAAGTGCTTTAGCCGGCACACCGCATGACCCTGACTCTTTGTCCTATGACCTCGACTTCCTACACCTCCCGGATCCCTACCTAGTTCCCTCCTCCCGGAAAGAGGAGCATATCGGCTACTCGTTGTGTGTGGACTGTTCTCGCCGCGTATCTTTGTTATATTTGCTTCTCTTTATGTTTGAACTCTACTCGTCACGAATCATTCATTATGTTCTACTACGGTCACTTCTTTGTTTGATTGCCTCTTTGATACATGTTGTAAAGCGCTCTGATACCCATGGGTCCAGCTAGCGCTATATAAAATTCCTAAATAATAATAATATATGAGGATTTTATGGAAAGAAGTGGTAAACATGCTACTTACTATTCACATCACTGTATCTTATGGATAGTCTGAGATTCTACTGATTATTCACCATCCTCTCAATGTTCCTATTCTGCACATATAGTTGGGAATGCCTTTTTGTTGGATCATCTCTCTCATTTGCCTTTGTGCCATTGATCATCAAGGAGGAAATGATGTTACGTGCACAAGCATGCCTATGGCATTACTGTCAGTATAAACAAGCAAGGCTTGGGTCCTTACCTCCCTGTAATGGACCACTAGTAGGAACGAGGTTCAGCGCGATGGATTCACACGTGCCCTCCCGCCCCGCAATTAATTACATGGGCGACAAACTTAGCGTTTTTCATCAAGTCTGGCGAGGCCCCACCCACAGAATACAGGGGTGCACAGGTCAAACAAACAACCTGAGCTATTGAGGGGCCATATTTACAAAAAACAGACAGAAAGCTAGCTCGAATTAGAGCCTGCAAGTCCATGCCATTTGAGGAATAGGAACACAGTCCTCCAGCATCAGCGGATCCTTTGAACGCTGCATTCAGAGTCCACGACCAGTTCCGAGTCCTGAGGAGAACCTCGAACCCCATTAGGGGTTCAAAACACGTTGACTTCTGAGTATGTTTTTTTTTTGATGGGGTGTGCCATGAGGGAATTAGTTGAATTGGATTTCCCCATTTTAGGCAACACCAAGGCAGTGTATGTAACCCCAAGTCTCACTCATAGGCAGGACAACAGGCTTTAACATGGTTAAGAGAAGGGTGTTTGCCTACTGTCCTATTCCAAATTCAGGACTGGTTAAGTGTCTTATGTTCATACATGTATTGTTGTTGTATTATTTTTGTGCCTAAATGTTTCTTGTCATGTTTTTTAATATTGCGCATTTCAATAAAGTGTTGTCCATTCTAAGACATGTATAGTTCAGTTTGATTGTCTTTTGTATGAAAACACTACAAATTAAGCTGAAAAAAGCTTGTGCACTTTAGAATTGTTGGTCTAAGGTGCCCATCGAATGTATGGTCAATAGTCTTCCTGGACACTTTGTTTGTTTTCAAATATGGCCTTACAGTGTTACCAGCTACTGTCCAGACAGTATGAATGAAATGTTTCTAGGTCCATTTTGATGGTCTAAAGCCTAGGGATACTTATAGAGATGTTGGAATAATGTGTCCTTTAGATTCCACCTTAAAAATTTAAGCAACTTAGAGCCTGATTTAGATTTTGGTGGACTGGTTCCTTCTTCACAATTGTGACGGATATTCCATCTGCCGAAATATAAATCCCACAGGACATAATAAGAATTATATTTCGGCGAATGGGATATCCATCGCCGTTGTGACGGAGTAACCCCTCAGCCAAGATATAAATCAGACTCATACTCTTTTGAAGCCAATAGATATGCCTTGGGACTTCTCCACATTAGCACGGAGCACAGAAAGGGGCAATCCATTGCAGAGAAAAAAAAAACAGTGCTCTTATACCATTACAGCACTTATAACAATCACCAACATTAGGTGTTCTAGAATGTTACTTTGCCTAATGATGTTAGCTGATCTTTTGAGGTATATTGTGACATCATTCATCGGAAGGCCCCTTTAAATCTCAATTAATTTCCATGGCAGGTCCTAAGGCATAACAAGGCTAGGTGTTTACCTAGATAGCCACCACCATGGATGCCAGTTGCTCCAACAGCAAAGGTTTCCCTTGAGGAGAAATGACAAAACATTTCTTTACCAAGTGCATCAAAAATCCTTTCAGCAATCCTGTATAGGCGGTTAGCGCAACAGCTGTTCACATCATACAGAGTGTTTGGCGAAGTGATATCTTGGAAAATAGCTTAAGAGGTAAAGATTTAAAAGGAAATTTGTTAAAACCAACACTCATCTCTTCTCAAACATTAGTGAAATCACATTCTGCTCCCACCCCACCACAGCTTTTGAACAGTATTACTGCTACAGGCGAGTGTCTGCTAGAAATGGGGTTTCTGGTTGTCAGACTATGCACCCTGTACAAGGAGGAACCACCACTCTAGTCAAGGTAAGCTAGACACACTGAAAAAGATAACCTGTGCTCACCCACTGGTAGTTTGGGACAGAGCAGTCAGGCTTATGTAAACAGGCAATGCATAAAGTATTTGTGCAACACATGCACACACTAACACATTGAAAAAAACACAAAGAATACACCACACAGGGTTAGACAAATAGATGATATTTATATGACTAAAACAAGACCAAAACAGCGAAAATCCAATTAGTAGGACCAGAGTTACGAATTTTTAAAGATGAAATCAAAATATGGTGCTTAGAAGCCAATAGAACTAAGGTGTTACTTGAGGTTGCGCTGGACGGGAGAAAATCCAAAGTTCAGGCCGGCCGCGATAGAGGGCTGGCTGGCTACAAGACTCATTAAGGTCCCGCTGAAAAACTACCTTGGATGGAGGAAGCATCAACGTCGAAGACTATGCGTCGATTCCGATCTGCACAGACGATGAAGACTTTGTCAACGAACTCCTTTACTATGCAGGTACTGCGTTGTCTTCTTACCACACTGTCTGTCATCATCGAGCTGCACAGTCCATTGAATCAATGTCAGTGATCAGATCCTATTTTGGCGTCAAAGGGCAATGCGTCAATTCCGATTGGTGCAAAGTCGTCACTTCATCGATTCTGATGGTTCTGCACAGCAAAAGCGTATTTTCAAGGGACAGGACTGGATTGCCACCACTTAGAAGGGCAGGACTCACATATGGCAGAGGTGCCGTTGCAGGGCTGTACAAAGTCTTTGATGGCCCTGAGACTTCAGTACAGGGGGCAAGCCAGCAAGCCCTCTGAGTCACTCTGGGATCAAGTGAGATGGGTTCAATCCTTGTCCTCAGCATGGCAGAGATCAGCAGGCAGCAGGGCAGCACAGCAAAGCAGAAACACAGTCTTTCCAGAGCTGCAGTCAAGCACAGTGGCACAGTAGTCTTTACTCCTAGCAGAGTTCTTCACAGGTCCAGTAGTATACTGTCTTAGCAGGGACAGGGCCCCACTACTTATACCCAGTTGTGTCTTTGAAGTGGGGATGACTTCAAAGCAGGCCCTTGAAATGCACAGGTCCACCTTTCATCCCAACCCTGACTCCAGACTATGAGTGGGGGGTAATCAGCCCCATGTGTGGGAAACAGGACACTGCCTATCCAGGTGTAGGTGTCAGCTCCCCTCTCTGTTCCTGCCTAGGAAGAGTTATCAGAATGCCTATGAATGCAGAAGAGTTCTCTGTCACACCCACCCTTCCTGTGTTTGTGAATGTCTAGAGGGAATGCACAAAGTGTATCTGTCACCTACCCCAGACATGTATTGGAGACAGGCTACAAGGCACACAGTGCAGAAAGAGCAGAGAAATGCCCACTTTCTAAAAGTGCAACAGACACAATTGTTGAACGTAATGCTGGACAATGCAAACATTCACCCCCATTCACAAGGATCTGGGCTAGCGTGGCTGATGAAGGGTGATGCCCTGAAACCGGTCCCAGGGAGGACCTGGCTTGGCAGTTCGGGCTGGACTGTTCCCACTAGGAACAGGGTCAAGACTGATTTGCATATGGCTGTGTCCAAACTGGGGTGGTGTGGTGAGCAAAAGAATGATGGATTTAACACAGATCTCTTGACTGGGGGTGAATGTATGATTTATTCAACATTCCATCCATCATTTGTTTGTGTAGCACATTCTAAAAGTGCCATTTCTAAAATAGTAACGTTAAATCCACTTTTACCATTAAAGAGGATTTATCATTACCATTCCAAAGATATAAAACATGATGCAGCTGTTCTTTTCTAATCAGGAATTACAGATTAAACGTGTTTTAACCCCTTCGCTGCTGATGACGAGCTCAGCTCGTCATCAGCCACGGTGGTTGTGTGTGGATGACGAGCTGAGCTCGTCATGTAACGCGACTTTTAGAAAAAAGCCGCACAGCGCAAAAATAACCGCTGCACGCATGTGGTTAAGGGATTACCAATGCTAGCCTATGAGAGGAGTAGGCCTTACAGTAGTAAAACACGAATTAAGCCATTTGTCACTACCAGGACATGCAAAACTTACCAGTACATGTTCTACCTTTTACTTACACAGAACCCTGCCATTAGGGCAACCTATGGCATATCTTAGCGGTGACATGTTTAATAAAAGGGGAGTTTAAGGTTTGGCAAGTAATTTTAAATGTCAAGTCAAAGTAGCAGTACACTGCACACACAGGCCCTGCAATGGCAGCCCTGATACAGGTTTGAAAGGCTACTTTTTTTGAGTGGCACAATCGGTGTTGCAGGCCCACTGGCGGCATTTAATTTACAGGCCCTTAGTAGATGGATACCACTTTACAAGGGGCTTACAGGCAAACTTAATATGTCAATTTAGTACCCCAATGTTAGCATTTTTAAGGGGAAGCACATGCATTTTAGCACTGGTCAGTAGTGGTAAAGTGCTCAGAAGCCTATGCCCAACAACAATCAGGCCAGAAAATGTGGAGGAAAAAGGAAAAACGTTTGGGGTGAACATTCAGAAAGGGCCATTTTCCAGCTGGGTCCCTTCCCTGAATCTCCATCCCCTGCTCAGTTCATTTGTGTTGGAGCATTGAATGGTCTACAGTTTTGAAATCCCACCGTAAGCCAGCGAAGGGCTGGTGACAGGTTCGTTTTGTGTTACAGGAAGTGAGAGTATTGGTCAGTTGCACTCAAGCTTCCTTCCAATCAAAACTTGACATCAGATCGAGGTCATGTTCCTTACCAGGAACCTTGTACCTGCCCAACGACATTTTTGCTTCTATTTTGGATACAGTACATGAGGTTAAATCGTTTCGTTCTGTAACCAGAAGCAAGTATGAAGGAGAACCTTGGTAGGGGGTTCTCTTATTGTTTAGCAGCACCATGTTTTGCATTCTGTAGTGTTGGCAGCCAAAATTCCGGAATTATGTGTAAAAAGAAAATGAGCATGAAGCAAGTCAAATTTTGTTTACTAAACCCCTTTACAGAGCCTGCAACAAGTCACGTTTTTACTAAACCCCATTACAGAGTGTGCAGCTGTTCAGATTTTTACAAAACCACATTATAGAGGCTGCAAGAAGTCAGGCTTTTACTAATCCCCTATCAGAGTATCCAGAGAGTCAGGCTTTTACTAAACCCCATCACAAAGTATTCAAAGCTCCATGCATGCCGGCAGAGGCTATAGGAACTCTTAGTAGGTTTTCCGACTTTTCAGGTTAGTCTCCGGGAAGCTGAAGTTGCCATTAAATCCATTTTAAATGGCAAACCCGGGTCCTGACGTCATCCCTCTAGATTTATTTAAAAGTAATGTTGATTTATGAGCTCCTTTGTTGGTAAATGTTTTCAATAACTCTTTGTGTGACAAGATGCTGGAGTCATGGGCCGCTTCCACAATAATGCCAATTCTTAAGAAAGGAGATAGAGGTTCCCCGTCATGTTATAGACCTATATCACTTATTGATAGCTCCTTGCAGATTCTGGAGAGGGTTATATTTAACCGGCTTGAGGAGGGGGCCAATGATCATAACATTCTGTCGACCAATCAGTATGGCTTCTGGGCTCGACTAGGTACAGTGGAGCAGTGTCTGAATTTACATCTGATAGTAAGTTCACTGTTGCAAAGCGCTGCCCACTGTACCTGGCCTTCATGAGTTTGTGATCAGCCTTTGATTGCGTGAACAGAAGCAAAGAGGGGTTAATGTCTCCCTTGTTACTTTTATGCATTTTTTGCTTGAACATTTGAGCGCCATGGTGCCTTATGGACAGTCTGGAGAATTATCGGATGTTTTTCCTTTAGTTAGTGGGGTGTGTCTCATTGCATTTTAGCTGAAATCGAACTTTGGGAAAGCCCATATAATGGCCTCTGGCCCCGGGCGGAAAAGTTTGCCTTCTCTGGTAGTGCACGATCAATGTTTAGACTGTGCGTAATTTTTGGTATTTAGGCATTATATTTTATGCTGGTAATTCCCGGCAACCGCAGGTGAATACTGCATGAGTAAAATTAGGTAGGGCAGCTGGTTCCTTATCGAATCTTGTTTGGAGAGGGGGAAGGAGTACAATATTACCTTTTCTAATATTTACCGTTTGCAATGTGCGCACACAGCTACCTATGGAGCAGGAGTTACCATAATTCCTCCGCCATACAGACGGAGGAAAACAGGATCTGTAGGTGGCTTATGAATTTACCACCCTCTAGTTCCAATTATATCCTGCATTCTGTGCTCCATTTGGATTAAATTTCTGATGTTATTAAGATGGCGCCTCTATTGTTGTGGCTGAGTGTAGGAAGGTAGGTAGGTGATTGGATGTTAATAGATGTCTAATCCTAATTTTGTCATTGCATCTGCAGTCCACCAGCTATTGGTCAGATGTCCAGCCTTAATTCTTTCATTGGCTGCATGATCCACCTCCTATATTGGCTATCCAATCTCAATGCTGTCATTACATCAAAATGCTGCCTCCATTTTAAGGATATGCAATGGTGCTGCTGCTATTGCATATGTGCCTGGCAATCTATTTTAGGATTTTCTTTACCCAAGTCTGTTACTGCACACATGGTCTACCTCTGGTTATTGGATATCTAATCGTCACTCTATCATGGCATGAACAATGCACCTCTGTCTGTTTTTTATGTATTTTATAGATTTTTGCAAAATATATAGAGAAGTTACATATACGGTATGTTGAACTAATAAATCATTCATATGCTCTACCAACCTAATGCTAACTCCCTGCAACTATTGAAAATTATCGGATATTGCTAGGTTTTTAATATGTATGTTGTATGTTGTATGCTGTATGTTACTGAATGCAGTACATAGATTCAGTAACGCTAGGTGAACAAGCAGCAGTGTGCTGATGTTCAAGATCTGTAATCTATATTGCCTCGGTTGATAAACTTTATTCAACCTTATATCTCTAGGAACTATGTTCCTCTCAGACCCCACCCTGGCATTTTTATAGACTACCTCAATATGGATGGCCATTTTTAATTTACAGTCTTCTGTCCCCCTTAATGAGTTAGATTTTAATTCTGGGGTCCGTCCTCCCCTATATCTGTCAAATAATTTACTTTCGCATCCAGTGTCTGGCCAACCCCTGGCTTTCTCACTTCATTCCTTTCTTCCAAATTCAGGATTGTGGTCTTGCTACTAGCCCATTTTACACTCTCCTCCTCCAGTCATAGGATATCCAATCCCAATCCAGTCATTGCAACCAGGGTCCATCTTCAGTTATAAAATGCTCAATCCTGAATATTTCATTGCATTCACTGTCCTCCTCCAGTTATAGGATATGAACTCCCGATTATGTCATTCCATACCCAATCCCAATCACTTATTTGCATAGAAGGCCCCATTACATTTGAAGGATTTCTAACCTCATAAATTTAATTCATGCACTCTCCACTTCCAGTTCTGGAATATTGAGCACTGTTTCAGGCATTGGTTACATGGCCTTCCTCCGGTTCTAAGATGTCCATTCCTGGTACTTCCTTTGCTTATAAAGATCAACAGTAATCAATAAATCCTGTATCTTCTTCCTCACTGCTTCTGAACAGGATCTAAGACTTCGAAAGAGGTTTAAATGGAGGACAGCAGGAAGTGAGATGAGAACTCACAAGTCACTCAACTGTATCCGTGAATCAATTATTCAGTCCTGTTTTTTTAATAGTCCTCTTTATTGCATTTATCAAATCTGAACTGCACATGCCAGAATGTAAGAAAAAATATAAAACTGGACTGGATCGGGTTTTCACTCATGGAATTGGAAAACCAGAGCGCATTGTTTTCTTGCTAAGGACCTATCTTACCCTTTCGTTCATTGCTCCATTTCTCCCGGTCTGATTTTTTGGAGGGAGTTGCTAGTAAATTGCAGCAGAAATGAAACCTGTCCCAACATGCACATACCTGCCACTCCCCACCACAGCTCCACCCGCTGCCTTCACTGTGTGTTTGAACTCTGTCCGTGAAACTGCTTGTTGGAACCCTGCCAGGTGCCTAGAGGTGACTGCATTGCATTTGCTGTGTGGAATGTGTGTATGATTAGGTGCTATACATTTTTTTACCTGGCTCTAAACTGGAGAGTATCCACCACGTGCTGCACGTGTCACGTGAGCAGGTGGTGGAGCTGACAGCCACTATGAGTGGTCGCCGCTATTTACTTAAGAAGATGGAACTTGTCGCAAGACAATTTCTATCTAAATTCTCACTGCTACAGGATTAACTTGGGTTTCTTGATTCAAACCTTACGCTTAGAAGAATGTAATAGAGTGACACTTTCATAAGACCAGTATCTTTATTGTGAGGTTGTGCCTGCATCTCTGAAGTTTAGTATAGGAGTCCTTTAGATAAACGTCGACAGAGCTCTGAATAGGTTTTGTCTCTTGGATGGAATCGCTTGTTTAGGCAGCCTCAGTGGGCTCTTCAGACACATTGAGTCTTGAACCCAGCCTTACTTTCAAGGCTTCCCAACTCTCTGTCTGCATCTTTTAGCTCCGCTAGCTTTGGACACTCTCTGTTTAGTTCCCAGGAAGTGGTGTACATCATCTGACATCTTGTGGTGAACTACAACTCCCACCAACTTCATCCCCCCCCTATTGCTGAGGAAGCCTGTCCGGGTGACCCAGCATCATTTCTGGAACCAGGGCTACAGCTCTTTCTCACAGGATAGTCAGATTTCAGACGTGCAGTGCCTGTTGCATTGTGAAGATGGCAGCCAGGCCTATGTTCCTGTTAGTTGAAGTTTTTGCACAATGCTGCTGCCAGTCATGTATTATATTCTGTCCAATCACCCACCCATTTTTATTTGTGAGTGCACACACCATGGGTTATTATGTGACCAGCACCCCATGTGCTCCCAATGTGCTGACAATTCAGTAGGGTCACCCTTACCCTCCTAAACTCTGTCCCGTGTTCAATATGTACAAATACATTTTGCACTGGGGCAGTTTCGCTTCAGCCCAGACCACTCCAAGATGTGTCAAAAACAATGAAAATGTAGTCATTCTGTGCCTGTCACGCGGGTGGGTTCTCAGCATGCTCCATTACTTCCGTATCTCGTGACTTTGGGATTTTACGGAAGAGATATCAGGCTCACTAGGATTGGGTATTGCAGTTATTTTCAGGTCTATCTCTTAGCTAATTTACTCTGCTTTATCAATCACCTAACCGCATTGGGGTGTTTTAAACTTCCTTTGACTATCTCATCCTTAAACACCACTTGCTGGAATTTAATTTGCAAACATCAAGAACGTTTGCTGAGAGTTTTCTCCTCCTTTTAGTACCGAATGAGAGTGTTTTCCAGTTTTAGTCACACACTACTCAGTAGTTACAAACCACAACATTTTCAGTATAAAACAGGGTCAGCAATGAAGACCCACATAGATTTTTGCGGTGTCCACGTATCTGTAGTGTTCATTCTGACACTACAGCAACTGTAGAAAATTACACTATGATTCATAAGTGGTGACCCTGCCTTTAAGGCCGGTGATACCTTTGTTGATTGGCCGACATTAAAACACTCAACTAATACCCTTCTAATGTTTCCATGGCATGGACGTCCATTAGGATTCCTTTTGGTACCCCTAGCACTTCCATTGCTAATCTTAATTTTGGGCGTCCACGGGGTGGTTCCAGGAACAGAAGATAAAAATGCTCTAAGGGCTATGTTTACCGTCAGATGTTTCCAGTTCTTACCCTTCTCCTATCCCATAAGCAGCAAATAGAAAGATACTTGGTGGGTACAATTGGGTTAACTGTGTAGTCATTTGTGTCAATCAATCAATCAATCAATCAGTGACACTTATAAAGCGCGCTACATACCCGTAGGGTCTCAAGGCGCTGGGGAGGGGGGGTGCCGCTACTGCTCGAACAGCCAGGTCTTCAGCTTCTTCCTGAAGGAGAGGTGGTCTTGGGTCAGGCGCAGGTCGGACGGGAGGGAGTTCCAGGTCTTGGCGGCCAGGTAGGAGAAGGACCTTCCTCCTGTAGTCGCTCTTCGGATGCGGGGGACGGCGGCGAGGGCGTGGTTGGCAGATCGGAGGTGGCGTTTGGGAGCGTAGAAGTTGACTCGGCTGTTGAGGTAGCTCGGGCCTTGGTCGTGTAGGGCTTTGTGTGCGTGGGTGAGGAGGCGGAAGGTGATTCTCTTGTTGATGGGAAGCCAGTGAAGGTCTCTCAGATGTCCGGAGATGTGGCTGGATCGTGGGATGTCGAGGATGAGTCTGGCTGAGGCGTTTTGGATCCGCTGGAGTCTCTTCTGGAGCTTGGCGGTGGTCCCGGCGTAGAGGGCGTTGCCGTAGTCCAGCCGGCTGGTGACGAGGGCCTGGGTGACGGTCTTCCTGGTCTCTGAGGGGATCCACCAGAAGATCTTCCGTAGCATGCGTAGAATGTTGAAGCACGCCGAGGAGACGCTGTTGACTTGCCTGGTCATGGAGAGGGAGGAGTCCAGGATGAAGCCCAGGTTTCGTGCATGGTCTGTCGGTTTGGGTGCGGTGCCCAGGGCGGGAGGCCACCAGGAGTCGTCCCAGGCGGAGGGTGAAGAGCCCAGGATGAGGACCTCCGTCTTGTCCGAGTTCAGTTTCAGGCGGCTGGTCGTCATCCACTCGGCTACCTCTTTCATCCCTTCGTGCAGGTTGGCTCTGGCGGCGGCGGGGTTGTTGGTCAGGGAGAGGATCAGCTGGGTGTCGTCGGCGTATGAGATGATGTTGAGGTGGTGTTTGCGTACGATGGCCGCGAGGGGGCTCATGTAGACGTTGAAGAGGGTGGGGCTCAGTGATGATCCTTGGGGGACGCCGCAGATGACTTCGGAGGCCTCTGACTTGTACGGTGGTAGGCGGACTCGCTGTGTTCTTCCGTCGAGGAAGGAGATGATCCATTCCAGCGCCTTGTCCTGGATTCCGACGTTGCTGAGGCGCCGTATTAGGGTGCGGTGGCAGACCGTGTCGAATGCCGCGGAGAGGTCTAGGAGGATGAGGGCCGCTGTTTCTCCTTTGTCCATCAGGGCTCGAATGTCATCGGTGGCGGCGATGAGGGCGGTCTCGGTGCTGTGGTTGGCTCGGAAGCCGGACTGTGAGGGGTCGAGGGATCCGTTCGTCTCGAGGAAGGCGGCCATCTGCTTGTTGACGGTCTTCTCGATGACTTTGGCTGGAAACGGGAGAAGCGAGATGGGGCGGTAGTTCTTGAGGTCGGTGGGGTCCGCTGTTGGTTTCTTGAGTAGAGCGCTGAGTTCGGCGTGTTTCCAGCTTTCGGGGAAGATGGCGGTGTCGAAGGATGTGTTGATGATAAACAGCGTGTGATGTCATTTTGACCCGCCATTTTGGAGAACTAACAACCATGTTCCATGTATGTCCCTCTTTTCCTGTCATCTCTTATGCAACAATCCTCTCTTTCCTAGATTCTTGAAAACATAAACCATCACCTTTTGGTCACCTCTTCCTTCAAGTTTTCTTCTGAAGGTTGCCAAATATTTGCTGTATAGACACACTGGAAGGTCACTCAAATGAAGTAAGCAAGGTGACTCCTTCTTCTATTTCTAAAAAGTAAGCAATCTTTAAATTCCCTCTCTCCTACTGGGACCACCCAGTTACACAATATTTATAATCAGCACCTAGAGGCAATACAGGTATAAATTGTGCTATTTAAGCTTTACCTAGTAGCCTGTACATTAGTAGCAGTAGGAGGAGGGGCGTACCCGTGGGTTGCAGTAAAGCTTTTTCCTTTGACAGCCTTTCCTGCATTTTTAAAAAACTATCTCATTCAGTTTTTCACTTCAAATATCAGTTTGTTTTTTATTCCAATCTAATAATGTTTTCATAGGCAAAAGTCTGACTTCTACACTACACTTGATTTGTGAAACTGCCATTACTTAGCAGGTTTGAGAAGACATTTTCCTTGATCAATATTTAATTTTATAGAGTTTTATTGCTTGTGCAGCAGGCACGTTTTGGCATTGGAATGACCCACCTATTGTATGTTAAGGCAAAGGCCATACACAAATAAATAATGTGGTTATCAGATGACCGGCTTCACACACTTCAGTGATAACATCATCACGTCAAACAGGCCTTACAAACTTAATTACTTGGTTATTGTCAGGCAAATAGTTCTTGCATAATTAAACAAGATGCTTAATATTAGACAAGAATATTAAACAATATGGCTATCATTAATCAAACAGTTCTATCAATGAGACATCACAGGTATCACCAGGCAAACACTCCTTAAACACATGAAGAATGAAAAAATACAAATGAATGGTTAAAAAAAGACAACACGAGTATCATAAAAAAAGAGGGACTTACACAATTAAACCAGATGGTTATCATTAAGAAAATAATTTGTGCCAATTAAACATTAGAGCAAAATAAGCAGGATTGACATAATTAAACAAGAAGATTATCATTCGGAAAATAATGTGTGTCAATTAAACAATACAGTTACCATTAAGAGAGAAGACATTGCACAAGTCCAGAATGTTGTTATGTTCAAGTAGACTGGCCTTAAGTAATGTAACTTGATTGACCTTCAATATCTTAGTTTATTAGATTGACAGGACAGTGTGAATGATTTGTATTCCTCTTGTTTGGTTAGGTAGTAGCCGAAACAATGATATTTGTCCCAAAGTCCCTGAGGTCAGAGGCTTGGTTGGCATAAAGCGGCTGTCAAAATTACTTTTTTTTTAACAACATATTTTATTTGGTTTTTCGATAAAGGGTCGGGGGTCAGCCCTACAGTGTCCTGTAGGAGAAAAGGGATTATTATCGCGAAAATTCGAGCATTTTTACCAATTTTTAACACCGGCCAAACATGCCGTCAGAGTTCCTTTTAAGTGGGCCCCTTGGAGGGCACTGTAGTGTTTGCTGTTGTCTGAATTTAGAAATTTCCAGTCATAGGGTGTTCTTACAACAAACATTAGAGTTGGGGTTGTTATAGATGACGCCTCATTTTTTTATACAGGTCATGCTGCAGTGGACCAACATGAATTATTTTATTCACGCTGAATAGAATTCGCCCATTAATCTCCATGTGAACTGGATTAAACATCATATATTTTTCTTCTACTGAAACTAAGGATAGCTTTCTGAAACTGTATGCAATCAGGTGTGTTGAGTTTGGTGACTCTTCTTGCTGTGGTGCGCTCTCTATCATTACCGGTTGACTTAAGAAACTGTCAATCATTGCTCACCTTCCAGTAAGATGCTGAAAAATGGCTATTCTGAGTCTATATGATTGGAATAGTCATCTGTTAAGGTCCTTCGCCGGGAAACCCCTCGGGGTAGCTGTGCGCATTGTAAGTTGTTAATAATAATAATGCCAAGCATCGCCATCTTCAGCGTGTCATGACACTGGCTGTCACGCGCTCTTTCTCTAGAACTGGTTCTATAAATATGTGCAGTTGATAAAGTAAGGAAACTGGTTTCCAGTCAATGGTTTACTTATGTAATTTTGAGACACGGTCGAATTTCTTCACTTTGTTCTCACTCTTCTTAAAAGTGCCTGCATATTTTAGAGTTTACTAAACAAGTTTTATTATTGAGACAGAATATCCACAGCGAACACCTCGAGTTCTGTCTCGGAAACACTGTGACCCGAACCAGTTTGGCTTTATCTAGCAGCTGATTCTGTCAAAGATTATTTTTGATGTGATGGAATCACAGATAGAGTTTCCACTGACCTTGAGATTTAAACGCCGACACTAAACTACAGAAGATGCTGCTGGGATTTGATGAAGATGAGAATAGAGGCAAAAACCGGGAGCTCTGCTGGTAAATGTTTTAAAATCTGAAGTGGCTCTTTGTAGCTTAGAGGGATGGCTTCTGGAGCAGAAGAAGCAACACGTTTGGGAGCCATGACAGTTACAGATATTACTTGGTCCTTTTAAATCAACTGTGATAGTGATGTACAAATTAACAGGTGAAATACTTGATTCCATGGCACGTAGCTGATTCAGGTTTCATAGCAAATGAAAGACAAGAAGGATAATTTATTCCTTCAAGATCAATTGATGTTGTTAGAGTCGGAGTTCTAAAACTGTATCTACTTTTTACTACTGACCTGCAATATTATTGTGTTCACAGTAAGCATATATCAGTAAATCTACAATTACTATTTTTATTTATCTCTACATCTATGTAAGTGTAGAATATTAAATATATACTTACATGTAAATATGTTCGTGGTATGTTTGGCTGTAGATACACATGCTGTGCATACTCCTGCCATATAGTGTTGGGGTCGGATGCTTGCAAGTTGTTTTTCTTCAAAGTTGTCTTTCGAATCACAAGATGATCTGTGACACCTACCTTGGTGCACAAAGTGCCTGGATACAGACTTTATCTTAGATTTTTTTCCTGCCATCGGGTTTGGACATACACTGACATGGCTCCAAGTTCGCTGCACTCCTTTATTCATTTGTATGGGCTTACACAGTTGTATTTTGACTCTGATGTTTCGGAACAACAGTTCGCATCTCACCCTTCACCCATCTCCAACTGACACCTTTGGACAGTGGCGGCTCCTCCGCTAAGAGAAGCGTTGCCCCACTGCGCCCTAAAGAAATGACAATAACGTATCGATATTGTCATTTTATTTTTCCTATTGCAACCAGTCAGAGACCTGTGTGGGGTGGGGCTGGCCAGCGCAGGGGAGGAGTGCTGTGCACTCCCAAAGTGTGCAAAGACAATGGTCCATCCAGAACCCAGCTACCAAGCCAAAGTCCAGTCAGGCAGTACCTTTGAGCAAGTCAGAGCACAGGGAAGAGGTGCATGTTGAGATGACACTGAGGACCACTGGCTTTCAAACCAAGGTAACTCCTAGGGTCGTAAGCACTACTTCTGTCATGCGACCAAGCTGTGAAACGTATAAAAAGTTCCATGCCATTTACGTGGGAATCTGGCTTGAAGCCCCAGGTCTCCAGAGCCTCTGCCATATGTTGGTCCTCTCAGCACTAAGAGAAGGCTTTGAAGTCAGATAAGGCTCTGCCAAAGGTCATCGAGCCCCCCTGCTCACATTTGAAGCCAGTACAGAGGGCTCCACCACATTTGGTGCCAAAGATTCCATCAACGCTGAACATCCTGTTGATGCCAAAGTCTTAGCACCTTAGCTGCTATGGAACGTCCAGCTCCAGTGCTGAACGTTCCATTGCGCAGGTGCAGCTGGAACGTCCAACGGCCGACGGCAGCACTCCTGAGGTAGTGGTGCCGTCAGCCGTTGGACTGGGCGCAGCACTTATGAGGTTAAATGAAAGCTGGATCTGAGGAATTGGAGGCACTAATCTGCAGCACCTCCAATAGGAGCTCAAGGCCAGGTAAAAAAGTCTCCTCACCCCATCACCAGGAAGATCTTGGCAAAACCACCTCACAGGGACAGGGGCACAAACCCTTTTCCATAAGTTCCACCTCCTCCACCTCCCCACCTCTGCTACTAACCCTACCATCTCCACCACCACACTCATACATACTACCTCCTCTGAATCTGCCAGTCACCTGATGGGTCACCATGCACCTTTTCTGGTCCAGGGAGTCAATGTGATCCCATCGAAACTCCATGACCAGCCCTTAGACCTATATCCCACTGATGACCCATGGGATTACTATAATGTCGACTCCAAGGACTATCTTAATGTGGACTACTACCCGGCTAGGGCAACCTCACCAGATGATGCCACAGGGCTGCTCTACACCTTAATGTGGGCATGCATTTTGTTCAGGAGGAAGAGGACTTCATAGTTGACAATGAATAAAGGCATGCTCCACTCTATCTCAGAAAATGTCAAGGAGCCAGTGAAGTTGGGATAGTAGCACCTAGGATTGAAAACATATATAAACCCTCACCTGCTGATCCCATCTACATTAAGAGCAGGCCCCTCCTGTCTGCAGGTTCATTAACCTCAGCTTCCTCCTCAGATGACATGCCTGGCTACGCATCTCTTTGTTTGAACCCAAAGTCCAGCTGCATCTCCTCAACCTACTGTTTGACAGGGAGCATCGCTTTGGCCTTTAGGTATTGAGATGCAAGAAAAAATAAAAAAGGACAGGAACCTTGCCAAATTTATGGGTGGCCTGCAAATTCCAACTGCTAGACGTTCCTTTATCAAAGAACAGCGCAGGTAATGAGCAAAGGCCACTTCACCAAACCAGCTACAGTCTTATCAGTGAAAGCGGCACATCTTACATCAGCAGGCAGGCAGCGGTTACACTAGGGGTGCATATGGGGGAAATAACATAGGGAAGGGTGGCTGCGGTAAAGGAGCTTCCACCTTCTAAGTTGTGACCCACCCTACCTCCCTCGATCAAAATTCACTTGTCGAGGAGTGAATACCTCTCTTGTTGGAGGAAATCACCTCATACCAGTGGGTGTTAGTAGTGGTTCACCATGGCTACTGCCTACAATTTCTCACAACCACTCCCAGCATCCCACCCCGCAGACATGTCCTCAGCAGAAACCATCTTCGCCTTCCTGATGGAGAGGTACCAGCCTTCTTTCTGCAGCCATATTCAGTAGCAGAAAGAGGTCTACACATGTTAGATGTTAAAAGAGCTCTTTTTTTATTACATCCAAAGGATAAAGCCCTTTGACAAGTCTTACCAGCTCTTTGTAGTCCTTGCAAAACCTCACATTTGTCATCTCATCGTTAAGGTAGCTATAGCGAGATGGCTAGTCAAGTGTATATAAACATGCTACCACAAATCTAAGAGTGTCCTACCTGTTATGCTCAGGGTACAATTCACCCATAGGAAATGGACAGCCATGGCTTTCTTAGGTATTATCCTGCTAGATGGCATCTGCAAAGAGGCCATTTGGTGAACACAACACAATTTTACCAAGCACTACTGCATGGACACCTTAGCCTGCCAGCAGGCTATTGTTGACCAGATTGTTGTAAGAACCATATTGCAGACATCTGTATCATCTAATAGCCACTACTATTGGATGGCACTGCTTTACAGTCAATACAGTAGCCTGTAGTGCTATAGTTTGACATGCACCTACCTTCCTCCTCCTTTTATTACCTATATCACACTACACAATGTGCATGGTGCCCCAGGCTATGCTCACTCAACAGTCCACACTCACTCACTGTGTGAAGAACAATGTATGATGGAGTAGGTGCCCATGTACATTGTGAACAAAAGGGAGGAATCCCAGCAAATCTCATGACTTGAAAGACTTGTTCAAAGAAAAACAACTTCCAAAAGTCCGAGTCTAACACTAAACGGCAGGAGTATACAGCACATGTGAATTTAGAACAGTACATTGACAAATGCTTACAGGGTAAATAATTATATATATATACTAGCAGCCCGCCCCGGCGTTGCCCGGGCGCAGAAGGGGGTTGGGGGCTGCATTTTGAGTGTTTGTGTAGTCCCGGCCGGGCCCCCCGCCCGCCCCGACATTGGTTGTACCGCTGCCCGCCCGCCTGCCTCCCGGCCGCCTCCAGCCCGCCCCGGCGTTGCCTGGGGGCAGAAGGGGGCTAGGGGCTGCATTTTGAGGATTTCTTTAGTCCCGGCCGGGCCTCCCGCCTCCCGCCCTCCGCCCTCCCTCCTCCCTCCTCCCGGCATCCCGCCTCCCGCCTCATGCCTTACATCAGCAAAACTCTGGATTTAGCCCCTACTCCCGGCCCCCGCCCGCCCGCCCCGACATTGCCGGGACCGCCTCCCGCCTCTCGCCTTACCTGAGCCGCCGCACCACTCGTCACTCCTCGCCGCACGTCGGCCCTCGTCACCGCTCCTCCCCGCGCGTCATCACGCAGGTGTAGGTCGCGGTCAGCGCTACGTCGCGGCTGGCGCTTGTTTTAGGGGACTACTTTTTTTTAAAACTTTATTTTTTTAATTTACGTTTATTTTTTATTTTATGCAGCCTATGTCCATCTACACACCCTGTGGTTTACAACAATGTATTGGGTGTGTGGATTGGCGCTGTGGTTCCCGAGTTTACCTTGCCAAAAGGTTTCTGTTCTCTCTTTATAATAGTAGTATAGATATATATATATATATATATTCTCTCACTCAAAAGTCATAGAAGCACGCTCTCAGGGCAAAAACGAGGTAAACACCGACATCAAAGAAGTGCTGTTTATTCCACAATGCGTTTCGCCGAGAAGACGGCTTGATCACGTGGAAGTACGTTTGAAAGGCATTGGTTTAAATCAATTTGAGTGCATAGACATAAACAAAGGACTCACAAAAGCTGTAAGTTGTATTCACCCGAATGCGATGGATATATGCATTTAGAACTGTAAACGTATAAATATTTAAAGTCCCATGATCACGGTGCATAAATTATATGAAACACAGCAAAATTTATGAATAAGATTACATAAATCAAATTGCACAAGTCAAAATTAAGCATTGCGATAATTGCACAGAATTAAAACGGAACCACGCATACGTGTGCACAGACTCAAAATAACCCTCAAAATTAGTCAGGCAAATGTCTCCTGCTGAAAACAAATTGTAACCCAACATGTCCGCCAAATTTGAACATGTGGTCACGGGGCCATAACTCCACCCCTACTAACGCAAAATGCGTGTAAATTGGGCAAGTTGTCCCGGGCTGTCAAAAAATGAATAAAGATTGCCCATAAAGATCCCCACAGATGGGAACTGGAAAGAAGTAATGGCGAGTGCCCAAGGGATCCAGGAAAGTCCATAATGGCAGGGACGAGAAAACACACGAAGTGTGGTATATACAAGTGCTTAAAACATCATTGCATTGTATCACCGTCTATGAGATCAGATACACACGAAGTGTGGTATTCGCAAGTGCTCAAATACATAATTGCATTATATTACCGTCCTTCGAACTATCAGTCTTTCAAACATGCGAGTGCCCATGTGATAAGGAGATAGAGAAGGGGAGAGATCCCATTAAGTGAAGTGCTGGTGAAGTGGGCCCCCTCTCTTGTTCCTGAAACATAAACAAATACATAAAAGATTAAAAACATGTCAACGATGGCATAATATTTCCATCCCTGTTACTGTTGAACATAAGACTCAAACATTCATAAGGTATGGAAGAAAACGAAAAATACAAGATTTACATTTTCTTTTACATCATATCGATATAACTAGTCCTTCAAATGTACGGCTAACTCCTCATCCTGGTTGAGGCCTCCCGGAACCTTGCTCTGGAAATCTATGATTAATTTAGACTCCCTCTGGTGCAGTTTAAGAACCCTGTTGCCCCCTCTTGGGTTCTTCAGTATCTGTTCCAAAATGATAAAACTTAGGTACTTGACATTAGAGAAATGTTGTTCTCTAAAATGTCGTGCCACCGGATATTTGGGGTCAAAATTGGTGATGGCCCTGGTGTGTTCCAGAATTCGTTTTTTAGCCATACATGTCGTGCTGCCTATATAGCATTTGTTGCATGTGCCATTGAACAGAAAGATAACCCTGGATGTTCAGAGCCTCTACACCATAATTGACCACGACCAAGGTTTGGAGGCATGTGAGCAGTTCCTCAAGGAGAGGCCCATAGAATATAGGGAACATACACACATGCTTCTAGACATGGTCAAATACTGCCTAAAAAATAACATCTTTCTGTTCAATGGTGAATTATATAGACAGGCCAGTGGGTCAGCAATGGGCTCATGTTTCTCACCTAGTTTTGCTAATATGTTCCTTGGCAAGTGGGAAAAAGACATTCGCTCTGATCCCACTTTCAAACAAGATTTTGAAAAGGTTTCAATGTGGCTGAGGTACATTGATGACCTCTTCATTGTTTGGAGAGGCACCATGGAGGAGGCGGACATGTTCATTGATGAACTTAACCAGAATACCTTGAACATTGTTCTTAGTGGCACCAAGAGCAGGACAGACATAGAATATCTTGATGTCAAAATTGAGATCACTAACAATAAGGTGCACACCAAACTTTTTCGCAAAGCAACTGCTGGCAACAGCATATTGCACGCCCTCAGCAGTCATCCTGAAAATCTCAAATGGAGTATTCCGTTTGGGGAACTGCTGCGGGCCAAACGCAATTGTAACAATGACAAAGCGTATATGGAAGAAAGTGCAATCATATTGAGCAGATTTAAAACCAGAGGTTACCCTAATTGGGCGCTCAAGAAAGCCAGGGAGAGAGCGAACACCATTAAAAGGGCCGATACGATCTGTGACAAACCCAACACAGTTGAGGAAGAGGAGAATGTCACCTGACTCATTCTCACATACAGTACGGACTCCCAAGCCATTAGAAAAATAATAACCAAGAATTGGGACGTACTCAAGACAGACAATGTTATTGGTAAGGAATTACCCAAAAGACCCAGTATCACATACAGACGAGGGAAAAGCATTAGGGACATGTTAGTCCGCAGTGATATCACAACATACCCTCCTGCGAATGTACAGGGCTTAGATGGTTTCTTTCCTTGTGGACACTGCAAGGCCTGTGCCAATAGCAAATCATGTAAAGAAGTCACCTACAATGGAATAAACAAAAAAATCTTGTCTTTTCTAACATGCAGTTCTACGTTTGTTGTCTATGCAATTGTTTGCACATGCAACAAATGGTATATAGGCAGCACGACATGTATGGCTAAAAAAACAATTCTGGAACACACCAGGGCCATCACCAATTTTGACCCCAAATATCCGGTGGCACGACATTTTAGAGAAAAACATTTCTCTAATGTCAAGTACCTACGTTTTCTCATTTTGGAACAGATACCGAAGAACCCAAGAGGGGGCAACAGGGTTCTTAAACTGCGCCAGAGGGAGTCTAAATTAATCATAGATTTCCAGAGCAAGGATCCGGGAGGCCTCAACCAGGATGAGGAGTTAGCAGTACATTTGAAGGACTAGTTATATCGATATGATGTAAAAGTAAATGTAAATCTTGTATTTTTCGTTTTCTTCCATACCTTATGAATGTTTGAGTCTTATGTTCAACAGTAACAGGGATGGAAATATTATGCCATCGTTGACATGTTTTTAATCTTTTATGTATTTGTTTATGTTTCAGGAGCAAGAGAGGGGGCCCACTTCACCAGCACTTCACTTCACGGGATCTCTCCCCTTCTCTATCTCCTTATCACATGGGCACTCGCATGTTTGAAAGACTGATAGTTCGAAGGACGGTAATATAATGCAATTATGTATTTGAGCACTTGCGAATACCACACTTCGTGTGTATCTGATCTCATAGACGGTGATACAATGCAATGATGTTTTAAGCACTTGTATTGCTTTCTCGTCCCTGCCATTATGGACTTTCCTGGATCCCTTGGGCACTCACCATTACTTCTTTCCAGTTCCCATCTGTGGGGATCTTTATGGGCAATCTTTATTCATTTTTTGACAGCCCGGGACAACTTGCCCAATTTACACGCATTTTGCATTAGTAGGGGTGGAGTTATGACTCACCCCGTGACCACATGTTCAAATTTGGTGGACATGTTGGGTTACAATTTGTTTTCAGCAGGAGACATTAGCCTGACTAATTTTGAGGGTTATTTTGAGTCTGTGCACACATATGCGTGGTTCCGTTTTAATTCTGTTAATTCTGTGCAATTATCGCAATGCTTAATTTTGAATTGTGCAATTTGATTTATGTAATCTTATTCATAAATTTTGCTGTGTTTCATATACTTTATGCACCGTGATCATGGGACTTTATATATTTATACGTTTACAGTTCTAAATGCATATATACATCGCATTCGGGTGAATACAACTTACAGCTTTTGTGAGTCCTTTGTTTATGTCTATGCACTCAAATTGATTTAAACCAATGCCTTTCAAACGTACTTCCACGTGATCAAGCCGTCTTCTCGGCGAAACGCGTTGTGGAATAAACAGCACTTCTTTGATGTCGGTGTTTACCTCGTTTTTGTCCTGAGAGCGTGCTTCTATGACTTTTGAGTGAGCGAGTAAAGATTGTCGGCTCTACTCCGCCGGCGTGCACGCCACCTTTCACGGGTCGTGAAGATCCAGAAGGAGTTGTTTTACGTGTATGGATATATATATATATATCCAAGAAATCCACGCACGATTTCCACAAGGTGAGGCGTCTTCCCACACCTCAGAAAGACGCAGACACGGTCCAAGGATGTGCAAATCAGTTTATTTCGAGCAAGCACATCGCATGACGTTTCGGCTCCGGGGAGCCTTGTTCACATGACATATATATATATATATATCGCACTACTCCACTCACACGAGCAGTCGCCTGCGCTTTTCTCCTTGAAAAGAACGTGGAGCACAGACCCAAATAAGTGCTCAGAATCTTCTTTATTTAGCTGTGCAGATGTCGGCCATTACGCGTTTCGGTACACAACGTACCTTGATCACATGACACGAAATAACGTCACCTGACCCCTTAAATGCCAAACTAACCACTTTTTTTCTTTTCATTTTGCTTGTGATGCTGTGTTAAAGTGACAGTGCTAATTTGTGAATTAAAACAGTGCTACTTGGTAATTCCTTAAAAGTGACAGTATCGGTCTAGTGCCATACTAGTTCATTTTTTAGTAGTTTTTTTGGTTCCTTTACAGTGAGTCTTCACAGATACTTTTCATAATGGTTGTACCCTTGACATAGACACATGTGCAAATAACGCTTGTGCAAATATCGCAATACAGTACATATTTTCATGTGCAAATCTCTGCATATAGCTGCCATTTACAAAGTGCAAATTGTGCCTCTCTTGTAAAACAATTATATGTGCAAATTTATGCGAATGTGCAAATTTTAGCATTAAAATCATGGTATAAATACCTTGTGCCACATTTATGCTGTTCTGTGCCAATTCCTGTCAACTTTATCACGGTTTAAATACCATATGTACAACCAATCTTTTTTATCCCTCCGATCTAATATAACACTGTATTCTACACATGTTTCTTGTACATAAAAATTTCATATAAATTAAAATACAAAACTTTATATTTAAAATCATCAATATGCATGTTTTTCTTATATTGGTTTCACAATGGTCTATACTTTCTTTCCACTGTCACTCTTATCTTAATACCTTTGTTATCTTCTTTTTAGCTACCTGTTTTACCAACTGGAAGCCTCTGTTGGTAGTGTATTGTGCCCTCTAAAACTTATGTGAAAAAGAAGTGATTAAAAAAAGTGAAGTTACGTTAAAAACATTTGTACAAGGATCATTGGTGATAGGCTAGGAATAAACTTTCTTTTGTCTTTTATTTAAAAGACAATGTTAAAGAAAGTTTTCTAATTCTTATTTATTCCTGCTTTTTCCAATGCATGAGGTTTTTGTTTATGTCGACTCTGTTTCTCGGGTTTTGAATGTTTCCCCTCCATTTTCTGATTGACATTTTCAGTTTAGGGAGTATGCTTATTTATCCCCACATCTTATCTAAATACTTATGCAGATCTAGAGACAGGTATACAGGTCTTCGGTGGCGTTCAGACCATGTGGATGTTTCGAATCTAGATCCAAGATATATTTGGTCTCTAGTCTTCGTAATTTTTCATCCCTGTCTCCTCCTCTCTTACTTGGGGGTATTGTATCAAGTCAAAAATACTTTAGTAATTTTTCATCGCCTTGATGTTTTTCGTTAAAATGTCGAGCAACTGGGTACATGGGATCTTTATTCTTTATGGCCCGGATATGTTGTAATATTCTTTTATGCCCCTGAAGCTTTGTGCTTCCCACATATTTTAACTTGCAGGGGCATTCTAGAACATAAATTACATATTCTGTTTTGCATGTTAGCATATGTTTTATTTGGTAATCTCCTTTGCCAAATGCCAGTTCAACACTCTTAGTATTTACACCATTTAGACAAGCCTTGCATACCTGACATTTATAGAAGCCCTTCCTTTGGTTAAACCAATTCTTTTTAGGGAGTTCTATAGGATTATTAACCACCAATCTGTCTTTCATATTTGGTGCCCTCCTACTGGTGACCGTGGGTTTACTGGGGAGATGGTTTTCTAGTATCGGATCATTTTTCACTAGAGACCAATTCCTCTGAATTATTTGTTTAATCTCTCTATGCTGTTTGTTGTATCTTACAATCATCCTGAAGTTTTTATCAGATTGTATAGGGGGCTCCGGTATCTCATTGGTCATTGGTGATTGTGCTAGGGCTGAGTGTAAGAGTGTTGATCTAGTTATTGCATTACTTTTCTTAATGGCTGTGTCTATGCATAGTGCTGTGTACCCTCGTTGCAGAAAACTGAGTTTACTGGCTTCTTGTGCAATTTTTAGTTCCTGGGGTGTGCTGCATATGCGCTTTAGTCTTAGCATTTCCCAGTAGGGGATGCTTTGTACCAGGTGTCTGGGGTGATGACTAATGGCATGCAGTATGGAATTTACTGCAGTGGGTTTTCTATGGATTCTAGTTTCTAATTTCCCACTCTCTATGTATAGCTCCACATCCAGGAATATTGCATTTGTTGGACTTATTTCTGAAGTAAAGTGCAAGTTAATTTCGTTCTGGTTCAAATTCTCAATAAATATTTCAGCCTCTCTTTTTGTACCCTTCCAAACAATAAATAAATCGTCAATATATCTCCACCAACATTTTACATGTTCTTTGAGTATGTCTCCAAATTTTCTATGGAGGACCAGTTCCTCCCACCATCCCATATGGAGACAGGCGTAGCTCGGGGAGAAACTGGCCCTCATGGCTACACCCCGTATATATATATATATATATATAATAATATTATTATTTTTTGTTTCCAAACAAATTGCCCTCAAGCAGCGAGAAGGCACACAACAGCATTCAGCCCTCTGGCATTAACTCACATTGTTGAACTGCATGTCCCAATATGCACCACGCATCTTGCACTTAGCATACGCCCACTGGGGGCAGGCATGGGTGTGAATAAAGTCTGCAAATTAATCAATGCGAGTGTCAGCTGTGTGGTTTTGGCAGCCCATGAAGAAGAGGCCTGTGACCTTGAAATGCGTCGGCGAAGTCAATTTGAATTGCAAGTGAGGGGCGGATTGCATTGTAAATGCCAGAGGGCGGAATGCTGTTGTGTGCCTTCTCGCAGCTTGAGCGCAATTTGTTTGAAAATTCTAAATGAGGCCGCCCTGCCGTGGAGAGGAGCACCATCATCGGCTGGTGAGGATTACAATTGCCAGCAGAGAGAGGCTGATGTTCCAAACTGTGTGGGACAGTGAAAGCACAGCATTCCATATGCGTAAATTAATATGCCATCACTTTCATCACCTACTAAGGTAAATAAGAAGCCTGAAACGAACTGCACAACTCAACTTACTTCAAGTTATTAATTATACTCACACCGCGCATCTTGCACTTAGCATACGCCCACTGGGGGCAGGCATGAGAGTGAATAGGTCTGCAAATTAATCAATGCGAGTGTCAGCTGTGTGGTTTTGGCAGCCCATGAAGAAGAGGCCTGTGGCCTTGAAACGCGTCGGCGAAGTCAATTTGAATTGCAAGTGAGGGGCGGATTGCATTGTTAATGCCAGAGGGCGCAATACTGTTGTGTGTCTTCTCGCTGCTTGAGGGCAATTTGTTTGAAAATATATATATATATATATCTATATATATATGTCAACCAATCCTTTGTTTCTTGATGTGAAAAAAGGCGCTGACACCGTGGGATTCTTAACAAAGAGGAATCAGTTTATTCTCTCAAAAAAAAAAAAAATATATATATATATATATATATATATATATATATATATATATATATATATATATATATATATATATATATATATATATATATATATACTCAACTCCGTGATATCGCTGCAGCAGTCAAGTCCTAACGCCAGCTTCAGCCTACACAGATGCAAACCCGCTTTTTTGGTGCAAAGTTTTTTATTTGCGTGCTATCTTGTCGCCATAACGTTTCAGCTCCGAGGAGTCTTGATAACATGATATATATACATATTTGTTTTTCCAAAACGAAGATATATATATATCCAGTTCAAGAATTGTGAAGGTTATTTATAAATTGCACTGTGCACTTTACTGCTTTATTTTGATATTTGTTTTACTCGTTCTGTGTACTCATTGTAAAGCGCTCTGATACCCTACCCTGGGTCTGGTCTGCGCTATAGAAAACCCTAAAAATAAATAAATGAACCGGAAATATGTTTATAAAAACGAAAAACTGTATCCATAGTACAATCCAAGATGTGTGAAAGCTATTTATAAAATGCACTATGGGGCCGATTCCGATTCGGTAAAATGCCCTCCGAATAGCCGTATGGAGTTTTTTTCCCGTACGAATCGTATGTAGAACCGTACCCGTACATACGATGTAGTATGATGTGTACCCACAGCAGTTCTCTGTACGAATCGTAACGAAGACCGTACAACTCACAAATCCGTACGAATCGCAGTCGGAACACGCAGTACGCGGTGTCCATACGGATCGAAGCTGCATTTTCCGACCCAGCAAGTACGAATCGTATCGACAACACTCCGTATGACTCTTTTTCTATTGGAGCTTAAAACATCCGTAAAAGCAGATTTCGCTTTGAAATGCGTATGAAACGGACCACCCCCCCGGGTACGGTGCGTACACCCCATGATTGCAGGGGTACGGTGCATCAGGATACGGTGCGTACACCCCTGGATTTCAGGGGTACGGTGCGTATGTCCCAGTGTGTACACCTCATGATTGTAGGTGTATGGACCGTAGGGATCCGGTTCGTACACCCCAAGGTCGTAGGTGTATGGAGCATACACCCCGTGCGTACACCCCTTATTTTTAGGGGTACGGTGCGTATATGATAGTGTTGTCCTCCGTACGAATTGCTCATACATAACGTTTACCATACGAATCGCGTACTGATTCCCCGGTCCGGATCGTACTTGGCGGGTCATACGGCATTTTTAGGAATCGTACTGTTCACTGTGCGGGTTGTCGTACGGATTTACACTTCATTTTCGTACGGTTCGCAATGATTCGGACGTATTTTCTCGCAACGGATCGTACTACGCGATTCGTATGGATCCGTACGATTCGTACGGAAACGGCTACAAATACGAATTGTCGTACGGATTCGTTTCCCGAAGCGGAATCGACCCCTATAAATTCCATATAATTAAATTAGGCATTATGTCCTGTATAGCAGTTTTGTATGATATAGATTTTTAGATTCTTGAGGAACAGAGGTACCTAATAATATAGATGCTATAAATGTGTTTATAGAGAGGTAAACAAAAACTGGTATCTATAATACACATATGTTAATGTATAAAACTTTGACATTTACAGTGATTGTATAACATAAGGAGCTATTTTCAACAACTATGCTTGGATGAATTACCTTCTACGATATGTGGACCTGGTTATGTTCGTAACAATAGTTTTTGCAAACAGTATATGTGCACTGTAGGCGAAACATAAAAAAGGAGTCCTGGGCTTTGTTGTTCCTTGAAATGGCAAAGTTGAGTTAGCAGTTTAAAACTGCTCTGCCACCCAGCAATGGCAGGCTGGGAGTCATGCCTTTGCCTTGCCACACTTGTGGTGGCATAACTATGCTGCAGTCACTGAGAGACACATTAATTGTAAAAGCTCTTAAATCTGGTTCTCCGTCAGAACCCTGCACGGCCAGGCTGCTGGATTCAGTGGCTGAAACAATTAACCTAGAGGTTAACCCTCTGATTAATCTATCCCTGAAATCAGCCACTGTCCCTCTGACGTGGAAGCAAGCCAAACTCGTACCTTTGCTTAAAAAGCCATTGCTTGATCCTTTGATTCCCACAAGTTACCGGCCATTCTCGCTTCTGCCTGCAGTGGCTAAAGTCTGTGAAAAGGCGGTAAAGACAACTTACTGCCTTCGTGGAAGACAAAGGCTTGTTTCATCCAGCTCAATCTGGATTTAGGGCCAAACATAGTATGAAGTTGGCCTTGGTTGAAGTGACTGAGGCCATCAGAGAGTGTTTGGATGTTGGCGGCAGAGCGGCTCTGATTTCATTAGACCTCTGGCAGTCAATACTGTCCCTCACTCGCTGCTGCTGGACAGGCTGGCTGACATTAGGGTGACAGGGTCTGCGCTGCATTGGGTCAGTTCTTTTGGGGACCAACGCTCACAGTAAGTCTGTCTGCCCCCGTTCATTTCTTCGCCGCAAGCTCTGTCCACTGGAGTCCCTCAGGGCTCTACGCTTAGCCCTCTTCTCTTCAATATTTATATGACCCCACTGATCTATCTGGCTGAGGAGCTGGGGGCCAAGGTCATCGATTACGCTGATGACACCCAGCTCCTCTTTACCTGGAATAAAATAACTCTTCTCCTGCTCAGGCAAGAGCCTGCCTGTTGGCTGTTTTTAAATGGCTTTGTGCTGTGGAGCTTAAGTGCAACAAGGATAAGTCTGAAATCCTCTTGTACGATTCCTTTCCTTCGTATTTCAAGGAATTGCTCTGGTCGGCCGAATATCCTATTCCTTATTCAGAGGGCCAACCTGTAAAAAATCTGGGGGTCTGGTTCAATGAGGATCTCAGGTTTAGCACTCAGAAAAAAATATTAGCTGGACAATGTTTTGGTGTCCTAAGTTCTCTTAGGAAATTTCTGCCACTTCTACCACAGCTGGCTAAAGAGATGGTAATTTGCGCCCTAATACTATCACACATTGATTATGCGAATGCTTTTTATGTGGGCGTTCCTGGTTACCAGTTGAAAAAACTCCAGTCTATCCAGAATGCCGCAGCCAGGGTTTTATTGAATATCCCTCGAAGGTCAAGCATACGACAACATCTGCGTGATCTCCACTGGCTGCCGGTTGCGGAAAGAGTGAGATTTAAAGGCTTTACCACAGTAGACGCAGCCCTGTATCAGTCGGGCCCTGGCTACCTTAGGAAGCGTTTTAAATTCTATGTACCCCCAACCTACGTTCTATGGCACAGCTTCTCGCAGTGATCCCACGTTTTCGCTGGGTGAGAATGGGCAGTAGCTCTCGGGCTTATGGGGCTGCTGTGGCTTGGAACGCACTTCCTCTGGAACTATGTTGCATCCAAGATGCCAAACTGTTTAGGAAGCGGTTGAAAGCACTGCTCTTTGTATAGAACTCCGTTGACTGACTCCGATCTGCTCGCAAGGTGCCTCGCCGGGACACTCCCGAGTAGCTGCCCGCGATATAAATGCATATAGCATAACATAACTTACATGTCCTAGCCCCTAGTGACATATATTAGGATCTTATAAGTAAGTCAAGCTATCCCATTTAAACAAGCAAATTTTTAAAGTCAGAGCCTGTCAGAGCAGCGAGAGTCCTGATTAGCAGGTCTCAGGGCATTTCAGAGTTATTACACCAGTGCCTGTCTGTCAAATTGTGGGCAAAAGGGGGGTCAACTTGCAAGAAGCATGCTTGCTTACAAGAGAGAATACTAAACCTAAACTTGATGTAAACACGCCAATGAAAGGGTTGCCTGAGCCAATCCGCAGAGAGCTCCCTTCTCCACAGTGCTTGATGTGGCAGGTAAATATCTCATAATGAGTTATTATGATGTTTTTTCCTTTGATCCTTCAATATTATTCAGCACCTAAAGTCTACTTTGTATTAGTCTCCTTATAGAGTTAAGGTCTCATGTGGAGTGTGGCAGATGTAGTTCATCAGCTGAAAACATGGTGAAAGTCCTGTTCCCCACTGGTGCTATCTGGTTTCTGAAACCAGAGCTTCCACTGGCTCCACTATTGGAAACCATTAGCCATGACCCATTCATCATAGGGCTATTGGCTTTGGAGTGTTGGGAGACCCAACCTATTTAGGATTGGTCTTCTGAATTTCTTTTTTCCTGCTGACAACCATCATGCAAACCATAGCAGTTTCAAACAAAACAGACAGGGTGTAGAACACTCCCAACATGTCAGGAGAATTGTTTTTTGTTTTTGCAGACAAAAATCTGCAGGATTTCACTTAATGCATGCTTGAAAAATGTGGGTGCTGATAGTTGGCAAGCCCTCTGTGACCTGCTGTTTTATATAGTAAGAGATGATTGCAGTGTTTGTTAACTTAAAGCTATCTTTACTATCGAGCAGTCCAAGTGCCCCCGTCTATCAAACCTAAAGTACTCAAAATCATCATCCTCGTGTCATCACACCTCATTAATAATGAAAGGTGTCTTCTAGCCAGCTTGTTGTCTGGAATGTCGAGTAGAGAATATCATCATACTTTAATATCATAGCCAAAATGCCGAGGACAAAAATGTCGAAAGGTAAGTGCATATTGGAAAGAGTATATATTTACTATTCTTAGCTCCATATCTACGTACCTTGAAGATATATATTTAGTCATGGTAGATGTTTGTGGAGTTAGGTATAGAAAAGATAGCAATAGATGCACATGGGATGAGCCTAACCTCATACGCTGACGACACGCAGCTGGTGCTGGCCATTAAGGGTGACGGTCAGGAGGTGGCCGAACGGTTCCAATCAGGCATGACAGCTATAGGTGAGTGGATGGCAGGTAACTGCCTGAAGCTAAACTCCGACAAAACGGAGGTGGTCATCTTCGGCAATCTCTCGCCATCCTGGCCGACATCTTGGTGGCCATTAACTTTTGGCACCCCACCTTGTCCCACCTCCAAGGTCAGAAATCTGGGAGTTATGTTTGATGACCAACTCAACTTTATGGCCCATGCCAACAAGGTAGCTTCCACGGCCCATTTTAAACTTAGGATGATTAGGAAAATCCTGTCTTTTCTACCTGACACGGCCGCTAAGACCCTGGTCACATCACTGGTTCTTACCTCCCTAGATTATTGCAACGGACTCCTTCTGAATGCACAAAAAAGAGTCACAAAAAAGCTTCAGACGGTACAAAACGCGGCCGCACGCCTGCTATCCAAAAAACCCAAATTCGCCCCCATCTCAGACACTCTGAAAACCTATCACTGGCTTTCTATCCAAAACAGGATAAAGTTTAAAGCCATGTGTATAGTCTACAAGGTTATGCAGGACCAGGGGCCTCGCTTCCTTAAAGAGCAATTAAAACCTTACAATCCAGTCAGAACACTCCGCTCCTCTACACTTAATCACCTAATTACTCCACGTAGTAGAACAGTCACATGGGGCGACCGTCGCTTCCTTGCTGCAGCTTCCAAGATCTGGAACACCCTACCTTACTACGTTAAATCCAGCCCTTCACTCCTACAGTTTAGGAAAAAACTGAAAACGTGGTTATTTGACCAGTAACACAGACATTCAGCCACTGTACCTACTTCTAAGGAGAGACATTACTGCAGTCTAGCGCCGAGACACCCAAGGGTAATTGGTTGCGCTCTACAAATGCCAGTAATAAATAAATAAATAAATAGATTGCTGTCCTCAATAAAAAAGGCTAGCATATTAAGGTATAGCAATATTCCCTACGCAATATTCAGGACTCACACCTTCTAGCCATACATCTCTCCATTACTATATCCTCTCACTTCTTATTTTGATTCTAGGCATCTTAGTTTACAATGAGACTGGAACTCTGCAAGTAGTTTGTGCTATGCATTCTCAGTTCCATCTATTAATTCTGCATCACCTGAATCGCGTAAACCCGGAACTAGGTCACAGTTAACTATCTATGCTTCTAGGATGTTAATGAAAATGCTAAACATTGTTTGCTACAAAAAAGCATTGTCTTGGGCACTCTTTGGGACCTCCCTCTAAGAGGGTGATTCTTTCAATTCAATCATTTCTAAAACTTTTTCGGTAGCATTGTAGCAACTTAAAGGTAAGTCACAATACGATTAAGCAAATAAAATGCGGAATTACGTCAAGTACAATAGATATATAATAAATGCAGAATAGTAGGGTGATTCTTTCAAAAACACCTGGTGGAGTTGAGAGCGTAGGTGTATGCACTGCGTGATCTTCTCTGTCGATTCCAATAGTTATTTTAATACTGATGGGAGATGTTTTCATGGTATGCAGCACAGACAGGTTTAATAGCAAATCAAGGTCTAAATGGACAATGTATTCCTTTCAAGCTCAACCCATATCTTGATAGTTCAGTTATTTATTTTGGGGTTGTGAAAATGAATGTTAAGTGAAAGCAATTTCTCATTCTTCATTTTTCAACATTTCAATATTTTTTTCAACATTGCTTCCCAGCAGTGACTGGTAGTAAGTCATCTGCTCTGTATCGTAGCATGTAAGTGATGGTTTTCAGATATGGGCTGGAACCTACTACAATTATAACACATTGTAACTTATGAGCATTATAAGTCAGATGTGTTATCAACAGCAAAATATGATCTTGAAAGATACAAGAGTCTCTTCTGTGGTTGTTGTTATAGTCGATGTTTTTATGCACATTCCATTATCTCCTTTGTATTTAACAACAAGGGGTGGTGATGGACAGAGTTTCTGAATTAAGCAGAATACTCTCACCCAGTCAAGAGATCAGGGCTAGATCCAACACCGTTTTTTAGCTCACTGCACCATCCCAGCTCAGAACCTGGCTATATGCAAATTAGTCTGTTCCTGTCCCAGTGCATGATGGGAACAGGGCAAACCAAACTACCAAGCCAATTCTTACACTGGGAAGGAAACAAGCTTCCGGGGACCGGTTTCTGGCATTTCAGCCGTCGTCGGCCCGGCTTGCTTGAATCCTGATGGTGCAATGAGCAAGGGACTCACATCTGAGTATACCCTTCCACACTTAGGGTGGACAAAATATTTAACAACAAGGGGTGGTGATGGACAGAGTTTCTGAATTAAGCAGAATACTCTCACCCAGTCAAGAGATCAGGGCTAGATCCAACACCGTTTTTTAGCTCACTGCACCATCCCATTATCTCCTTTGGTCACATGCATAGATATATGTTGCTGCTGTTTTCACTGTGTATGACAGATTTCAGATGCTGATGCAGGCTTTCTTCTATTTGTTTGTCGACCAAAATGAACTTTGGGGCCCATCGGGAGACGGGGAAGGGAAAGACCGACCAGAGACAATATAAGGTGTGATAAAGGCCGCTTTATTGGGAACAGGTGCATCTTAACACAATACCACATCCTTGGCCTTTGCCGTACAAACTAGACCTAACTAAATATACACATACCTGACCAAACCCCCACCCCCACCCCTAAAATGTTCCCCCGCAAACAACATAAACATAAGTAACAACTACCCAAACGCCTGCCTCAACTGTTTAAACACTTGCCATATGTACACTTCCGCCCCCCCTTCCAGGAAACCTCATTCCTCCTATCTTACCCCCCCTCTAACTAGGAAAAACCGCCACCCCAACAACAACAATTTACCAGCACCTGCCCCCAGCGACAGCAGATCCCAGCCGACCTAACCAAAAGAGCGCACCTGCTCCCAACAAAACCCCTCCAGAAACAACCCCCAGGCCCAGGAAACAGCCCCCGCTCAAACCCACCCGAAACCATGCCTCATAGGGCGGGCGGGTGAGACAACAACTCTCCTGCCTAACTCGGCTGCTGAGTCACTGTCCACAAAATGGTGTACAGTGACCCAAGATGGCCGTTCTTATACCCAACAGCCCAAAGGTAGCCCAAGCCAGCCCAAAATACCCCCAAGGAGCCCAACCAGCCCAATCCTAGCTTCCTGTCCCCTGTCTGTTCTGTCCCCACCCTTTCCTCCCGGGGCCCCAAAATTCCCTGGGGGGGGGGCGAGCCTCCCTCCGGTCAGCCACCCCCCCGCAAAGCCCCATTGGGGCCCATTGGGAGACGGGGAGGGGAAAGACCTACCGGAGACAATATAAGGTGTGATAAAGGCCGCTTTATTGGGAACAGGTGCATCTTAACACAATACCACATCCTTGGCCTTTGCCGTACAAAACTAGACCTAACTAAATATACACATACCTGACCAAACCCCCACCCCTAAAAAGTTCCCCCGCAAACAACATAAACATAAGTACCAACTACCCAAACACCTGCCTCAACTGTTTAGACACTTGCCATATGTACACTCCCTCCCCCTCTGTCCAGGAAACCTCATTCCTCCTATCCTACCCCCCCTTTAACTAGGAAAGAGCGCCACTCGAAAGCCCCCATACTGCTTTCGACCCCCCCCCCTAGGTCCCCTACACCTTTGGATACCTGCGCACCCCAACGGCCCGATCTACTGCCTCCTTTAGCTGCACAATATAGAGCTCCATCCCATATTGTGACAAATGCACGCCATCCTCCCTGAAAAAATACACCGCCCCATATCTCAGCTCCGGGTGCTCCATCTTACCCAAACCTTCTTTCTCACAGAAAGCCCTCATCTCCCTGTTAATTTTCCTCCGTGTCCTGTCAATAGCCGCTGGCCTCTCTGCCCCGTTCCGGCATCGTCTGGGAATGAATTCCGACCAAATGACATAACACCCCGCCCACTGCCTCCGAATTTCCAGCAAATCCCTCTTCATTTGTTTCACAAGTGCCAGTCCCTTACACTGCACCAAGTCATTTTCACCCAAGTGGATGACTACCACATCCGGACAGACCCACCCCCGCACAACATTGTTTAAAGCCGGCACCAACTCGTGCCAACGCATGCCCCCTTTTCCCCTTCAATGACATCTAAACAACTGTTAGTCCAACTCCAAATTGAGGTTCCTGTGTTTCTCCCATTCGGCCCTCTCCACTCTCTTAACAAAAGAATGGCCCACCACGTAAATGCTCATCTCTGTCGCAGTAGGCCCCGCCACCGCACCTGCAAAGATACATATGTAAGCAATGGGCCAAGCATGTAAACCTCACTCCACTCCTACCCCCGCATCCTGACGTACGTCCTATAACAGTCCGATTTCCACCGTCCCAGTCTTTTGATCTCCTCCTTACCCCAACCCTTTTGCGCCGCCTCCGTCGCTGCCCCAATGTGGAAGGAATGCGTCCCGAATTCCTTCGGGTCCTCACCCATAGACTGTAGGGCGAGCCGCAGGACCCACAGCAGCTGGGCCGCCGTCACCCGACCAGCCTCCCCCCGGCCAAAAACCTCCGCAACATCCAGCACCTGCCCGTCGTCTTCCCCACTCCGCCGGACACACCGCCTCCGACCCCCCAGGACCCAGCACCACCCAAGTACCCTCTCCACTCTGATCCGTCTTGGACCGTCGCAGACGCACCGCCACCTCCCGGCCATGCAACTCTACCTCCCCCCACTTCACACCCGGCCGTCCTTGCAACCCCACCAACTCCTACACCCGGAACTTTCCAAAAAACATCCACGACATCAGCGTGGAAAACAAAACCGTCTCCGCTTGATCCCTGCACACCCCCGGTAGGCGGCACACCAAGCATTCCAGCATCACTTCCGTAATAGGACGTCGCTGCCGCACCCGCGCCTCCTTCTCTCTCTCCCAACCCTCCAGAAGACGCCCCCCCAACTCTCCTGCCGAAGGCGCATAACCCCACCAGAGCTTCCCCATGAACGCCACCCCTGCCAACTTCCCCGCAATCGTCACCCTCGCCAGCCCCTTGTCCATCAAACCGAGCATGAACCGCACCACCTGCTCCTCAAGATGCCACTTGCCACGTTGCCTTACCGCTCCAAAACGTAGAAACTCCAGCCAAGCCTGCTCATAAGTCTTCCACGTGGACACCGCCAGAGACGCCTTCACCAACTAAACGACCCGCGCTCTCCCACCAACCAAAGCTCCTCCGTCACCTGCGTCTTGAGTGCGGCTGCCTCCGTGGCTAGCCCATGGAACCTCTGCCACTGTGAACGAGACAAAGCATCCGCAATGTCATTGTCTACCCCCGGTACATGCTGAGCTTGAAACAAAATGTCATGCTCCAAGCACTTCAAGACGAAAACGCGCATCAACTTCAGCACCTGTGACTCCCTCGCGGTCTGCCGATTCACCACCTGAACCACCGACATGTTGTCCACCCTGAACAAGACACGCTTGTGCGCCAGATCCTGCGCCCAAAGTGTCACAACCACCAATGGAAAAAGCTCCAGGAACGCGATACTCCTTACCCCCGCCTGCCAATGAGCCGGCCACTGCTCCGCACACCATCTCCCCGCCCAGTAAAGACCGAAGCCGCCGACTTCCGCCGCGTCCGATGACATTGTGACGTCCCACTCCCAGTCCTCCGGGGGCACCATGGGCACTCCATTAAAACGCCTCAGAAAAGCCAGCCACATGCTCAAGTCCTCTCTCGAACCCGCCGACAGGCGTACGTGATGGTGTGGCAACGTCAGACCGGACAATGCCAGCCCAAGCCGACGGCAAAACGTCCGCCCCCACAACACGGCACGCAAAGTTCAAATGTCCCAGCAACACCTGCACCTCCCGCACCTTCACCTTCCGCCTGGCCAACATGCCACTCACCAAGTCCATCATCACCACCCGCTTGTCCTCCGGTAGGCGTGCTTCCATGGCCGCTGAGTCGAGCTCTATACCGAGGAAGGACAGCACCGTGCTGGGACCCTGAGTCTTCTCCGGCGACAAGGGGAACCCCAGGTAACTTATTAAGTCCATAAAACTGTCCAGCTGCTGCTGGCAGTCCGTCGAACCGGGCCGACCCACCAGGAAGAAGTCGTCCAGGTAGTGCGTCACCGCCTCAGAGCCTGTGCGCCAGGAAAAAGCCCACTGCAAGAAGGAGCTGAACCTCTGAAACAATGCACATGGCACGGAGCACCCCATGGAAAGCGCTCTATCCACGAAAATGAGGCCGTCAAACTGGATCCCCAGCAATTGATGATCCGCCGGATGCACCGGCAACAACCTAAACGCAGATTTCACATCACATTTTGTCATGAGTGCACCCCGACCCGCCGCCATCACTAGCCTCCTCGCCACGTTCACGGACGAGTACGACACAGACGCCAAATCTGCCGAGATATAATCATTCACTGACGTGCCCTCCGGCCATGATAGATGCTGAATCAGTCAAAACTGACCCGGCTCCTTTTTTGGACCCACTCCAATCGGTGAAATGATCAAGTCCGGCAGGGGCGGCTCCTGAAAAGGACCCACCATCCTCCCTTCCTTCACCTCCTTGAAAAGCTTCTCCCGGACGATACCTCTGTGCGCGTTCACGGACTTCAGATTCTCCGCCCACCGAGCGATCCGTGGGCTGCATCGTCCGCCCGTGGATAAGCCGCCAAGAGAGGTTCGAGCCTGTCCAGCCTAACCGGTGTATGAGCCTTTTCCCATGGCACCCCCCCCGCCGCCCCCTCTCCCCCACCAGGAGCTGTCGCCGGCTGCTGCCCCTGTGTGGGACCTCCCCCGAGCCCCCAGCAGCGCACCACTGGGTGTCTCCTCCCGCACTTAGAACACTTGCCTGAGACAGGACCCCTTGTTGAAGTCCCAGCAAGCCCCGACGCTGTTTGTACTCCCGGTGTCACCCGATCCCACCCCCCCACGGGTGGGGCGGGCGGTAAAGGGGGGCGGCGCCAGCGGAAGCCCACTGGCCGTGTAGATGGTTCGGCCAAACTTCGCCCCACTCATCGTCTGCTGATACAAGTCCGCATCCAACTCTCCCCACCTCGCCTCTGGATCCGACGCCATGCGCGCTCGAAACTCCTCGTGGTAATGCGACCAGGCGTAACCTCTGTACGTCACTCGTGCCCGCCGCACCACATCCATATATTTGAACAACGCGACCGACCTGTCCGGATACTTTTCGCAGTACACACTGGCGTATATCAGGAAGGCAGCCGACCAATTCTCAATGGTCACTGGCACCTTGGGGCGCCTAGCTAACTCCTGTTCCTCTTCCTTCGAACCCTCCTTGGCCATCAATTCCCTGTGAAGCAACTTCAAAATCTCCACATCCTCCCCTTTCCAGATCTTCTCCTTCGTTGCCAGTGATAATTGCGCCCCCAGTGGTTTCGCTACCCCCATATAAGGCAGCTTCCTGACCGGCACATCACAACTCTCCTTCGCCCCGACGCCAGACGCCGCCGACCCTCCGGACTTTGCCGCATCTCCCATCCCAGTGCTCACCGACGCCACATCTCCCGCTGCCTCCTTCACCTCCCTACACACCCCGGCATCCATCACATACCTGCCCTTCACCAATCTCACCAAATCCCCTCCCTCAGCATCCATACCCACAGACACCTAGCCTCCTCCGGCATCCGCACCCCAGACACCCGGCCTTCTTGAGGCCAGCCAGAGCCACTCCCCAACCGTGCACCGGCCTTACCTGGCGTCAAGGCTGGTGTCCGCACCGGATCTCGCCACCTAACCAGTTCCGCTGGGGGGGCCGTCACTCGTGGCACCGTCTGCCGGGGGCGTATCTGCAAAATACTTCCAACAGCATTACTCGTTTCCCCATCCCACTCTCGAAGCTTCCCTTCCTCCTCTGACTCCATCTCCCCGCATCCTTCTCCATCCCCCCACTGCCTCGCCTGGCTACCTCCTGTGCTCACCCTGCTCAAACCTGCCTTGTCCCTGCACGCCTTCATCAACGCCCCCAATTCCACGCTCTCCCTCCTCCCACTCTCTGCTTGGTAATCCGTGTAGCCTGACACAGTCGCGCTCCATCCCCGTCCCCGCCTCCCTCCTCGCCCGCGACCTCGGCGGCTCGCAGGCCGCCACCGTCGCGGCGGCGCCATCTGCAGCGAGCCGCGGAGGCATTACCCGGACATCTCCACACAGCAGGTCCATCCTGCTCTCTTCCCCTAAGAGGCGCAGAGCCTCCCGCACTCGGGGATCCGACAGCGACTTCGCCGCCATGCCGCACCAGGTAACGCCGCTCCAGCCATCCGCGTCGCCGACCACAAGACCCGCTACCCTGCCGCTTGTCAAACCTCACAACCACAAAGTCCAACTAAGACCCGCTACCCTGCCGCTTGTCAAACCTCACAACCACAAAGTCCAACTAAATCCAATGAATGCTCGCTAACCTCCACCCCTAAAAACCTCCTACTCCCTACCCTGCCACAAAACTCCACCACTGACAACAACTCTCCTGCCTAACTCGGCTGCTGGGTCACTGTCCACAAAATGGTGTACAGTGACCCAAGATGGCCGTTCTTGTACTCCCCAGCCCAAAGGTAGCCCAAGCCAGCCCAAAATACCCCCAAGGAGCCCAACCAGCCCAATCCTAGCTTCCTGTCCCCTGTCTGTTCTGTCCTCCCCCCTTTCCTCCCGGGGCCCCAAAATTCCCCGGGGGCGAGCCTCCCTCCGGTCGGCCACCCCCCGCAAAGCCCCATTTTATATAGGGCAGTGCAAGGTAAATTTGTTTCTGTTTCCACATAGTTAATGCAGTCTGCTTGTAGATTTGGGGTTTTTGATTTGATCTGTGTAGGCCATTCTTTATTTGCACTGCATGGTCACTCAGTCTGTATTTGGTGAGGGCATGGCTCCGTTTTGGTCTTAACAAAATTAAACGTTTCTTTCACTCGATCTGTAATAGTCTATCTTTTTATGTTGCCCTGAGTGTGTCTCCCAGGACACTGTATAGTGCTTCCTCTGGGATTTTGTTCTAAGTCCCTAGGAAATCCCTTCTCCAGCTTGGATTTTCTTTGTTAGGGATCTGTTTGGAATGATTCAGACGGATTGCTGTTTGGGGATTGTGTTCTATGACCATCTTTCATCGCCCTATAGCCGGGGTCTCCGCCCTTTTCTGTAATAAGAGGTAAATGTGTTCAATGAAAATCCTCCTGCGCAACTAATATTATGACGAAAGTAATAAAAACCACATAAGACAAGATTACATAAGTGTCAATCAAATGTAAGATTACCAGCAGTGAACACCTCATTGCATTAGGCACAGTTGCCAGCGGTAATGTGTCAATGTGCAATGCATCTGCAGGGTAATATATAACAGCCATAGCTCACGGCCCTTAGCGCCATATTAATTACATTAGTAATAACCTTCCAAACACTGTTTGATTGTTATCACTCAAATATCAGCTTTAAATATATTTTGGAAAATCAACCATTTTTATCCAACTATCAGCTTATGAATTCTGAACATATACACATTTTCGTCTGAATACACGCTTTTCATGATTTTAGTATAGATATATTAATTTGAACAAACAAAAGCTCCTTAGTTAGTTCACTTAGCTGCACACAGGAGAGCCAGTTGCAGGTAGATGCAGAGCTACCAGTAGTTCATGAGCGAATAGTTTAGGAAGCCTTCCCTATAGCGATAGGAATATCGTCACTTCCTTCATGTGGCACCGGAAATGAAAGATGTGCAACTAGATATGAAGCAATAAGGAAAATATAACCATTTAAGCTCTGCACCCATGAATATGGCAGTATCTTTTGAATGATTCTGACTAAGTATGGGCGAATTTTGCGAATTCGCGATTCACAAATTAGCAGATTTGCGAATTCGCGATCCGCAAAATTCGCGAATTTGTGCGAATTTGCGGATTTTTTTGCGTGTTCGTGGGGCGATTTGCGTGTTCGCGGGGCGCTTTGCGTGTTCGCGGGTTTTTTTTGTGCGAGACCGCTCGTTGTTGTGCCCTTCTGCCCTCTGCCCCACTCGTTTTTGTGCCATTCTGCCCTCTGCCCCACTCGCTTTTGTGCCATTCTGCCCTCTGCCCCACTCGTTGTTGTGCCATTCTGCCCTCTGCCCCACTCGTTGATGTGCCCTTCTGCCCTCTGCCCCACTTATTGTTGTGCCCTTCTGCCCTCTGCCCCACTCGTTGTTGTGCCCTTCTGCCCTCTGCCACACTCGTTGTTGTGCCCTTCTGCCCTCTGCCCCTCTCCTGTTTTAATTTAAAAAGGGGCCGGGAAGCTGCCAGCTCCATTCTAAAATAGTTACTAAGTTAGCTTCATCAGGAAGCACTTAGATAAAATAAAGCAGGTGCTCGAATTCAGTTAAACTCGAGCACCTGCGTCTATTAGTGCTTCCTGTTGAAGCTAACTTAGTAACTATTTTAGAATGGCGCTGGCAGCTTGCCGGCGCCATTCTAAAATAGTTACAAGCTTGAAGCTTGAACTTTTGCCCCCCGGATCGTTCCGCTCGCGGATTCGCGGATTTTCAGCAAAATCGCGGGAATTCGCGGATTGCGAATTTTCCAAAAATCTGCAAAATCCGCGAGCGGAACAGATTTTGCGCCCATGCTTAATTCTGACGGTATGAAAGTCCATGTCTGAGAGGCTATCACAGACATTTGCTGCCTGTCCTTGGCTCCCAACTCAAACACCTCCAGCCAGCCCCTTCCCACAGTGACCCCTTCCGATATTCCCCCACTGGGAGCCACACGTAATTCTGCTGATGCAAATCAATCCTGCCCACCTGCAGCTACTGCAGTTTCAATACTGAAACACACAAACCCCTTTGCTAGGTGCATTAGCGTTCTTAGAATATCGTCTTTGAAAATATCACCCAATGGGAGTTAATGATAGGAAAATCGACGCCCAATGGGATGATATTGTAATTGTATTGTATTGTAATTGCATTTATATAGCGCTTACTACGAACCCTGACGAAACACTGAAGTGCTTTACACCAGACAGTACGCTGCCCCAGAGCCAAGGTTTAGTGGTTAGTCCAGTGTTATTGAGTATTGTTGATTATTAGGATTAGTCTTGTGTGCTCAAGAAAAAACATTCTATGTGCTCACTCCAGTTTCTTTGTTGTTGTTTAAATAGGAGTTAGGTGTGATCAATAGTTTATGCAGTTGGCTGTGTGTAATAGGTGAGGGAGAGGAGATTAGGTATTGTTAGGTATTGTTGATTTGCAGGGGTACAGCTTTCAAAGAAGGAGAGGCTGTGATCGTTGAATAGAATACTGGGTAGTTTGCAGAATTACACAAAGAGAGACTAAAGCATTCAAGTTTGTGATTTAGGGAAGGTTTTGGTCAAGGAAAGGAGACATGCAAAGGGTGGAAGGGTAGGGCAATTTCAGAGAAAGAAAGAAAAGGCACTAATCAGAAGTTTTAAGTAATGGTTAGTTCTCATGCTGCGTTTTATAAATATGGAGTATGCTTTTTAAGATAGCATGCAATTTGACAATGCAAGACTATAGAAAGAAACATGACTTTCATTTGGAGATAGTGCTATATTAGGGACTTTTTATAGGCACTAGAATCAGACGAACAGTCTGTACATTGCTGGGTTACCACTAGACCCCCGCTTCAGCAAAGACTGCTGATCAGTGTAGTAAAGGAAGATGCACAATCCAGCTGTATAGTTAGATAATACTTTATTGTAGCTCTCTTCTAGGATAGATGAGTAGGAGAAGATAGGAAGTACAGATGTAACCCCACCAGGAGCAAGCTCCAAGCAGCTCAGCCTGAGTTGCCTAACTGACACTGAGCCAGAGAGTCACCCAAGCATTCTATGATGTCATGTCATGGACATTCTATTCATTGGAGAACAGTAATTTACTACACATCCTCCTTCCTTAGGGAATGACAACAGAAAAGAGAGAAATATAGGCAAGCTACCTCAAATATAACATTAGCACGAATGTACAAAATGAGATACACAAATCTAATAATGTATGACATGTACGGCATGAGGTATCATTAGCATGAGCAGAAATACAATAAGATGCTAAATTTTAGATGAACAAAAAACAACTACATTTTACTACTATATGCCTCATCCCCCTCCCTTAGGGAAACAGCATGGTTTAGATGAATAAGAACCATTGCAGCAAAGAAAGGTGGTCACACTCACAACCTCCCCATACATGGGTACACCACAGGGTAGACACCCTGGTAAATAAAGATGAACGTAGACACAGACCCTTGGGAGAGAAAAAGAGGTAAAATTCACTCTAGATAACTGGAAGAGTGTACGTCCTATAACAGAAATTCCCCTGATAAAAACGCTCTGGAAAGAAACCAAAAGTTCCCCTGATGTGTTTATGCTGACACTAAAGATATGATAAAGCTCCTAACTCAAAGTCCTGCCAACATGGAACCCTTGGCCACGAATTTCAAGCAGGTAAACTTCAACCGGAGCATAGTGCCCAAATAATCTCCACGAAAAATAGAGAAAAACACAGGGTACTGACCTTGTAAAATAACACAACCTCCCCTAAATAGGGTACACCCAGGATACTGACCCTGTGAAACTGAACCACCAAGAATTGGGAACAGCGCAGGGTACTAACCATGTAGAAAAACACAACCTCCCCAAAATAGGGCACACCCAGGATACTGACCCTGTAAATCTGAAATATCAAGAATTGGGAACCGCACAGGAAACTAACCCTGTAGAAAAAACACAACCTCCCCTAAATAGGGTACACCGCAGGATAGTCACCCTGGGAACTGAAATGGGCATTGGCTACCCACAAACACCACCACCTCCCCAAAGTAGGGTACACCACAGGAAATTTACACTGGGAACTGATATGGGCATTGACTACCCGCAAACACTACCACCTCCCCAAAGTAGGGTACACCACAGGAAATTTACACTGAGAAATGATATGGGCATTGACTACCCACAAACACTACCACCTCCCCAAAGTAGGGTACACCCCAGGAAATGTACACTGGGAACTGATATGGGCATTGACTACCCACAAACACTACCACCTCCCCAAAGTAGGGTACACCACAGGAAATTTACACTGGGAACTGATATGGGCATTGACTACCCACAAACACTACCAGCTCTCCAAAGTAGGGTACACTACAGTAAATTAACACTGGGACGAAGACTACAACATCCCCTACATAGGGTACACCATAAGGTTCAACATCACCCTAGAAACAGAAATGGGCATTGACTACACACAAGCACACAACCTCCCTTAGATAGGGTAAACCTACACTGGATATACAACAAAACTAGGAAATTAATTGTCCGCTCAAGACACTATGTTATACACTGAACACACCCCACCAAATTAAAGTACAGTGGTAATCAGGACATGAATGATGAGAACAAACGTTGTAATCACAAAGCACTAGTTAACCCATTACCCGCGGCGGTAATTCCGCCGCGGTGCGGGCGTTTCCGTGCGCGGGTGGAATGACGTCGGCCAATGGCCGACGGCAGCACTGGGGAGGTAGCGTTGCCGTCGTCCAACGGCCGACGGCAGCGCTTAAGGGGTTAAGCACCGGTGAGCGGTTTCTCACCCGGGATCCTTACACACATACCATATACCAAACAGGACATGCATTATGTGACCTTGCTGTGGCCCGGTGAAACAACTTGCGGGTCACTGCATTGTTGGTACTGCTGTCCGCACAGCCATCACAGCTCCTGGAGCAATGTTCTTGACTCTACTTAGATAGGCAACTCCTTGTGAACTTCGTCAGGAGCATGGTGAACAGCAGCCTGCAAGACCAGGAAGGCCAGACTAAGCACCTCAGCGAATATGAAGTTATGCTCTTAGTGCTGGTCATGTAATGCACTAGCCCGTACAATAACGCTGGTAAGCTGGAAGGCATTACTCCATGTGGACATCTCCGGCAGTAAGCTGGCAACATCTTGGAATATTGTGCGATTCGCGTCTACCACAGCAAAACTCAGCGTGAACACAAAACGTGGCTGGCAGACAGGAACTGTAAATGTAAGCAATGCTACAAAATGACGTGCTAATGCCAAGCACAAGATGGCGGCACGTTTCTTGACGGCGCGCCGGATGGTTAGCGGCAAAGGCGTGCACCAAAGCGTACACCACAATAAGCAGCTTGAAGAAGATGGGAACTTCATACGAGTTGGGGGCAAGACGCGAAGGTAAGACTGCGTGCATTAATGTATGCGCGTGGAAGGGGGTATTTGAATAGTAGCAGTTCAATAGTCAGAGTGTAACGCGACCCCTTCTTAGCACCAAATGAGCAAAACAAAAAAAAGGAGTGTGTCCACCACAAGATAACTCACCGCACAATGAACAGTCTCTGCCCCCACAGACCTGAGCATATGTCGCACTTTTCACCAAATTAGACGCTTTCCTTCAAGGTGCAGCGGCAATGCGTTGAGAGTCTACGCAGGCAAATTTGATCCACACGTCTGGCTCCTCACAGAGGCTCCAGGCCTCTCTCGAGAGGGCCCTAACCTGCACACACAGGGCAGCCTCAAGCAGATCGGAGACAGCTGGAGAAACTCCCCCAACATGCCACACTGTCCGGACGGTGGGAGACTCACACTTCGTTCAGGGTAGATGTAGACAAAAGCTGTCAAGCCACAAAGCTTCCCTACCAGATTGAGGGTCAAATAAAGTAGGTAAAGACCGCAGGTCTCAGGAAATACTGTTGCTGGAGGGAAAGCGTCAGATGATGACAGACACCTTAAAATGACAAACACCCAGGGTGCAGGCTGTCCAGATAGTAGAGGACACTGGTGGGGCTAGCTGGGTGTTACCTTTGAGTTTCAATTGACGTTTTTAAAGTCCTTAGTTACTTGTCTTTTAGTTCCTTGGTTCCTTAGTTGTCCTTTCTCCTTAGTTCACGCGTAGGTTCATCCTGTTGACAATCGTCACCAAATTGTAGTAAAGGAAGATACACAGTCCAGCTGTATGGTTAGATAACCCTTTATTGTAGCTCTCTTCTAGGATACATGAGTAGGAGAATATAGGAAGTACAGATGTAACCCCACCAGGAGCAAGCTCCAAGCAGCTCAGCCAGAGTTGACCAACTGACACTGTGAGCCAGAGAGTCACCCAAGCATTCTATGATGTCATGTCATGTCATGGACATTCTATTCATTGGAGAACCGTAGAGAAGTAATTTACTACAACCAGCTAATGGTTGGAGGCATATGTGGGGGGAAATGAGAGCATCAGGCTGTGCTCAAAGGAAGCAGTAACCTCAAGATCAGATCAAAGCGAAAGAATATGTGGGTAAATAATTTCACAATTGAAAAGGAGATTCTGTAAATGCTGGAGCACATGTCTTCTCATGACCATCTTCAAGTTTGGATCCCAGTATTAATTACAAAGCAAGGTAGGATCCATTTTGAATGCCTCTAGTTTGACTCCACACAAGGAGGGTGAAGAGAGCTGCCCAAGACAGTTGAAGTATGTGAATGCATTCCAGTGGCTGGAAGTTGCAGGTCCAGACAATTAGGAAAGGCCCAGCATTTTGTCTTATTTCATCACACTTTCATTGAGTTGATGAGCGTCAAATGCAGAAACCCTGCACCTATGTGTGCCTCAGGTTTTAGTGCTGAGAGTTGGCAACTACCCTGCAATTCGGTAATTTGCTACCGTAAAGCTGTGTCTGGAAAGCAGCCTGCCACTCAGTGGCAGCTCTCTGCCCCTACCCGTTGTCCCTGTCCTGCAGTCTGCAGACACCTCTGTCATTGCAGATCCGACACCCATACACGGCACTTCCAAATGCACCACATTCCTGCTCACTATTATTTAACGAGTTAGAATATATAAATATATCAGAACCCCAAAATGTGACGAGTTTAGTGATTGTAAAACACATGCACACGATTTTTAAATTAATACTCCTACAGCCTGGAGCAAAACACACCTGGGCAAACACTGTTAGGGCACATTCTCGCATTGGTGTTTACGCAGTCACTTGTTCTACCGTGTGCAATAGTGACTAACCTGCTCCAAAGGTCTTCGAAGTTGTATTCCTGTACGGCATTGGTCTGCAGTGCACTGGTTTTCACATGCTAGACCCCCCTAGTAACATCTGGATGAAACGGTCTGTGCACAAAACCTGGATGTAAGAGCAATTTGGGCGATACTCGTAATAGGCACTGTGTATAAATGTCCCACTTTATGTTTGTGTGACACTCATCATGAGGCCAGTCTTGTCAGCTTTTCTGTGGTTCTCAATAACTGTCAGTGCCTCTTTCTGTGACACCAGCCTCCCGAGCAGGGATGCTTTCTTTGGATGTTGCCGTATGTGGCCTTTGCCTTAGATTCACCCTCTCAAGGTTACTCTGAGGTGACCACATCGCTGCTGGGGTTGCTGGATCTCCTTTTTTTTGCTTTGTTGGCCTACGTTGGCAGGGTATGCCCAGACTTGGGTCCCTTGCTCACTGGATTCAAGCTAGCCTGGCTGATGAGGGTTGTTAGCCCGAAACCGGTCCCAGGATGCTTGTTTCCGGTCAAGAGAAGACATGGCTTGCCAGTTCGGGCTGGACTGTTCCCATGAGCAACAGGGACAAGACTGATTTGCATATAGCTGTGTCTGAACTGGGGTGGCGAAGTGAAAAATGAGGATGGATTAAACCCTGATCAGTTGACTGGTGGTGAGTGTCTGAAAAGTTTCAGCATCCGTCCATCATCTCCTTGTGTTTGCATTGCTGCGTTAAGTCGCAGGTTTTATTCGAGGCTACTCCACTCGGGCTGTCACCTTTCCAAGGCCATTAACTCCTTCCATGCTCATGACGAGCTCAGCTCGTCATGAGCTGTGGAACACTCGCATGCGGGGATAATTCCCCTGCTGTGCTGAGCGTTCCACGGGAACGGGTGTGGTCATGACGAGCTGAGCTCGTCATGAGCACAGGAGTGCCGTGCCTCATGACGAGCTCAACTCGTCATGAGCATGCGGGCACCGTGCACGCCCCCCCTACCCCCCAGCACAGTGGGAAAATAACCCCCGCAGCGAAGGGGCTAAATGTGTGCAATAAACCCGGGAATTATACCACCACCTCTTCTAAACAGCTCTTCAGATTTCCAAGCCATTCTCACACAAGCAAGGATTCCGATGAGCGTCTTTGCAGCTCCATCGATCATGGTCGAGCTTGGTCTCTGAGGCCAGTGGCAGCGCCAGCTTCCCAATGTGTTTGGACTTTGTGAAGGTGTGTTGCCATCACTGGTGAGAGCCCGTGGTCACATAAAATAGAAGGACTCGGGATTAATGACTTTGCAGAGGGAACTTAATAAAATGTTAATGCTTCAGCTAAAGGAAGAAGACCGAAAAAAACAACCAAGTGAAAAAATCATCTGCAGAAAATAGGCGGAGCGTCAAGGGTGAAGACTGGACCGAGGGTGAATTTGGCGGTATGGCCAGGCAGTGATAAAAGAGAAACACACAAGCAGGAAGTTGTTGGGGCATCTATGTGTTGATGTGTGTTCTATGTATGGATAGAGCCAACTGAAGACTCATAGGAGCCGCACTCCGGGCCAGGATCCCTAGAAGACCAGCTTACTCGTAGGAAACGGAAGTGACTTCATGTAAGAAAAGACCTCTGAACAGGAGACAGAAATCAACAAAGCCCAGGGTATGGATCACTTCTGGGACCTACAGTTGAGGCGGTGGCCTAAGTCAGCTGCCCCAGTTTATTACATCAAGAGTTTCACCTCGTCTTTAAGTGGCCTGCACAGCTACTGACGTACATCTGCCCATTGCCTAACAACATCCAAGCACGGATCTGTCTAGGCCATGCCATAAACTAAGGAAAACTCTTCATGACCATAAAGCAATGCAGATATTATTTTCTTCGTTTGCCAAAAAGGGTATATTGAAACAATATACTTTGCGGCATCTTCTTGACCCATATTTCTTTTAGCTGGTCGTGGAGATGCTGTCCTTTATCCAGAACATACCCAGGGGCAACATTTAATTGCATCTCGTAATGGGCTTGATAATATGTTCTATGGAATTCCAATTGAAGCCCATGTTAGATGTCCTTCACATTTAACATGGGCTTCAATTGGAATTCCATAGAGCATATTATCAAGCCCATTATCGCCGTCTTGATAATATGCCCCTATGTTTTACATGGATTTCTTTAGCGTGAACAGGAACCGAAGCGTGGACACAAATCCATCAGAACCATGCAATCAGGGCATGGGGGGGGGGGGGGCGGCAGACAGCCCCCCCCCCCCCACTATCTTCCGTTCCCCTCTACATGTGGCTGAAAGGTGCCATCTTGTGCCCAGCACTGCAGCAGCTTCTGTTTCTTAGGTCTGTATGCGTGTAACCTGGGCTCCAGCAGGGTGGCAAGGATGTCATGGGTCCACGTGCAAGCAAAGGGAATGGCCTCTTTACCTGCTGGTAGGGTAGCAAAATACAGCAATTTTCAGGGTTGAATGGGCCCCTCAGGGCTCTGGGTCTCGGTGCTACTGCACCTGCTGCACCTGTGGTTACTTTACCCCTGCTAACCTCAGAAAGCTTGTAAACTCCACCCCAGTGGCAGCATCCCCTTTATTTGTGAGAATAGCCCTGGAAAGGATTATGTTTTCATCTCTTATTTGAGGAACAGAGCATTTCACACCACCAACCCTTCTGATGCTTATTAAACTGCAACTGTGAAGCGCTTCTGTGCTCTGGAGCTGGCTAAAGAAAACCAGCAGGAAACTAAACAAGCATTCACAGCAAGTTTAATGTTTAAAAATACTCCCAGCACATTTTGCTTACTTACTAAAAGCAGACATAAAATGTACCAAGCTACACGTCTATTTAAATAAATTGCCACTTCTAGTCATTTTTTAAAATGTATTTACACAGGAATATGTGAAAAAAATATATCTGATCTGTAAAAAGTAAACCTAAAATGTTCTTTGGGATTATGCTAATTTGTTGTTTTTGTAAAATAGGCCATTGATCTTTTAAGTGAGGATGGTTATAAGGGCAAGGCATCACGTCTTGCAACGTCACTTCCATTTGTGAATTGTATATGATAATTAGTCCCCCCCCCCCCCACACTATTTTTCCCTAAGAATTGTGTCCTGTGTGCAATGGTGCCACCTGGTGTTCAGAGTGTACACCTACTAGGTGTACACACTGCTGTTGCTATGTTATGATTCTGATGGCATGGAGGAGGCACACCTAATTCGTCTGACTTTGTTCTGAGAGAGCGCAAACTGACCAAAATGTAGAAATGCATCACACTTACACGTAGTAAGCACAATTCATGAAGAGAAATGCCATGAGTGCTGATAGTAACTACATCTATATTCTGAAATTATGTAGTTAACTTAGAGAATGCATATAGAAGTGGAACTAATGAAGACATGAGTGCAATGTATAACTTTATTAGATGTGATTAATCATGGTCCATGTTAAATGTAGCTGCTAATAGGAAGATGGCGTGCTATGAGCACAGAAAGAGACAGGCCTCATGCATGGCCATGACAGAAGGAATCAGATTGGTATACCTTTTCATTTCTTGGACCGCACTCATGTTATGATTACATTATATTATTTAGAAGGACTATATTATATAGATGTGAGTTCTTTTATTAATTCACAATATGTGATACTATGTGATTTTATTCAACGTGAATATTCTTGAATCTATGTTGTGCAGTTGTCAAAATGTAAGATGGCATACAGAAACGTAGAACGTGGTAGGCCTCAGGGCCTGAGCAAGGCGGGAGAGGGAAGGCGACTGAAATATACAATGTGGATTGCACTAATGTTTAGAATTAATGAGTAGGTTTTTGATTTACAGATGTGTTTACTTAATCAGTAGAGTAAGAGTATTAACATGCTGACAATTAAAGAAGAAGTCGAATATTATAAAACTGTTGTAGGGCTGGCAAGCTTTAAATGTTGATTTACACGTATTAGTCTGGAAAGGGGAATGTTGTGACGCAGGTGGAAAACCATAAGATTTGGGACTTGGCTCCAAGTGTCGGTCTGGAAGAGAAAAGGGGGTATTCAAGTATTAAAATAATGAATAGAAACTTGTTCTTGAAATGGACCAGACATGTAGGAGGGTTCCGGAATGTTTAAGGGGTATCAGCGGGCCGGAGACGAGTCTGAGAAGCAAGGTCGACTCTAACCGCAGGGCCTCATCATGGAAACAGCCAGAAGCTACACCACGTGAGGGGCGTCTCACGAGGGGCGTCCGAAATGTTGATGTGTTTTTGTATTAGGGACAGCACCCCTGGGTGGAGTTAGAGCAGACGCCTGAGGACCCTTTAGAGAGCGGATGGGTAGGCAGAGAGGGGTCATGACTGGAGAACTATAGGTTTTCACCCAGAGTTCGAGAGTGGGTGACTTCCTTTGGGAGTCATTCACTGCTGACACCTTTGATAGGTTGAGACTTGGTTAAGTAGGGATACCATCTAGTGCAGGGTAGGGAAAGCCTAACCTGTATTTTCCTTCCGCCTGTAATGAGCGATAGATTTCAATACGTGTCTATGCTAACGGCACTATTGTTTTTAGAACTGGTATTGATAGTTTCCGTTGTTCGTCTGAGGGCTTTCAGAGAACACGTGTATGTAGTTGGGCCCGTGTATTTGGTGAATCTCATCTTGAGATGCTTGTACTTACAACTTATAATAAACCTTTGAAAGCTAGAAGTTGTTCGTGATCCTTTGAAGCAGAGTCCTTTACTGGGGGAACTAACTTGATAAAGATCCACTTTATTTCTCAATGACAGGCAATAAAGATTCAGTCGACCAGATCGGGGGTTTAGATCGATAGTGATAAGGTATTGATCAAAATCTCAGCCCCATCAGTTGGTAGCAGAGGATGGTTGCCTTCTTGAGGAAGGTGATCTAGGCCAGGTTAGATTACCCCAAGCCCCCTAGAGACCGATGATCGGAAGAACCGCCCGTGGAAGAAGGACCGGATGACGTGAGAGAGCAGAGAAGCAGCAGTATCGGTCGAGAGTGAGTATAAAGGGTCATGCGTGTTAAGATTGCGGTGTTTTGTATTATATCTATGTTGTAATGTTTGGCGGAGTTGAATGACTGTAGAGAGACTGTGGAACAGGTTGTGAGCGCGCGCAACCGGTGGAAATCTTAGGCTCAAGGAGAGCTTAAGTGGTTCGGGTGTATCGGACACCCAGAAGTAATTGTTAACCAGGGTGAAGGGGGTCATGAGGTACCAGTGACCACTCGAAGGACCAGATAGGGGGAGTGAGTGCGCGAGTAACAGACGCTGGTCGGAAGTTACTGTGTGCGTAAAGAACCTATCAGAGTGACGACAGACATCTCGTCAGTTGCGTTAATAATTACAGATAGACTGTGGACGTACAGTCGAGGGAAGTGACCGCTTGGTCGGAAGTAGTCATTTTTCGGTGTATGAATGGGACGCATGCATGACCGCGAGGAGAGCTGAGAAAGGAGGGGTGCTGCTGCGAAGCGGAGACTAGTGACGTCAGAAGGTGCCGCGCTGGGATTGGTCGGCCGGTGAAAGACCGCGCTGCGATAGGCCAGCTAGTGAAGTCGCGCTAGGATTGGTGAATTGTCATCAGGAAGTAAACAGTGTATTCAAGCTGGAAATCTTGCGCATAATTATGAAGTGTTTTAAATGGTTAAAAGCGCTGTTTAAAAGAGAACGTAGGGGATCGTATGAAGGGGAAGAAGCCCCGCCGGAGGGTACGCCAGCTCATTACATGGGGGTAAATGTTGGGCTGCACACGATTCTGTGGATCTCAGAGTGGAGTAAGATGACAGATGGAAATGAGGAACTCACGTTCCCGAAGTACGGGACGTATAGATTAGAGGTGCTACACAGATTAAAAGCAGTTATGACCGCTACGAGACCCTTGCCTAGACCAACACAGTTTGAAGCCCTTAATGCATGGATTAGGGCAGCGCATGAAAAGAACATGAACAGACGCCAGGAAAGAGTGAAACGCTCGGTAAGAGCAGTACAGGATGCTAAGTGGGATGAGGATGCTAAAAGATGGAGGGCGCATAACATGGAAGTAAATAAATTGTATCCAGTGTTAGAGATGCCCGGAAATAGAAGCCCCCTAGAAGAGGATGACGAGAGCGAGACAGAGGATAGCCTGATAAACAGATTATTGACAGACAGGCCGCCTCCGTATAACAGAGCAGAAGGGGATGCCGGGAAAGGGGGGGGCAATGAGGGAGAGCATGGGCCGCTTCCCGGTTCCGATTGGGATCCCGCTGCAAAGAAAGAACTGTCCCAGCCTAGCCAAGTGCAACAGGTGGTCGGGAGGTTTGTGGTACAAAGAGCGCCGGAAACAGCGTGTGCCACATCCTACGCATTACCTGATGCACTACAGGTACCTGTTACCATAGGTCCTATAGTGTCGGTATATGACCCAGACAGGGTTAGAGGGGAAGAACGGGTACGAAGGGACAGAGAAAGAGCAGAGATGGTAAGAAGGAAACATACGATCAATTCCCCAAATCAGTTGCCGATACCAAGAGATTGGAGTACCCCAGCACACACAACAGGAGACCTGGGGGATATTAGATGGCCAGAGGATATGAGGGGGCCAGGACGGAAATCCTTTCAAGAGTTCAACGAGTACATGAAGAAATGGGATGAGGCAGTCGAGGCTCAAAAGAACATCATAGCAGCAGAAGCTGAAAGGGAAAGTCAGGATAGCAGGGCCCGGACTCACTGCGGGGCTGAAGAGAGCAGTCCGGAGTGGGACGGGAGGGAGAAGGACAGTAGGGGATTCACCCATTGGGTCCGGAGTGGAGCCGACCTGGAAAATAGGGGCCCAGAGAACGGGGGGGTGTCTCGCCCGACACATAATGAAGAAGACAGGAGGGCTCGGGAGTACAGGGACAGCTTTAAGTGTATCCACTGTGTGCCCGGCAGGAGAGAACAGAGTGGGGGTTGCGTGGGACCACACCATAGTCCTTGTGAAGACGGACATGAGCGCAGCCCAGGGAATACGGGAAACCAGGAAGGATCGTATCAGATACTGAGTGATACGAGGCCGCGGGAGAATGGGGACCGAAGGGAGAGCAGCAGAGAGACATACTGTGAGAAGAGAGGAGAGAATGGAGAAGGTGAGAAGGGGGGTAACAGGCCCGTGTTCCATCACCTCCCAAGATCGGATGGCCGAGCATGGGATCTGGAGAGATGGGAACAAGAGAGAGCACTCCCCAACTCTCCAGAACCCAAACGTAGGGCCCGGAGTTGGGATGGGAGAGATACCTGTCAACCTCCCTCGAAGGAATTATTGCGAGCAGAAATAAAAGCCAAAAGGCTCGATGTCTCCAGCTTAAAGTCAGATCTGGATGACATGGTAGATGGTACTCTGCCCTTAGAAAGAATAGACATGTATGAGCAGGATGAAATTCTGTTCATAGCAAAGGACGTGACTCGAAAGGCGAGAGCAACCCATGAGAAATTAGTGGAATTAGCAGGCAAGTACATGGTAGACCTGTCAAGAACCAAAGCCTTACAAGGCAACCACAGGCTACATTACACAGACCGAGACCTAGATGAGAGGCGAACCATCGGGTTGAAAACACACATAAAGGAACTGATCACTGGAATAAGGACATGGAGGGCCCTAGATAAGTGGGAAGAGAGGTGGTCCAAGAGAGGGACCGTCAGGAGAAGCACACTTATGATGACACCAGGAGGACAGCAGGGAGTAGAGACATACCCTTTGAGGGAAGTCGCAAATGGGACCTACGTCCACGTCCCTTGGAGTAGGGGGGATTTAGCTGCTTTTACCACCTCTTTCCCCAAATTGCGGGAGAACCCAGTGGAGTGGTACAAGCAAGTTGAGAGATTTGTGAAAATCTCAAAGGTCCTATGGATAGATTTAAACACGCTGTTTGACATAGTAGTACCAGGAGATTTGTGGACCGCATGTAAAGTTAGTGCTGAGTGGCCCATCATAGAGCCAGACAGAGACGCTAGGACTAATGGGCCGGCCGAAAGTGTGATGGCAAAATTCGAAAGAGTAATGACGTGGCTGAAAGAGAAAGTGCCAATGCAAGACATAGATTGGGTAAAAATTGACCGAACCAGACAGGAACCCAAAGAGACAGTACATGAATACTATGAGAGATTGCTGAAGGCGTTTAAACAGTATAGCGGTCTGGATGTAATGGACCCGAGGGACATAGGGCAGTTCGTGTCCAAATTTGTCCTAGGCCTGAGACCGGATATCAGTTTAATGATCCAGCAACACCTGATTTGTTGGCAAAACAAACCCCTAGACGAAATACTGAGGTATGCTAGGTACTGCTGTGATGAAATAGACTCCAAGGCTAAGAAGTTAAAGGAGAAACTGATGGTGGTACAGATGCAGGCAGCAGGGAAGGGGGGACAGCAGCAACAGCAACCGGGAACAGGTACTGGAGGAAAGAAACAGTACAGCCAGAACAAGGCCAATGAGGAGAACTCCACCTTTAGACCAAGGATAGATATAACTACCTTAAAGAAAACAACTAGGTGCCACCAGTGTAACGAGGTGGGACATTGGAAACGCGAGTGTCCCTATAATGTTGAGATAGGAGACCAAGAGGTAGAAGAGGAAGAGACCCAGAGTGCACCTACAAAGGGGATAACGCAATACCAGGGGAAGGTGCTCAGAGGGGGGCCTCCTCCCCGAGCCCAGTTCCCGCAAGCACCCAGAGTAGGGACTATGGGTAAGACATACAGACAGATGCCTCTGTTTGTAGGAGGTGAGGAATGCTATTATGTGGACCCACTAACTGGACAGAGAGTGGAAAGAGATGACTGCATCCTCGGGGCAGCTCTGGAGGTAGACCAAAGAGGACCCTATGTTGAGGCCGAAGTGGCAGGGTTCCCCACGACATTCCTAGTGGACACAGGAGCCACTCGATCCACGATCAGATCAGCCGCAGTTCCAGGACTACCCATGTCTGGGGAGACCATACAAGTGGTGGGGGTCGCTAATAAGAGAATGACCAGTCCTTTGACTGAGCCCGTACAGGTGAAAATAGGGAAGTACAGTGAGGAGCACCAGTTTGTGGTTTGCGATTCTAGTCCTGTATGTCTGCTAGGAAGAGACCTTTTGTGCAAGTTAAATTGCACCATATATTGCACACCACAGGGCGTGGAAGTATTGACTAATGATGATGATGCCGACTTTAAAGTCGCCAATTCCAGAATATGTGTGGAACTATACCCCACTTTGACAGTAGACGAGCTACCCTGGGATCTGAGAGAGACAGTTGCTCCGGAAGTCTGGGATTTCACTGGGGAAGAGATTGGGTTGGTGAAAGGAGTAGACCCAGTGAAAATTGTAGTGAAACCTCATGCTGAGTTCCCAAGAACACCTCAGTATAAATTGACACCAGAAACGATTGCAGGTATACAACCCGTGATCGAGTCCATGATTAAACAGGGAATACTGAAGGAAATCGTGGGTAGTCCATGTAACTCCCCGATTATGGGTCTGCAGAAACCTAATGGGAAATTTCGGATAGTGCAGGACCTCAGAAAGATTAATAACATAGTCGTTTCATGTTGTCCAGTGGTACCGAATCCATCAGTGATACTGTTTCAGATACCGTTCCAAGCGGAATGGTTCACTGTAATTGATCTTTGCCAGGCTTTCTTTTCGATCCCTTTGGACGAAGAGAGCCATTTTCTTTTCGCATTTAAAATAGAAGGTCGCGTCCTAACATGGTGTCGTATTCCTCAGGGGTATACAGAGAGCCCATCGATCTTCAACCAGCTCCTGAAGAAAAATCTTGAAAGTCTAGTGCTGCCCCAGAGGTCAGTTCTGGTCCAGTACATAGACGACCTCCTTGTGGCGTCAGAGACAGAGGAAGCTTGCAGGGTAGACTCTATTGCCTTGTTAAATCATCTAGCCGAAAATGGGCATAAGGTGTCCCCGGGAAAATTGCAGTACTGCCTGACAGAGGTACAGTATTTGGGACACAGAATTGAGAAAGGGAAACGGAAGGTGTCACCAGACAGGATAGAGGCCATCATGAAGATGAGTGCGCCTAAAACGCAGAGAGAAGTCAGGATGTTTCTAGGAATGGTGGGATACTGTCGTCAGTGGATCGCAAACTTTTCACTGAAAGCAAAGCCCTTACAAAAACTGACGCACAAGGAGGTGAGTGATCCGGTACCATGGGACAAAGACTGTTTGATGGCGTTCCTGCAGCTGAGAGAGGACTTGTGTCGTGCTCCGGCTCTGGGAATGCCAGATTACGATAAACCATTCTTGCTCTACTGCTGTGAGAGAGAGGGATGCGCGCTGTCTGTGTTAGTCCAAATCCATGGGAATGCCCGTAGACCAGTCGCTTACTTCTCGGCTACTTTAGACCCAGTAGCCGCAGCGTTGCCCGGATGTCTCAAATCCGTTGCTGCAACAGGTGTCAGCATTGAGAGGTGTGAAAATATAGTGATGGGGCACCCGTTAGAGGTGCATGTGCCCCACTCTGTTGAATTGTTGATGACCAGGACTAAAACTCAGCATCTGACGAATAGCAGGCTCACGCGCTATGAGCAAGTCATTCTTGCTGCAGAGAACGTGACCCTCAGGAGATGCTCTGTTTTAAATCCTGCTACCTTAATGCCACTTCCAAATGATATCGAGGATGATGAAGAATGTACAGACCATGACTGCCTCGATGTGACTGAACTATGCACCAAACCAAGACCCGACATCGTAGATGAGCCACTGACTGACCCAGATGAAATTTTCTTTGTCGATGGCTCATGTGTAAGAGACGAAGTTGGGCAGTTAAGAGCAGCTTACGCTGTTTGTACAATTTCTGGAGTAGTGGAAGCTGGATGCCTGGAAGGAGTACACTCCGCTCAGGTAGCCGAGATTATTGCCCTAACGCGTGCTTGCCTGGCAAGCAGTCAAATCCGAGTTACCATATACACTGACAGTCAATATGGTTACGGGGTAGTTCATGATTACGGGCAGTTGTGGTCTCAAAGAGGTTTCATGACCTCTTCAGGCTCTCCCATTCGCAATGGAGAGTTTGTACGCCTATTGTTAGAGGCATTGCAGTGTCCAGCAGGTATTGCAGTTGTGAAATGCACCGCGCATACCAGGAACATGGACTTCGTGTCACAAGGCAATAGATATGCCGACGAAGTCGCACGGTATTGCGCGGAGACAGGATACTCTTTCACAGAGGTGGAGGTGGGTGGAATAAATGTAAGGACTGAATTAGCTATGATATTGGAAACTGTTGATACTTGGGACGAACTGAAGGAAATGCAAGAAAATGCTCCTGACTGTGAAAAAGAATCATGGCATAAGGCAGGATGTGTGGTGGGTGAGGCCCATTTCTGGGTTTCAGCAGATGGCAGAGCAGTGTTGCCCAATGAGATGGTGAGCCCAATGGCCCGACAATTACATGGTCCTGTCCACTTAGGAAGAGATGCTATGCTGAGAGTGTTTAGACAGACCTGGTACAACCCCAAGTTTAGAGTAGCAGCCGAAGCAGTGTGCCAGCGATGTGTGACGTGCCAGCAGTTGAATGTAGGGAAAAAGACACCAGTTGCACTGAGCCACATAGGGAGGGCAGGAGGTCCATTTAATCGAATGCAGATAGATTTCATCGAAATGCCAAGGTGCAGCCGCCTCCGTTATATCCTGGTGGTTGTTTGCGTTTTCTCTAGATGGGTTGAGGCATATCCTACACGCAGGTGCGACACCCTCACAGTAGCTAAGATATTGCTCAGGGAGCTTATCCCGCGCTTCGGGGTGCCGGCCTCTTTGGAATCAGATAGGGGAACGCATTTCAACAGCTCGCTTGTGAAAATGATTTGCGCAGCTTTAAATATTGATCAAAAGCTGCATTGCAGCTATCGACCAGAGGCTTCAGGAATTGTGGAGCAAATAAATGGTACCATCAAGGCTAGGATTGCGAAGGTGTGTTCATCAACATCCTTGAGTTGGCCTGATGCGTTGCCATTGGTCCTTATGAGCCTCCGTAGTACCCCGGATAGGAGAACTGGTTTGTCTCCTCATGAGGTACTGATGGGAAGAGCAATGAGGTTACCTTCTGTCCCAACTGCTGCATTGATTAGCATCACAGATGATATGATCCTGGACTATTGTAAGGGGCTGTCTGACGCCATTCATTCTGTGTCCCTTCAGGTGCAGGCTGCCGAGGTACCATCGTGCCAGGACCCTTGTCATGACCTGCTTCCTGGGGACTGGGTCCTGGTGAAGAAACACGTGAGAAGCAGCTGCTTGGATGTTCGTTGGCGTGGGCCCTTCCAGATCATCCTGACCACAAACACAGCCGTGAAAGTGGGAGGCCTGCCCAACTGGATCCACGCGTCGCACACGCGGAGAGTTCCAGCACCTCTGGAAGAAACAGCTCCTCTCTCGGATAGACGTCCAGCCGCGGACCGAGAAGCCACAGAGGGGGCTAGCCAAGCTGTAGAGGTGCCAGCGGAAGCAGGGAACGAATCTGACCGAGCAGAGGACGGTCAGTACAACAGCGAGACAGACGACGCTACTGAAGGAGAAGGTAGCTGGGAGTACGAGTCAGACGCTGACAGGTCTGGCAGGGAGCGTGAAAGAATAAGAAGAAGACGGAGTAGAAGGGTACGTGGAGAAGCTGATTGGCCGCAAAGAAGGAGCTCTAGCCTAAGGTCAACTCCGGAGAGAACCCTTCCTCCGATATCAGAAGACTCAGACCCCGAAGAAGGTGCTCAGGGCGCCGAAGCACCGGAGTTGAGGAGGTCAAGAAGAGTGCGTGTGCCTAACAGGAGATACTCCACCCCTGAGTGGACATACCTGGCGACAGATGGCTTCGAAACCAGTGACAGGGAGGATCAGAGCGGTGGTGGTGTCCAGTTCTGAGCCCATCGTAACAGTGGAGATAAGATTGTTAGTGCCCGGTGTCGAACAAGAAGGGTCACTGACATTTATGCTCCCCCGTCCTCCCCGCCTCAGCAAGATAAAGGACATGTTTCTCACAGAATTGCAATTCCCTGATTTTGGTTCAAAGATATCAGCCGCAGAAGAGCACAATCTTCGTTTGGAAATACTGAACTTTGCTGTCGAAGCTGCGGGCGAGCGCCTGATAGTGGATGCTTAAAAGACTTTGTAAATAAGCGAGAAGAAAAGAAGATTACCTAGCGCCCAGGAAGCAGAGAATCTTAGGGACTTTCCCTGAGTTGGTGGAGAAGGGCTAGGGTTGTCTATATTGAACTATAAAGAACTTTGCGGAGAAGGTTGTCAGCTTCCAGTTGTGTGGTTCTAAGGAAAAGGAGTAAAAGAGACTGTAAAGGAGAGAAAAAGAAAAGAACTTTGTGCTAAGGATAAGAGAGAACTACACTATCTGACAAAATGGAGGCCGGTACTCAGAACCGCAGAGCGAAATGCATAATAGGTACACTAATAGTAGGAGTGATAATACTAATAGCTCTAGTAGTGACAGTCTCCTATGTAAAGGGACGGGAGGAAGAGGCAAAGGTAACTGATGTGGCATCTGCAGAAGCGCTTACACCCACCATTACTGGTGAGAAAGGGGAAAGCACACACGAGAAAGCGTTATTGGCTGCAGAAGCCCGTAGATTACATGTAGATGAGTCCCAAGGTGACTTTAGGTCTAATGCTTACGCCAAATTACTGTATGAATATGTAGATGCCATGGAGGTCAAGGACTGCTATGTCTGCATGCAGTTGCCGGCATCTGTGGATGAAGGCATTCGTTATCATCACCTCCCGCTGACATATGGCATTACATGTAGCTTACTGCTTAGTATATTTTATGGGAGAGATAGTTTTGAATACTATTTCTCCAATTATGACTCAGTGTTACCAGAAGTCCCAAATTATAAGCAAATGAACAAATGGGACTACTGGAAGAGTGAAGACAGATTGGCCAAGTTCTTCATTCCTTGGATTACATTAGACACTTCACATGCCCGCAGAAATAACCTGACATGTAAGGTATCAGAGGTCGAGAAGAAGTTCATAGGGCAGGTGGATGATCGGAATAGGAGACAAAAGATTTTGAAAAAATCAGGGCAATGGAAAACGGATTGGACCGAAGAAGAAAAGGCACACAAGAGAAAGGGTAGTAGTGGTCCAATAGCTTTAGATAGAACGCAGAGAGGAAAGTTATGTCTCCATAGAGCCAAAACGTATTATGAAAATGTATACGTGGGAGAGGTTAGCTGTGAACATGCTTTCAATTTGGAGTACTACACAAAGGACTTCCTGAAGGGAATGCAAGCAATTCCAAATGTATATTTCGTATGTGGAAGAAATGCCTACGTGAAGCTACCTGATAATTGGTATGGCTCATGTTACTTGGCAATTATCTTCCCTAAAATATATCATGCCCAAGACTTAGAGATCATTGAGGGCAAGACATCATCGAGAGGTAGGAGGGATGTGAGTGCAGAAATGGTTGGAGATGTCTTTGGAGCTGTGTTCCCACTGCTGGGATTAGCCCTTAATGATGTTAAAATTAGACGGCTCGCAACAGTCGTCGACAGGTTGTCTGCCAGTACTGCTCAGTCCTTAACGCTGGTAGAAGGAGAGATGCAATCGATAAGGGCTATGGTTCTTCAGAACCGTCTTGCCTTAGATGTCCTATTAGCAAAGGAGGGCGGAGTCTGTAAGGCTTTGAAGGTCCAGGAATGTTGCACCTACATTCCAGACAATTCAAAACCCCTTGAAAAAGTTATTAGAAACATAACTGATATTCACAAGGAGATCGAAGACTTGAGCAGAGAAAATGTCTGGGAAAAGGTGGGCCAGGGGATAAGTGACGCAGGAGGTTGGCTCACCACCTTAGGCAAAAGCTTTGTGTGGAAAATACTGAAACCTATCATCATAATATTGATCTGTGGGATTGTGTTATGGGGATTGGTGAGGGTATTCAAATGGTACAGATCAAAAAGGTCAGAGAGAGCTCGGAATAAACAGCTGCAGAGATTGGCTGCCATACAAGATAGTCAATACCGAAGTCTGAGGGCTTTGGAAACACAGAAGCGAGTTATGCTAGCAATCACTGCAGTTTAAATGTTAATGATGACCCCGAGAGGTCATCAAAGGGGGGAACTGAGAGAGCGCAAACTGACCAAAATGTAGAAATGCATCACACTTACACGTAGTAAGCACAATTCATGAAGAGAAATGCCATGAGTGCTGATAGTAACTACATCTATATTCTGAAATTATGTAGTTAACTTAGAGAATGCATATAGAAGTGGAACTAATGAAGACATGAGTGCAATGTATAACTTTATTAGATGTGATTAATCATGGTCCATGTTAAATGTAGCTGCTAATAGGAAGATGGCGTGCTATGAGCACAGAAAGAGACAGGCCTCATGCATGGCCATGACAGAAGGAATCAGATTGGTATACCTTTTCATTTCTTGGACCGCACTCATGTTATGATTACATTATATTATTTAGAAGGACTATATTATATAGATGTGAGTTCTTTTATTAATTCACAATATGTGATACTATGTGATTTTATTCAACGTGAATATTCTTGAATCTATGTTGTGCAGTTGTCAAAATGTAAGATGGCATACAGAAACGTAGAACGTGGTAGGCCTCAGGGCCTGAGCAAGGCGGGAGAGGGAAGGCGACTGAAATATACAATGTGGATTGCACTAATGTTTAGAATTAATGAGTAGGTTTTTGATTTACAGATGTGTTTACTTAATCAGTAGAGTAAGAGTATTAACATGCTGACAATTAAAGAAGAAGTCGAATATTATAAAACTGTTGTAGGGCTGGCAAGCTTTAAATGTTGATTTACACGTATTAGTCTGGAAAGGGGAATGTTGTGACGCAGGTGGAAAACCATAAGATTTGGGACTTGGCTCCAAGTGTCGGTCTGGAAGAGAAAAGGGGGTATTCAAGTATTAAAATAATGAATAGAAACTTGTTCTTGAAATGGACCAGACATGTAGGAGGGTTCCGGAATGTTTAAGGGGTATCAGCGGGCCGGAGACGAGTCTGAGAAGCAAGGTCGACTCTAACCGCAGGGCCTCATCATGGAAACAGCCAGAAGCTACACCACGTGAGGGGCGTCTCACGAGGGGCGTCCGAAATGTTGATGTGTTTTTGTATTAGGGACAGCACCCCTGGGTGGAGTTAGAGCAGACGCCTGAGGACCCTTTAGAGAGCGGATGGGTAGGCAGAGAGGGGTCATGACTGGAGAACTATAGGTTTTCACCCAGAGTTCGAGAGTGGGTGACTTCCTTTGGGAGTCATTCACTGCTGACACCTTTGATAGGTTGAGACTTGGTTAAGTAGGGATACCATCTAGTGCAGGGTAGGGAAAGCCTAACCTGTATTTTCCTTCCGCCTGTAATGAGCGATAGATTTCAATACGTGTCTATGCTAACGGCACTATTGTTTTTAGAACTGGTATTGATAGTTTCCGTTGTTCGTCTGAGGGCTTTCAGAGAACACGTGTATGTAGTTGGGCCCGTGTATTTGGTGAATCTCATCTTGAGATGCTTGTACTTACAACTTATAATAAACCTTTGAAAGCTAGAAGTTGTTCGTGATCCTTTGAAGCAGAGTCCTTTACTGGGGGAACTAACTTGATAAAGATCCACTTTATTTCTCAATGACAGGCAATAAAGATTCAGTCGACCAGATCGGGGGTTTAGATCGATAGTGATAAGGTATTGATCAAAATCTCAGCCCCATCAGTTCTCTTATCATCATGGTACCTCCATCTATAATGAATCTTCTCGTTAGCGTTTATTTATTTATTTGTATTCCACATGCGTACACCTGTTTACTGTATTATCTTCCTTTTCGGTTTTTTTGGTTTCCCAATTGATGTTAATACTACCCTTTTGTCCTTTCTTCCTGCTTATTGTAAAGCGCTCTGATATCTTCGGGATTTTATTTGCGCTACATAAAACTTTATAAACAAACAAATATATACTTTTTTTTAGTTATATTTAGCAAGAACCCGAAAAGACACAAAGTCGTCAGAACTACGCAATGCTGCCATCTGGTGGTCAATGTGTACACCTACCACGCTTATATTCTGTTGCTGAGTTATGCTTCTGCCAATATATTTTGTTTATTCTTTCTGTTTTCTTTATATTTCACGACCACCAACGAAAGTATCAGTCAGCTTTACATGAGATGTCGCAGGTATTTCTCAAATGTATTCGCCGTGCTCATTCCTGAGCTGCCTCTTCCCTTCTTGGTAAAGTAGTGCTGCTAAATATTTTTGGGAGCCGAGTATAATTAATAAAAATATGCCCAGCTGAAAGGTTATGTAGAAGAGGCACTTTGAGGCAGTCTAATGGCGGCGTTGAGGGCTCTGCGTGCACGAACATGGCATAATGATTTCTTATTTATCTCGTCCCCTCCATCTCACTCTCCTATCCCTTCCTTTCCGCCTTAGTTCCCTTTAGCTGTAAGGTCAGCGCAAATATCAGGATGATCAAGAAGGGCCTCTTTAAGAGTTCGGCAGCAGGGGCGGCCTTAGGCATGTGCAAGCTGTGAACCTGCACAGGGCCACCAAACCCCAGGGGCCACCACGCCAATATATATCCTTAATGTAATAATTCTCTGAGGATGGATACATATTTGCGTGGCGGCCCCTGGCAGGGATCTTGTGGCCTCCAGCTCTGTTCCACTTCCAAACACCATTCCCCCCCCCCCGCCCCTTCACTGGCCTCCACGCTCCACCCCGTCCGAGCCCTCTCTTCCGGGGCCCCCTACCTTCGCTCCCTGCCCAGGGCCCATGAGCCTGGAGCCGCCCCTGTCGGCGGACAGGGTACTCTGTCATCAAGGCAACAGAGCATCCTGTCCGCCAATTGCTTGGTCCGCCTGCCTCTTTTAGAGATTGGTGGAACTTAAGTTTTCTGTCGACAGAGTTCCTTAAGTCTTCCTCCAAGCCCCGATGGAGTGGGAGTCGTTGGAGGAAGAACATTACACCACCCACCCTGTTTAGGGTGGATGGTGTCATTTAATTTTGTTTCTGTCTGTCACCACTGGGAATAACCTGGCGGTAAGGGACCATAAGACACAATAATGACCCCCACAAATTGAGAACAGCTCCCTTCCATGGTGTGGTAGGTCATTACTCCCTTCCCCTCACCACTGTGCCTAATCCTAATGCGTTGCTTATACCCGCATGCACCCTTATGCCCTACTATGTAATGTTTGCCTAATTATAATGTTTGGCTTATTTCGTTTTGCATCTCCATGTTCTGCTACGCAATGCAACTTTTGTCCCCTATGTTTGTAAAGCGCTCTGATATCCCGGGGTCTAGCTAGCGCTATATAAAACATATAAATAAATAATAAATAAATAACTTACTTTTGTTGTTGTTCAGAACCAGACTTCTATTCTGGAAGTTTGTTTGTGAAAAATAAAAAGCTTGGAAAGTTTGGTGAACAGCCATAGAATGTGTCGGAGGAGGTCCCCCAACCTTTGTACATTGACAGGAACTGCTGTGATGGAAGTTCCTTTCCATGTACAGAGATGACTACTGTCCCAGCAGTCATCTCAAAATTTCATGGACGTCGGTAGTCTGTCCGGTGGTGGAGGTGATGCCCATCTGTTAAACCTTAAATCAGGCCTGCTGCTTCTGTCGGCCAACGGCCGTCGCAAGCACTACCTCAGTAGTGCTGTGCAGGTCCGATGGCCGAAGTGGCCCGCCCGCTTAATAGAACGTTCCGCACCGGCGCGGAAAGTTCAAAGCAGCAAACGGGTCAAATCCAGTAAACGGAGTCTCACTCCGACTGACAGACAGATTGCACTTTTTCAATACTGACTGAATCCCAGAGCATATTGATGAAGTAAACCCCCCAGTGCATGCTCTCCCACTACTGATAACCTTAGTAAGGATTGATGCAACACCTATTCACAGTACACACTGTTGCACTGCTGAGGTCATGGGCCATGTTAGAAACTGCCTCCCTCTTTATGATTTGACTCCATTATCCACTGTCTCATATTATTGCACTACTGATGATATAAGCCTCAGTTCACGTTGTCTTGTTGTTGACATAACTCCACTAGGCAATGTTTTACTGCCTGACCCAGTCACACACTGTCACAGTGCGGGTGACTTAGGCCCAAGTGCACGCTGTCTCACTACTAATGTATAATATTACTACACACTGTATCACTATTGATTGTTTAAACTCTGGTCCATGCTTTCTCAATACTGATGACATACACAGCAGTGCACGTTTTTTTTCTACTGACTTAACCTCATGAAATAACATGTCAGTCCCAACGACAAAACACCAGTACACGCTGTCTCGCTATGGTGACTTATGCCTAGTAAGCACTGTCTAGAAAGCTAACCCCACTACAGTACACACTGTCTCACTACTGATGGCATAAACCACAGGACACAGTTTATTGTTACTGATGACATACCTTCAGTATAAATATTGTGGCTACTGAGGAGTTTAAAAAAAACTTTTTATTGATTTTACACAAACAATGGCTAATGTATATGCAGTAAACACTTAAGGACATACACATGCCTGTCTCCTTTCTCACCTGAACCCCTTCCTGCCCAAGTGGCGCATATCATCAATCTTGGATGCTCTTAGCACCTCTGCCAGCACGGTCCATCTTGGTGCTCCCTCGATGGGAGATGGCTCTATGGCGAGGTCTCTCCACCCAAAGGGTCATCGGAGCTGTCCGTCAGTCTGTGGTAAGCTCTCCATTGCCCTCAAACTTTTTTTCAAATTTCCTGGGACAGCTTTCGTACACCACTCTTTCGAGTTCATACATCTATTCATTCCCTCTTACCATTTATCTCTAGTGGGAGTGCATTCCCTTCCCCACAGCCTGGACACATCTCTTTTAGCTACAACAAAGCCCAGTATACAAAACAGTAGTTTCTTCCTTGGGATGTTTACAACATTGGGTGTGCCTAGAATAAGCAGTTGATTGGTTTACGGAATGCTACCAAGGATTTATCGCGCACAGACATTTTCATGAGGTAACCCCAGTGTGCATTAAATTACCTTTTTGGTCAATTCCTGGCGTATGAGCAGCAGGTTACTATTTCCCATATTTAGAAAACACGTTTTTTGTTGTTTTTTTAAATAATATTTTTATTGATTTGAAATCAGGGCAAAATTACATTCATCAAAGATTCATTACTGGCTGCTATCACATTAGATCAATAAGGCAACCTTTCATCATGTCATACCCATAGAGGTATACAAGGAAGCCCATAAACATGACCCCCTCCCACAACCCCCTACGACATTATCGCCCCTTCACGGGGAGAAAACATGTTTTTAAATAGTAGCAGTTCATAAAGGCCATAAAGGTCATGCTGTTGGAAGTTGGACCTACAAAATTCCCTACTTACAGAGGAGTTCTGGCATGGCATTTGTTGTCACAGTTTGGCACTAAAATAGTGCACAATCATTAAGTAATGCTCAATCAATCTTGAACTAGGACCCCTGAGGCGGAAGCCGGGAGTTTAGGGCTCTCATTTTAAAAATTATCACTGTTTATTTTATTTAGCGCAGATTTCCTCCTGATTTCACACAATTGTATTTGTGCTGTTTTAATCACCCCCCCCCCCCCCTTGCCGCATCTTACCTCCAGAGTCTCCTGTGACCTCAGGGAGCAGATTTCGGGCTCCTGTTGATCATCGGCCTCATTCCCTCCCGGCGCAGACTTCGGGCGCCATCTTGGGGGAGGACGAGAACAGCGCTCTAGTGTTTGGGCGATTTGGGCCTAGACACTATAAAAAGAGCACGCAAATACCTGTCCATTACTTGAACTAGGACTCCTGAGGCGGAAGCCGGGAGTTTAGGGCTCTCATTTTAAAAATTATCACTGTTTATTTTATTTAGCGCCGATTACCTCCTGATTTCACACAATTGTATTTGTGCTGTTTTAATCAACCCCCCCTTGCCTCATCTTGCCGCATCTTACCTCCAGAGTCTCCTGTGACCTCAGGGAGCAGATTTCGGGCTCCTGTTGATCATCGGCCTCATTCCCTCCAGGCGCAGACTACGGGCGCCATCTTGGGGGAGGACGAGGACAGCGCTCTAGTGTCTGGGCGATTTGGGCCTAGACACTATAAAAAGAGCACGCAAATACCTGTCCATTACTTGAACTAGGACTCCGGAGGCGGAAGCCGGGAGTTTAGGGCTCTCATTTTAAAAATGATCACTGTTTATTTTATTTAGCGCCGATTACCTCCTGATTTCACACAATTGTATTTGTGCTGTTTTAATCAACCCCCCCTTGCCTCATCTTGCCGCATCTTACCCCAGAGTCTCCTGTGACCTCAGGGAGCAGATTTCGGGCTCTTGTTGATCATCGGCCTCATTCCCTCCAGGCGCAGACTTCGGGTGCCATCTTGGAGGAGGACGAGGACAGCGCTCTAGTGTTTGGGCGATTTGGGCCTAGACACTATAAAATGAACACCCCTTCCCGTACGCGCAGCGGGCGGGCGCAGCGGGTGCGCCAGAGGCAGGCCTGTCTGTGCCCGTCCGTGGGTGGCCGGGGCCAGGGGCACTAACCCCTGCTCGAATTCCTTCAGACTCCCCAAGAGTGATCACATACTCTAAAGAGCAGCTAGAAAGCCTCTGTCCACCTACCAGGATAACATGCAGGTACTCACTGAAAGCTGAAATGATGCCCCTAAGCTGTAGGACCTGCTCTCAAAATCCCAAGAACAGAAATGATTTCGAACATAAGATGAAGTCTCTGACTATGTTCCAGATCAACTGTTGTTCGCTTAGAAAACACAAATTCGAAATATTTGACCTTATAACAGAACAACAACCGGAAGTTCTTTTTACGACAGAGACGTGGCTAGATGAGGAGTCCACCCCAGATATTCTAGAGGGTCTACCCCAAGATTATGGCATACTAAAATTGGACCGAGATAAACAAAGGGGAGGGGGTATTGCTATTATCCATAAACTCGAACTGACATGCACCCTGGAAGCGGTTACGATTAAGGATAGTGAAGCAGCTTTCTTTGCGATTAAATACAGGCCTAATATAACCTTCAATGGCTACCTAATCTACCGGCCGCCGGGAGGGTCCACAAATTTTATAGGCAGCCTGACAGAGGTAATTGCACAATCTGCTCTGCGTTACAATAAACTTCTTATCCTAGGGGATCTAAACCTCCATCTTGAAGATGAAAATAATAAGGATGCCCTAGGATTACTTGCATCCTTAGAAATGTTTAATCTTAATTACAATCCCTAAAATCTACCCATAAGGCGGGTCACCGCCTTGATCCGATCTTTGCTAACTGGGAGGGATTGGTGGTCCAACCTCCTATCCAGGTACTATGGTCAGACCACTTTTTGATTAAATTTACAATCCCAGGAGGGCCCAAACAACCCCAACAAACCAAGCAGATGACATCTAAGTGCAGACAATGGGGGAAACTTAAACAAGATGATTTAGAACTCGCCCTTAAGGCAGGTAGCCCCCCATTGAAAGAAAGTGTAGAGGAAGCCTGGACGGATTACCAGAATTGGCTAACAAGAGCGTTGGACGCAGCTGCACCATGGACAACCAAGTCGCCTGTAAGAGGTTCTAAATTGGCACAATGGTTTGACGCTGACTTAAAAGCTATCAAATCAAAGTGCAAAAAGCTAGAGCGCATCTGGCGCAGTAAATATGATGAAACAGCCAAACTTAACTACAAAAATAGTATAAAGAACTATCATAGGAGGAATAGAATAGCCAAAAGAAACTTTCTAAACAAAAGAATTGAATCAGCTGATAATTCTACCAAGGAACTCTTTGTTATCTACAGAGAACTCACTTAATCTGATAGGACTATAGCCCCAGATACACACTCTACAGCAACTTGCGAAGCGATTGCTGACTTCTTCGTTCAAAAAGTTGAGAATATCTACAAAACCTTTCCGAAGGTCACGGATGGTCCGATTACTAACCATGCCACTAATACTGAACCGACAAATACTTGTCACCTAAACCATTTTACAGTGCCAGATAATACTGAGTTGCTGAGAATCATTCATAGTATCCAATCAGGCTCCCCCAAAGACGTAGCTCTCCCCAAGATCTTCAGAAACCAGGCTGAACTTCTTGTAAATCATATAAGCCATATGGCTAAATTATCTTTCCAGACGAGCCACGTACCACAAGACTGGAAAACAGCGCAGGTTATCCCTGTCAAGAAAAAGGCCAATCTCAGTATAACTCAACTGGACAACTATCGTCCTATATCGCTCCTACCCTTCTGCGCTAAGGTGGTGGAAAAGATAGTCAATGCCCAGCTGATAAAGCACTTAGAAGAGGGTCATCATCTCCACTCCTCGCAGTCAGGATTCAGAGCGTATCATTCTACCGAATCAGCTCTTCTCTTTTCCACGGAGCTATTAAGAGGTAGAGTAGATGAGGGGATGACAGCTGCGCTCCTCCTATTAGATCTGAGCGCGGCATTTGATACCGTCTCTCATCCCCTACTACTCTCGCGTCTTAGCGAGGTTGGAATTGTAGGCCTAGCTCACGAATGGATGCATGCATTCCTAGCAAATAGGCATTTCCAAGTCCACTGCCCTCCTTTCAAATTGGAAGTACGAGCACTCAATCTTGAGCCCTACACTATTCAATCGTTATATGGCACCCCTGGCCGAGATAGTCGAGGCGTATGGGGTCGAGAAAGTGTCATACACGGATGACACTCAGCTGGTAGTGACACTCTCTCGACTGCCCGAGGAAGCCTCGACTAGTTTCTCGGCATGCCTCGGTGATCTAGCTAGATGGATGAATACCAACTGTCTGTGCCTTAACGCAAATAAAAAAAAGCTTCTCGTGTTTGGGAAGACTCCGTCCATCTGGTCGTCTGCATGGTGGCCATTAGAACTCAGTGACATTCCAAAGCCCTCAGAGCAGGTGAAAAACTTAGGGGTCAGATTAGACTCAACTCTGTCCTTCGAACACCACACCAGAGTGATTGCAGGCAAATGTTACGGGATCCTTAAGACTCTACGTAAGACCCTGGACTTCCTCTCTGCAACTAGTAGGAAAACTCTGATCCATGCTCTGGTAACACCCCATCTTGATTACAGTAACTCACTGTACATGGGTCTGAGCAAAATATTTCTTCAGCGTCTGCAATGCGTGCAAAACACAGCTGCTAGATTGGCACTTAACTTATCTAGAAAGTCCTCAGGGAAACGTGCCTTAGCCACCCTTCACTGGCTGCCCATACGAGAGCGCATTGTATTCAAAACAATGTGCCTGACTCACCGCATTGCCCAAGAAAAAGGACCAATATACCTCCAAAAATTACTGACCAAGTATCAACCCAAACGGCATTTAAGATCTCAAGGCTGTATGCTTTTTCAAGTGCCCAGAATCTACCGGGCACGTATGGGCGGCTGGTCTTTCAAATACTTGGCCAGTAAACAATGGAACTCATTACCCATTGAACTCAGGCTGGAGCCATCAGAGAAAATCTTCCGTCAAAAACTAAAAACCTATCTGTTTCCGAAGCTATGAGCCCCCTTCTTTGCTTCCTATCCGTCTAATCCTCTTCTCTCCCGGTAACAGTCCAGTCATTTGTTCACAGAGCGCGGGGACTCACTGTTTCTAGTGTATCCAGGCGCTATATAAGATGCTTTTATTATTATTATTATTATTATTATTATTATTATTATTATTATTATTATCAATCAGTCATTTATAAAGTGCGGAAAATCACCTGTGAGGGTGTCAAGGTGCTGTAGAGTTAGACTGCTGCATGGTGGTCTTCAATCAAACATCCAGCTCTTGAGTTCTTTCCTGAATCGCTGTAGTGGTGGTGCGGTCCTGAGATGAGGGGAAGCTTGCTCGATGTCCTGGCCACTAGGTGCGAAAAAGAATGCCCTCTGCTATGGTTCGGCTGATCCGGGGGAAGTCTGCGAGGAAGATGGAGGTACATCGGAGGTGTTTGGTCAGTTGTGGAAGTTCAGGTATTTGTTGAGGTATGCTGGTCCTTTGTTGTGTAGGGCTTTGTAGGTGTGTGTCAGTATCTTGCTGAACTGTGGCAGGGAACGTTTGCCAAAGCGGATGGCTATTATAGTATTGCATGTTGAAAATCAGCTAAATCCACCATCTGCATCTGCTAAACGATCAAAAAATACTTTTAAGCCATTGATCACACCCTGAGGACTGCTGGTCTGATTTCTTGTATTCGTCACAGCATCCAAAATCAAACCTCAGGTATAGCTTTGATGTCTATCGCCAAACAAGGATTCGCTTTATGTTATTTGAGGAATAGCTCTGCTTTGTGAGGTCTATGCCTTAGAAGGTTTGTCGATATGTTGTCCCAGGCTGACCTGTGCCTTAGCTATGCTGTCCCAAGCTGACAGCTTTGTAACCTGAGGTGTATCTCGTCTTCAGTGTCTCCTGTTGGAAAGCTCCTCCTCTCTAAAGCTACGGCTTGTCGGCCACCGTACCCTAAGGTATGGCTCAGGCCTTTGCTGATGCTGACTATTCATTTACCCAAAACGCTGTGTGCAGAAATTTACATATAAGCAACCACTTCGTGAACTTTGGTTTCCATATATTGGACCTACCATTCACAATCTAGACATTCTAATAGAAGATAAAACAGAGAGTTCCCTTGAACGTAATTGAATAGGAAAAGCCGGAGGGTCAAGAGAAAAACACAATTACAAGTGAATATAAAGAATTCTTACAATTTATTGAAAATACAAATGTTAAAAGAAGAGTGGTCCAAATAGAACCCACTCTACATAGGTAAAATAATAAAAGGTTTTTTGACATTCAATATTGGCCAGCAAGATTGATTCACAAAGACAGAAAGGACTGTAAGACATGGAATTTGTACAATACTGGTTGTATATTCGGACTCTATTATGAACACCTAAGCTCTGTACACTATAATACAGTATATCAGCAGAGATGTCGAGATCATGAATTATACTGGGTGAAACGTCGACGCGTTTCGGTGGTTTTCCAAAGTTTTGTCCACCTTTATCAAGACACGATTTAGTTTCTGTCGAGGTTTTGGGGTCAATATAATTGCCCTTGAAGTCCGTATACAAGGGTTGATTTGGATTTCTATCTTATACTGCTCTTCTTTGCAATATTAAAATCCAGAGGCGCCTAAGTCTTCCATGGAAGATACCCATATCAGCAAACATACTTGCGGTATCCAAGTCTCCTTATTGTTCTTTTGGCCCGATCAATCTTGGCCGCACTGCTAAGGGGCAACTTTTGCGCCAAAATTTTAGTCCTGATGATGGTCTTATAGACAACAGCACTCAAGACCGAAACATCGACCAAATCATCATCTCCAAAGTAAAACATCGCTTCAAGAGTATACCTTTGTTCATGAATGGACTCGGTTACATTGTACTAAAGAAAAGAGTTGATGAACTGTTATATACTGATCTGTTGATTTATGCATACATCTGTCCATAATTGTTTTGCTCACATTTATCTGTTTTTGATTTCCCAGTGCAACACTTTTTTTGATTAACTCAATATAAATACCTGTTAAGATATAATTATTCTTCTGTGTGTTTCTTTTATCCTTTTGCTTTTGTCATTGAATGTTTCCCTTATTGAAAGAAATTGTGCCGTTATCCTATGGATACATTCTAGTTAGATTCCTGAGAACTAACTTCATTGACTGATGCCAGTAAATCAATTCAACTAAGTAAACAAACTAAATCCCTTGTAGCATTCCCTTACTTTTAATTGCTCATTGCCCATACCTACAAGGGTCAATTGGGTTACCCATTACCTCTTTATGATCTCAGGCCTCCAGCAGTTAGGTCCTCGAATCCTGCTGCCGGAGACTCAGGCTTGTGAGATAGCCCTTCATCCTGAGGCCTGTGTTTACACGTTATGTATCAGCTGAGAGACAGCTCTGCTAGCTGAGGTCTGAACCTACAAATGCTGAAGGCTGGAAAAGTCTTTAAGTTGTTTGTCACCTAAGGGATGGCTCAGCTGTCTAAAGCAAAAACCTGCTGGAGCTCTATAACCCCAGCGATAGCTCTGCTGTCTTTACCGAAACCTACTATTTCTACGTCACCTGAAGTATAGCTCTGCTGTGTGGATCATGAGACCGTGTGTTCAGTGAAACCTTGGGTGCAGTTCTGCTGCCTAAAAGTTAACTTTGTACAAGCTGTGCAACGTGTAGTAGTATAGCGCTAACTTGGACACCTATAGTGTCTGTGTAGCCTGTGTGACACCTCTGCTGTGTGATGCTTGGATCTGTAGCATTGCTTTGATGTCGGAAGATGCCCTGTTAAAGCACATGCATTAGCCCCGCTGTTTAGTGGCATCTTCTTCCATCAGCATGCTTGGGTGATTACCCTCCTGTCCATTGGAAGAATGTTCGGTTTTACTTTACTGAGAAGTCGGATTTCATGCTAACAGTTTAACACCGTTTACAGGGAGCAACTTAGCATGTGATGGCTGACTTTGCAGGAAGTACAAAAAGAAACTTGATCTTCAAAAGCATTTATTTGCACAAACGTGCCTGCTGTGCACGTTAAAGCTGTTAAAAAGAAACCAATCTTACATTACATATGCAAAAAATTAAACATCAATTTTACTGCCATGTCAGAAATATCTGAAAAAAAACACTAATCATTGCACGTATAATGCCACCATTCACACCTGCCATTTTAAGAAATACCACTACGTGTAGTTTTGAGGATTCCCATTACAAACATGGGCTGAACAGCAAACATAAAAGTGATGTTGGCCTTAAACAGTACAGGTTACATGTGTCACACACACATGATTAACTTGTCAGTACGTTTTCCTTCTTTGCATTTTTATAGTTTTTGTTTTGCTCTTGTAGATATCTGTTCCCTACTTCCAAAACGTGTATTGCTCTGCTCAGCCATGCTCAGAACACATTCTAATTTCACCCACCTCATAAAAACAGGCCCCACAAACACACAAAAATGCCTTGTAGTAAACAAAGCCTCCATTATGTATCCTGCCCCGACCCACTGGTGAATAGAATAAAATATGTATTGGTCCACCAGGAGGTAGTCTTACCATTTTCTTTCTCCTCCGCACGCATCTTAATTTTTTTACTCACCCTCACCTATTCCTCAGGAGCTTCTCTCTTTGGAGGGTTGAAGCCCACACCAAAACCCACGTGTATTTTGCGTGAGAAGGGGCCTGATGATGAAGCATGCCACTGCGGCTTGTATGTAAAACAACTAAACAGTTTAGAACATGAAGAAATACTCAGAACCCACAGCAGTAGCCCTTCGTTTGCTGCTGCTCATGCACTGCTATATTCTATGCCAGATGGTTCTGTGGTTTCATTTATGTTCCGGAATGTGGATTTGATTTGAGTCCTTCTTCATGCTTGGTGGATGGATTTCGTTTTGGACAAGAGTGTTTAGGCCTCACCTGCTGATAGCCCATGCAGTGTCGCTACACGGGTTCCGAAGTAGCGTGCTACACACAGATAAAGCGCTTCAACACCCCATCAGGGGTAGCAAGCGCTATATAAATGCTTACCATTTTCCCTTCTCTATCCCTCCACTATCCTTCTGAATCCAAATAACTGACTAACATATACACCACTCAAATTACTTTCATATTTTCATTATACTAATTCACCACAAATCCTTTCTGGGTTCCGAAGTAGCTTGCTACTCATCAAAAAAGCGCTTCAACACCCTATCATGGGTAGCAAGAACTGTATAAATGCAAACCTTTTCCCCTCTTCTATCCCTCCGCTATTTGCTCAATCCAAATAACTGACCAACATATCCACCACTCAAATGACTTTCATATTTTTACTACACTAATTCACCACTAATCCTTTCTGGGTTATGGAGTAGCATGCTACTTGCCAAAAAAGCGCTTCAACTCCCCTTCAGAGGTAGTAAGCACTATATAAATGCAATTACAATACAATGCAATATAATACAAGGGATACTGTTTTCTATAAGGGGCTTGGAGCTCAATCATTGCTTATCATTCGTTGGCTTCATTGTCATTCTTCTTTGCTGCTTCCTCATTGGCCAGCACATGCCGGCTGTACTCCCACTTCTTTTGTGTGTAGCATAAACCAACTACTGACTGATTTAGCTTGATTAGTGTCCTTTCACTACCCATCCACTGCTCGCACTGTGATTCAGGTACTGTTTTCTTTATTTGCTTCTTCCCCTCCCACCCCCACCTATTATCCATGTTGCTTCTTCTGCCACTTCATATTGCTTCTTCCCCTCCCAACTCCCTGCTCTGTGTTGCTTTTTACCTTCCCAACCCCAGCTCCATGTTGCTTCTTCCCCTTCCACCCCTCTCGCTACATGTTACTTCTTCCCCTTCTATACCATACTCCTGTTGCTTCTTACCCTGCTACCCCAGTGATCCTGTTTCTTTTTTCCTTTTGGTCCTTCCCTCTTGACCCCTCCCCTCAGTCTATGCATTGCTTCATCCCCCCCACCCACAACCTCCCATTGTCTGTGATGCCTTCCCCCATCTGCCAAAATAGCCATACAGGTGTACAGCATGGGTGAAAGACATTGGCAAATCCAATTGCTCTCACATAGGAGAGACCTATTGGCTTTGCCAATGTTTGTTTTCCTCCTGAAACGGCACCACATATTTTTAACACTCATTATTATAGAATATTTATTTGACATCTAGACATGTTTGTTTATTTGGAATCTGAATTGCGGGCTGTTTTTTTTGTTGTAAAGGCGCCACACTAAATTTAAGATGGTTTTATTACCATTGGTTAGTGTTTGGGTATTTGAGTCAGGCTTTCGAGCTCCCTACTCGTGGTGCTGTTTTCTCCTTACTTGGAGCAACGGCGCAAGATAGTTCAGTGCCACATCTGATGCTGTTGGTGCTTGTGTGTGTGTGAGTTGGTGCACTGATGCGCAGAGAATCTTTTGGCCAGCGTGCACATAGGTGTTCTGGAACGCACACCAGCCATTTTGGTTCATTGGCCAAACATGCATTAAAGAAAATTTAATAATGGGCGGACATTAATGCTGCCTTCGGATTCGTTAATAGGCTTGTTAGTCCCTCCTAAGTGCGACCTGGTCTTCATTTGCACCTTCTTTCACTTCAGTTGTTACATGGGACCTGTTATTAAGTCTGTGAGCCCTATTTACTTTATTGAGTTTCTGTTACTGCAGGCCGGACATGTGCTGCTTCAGTTGGACCCGCTTGTGTTTTTTTAAGCATCAGGGCCACCCTCGTAACACGGGCGCCTGCTTTCAATCACTTTAACCTGGCATTATCTTGTGTCTGTTTAAACTCCCCCCAAGTAAAATGGATTTAGAAATTATTCGCGAATTGTCATGGGAATTCCAGGTAGCACATAATCCTTTGCTAATGGAGTGAAGCTGACAACCGCACATATGTGTTACATGCCATCTGTACTAAAGCCACCTGATGGGTTGTTTTCAAAAGCCTGTTCTATTAATAATAACAACAACACCACTACCACCAATGCCACCACTACCACTGCCAATACCACCTCCAATACCACTGCCAATACCACCACCACCATCAATACCACAACAATCAACACCACAATACCACCACCAATACCACTAACACCACCACCAATACCGCCACCACCACCAATACCACCGCCTCCACCAATACCACACCACCACCAATACCACCACTAATATAGCCATAAATATCAATACCGCCTCCTCCAACACCACCAATACCATCACCACCAATACCACCATCACCACTAATACTACCACCAATACCACAGCCACCAATACCACCTCCACCAATGCCAATACCACCACCACCAATACCACCACCACCACTAATACCACCATCAATACCACCACCAATACCACCACCAATACCACCACCACCATCTATACCACCACTACCAGTACAATACCATCAACACCATTACCACCACCCCAAATACCACCACAAATACCACCACTAATACCACCACTAATACCACCACCACCAATACCACTGACACCAATAGAACCACCACCACCAATACCACCACCACCACCAATACCACCACCAATACCACCTCCAATACCACCACCACCATCAACACCACCACCTCCACCACCACCAACACCACCACCAATACACCCACCTCCACCAATATCACCACCACCACCAATATCACCACCAATACCACCACCACCAATACCACAGCCATCACCAATACCACCACTAATACCACCAATATCACCACCACCAATAACATTGCCATCAAAATCACCACCACCAATACCACCACCACCACCAATACCACCACCACCACCAATACCACTGCCACCAATACCAATACCACCACCACCAATACCACCACCACCACCAATACCAATACCACCACCACCAATACCACCACCACCAATACCATCAATACCACCAATACCACAGATCCCAGCACCACCAATACCACCACCACCACCAGTACCACCAAAACCACCACCACCAATACCAATACCACCACCACCAATACTAATACCACCAATACCAGTACCACCACCTCAGCGCCTCACGCTCACTAGTAATAGCAGGGGCACTGTACGAGGCCGAAGCTGCAGCCAAGACCATCCATCCATGTCTGCCATAAAGCACAGCCCACCCTGCACCAGGAGGTGAAGGCAGGGCCCTACTATAGCTGGAGTGTTTTTTGTCAGGCCAAAGATAGTAATGACATTATGCAATGCCACACTGCCACTCAAATCACGGAGAGGGCAGGAAATAGCCCCCCACCCCACCACTCTTCCTCCTGAGCCGTGACAGTGTAATCATAGAGCTAAAGGTGTTGGAGCATTTAGTTAGTGTTTATAGCTTGGACCATATGTAACTCTCACTTCACACTTTGTGTCTGTGTAATTTACATCACTTACACATCATCTTCATGGCACTAATTATCACTACTATAAAGACGTCGCAGGTCAGTCTCTTCTTCTGATATTTACAATCTAACAAGTGACCGAGAAGGCCCTTTATTGCAATGCAATAGGTCTCGCATTTGTGATAGTTTAAGCTATTAGTATTGTAAATGACAATGCCTTTTATTTACGTTTTAAAACCCAAAACATAAATAAAAGGCATTTTCATTTACAATGTCAATAGCTCAAACTTGTGTGAATGTGAGACCTATTATTTTGCAAATGCTTGTTAAGAAATGGTGTTCCTTTCTGGTGTTTTGACTGATAAACAGAACAGACCTAGGGCCAGATGTAGGTAAATCACATTTACCGATTTTGAAATACAGAATATTACCGAATTTTACCGATTCGGTATTTCAAAATCGGTAAATGGGATGTAGGTACCAACATCTGGATTTATTACCGATTCCTTAAAAATTCGGTATTTACCGATTCGGTAAATACCGAATCGGTATTTGCTATTGAATCCTATGGGCCTTGAAGCCCATAGGATTCAATTCAAATACCGATTCGGTATTTACCGAATCAGTAAATACCGAATTTGTCAAGGGTGCAGGGGGTGTCACTTTGACAACCCTCTAGCACCCCCAAAACGGGCATGTGTGCAATGTGGCACACAGACATGCCCTAAGGGCACGTCTGTCTGTCACATGGCACATGTGTACATGCACATCTGTGCATGTACACAGGAATCGGTATTTTACCATGGATTTGTATTCCATGGTAAAATACCGATTCTGAAAGCCATGTGCCAATGGAAAATTGGCTACCCACCATTTCAATCTTGCATTTTCGGTAAAATTACCGAATCGGTAAAATTACCGAAAATGCAACATTTAAGGGCCCCTACATGTCAATGGCCATTTACCTGTCGGTAACGGCCGAATTCGGCCGTTACCGATCGGTAAATGGCTATTTTCGGGCACCTACATCTGACCCCTAGTTGTCTGATTTTGAACGTGATAATGGAATGGAGCAGAAAGTACAAGGGCTGGTGGATAAGGGTTTTGTTTCATGGCCTGCACATTTGGGTAAGCAAACAGATGTGTGTGTGGGGAGATTATGCTGGCAATAAAGGTTGAGGTCCGAATTAGATTGTGAGGAAGAGAAAGTTTGGTCATTAGTCAAAATACAGTAAAAAGTAAGGAAAGGAGTCACGGAAGGGAGAAAACTGGTTCAAATGAGGAAGCACATTTATGAAAGATTATCTTTATGAAAGGACATAATGGCCCTAATGTAAGGAGGAGAAAGTTGTTTAAAATGGAGCAGGGGGGAGAAGTACTATGAAAGCCAAGTACAGGAGCTACAAAGCAATAACATGTGACGAGTCTACAAGCAGTGGAGATGTGGGACTTAATTGTTCCTCAGGTTAGATTTTATTCCAGATAAGGATGAGAGCAGTCTTAAGATATATAGACTAGAGAAAGGAGCAAAGGAGTAGATTCAAGCTCTATTGGATCCATATGGTGAATTTAAGTGTGATCCATTGTATGTACTGCATCCTCTTTCGCCCCAGACTTTATATGTGACTCAATATGTTGAGTATTGTATTAGGAGAGAGGTGACAAAGGATGTAAGAACTTGTATGAGATCAGAGTGCCCTACGCCTACTTTATCAAATAAATTGACTTTCAACCCTGAGTTAGATTCTAAAATAAAAACAACACTCATAAGGGAGCGCATAAAAACTCCAAAAAGTTTACTGAAAAAGTTAAATTCGTTATTGTCCATCAAACAAGTGAATTCTTCTTTGAGTCCATTGAGTCCAGCTAGGCGTGGCTGCAGTGTGATGTTTAAAGAATAAAATTGTTTTGGATTCCATAACATGGCTCCTGCTCTGTAATTGATATCAATTTAATCGGAGACAATCAAAATGCAGCCTTTTTGTAGAGCGCGTCCTTCTGGTTTACACTAAGTTTTGTTGGCTTTCATGTAACATACCTTGATAGTGTTAATGATTCTAAATGTGCCTCTGGCCTGCTATTCCATTTAGAGCCTCCTACCTTCTCCCGGCCTCTGAGGGACTGTTCGGTACAGGAAGGAAGTGACTTCACACTAGAGGGCCATGTCACTGGCACACCACCAATCAGCGTCTCTTGGCAACACAATGGTAAGCGAAGTTCTGGGAGTGACTAAGGCATTGATTGAAGGGGAGTGACGTAGAGCTGTAACACTCACACCGTACACATGTTCAGGACTTGCCTGTTTGTAGCCAGGGCGGCCTTAGGCATGTGCAAGCTGTGCACCTGTACAGGGCCACCAAACCCCAGGGGCCACCACGCCAATATATATCCTTAATATAATAATCCTCTGAGGATGCATACATATTTGCGTGGCGGCCCCTGGCAGGGATTTGGCGACCTCCGGCTCTGTTCCACTTCTAAACACCCTGGCCCCCCCTCCCCCTCTTCACTGGCCTCCGAACTCCGCCCCGCCTGGACCCCCTCTTCCGGGGCCCCCTACCTACGCTCCCTGCCCAGGGCCGCCATGGGCCTAGAGCCGCCCTTTTGTAGCACAAACAACTAGAACGACATACATATTGTCTTGAGAAATGCTTCGCATTAATATATTTTTTTATAACAAACATGGTACCATGTGACATTTCTTTATTGACAATAGGTTACATTTCTACGATCTTACTGGCGTTTCAGCTGCATCCGTCTATTAGGAAATCAGTCTATTAACTAAGCGCATCTAACTGGCCCTCTGCTAATCCCAATGTTGTGCACCAGGCCACCACCCTTTACCTATTTTTTTAATGCACGCCTTTTCAGCTGCTTTATCCTCAAAAAGTCAAGATATCATAGACAATTTTCAAAAATTAATTTCCAATTTGCAAATGAAGTGATTGTAAAAGTTTGTTGCAAAGACGTCACATGAAATTAGCTATGCTGCCTGTTTTCCTATGGACCCATAATTATTTTATAGTTTGCAGATTAAACTACCTGCGTGCTGTGCCTAAAATCAACCATAGTTTAACATGATTACAAAAATGATATCAAATGTTTATTACTTTTTCTTGAAAACCGCATTAAGCAATTGATTGTACATGTCCAAAAAGAATCTTTAAAAAATAGATTGTTTCATTTTATCTACGTCATTCAGTCACTCTCACACACTTACATTCATTCTCTATGTCCATCAATAGTCTCCCTAATTCCATAATTCTAACATATTCATACAATTTTATTGAAATCAAGGAACTTGATAGTAAAATGCTTAATGGTAAGACAGTTCTAAACAAGCATTGGTAAGGCATCGGTTTTGCTAATGTAATGAATAAAGAGCTGTTTTCATCAATCATCGTCTGGCAGGAGGAAAGAGCTTCCTGACAGACAACATGGGAGTGGAGAGAATGTGGCGCAGCAGCGAGAGCTGCTGATTCGAAAGCTGGGATCCCAACATCCTGTGATTCTATGCAAATCATTTAATCTCTCTGGGTGATAAATTGTTGTATAAATATGTTGCAAGAGTAAAAGGCAAAACTTTATTAAAATATAGTTCCATCAAAGTGGATGGTAACAGTACTTTGGCAGCAGGAAACTGATAACAGAAGCAGATGAGGAACAAGCATTGGTAAATGCTGGAAAATATGCCACAGCCAGAAGAAATGTAGGAAAGGTAAGTGGCAAGTTCAAGAACCAGTGAGAAGCCATGAAAATGAGGAGGCGGGATGTAAAATCCATTTTAAGTTTGTTTTAAAAAAACAATGGATTTCTCAAGCACCACGCAAGCAGTGTGCAGGCGAAACCTAAAAACAGTGCTACTGTGTTTTGGCAAAGTTATCTCTTTTGCAAACCCTTATTTCTGAACTCTCACGATTGTCATCAAGTGCAATCCAATTGTGGTTACAGAGTAAATCCACATTAAAAATTCAAACACTAATCTCATTTATAATTACATGCGTTATATATAAGTTACCCCTTCATATCATATTGTTGTATTTCATGTCACAGTGCAAAGGATCTTCCACACCACTCTGGTATAATCAAAAGACATTGAATGCAAGATATTGGGCACAGTACAAGCTTTTGATCATAAGATATTGGTCAAAAGTTTTTGTGTTGATTTATGAAAGATACACTGTTTTATATATTATTTGTGTGCCAAACAAAGATTTGTAATTCAAGTACAGTATGAAAAATTGGATTTTATTTCACACGATTAATCCTTGGGTTTCAGGAGATACTGGGAAGATGATGATCTGGAATTTTAAGGTTTTATTAGTGTATGAGTGAACGTATGAATGTGAGAGCATGGTGGACGATCTTTTAGCGAGATATGTATAACTGTTGCGGGTGGGTATGAGTCCACTTATATGTTCTTTTGGTTTGTTCTAATTATATGAATCGGAATTAAATGTATTTGCATACTGAGACATATATGAGTCGATACTCTGAAATATATCAATAAATATATTATTTTGAGAAACACTAGGCATTGCATTTAATATTGACTAGTGAATGACTGTGTCTTTACTACTGTTGACGTATGAGCATCTATTATCTCTGGAGTAGGCGGCTGCTGTGAGTTTTCTGGATTGTTACACATGACTCTGCCTACCAACAATACCCATATGGACATCAAGGTGTGCGTGCTTCATACTTTGATTTAGGTATAATAATATTATTATAATAACAATATCATTATGAGTATGTAAAGAATGCTTATTTATTTATTTATTTAGTTATTGCAGAGTTTTATATAGCACGAACTTGACCAGCATCGGGTATCAGAGCGCTTTGCATAGAGTCATGAATGGTTTTATGGTTAGGTTAAGTCAAAGCTGTAAAGCTGTTATTTCATTTAATTAAGTAATAGAAGAATAGGAGTAGGATTAGCATTTGGTTATGTTAAGGTCAGTAACTGTCTCGAATTATTTTGATAGAGGGATATGGTTAAATTAGGGTTGAGTTAAGGGTAAATTTTGTAATAAAATATAATCTTATTAAATTAATGGTCGATTTAGATGCAGGGTTGGTGTAAGGTGTTAAAGTTGTAATGAAATTCATTTAAGACTTACCTTGTTCATGTAGCTGTAGTGAATATAGCTTCTTCGATGTAGCAGTAGGTCAAGGTAGTAACGCACATCCAAGAACAGCAGCAAACTATATGTTACTATAACCAAAAGACGTTAAAGGATATTAAGTTTCAAAATTCATTAGCTTAATTTATTAAATCACTTGTATTGCAAAGTAGTGATTATTACAAATATTTGACCCAACAATGATGCCACTGGTTACAGTCAGAAGAAGGTGTTATTTATTTTCTGTTTTGTCCTTGGAAAAACACTTCAGTTGTGTATCCTGAATTGCATTTGTGACTTATTTCAGGGAATGCCATTTCTCAGTGGTAACTCAGCTATGAGCGATTCAGGGCCGGTATGTGCCAAACAGCGTGATTGATTTTGAGAAATCTGACATTTTCAGGTGAGCCCTTGCGCTTCGGCAAATCTTCTTTCCATGATGGAGTTGCACGCTTGGTTGTTGATGAGTGCTTGCCTGAGGACGCTGGAGTTTACACCTGTATGTTGGCAAATTGTGCTGGGAAAACGTCAAGTACAGCAGCGGTGATGGTGAAGGGTGAGATTCTTCCAGTGCTCTTGAAGAGATGTTTCCATTTTAAGTGTTTGAGCTGTTAATCTGGAAGAAAAACAGCCCAAATTGTGTCGTTTTATGATAGACTTGTTTCCTTCTAATTTCTGGGCTGTTCTTATATACTGCAAAAAGTTCCTTGTTTTTCAACTCGGCTATCTCCTGTTTCTCCTGCGCTTGCCTCTCATTTTACACCACCCTGGGTGTCTTCATCTCTCATCCTGGTGTCTTTTGCATTCATCTTGGGGTCTACCATACTCACGCGAGTTTCTTCCACAATAATATGGATGTTTTTCATACGTGCCTGTGTGTTCTCCACACTTGCTGTATCTGGTGCCAGCCTTGCTCCTCTGGGCTCCATCCGTACTCATCCGGATCATGTTCACATGAGTGTGTTCCATGCGCATCTGTATCTTGAAGTCTTTCATATTCATCTTGGTGTTTTTCATACTCCTCTTGCAGTCTTCCATATTCTTCTTGTCTTCCGTTGTTATCTTTTCTTTCATATTCACTTTGATATTCTCCATAATCATGAAAATCGTCCATACTCGTATTGGTCTCTGCCATACTCTTTTGGGTGTCTGCCGTGTCATGGTAGCTTTGCTCACTGAGGTGCTTTCACTACTCACCTGAATTCTCCACACTAACCTGGATGTCATTGCACACTTGAGTGTTGTAGTTTGCCAAGCTCCAGAGTGAAGGAAGTATCTGCTGCATGTGCTGCCCCGGGGCCTTTTATGGCCATATTATGTGAAGTTTAGCCTTTGCTGGCTCTTGGTCTTTTGAGGGCCTTTTACGTCCTGGTCCTCTTTGGTTGCTCATAGTTTCTCTGGACTTTCATAGTCATAATGTCTTGGTCATGGCAGTGCTTGTTGTGTACTTGGTTCAATGGTGTCTGTGATAACCCCAGTCCTGATGATGAAGATACACGTGCACGTGCTGGGTTGGCACTCCCAAAGTTGTGTTGGACTTTTGCTGGGAATTTGCATACAATTGGGGCCATGTGTTGACCTTTCAGTCTTTAAGAAATGTGTTTCTAGCATCAACAGGCTGTTCCCAGACATTTGGAAACAGATTGAAACAGTGATCCCAGACTTCTGTCTCTGGCTGAGCCATTGCAGGATAAAGAGTTGAAATACTAAACTCCCCAAAAAAGTGTGCATAGGATTTTTGTGAGAAAACTACATTTCATCCCGTGAAGGAACAGACATGTGTTGTGTTTTTTATTATCTCCACACATCATCACATTTTCCGAGGTACGACGAGCACTATGAAACTGTTAAATAATGCCGACATGTGAAACAATAGCATTTTCCCAGGATGAATGTAAACATTTCCAGGTCAGTCATTGAGGCCATGAGCGGGGCAGCTTAGAATGTACATGCAGGGTCCATAAATAATCCACCTTTTAATGCCTGGGGCAGGGTATGAGCTACCAGAGACATGTCTGAGTGCAGCAGATTCGATCCAGGGGTGGGTGGGTTAATGGAGACAGGTTCAGAGGATGGAGGGGAGTCTATATTTGGGTGAGGGGTGCAACCTAGAGGTATGGTAACTAGCTCTCCTTGCCTGCCTTCCGCCCCCTTGAAGTAAAACATAGAACAGGATGCCTATTTCCACTATTTCACTCATTGAATTGGACCATCCTTTTTAGATGTGGCATTAGCCAAGACCTATTGATTTTACTAAAATTATATGTGTAAAATACTTAATTGTTGGGACTATCAGCCAGCCAACTTCATTCACTGTTCTGTTAATTGTGTTACTCACCTTTTTCTTCTGCCCACTGCAGCATACAGCATGGGACAATGGGTCTGCCGACTTCAGCCACTGGCTAACTTCACTGTGTGTACCAGCATTTTGCTCTCCGACTGGGCGCACATATGCATACAAAGTAGTTTCCTTAAGTGCCAGTGAAAATATTTTTGCTTTTAGTCGATTTCTTTTCAGATTGATGAGGGCCCGGCAGCTCTCCCAACAATAACGGGGCTGGTTAGTGTGCGGCGGGCTAGTACTCAATCACAAATGTAGCGGATATCCTGTCCGCCTTAGTACAAGTGCAATAGGATATAAGGCACTTCTAACAAGGTGGACGGGATGCCAGTTAATTGTTATTCATTATTCTTTCGCAGTCTCACCTTTCTGATAAGGCCCCTTTTTTAGGTTGAGACTTCTAGACATGTGCTCTCTGTTGCAACACATATTGCAGGCTTACCAAAAACATACAGGTGCTTGGAACGAGCCCACCGCTTACCATTGGTTGGCTTTCCTGTCACTTTTATTTGCCTGCTTCTTATTTGTGTGCCAGCTTGTCAATCTTCTGTTTGTCGTCCCCTTGGTGCATAGCCTCCATACCATCACTTTGATTGGCTGGCTTCTGTGATTCCATTCCTTGCTTTTCAATCGCTATTTTTTATTTTTTTTAAGCACTCCATAGACTGCACGTGTTTTTCAGCTGTTTCCCTCGAGCATTTTACTTCTCCTGCACTCCATGTTCCTGTTTGTTGCCTGTATGCTTCTCCCCGACCCGATTCTTGTGTGCTCTCGGCCTCGTATACTTTCCACGTTGCTTTCTCACCCATGTGCTTCTCCCCTGCCCACTCCACGTCACTCACTCACCCACTGCTTCTCCCCACTCTCTGCCCTTTTCTGTTGTCTCACACCCTCTGTGTTGCTTCCCCCATCCGTGCCCTCTTGCTTTTTGCTCATAGCTTCTTCTGCACATCCCGCCCTACCTGTTTCTTCTGTCCCCCCCCCCCACATTGCTTTCCCCACCCACGTCCTCTGTGTTGCTTCCCTGCACACTGGCTCTGCGTGTTGCTTCCTGCCACCCCCTGTGTTTCACCATGCACTTCAAAAACATCTTCGTGAGCTTTTAAAAAAAATGTATTTGCGGGTCCAAATTGATAAATAAATGAAACAAAATTCCTTGCATGATTTTGAAGGTGCTTGCATGCAGCGACGGCTCGTGGAGGGAGTTACGGTGGGGCAGGAGGGCGGGGAGGGGGAGGGGGAGGGGCAGGGCGGAGGTTGCTAAAAACCGGCATATGGATAATTGCAGGTAAGTAAACAATTTAATTAATAAAACGAATTTCGTAGCTCGCACTGCATTGCATTTTGCGATGCAAGGCGCACTACGAAATTCGTTTTATTAATTAAATTGTTTACTTACCTGCAATTATCCATATGCCGGTTTTTAGCAACCTCCGCCCTGCCCCTCCCCCTCCCCGCCCTCCTGCCCCACCGTAACTCCCTCCACGAGCCGTCGCTGCTTGCATGCATGGTGCCTACAAAATGATATGACCGCTGCATCATAGGGCCATTTTTTTACTTTGTTTTTTAGCCATGCTGCACAGCATCCGATATGCTGTATAGCAAGGCTAAAGACCATTGGCAAAGCCAGTAGGTCTCAAAATCAAGAAGTATCAGATTTGCCAATGCTTGTCTCAGTTGTATTCTGTCTTTCGGTTCTCTTAAGCCATGACTGTTTTTTATACATTCTCTGAGATTCTAATTGCAAACTTCATCAGCGGGTGAATTATAAATAAGAAAGCTTTCCATTCCCAGAATCTTTCATTCTTTCTCAGCGTGAACTCTTTCTGTCTCAGCCCAAAGTCACTTGATCTTACCAGGGCTGTTTCCAGTTTTTCCCATCTCCCATGCTTGTGTTTCTACTGGGATCACTCTTTCTTTAATAGGGCTCATGTTAGTTTTGCCAATACTTTCTGACTTTGATCTACTAATAAGAAAACATTTTGATATATACACAGCATAGATATGAACAGCCAGTATTTTCTTGTTTCTTTCAGACATGTGTAAATTCCCTAAAAGCAAGGATTGCCATGTGTCCCGCGTCATGGTTTCCTCCAAGGTGACATCTGTTTCCTCACTACCCATGGTGTCCTCCAGAGTGACATCAGTCTCCTCTTCCTCTATGGTGTCCAGGATCACTGTCGGCCCCAACAGCACTCCTGAATTGGAGAAAGGAGCTGTGACTATGTTGTTTGAGGTCCTTCCACAACATGGCATCACCAAAGAAGTCTGCATAAAAGGGCCTTGGGTATCTGGTACTGCCAGTAATAGCTATGGTAAGTTATTTCCACAAGATTTCTGTAGCACATTAGCCTAGTATTTCATCACTAAAATTGAGTCCATCTATGATAGTATTAAGTCACACTTTTTCTAAGAATAGCACTGGTCTGGCGGCCTCAAAGGGTCCATTCTCAAAGGACTTTCAGATGTAACAGCTGAATGAAATCCTAGAGCTCACCTTCCATGCAAAGTCTTGATCTTCTTTGGACCCCTCCACCATGGAGGGTTTACACAACTAGCACCTGACTTTACCAAGCAATCAATAATCTGTTAAATTCCGGGCTAACAAAATGGGTGTGATGGATTCATATTTCAAAAAAGTAAATCTCAGCACTGGCAGTGCTGCCAGCAACTGTACAATTATATTACTGCCAACTCTTCACTAAAATCCTGCAAAAACTGTGGTGGTCGAGCTCTCAAAGTTTCTGGAATAGTCCAACATCTTGCATTATTGGCAGCTGAGCTTTCACCCAATGGAAGAAATTCATCACATACAGGACGAACAAGATACTGTAGCCTTGATGCTATTAGACCTATTGCCTACATTTGATATGGTGGAACGTAACATTATGATTAACTATATGGCTCAGGTTGGAATCCAAAGTAAAGTTCATGCCTGCTTCAAAATTATGTTGCCTAACTGGGTTCAACTTTTGTCATTACCCACTTTTACTACTGACAAAGTGGTCATTCACTGTCAAGTCCCTCATGGTTCCTCATGAACCCCTTTACTATTACATCTATGTTTGACCTCTCTCCCAGCTTGTTAGGTGCTTTGGTATGAAAGTTTGACCACACTAAAACAGTGGATAAATTACAACTTTCTAAGACTTAATACTGGCAAGACAGAACTAGCTGCCTGTCTTCTCACCTTACTAGGCTTGTCTTCAGTCTATGACACAGTTGATCATGATAGGCTTGTTGACACTGGCATAGGCATATAAATGGTGTAATGTGGACATGGCTCCTTACCAATCTTAAACATTTGGTGCGATTAGGTAGCTTTGGGCAGATGTGGGCCATAGATGAAAAAAAAGTAGCCTGTGGTATACCTCCAGGTTCAATATTGCCATCTCTATTGTTTAACCTATATATAGAACGGTTTTGATATAAGAAGCAGGTGTGGAAATTGTGTATGTGGATGACACCCAAATGTATTTGAAGATCTCATCCACCAAAGACACTTTTACATTACAAAACTCATTAACTATGCTCCTGAGCAAGATGTCAGTAAATCTTCTAGAGCTTAATCCTGATAAAACAGAGTTTATCTTATTCCATTACCCTCAAGAATTAAATTACAAATTAGAAAGCTTATCAGATCTTGATAGTGTGGGCTTCACCCCCATCTTTATCCAAAGGGGTCAAATCTTTTAGGCTTTGGGTGTATTATCTACTGAAAAGGTTGATTCCAAAGATACATCTGAACTGCACTCTGCCAAGAAAGTCAAGTCTTTTCTTCTTCTAAATGACTACGGTTGCACTGGATATTATCCACCATTTGCTATGAGTTCTTAATTGAACCCACTGGCTTTACATTATTCTATTGTTAAGGTTATCATGCCATCCACTTTCGGACACCTTGTTATGCATATATCCGGATATTGACATCTGCATAGCTATATTTTGCTTTCTCTCGGATTACCTGTACAATATTGTGAACAGAAATTATTTGGTTGTTATAGCCTTCCGCATGAGACAGCATTGGTTGCAACTGGACAACAACAGATTTGATTGGTCTGTGGCTGGTCTCTTACTTTGCCCTGAAGAAGTCTTATTTCAAGAGGACGAAACGCGTTGGCTGATGACTTTTGGTTAAAATGGAATAAAAAGAAGAATAAGACAAGACGACTTTGCATTAGCAGTGATTTTTTGTATTAAATTATATTTCTTCAAAAGTTATGTACATTTTCTACATTGGACTTTTCTGTTGACAAATAAGGTGCAGAGCCAATCCAGTGGTTTTTACTATGGAAATACTTCATCCTCATAACTCACCCCCTATTAAAGCTGTTCTTTATTCTGTGGCCAGGTGGATATGTGGTTAAGGAAAATATTATTACAATCCTCCGGTGCTTAGAGATTTTCATTAGCTATTGCTGGAAGCTGTGATTAAATTCAAGTTCATGCATTGCTTAGAAAGCTTTACATCTCCGGTAACCTAGCGACCCTAACACTGCCCTCAAATTATTAGAAGAAAGAAAAGGTAAATAAGAAACCTGAGTAGTATTCAAAACCTAACTTTTGAAACTAAAAAATACAGTACGTAAAAAGTGTCAAAACAATAACTTTCACTCACAGCACCAACAATGAAGGTGGTTTACTTACCATATTTCCACATCGTACCATCGCCAGCTTAACAGACTGGCTCTATAGCATGCTGGGTGTTCAAGCAGCTACCTTTAGGGTGAGGTGGTGCATCCTGATCCCTTGATTGCTGTTTACTCACAGAGAGGTGCTGTAGAAATGATTGGGGTACAGCACCTTGGAGCTTCTCTTTAACACTTGTCTGGGTTCCTTGCATCTTTGTGATGAAGAGAGGGAAGGGGACCTTGGGTATACCACTTTTCGTGGAAGATATCCCAGCCTAGGAACAAAGAAAATGTATCAAAAGCATACCTCTAGATCCCCCAAGACGTCATGAAGGAGTGCTTTGTCAAGAAGGTCACTCTGTCTGGGTAATACATGTCTTCACTAACTCAGTGTACTCTCTGCTACCCTCTGACCCTGTACTGCACTTGATGTCGGCTTCCAAAACATACTGTGCCTGCAGCTGGTAAGGAATATCCCTACAAGGTCTTGTTGTCTAGAGCTGCCTGTATCTTCACTAAGAGAACAGGAAGTTATGGAGTTTAGATGAAGAATAAATACATTCCTGTGCCCTCGTAGTACCCTGGAGGTATTCTAACTGAAGGGCTACTGGGACTGCCCTTCAATCTGGTGCTCATTTGAATTATAAAGGGCAGTGCCTGCTCAATTGTTCCACGTCTCCATATAATTGTGTACTACCGAACGTTATTCCACTGGAATAGAGATTGCCAGATTGAAAACAGCCCTCAAGAGCCACCTCTTTATAGAAGATGCACTAGGAAAATACTAACCATCGTGTTCAGCATCACTAGCAGTGCATGTGGACACCTATGCAAGTCTATCACCTTGTACTTTGTCAATTATCAACCCATCATGGTTTATGTAACTTCCTTCTTTATAAACCTTGATGCCCTATAGCTGAGCCTGGTCATTAACTGCTTGATTGCCTTCAATAAAAGTCATTGCTTTGTGTTAGTTTTACAGAAGGAATTCCCAGGATCAGAGTACCTGTTATTATTACACAACAGGGTTTCTTGCATTGGTAAAGCCTAAATTCTATGGTGCCCTAACTCTCTTGATTTAACCCTTTACTATTTTTATGTTGTGACTCTTTCCTGTTGTTATGTTTCAGTCACAGACAGAGAAAAGACAAGCAATAGCCACACTTCCAGAAGGACTCCTCCAGAGGCACTGCATGCGACGGAGGCAGTAAATGCACGGGCCACATCCGGCTACCACGACGTCTACGGCAACAGTGTTTCTACTCCAAGCCCTTCAGTCTCCAGCTCAAACCCTACTCAAGGTCAGACTTATTCACTCTGCTTACGATAGACACCCACACACCCACACACACAGTAAAAGCATTGATATCAAAGAAATTACGCATCAACATAGGTTAGGCGTGTCTAGGAGCATGGCTGAGCTACTAATCAGAAGACAAAGTCCATGAGATGTTAACCTTGAAGCTTAAAGATTGACAGAGCCCTGTGATTATAAACCTCTCATAAAAAGAAGGCTTGCTGGTATGGGACTCAGTGGTTTTTCATTTGTCTTTCACAGGGATTGGGAAGAGTTTTAAAACCACCCGCTCAGAGATTACCATGGCGGCCAACCACTGTCCAATGGAAAAGCCTGTGAAAGTCCTGTCACAGTTAGCTGAAGAGCGTCCCAAAGACTACAGCACAGCTGGTGACTCTGAAAAGGAGGCCCCTGGTAACCTTGTGTCTTCAGTCAAACTCATCCCAGGTTAATATATGGGGTTTCCATGTATGCAGCTTGTCTCATTCTATGCTTCCCTCCTACAGCCCGCTCTACACAGAGAATCCGCATCTATGGTGCCTTCCCAGCTTGGCTCTGAGCTCGCCATGTGTGAATGATGATCTCCCATGACCGAATGCTCATGGAAGCAGTCCATGCACCGTATGGGCTTATGTGGGTGGCTATTCTGTTCTCAGTGGTCATAGTCCCGAGGATATGTTGGTCTCTTCTGGTGCTTGGTTCAGGTGTGGCTCGGTCTCTCTCACACTAGAGCTGCACATTTCCAGTTGCCAGTGATATAATCAAACCTCGTCACCAGTGCATCAGATGCACTTTTGGTAACTTTAAATACGCGTAGGCTGCCATGTTGCTTTGGTACGCCTAACCATTCTTTTTTCTTTTTCAGATCCAAGCCACCACCAAAGTGGGGATTTCTATCTGAAAAAGACAAATGTCCCAGAAGTGCAGGGAGTTTTCTTCCCACATTTCAGGGACATTTTTCTGTTTTCGGGCCCCAGGACATCAATGTCAGAGAGAGGCTAGTATGTGAGAGGGTAGAATGTGTGGCTTGAGACTTTAACTTCACGTGTCTTGCCTCAGCCCAGTATTTCTCTCTGAGTGACGCTAACGCTATTGGCTGATTGGGTTTATCTTTCAGTCTCCAATCGAGTGCTTGATTTGCAATTTACTTTTCAAAATTACCCTCAATAAATCACTGTTTTTTAAATTGAATTGTTTATGTTAAAGCTGCCGTTTATATAAAAATTTTAGTTACTCGTTTTTAAAAGCAGCAGCATTTTTCGTGGCTTCTGTTAGGTCTCGAGTTTTGAGTATTACCCTATCATGGCCATTCCATTAGCTTTTCTTGTTGACAAATCGTGACCTCTGACCCACGTTAGCCATCCATATTTCATGTGACTTTGGCAAGATCTTTAGGGCAGGCGCTCCAGATGTCCAAACAAAAATGCGAAGATCACTGCTCTCCATTTCTCATGGATGCACTACTGCCCCTCTTCACCCTCTGTGTCGCTGTGTTAGTCTTTTCCTTATCTCCCTCTAGTTCTTCCTTCCTGCTTTCTCTCGTTACCCTTCTTGTTACTCCTCCTTTCTCCTGCCAATCCCTCCTAGTTGCTATTTATCAGTGCTCAGAAACGAAAGTGAGTCGATATCAAAGGGTCCCTTGCCCTCATTACAGACCTGATTCTCTTTCCATTTGAAATTAAGGTCATTTGGAAAAGGAGTCGATATTACAGTCCTTTATTGCTTTCTTTGTTGTAGAAATGAAAGAAGGACAAATGATTCAGGACAATAATTTTCAATTCTATTACGGACACGGAGGCGAGGATTATGCTTCTATATTTCTTTACTGAAATACTCAGCAGCCAATGAAAACTTAGTAATAAAACTACAATACCCATGAACACTGTAAGGGTCACATGCACAACCATAGAGTCTCTGCCCATAAAAGGTCCATCCACCGGAACAGTGTCCTCTTTCTTTCGTAAACCAAAATCAGATAAGTCTCTGAACCACTTGCTTCAATGAACATATCATCGTAAGAACTCCTCTCACTCGATCTTCTGCGGCCCAACAGGGCCTAACTCGGCCCGAAGAACATTGACAAACCCTCGTATGCACGAAGAACAGTCTTCATCAGAGAATCTCAAGCTCTATTTGGAATCCGCTCCTGAAAGGAATAGAGAAAAAGAACCCGTAACACCATCCCAGAACTGAATACATATATATATCAACAGTAGAACGGACGGGAACACGAAAATATGAATGCAACACAATACAGAATACACCAACACATCATGTAAAAACATGACTTTCAACATTCTGAGTGGGATAATCCTCACCTCCGTGTCCTTAATAGAATTGAAAATTCCTGTCAGGAATGTTTGCAAATTTTTAGTTCTATGTCAGGACTGGACTCTCCGATTATGCTTGTTCAAAGCTTAGTCACCACTACAGAAGCAACATCAATAATTGGCTTATAATGAAATACTTTAAATATACTCTCGGTAGACCAATCGGCCACACTCATAATGTCTGTCAAACTGACACCAGCTGAAAAAGCTTTGGACGGCATCGCTCCTCGAGCTGAATAGGCTCCAAACCTAGAAACATCAATACCCGCTTCACTCATGAGCCAGCGCATCCATCATGACAAGGTGGATGGAGTCATGGGGCGAAAGGGTTTCTGAAGAGCAATCAACAATTGACCTTGCATATCTGTACGAAATTCAGCAGTACTTACTTCATAATCCTTGACACATTGTACAACACGCAACTTCAGATTATTAGGAAAAGCTGGATAAGAGACTGATGAGGTATTACATTTAGTCCTCCGTGAGATGTTGAATGACACCCCTTCAGGGGAAAATCTATGCCCCGCGAGGTCTAGAGCTCTAACATCTGAAACCCTCTTGCAAGAGACCAAACAAATTAACATAGTCAACTTAGCAGATAACTGTTTTTGAGAAAGGTATTTGTTAGAGGGCCAGGCTTTCAAAGATTTTAGGACAACAGACACATCCCATAACTGCGAGTACTTTGGGTACAGGGGTTTAACCATCCGAACGCCTCTTAGCAGTTTACACACCAACGGATTCTCACCAAGTGATTTGCCATCCAAGGGTACATGCCCTGCTGAGATGGCCGATCGAACGTTTTTCACTGTCCTGTAGGCTAAGCAAGAGGTTGACCTTGAAGCCAGGAATTTAGCTGCTAGAGAGACATGTGCTGTAGCGGTATCCACATCCCGTTGAGAGCATCCATCACACCATCTTCTCCAAGAGAAAGCATACCGTTTGTGAGTGTTGGCCGACCAGGCCTTGTTGATGAATTTATCAGTTTCTTTTGAAAGGCCTGGGACTTTCCATCTGTCCCTGAAACCCACCAAGTTACTAGAGGGAATTGGCCCGACACTACTAATGGATGAGGGTTCCTTAGAGCAGGGGTCTCCAAACCGGTCCTGGAGGGCCGGATCCATGCCAGATTTTTTAAAATAACGACATGTATCTCAATGGGGATATCCAAAAATCTGGCATGGATCCGACCCTCCAGGACCGGTTTGGAGACCCCTGCCTTAGAGGGTCCAGCAACAGATTCTGTAAGCGTGGTAGAAGGATTGGGATTGCACAGAGCATTTCCAGGACTACCGGCAACCATGCCTGTGCTCTCCAGAGTGGAGTGATGAGAATCAGCTCCGCTAGATGACGTCTGGCTTGCGCCAGCACTCTGGGTATCATCATGAACGTAGGGAAGGCATAACACAGGTCTGTCGGCCACTCCTGAAGGAACGCATCTGTGGCCAGAGCTTCCGGGTCTGGACGCCAGCTGTAAAAGCTGGGGATTTGCCTGTTGAGACGAGATGCAAACAGGTCTATGTGGCAGGGACCCCAAAGATCGTTCAAGTTCTGGAACACTTGGGGATGTAGTATCCAATCGCTGATGTCCCGTGAGTGACGGGATTGCCAATCTGCCACCTCGTTGCTGTGGCCCGAAAGATACTCCGCCACTATTGAAATTCTGTTCTGGAGGCAAAAGTGCCAGAAGTCCTTGGAAATCTCTGCCAGCATCCGGGACTTTGTGCCGCCCAATTTGTTCACGTACCGTACCGCTGAGATGTTGTCCATCCGGAGAAGGATACAACAATCTGTTTTCTGTGGCTGCAAACAGTGATCGCAAATGAACCAACCCAAGAGTTGCAGGCAGTTGAAACGTAATATAAGCTCTTCTGGTGACCAACGGCCACCCGTAGATAACTGACGCAATGGGCTCCCCAACCCCACCGGCTGGCATCGGATTCGATTACTATATCCCGGTTCGATCCGAAGAGGGCTCGGCCGTTCCAAGCCTCCATGTGGTGTATCCACTATAACATCTCGAGCCGAGCCTCCTCTGTGAGGGGAATCAATTCCGAGTAACTGAGGCCTTTTTGGAGATGTCGTATTTTCAGCCGTTGAAGGGCCCGGTAGTGAAGGGGGCCCAGATAAATCACTTGGATTGAGGAAGCTAGTAAGCCCACTATACGGGCCACTGATCTCAAAGACACCATTTGCTTATGAAGTGCCGACCTCAATTCCCTCTTGATGGATCTGGTCTTTTGCATCTGTAACAGGAGTTGGCAAGTCTAGAAATTCACAAGAAAACCCTGGAACTCGATTGATTGAGACATTGTCAGCATTGACTTCCATTGATTCACAATGAACCCAAGACTCTGTAAGAGATTGATTGTCCATTCGAGATGTAAGATGACTAGTTGGGGACAGTTCGCTATTATGGTGATGTCGTCTAAATAGACGATCAGCCGCACCCCTCACGCCCTCAGAGATTCTACTACCAGACGGAGGAATTTCGTGAAGCACCACGGTGCCGACGATAGGCCGAACGGGAGAACCCTGAACTCGTAGCAGATCATCTGCCAAAGAAACTGCAGTAACTGTCGATGAGGAGTGAAGATAGGAATGGATAAATATGCGTCCTTCAGGTCCAGACGGACCATCCAGTCCCCCTCTCAGAGGAGGTCGCACATCAGATGGATGCCCTCCATCTTGAAGTGACAGTAGACTATCCATGCATTGAAATGTTTACAGTTTAACACTAGTCTGGATCCACCCCCTTTCTTGTCCCCTAGGAAAACATTGCTTCAAAATCCCCGAGGGTAGAGAGTCAAAACTACAATGGTCCCTTTCTGAAGTAGGGAGTCTATTTCTGCGGAGATAGAAATCTGATCGCTTTGGGAAAAAGACATCTGTAGAGGGTGTCTGTCTTGGGAAGGGTGATCGTACAGTTATAACTTGTACTCCTGCACGGTTTCCAAGATCCATGCATCTTGAGAGATCCTGCGCTAGTTGTTTAGGAAAAACATCACTCTGCCCCCCAAGATTACCTCCGAGCAGGGAATCAGTCTCACCTGTAGATCTGGAATCTTGTTGTCCGCCTGAATTGCCTCCAAATCTGCCTCTGCTGAATCTATTCTTGGAGCGTCATGTGTGGTAGAAGGAGGAGTTGTTAGTTAAGTTGGTATATGTGTTGGGTTTCTGATAACCTCTTCGTTGCCGACCGAGAGGGGCACCTTGATTATAACCCCGGCCGAACGAGCTATCCCGAAATTGTCCGGCCCTGCCAAAAACCGGGTGGAACGCCCGTCTGAGGGAGCCTTGGGCTTTGTCTAGACCGCTGAACGTGGCCACAAATTTGCTCAATTCCTTGAGGAACAGCTGTCCGAAAAGCAAGCCCTGGGCCAGTGGGCCCGATTCAGACGATGAGAGTTATGCCAATTTGGGGTCCAACTTTAACAAAATAGAGCATCAACGTTCTGAAGACAGTGTACAGTTGGAATTTCCAAGCTGGCAAACAGTCCTCTGGGCCCAACCGATGAGTTTTTCCGGGTCAATCACCAGCCTGGACTCCTTGGCTCTAAAGCCTTATCTTGACATGACCACCAAGATCTATCAAGATCCTTCTTGGGATCCTTCCAATACTTCTTGAGGTAGGTAAGCAAGGAGGGGTCACCCTCAGGAGTTTCAGCCATCTTGCCAGCTAAATCAGGTCTAGGGCATTCCGACCGAAGTCATGCCCGTACATCCTTGTCGAAGGATTGGCGCAGATGATACTGGGCATAATCAGCCACCTCCTGGGGGGTAGCCAGGCAGAAGAATTGTGGTGAACAATTTCGGTGGGTTCAAAACTGAGTACCTTAGGAGCCGAAGACTCTGTTGTATGTCTCTCCTTCCTTGCTTTTTTGGCAGGTCTAGGAGCTTCTTCCTGATTGGTGAAGGGGTCGTAGGAGGTATCTTGGTCATCATCCTGTGGGATTTCTGTAATAATCTCCTTACTGGAGGGGGGGAGTACTCCTGCTGTTCCATAGACTTTGCAAGTCTGGTGAAATCCGCAGTTTGCAGGTTCTTAACCCCCATTCCCCCAGACCTAGGGCGATTGCCGGAGGTGGGGAGCCAGCCTTGTTGCTTGGCATATGAGCACAGATGACATTTGAGGGGTTCTATGGTTTTCACCAAAGCTCTGTTAACAGAATGTTGGACTCCTTCGTCCAGGGCCTCAACGAGGTCTTGCTCCATAGACCTTGAGGGTTCTTCTTTGTAGTAATAGTCCTCTTGATAATAGTATTCAGCCATATCGACACACAAGAAGTGTAGCTTCGAAGACCCCAGGAGGACTGTCTGTGAAATGCTCGGGGAGAAACCCATGTGGCAGAGATATATATAGTTACAGAAGTTAGGGGGAGTGGCAAGAACCCCACGCAAGCTCATTGCAATCCTAAAAGGATGTAAGTAAATATTGTAAGATGTAGAGGGAGGAAAGCTTGCCCAAAAGCCACTCTAGGCAGAGCCTTTGCAATATTATACAGCCCCAAACACTGTGATGTAAGTGCAGGGCGTCTGGGAGCACAACATGCTGATTTTAGCAGAAAACGCTATAAAACTCGGGGTCAGGAGCACGAAAAACGCTGCTCCTGCGTTCACTTAAGCCCTAATAATGGATTCAGGGCAAATATGGCCGCCGCGCATGTGAGGAACTGGCCGCTCGCTGAAAATAAAGAGAGGACTGTGAGTCAAGAGAGACGCGCGTCCCCACTCCCCGACACCTCCAGCTCCACTCCGTGGCACCCGATCGGCTGCGATAACGCTCCTAAGAGACGGGCCGTATGCCTTACCAAAACGGACATCTAATGCGGGCACTAAGTGGCACACAGCGTCGGGCGGCAATTCTCGGGCACGTATGCAAATACCAACGGTAAGTCCCAATTATGCGCAACACAAGGCAGGATGTAAGCAAGATCTTATCTTAAATACAGTCGATATAGCAACGCGACGATTACATATCACAATAGCAATCTTTATAATCATTAAACACAATAGCAATCTTTATAAACTTTAAATAGTAGCGACAATAAGCAGCCTGCCGAGTGACAAGGCGCCGGGTCTTGACTTTCTGCCGGCCTCTTTTTATAAAAATTTCGCCTCCACCCTTGTTCCACATCTAGCAGCCATGTTCAACGAATCGTTTGACACAGGCGAGTTTCCACCATCCCTTCGCGAAGCCTCGTTGACCCTGCTTTTAAACCAGACAAGCCTGCTGACCGGTGTGACTGCTACCGCCCCCTCTCCCTCATTACCATTGATTGTAAAATTTTCGCCAAACTGATCGCTTCTCGCTTTCTAATATTGATGCCCACTATTGCCCTCCCGGACCAATCTGGCTTCATCCCCGGTAGGGCAACCTCCCATAACCTTCGCACTATTTTTTCCATTTTGCATTAAATCAACCCTGAGCTTCCTGCTGTGGCCGCCTTGCTCGATGCCACGAAGGCGTTTGACACGCTGGAGTGGACCTTCCTTTTTAATATCCTGTCGTGCATGGGCTTCAGTGCCCATTGTTTGCGAAATATCAAGCTCCTCTATACCAGTCCCACTGCTTGGCTTCGCATAAATGGCCAAGTTTCGGACCCCATTAGCATTGCTCTGGGTACTAGGCAGGGGTGCCCACTGTCACCCATGCTTTTTGCGATCGCCATGGAACCCCGGCTGCCGGCTGCGACAACATCATACATATAGAGGCATTGGCTTTTCGTCTCGCTCCCTCCTGGTGTCCATGTATGCCGACGACGTCAACCCTCTATGTTCGCCACCCCCAAGATAATCTCAGTCCCCTGGTACAGGAGGTTATTCGTTTGGGCGGGCTTTCGGGTATTCAGGTAAATTGGAGTAAGTCCGTACTCTTCCCATTGACTGACGCCACCCTCCCATTCATACCAGATTTTCCTTTTGAGTGGGCATCCGGCCCTACGCGTTATCTGGGCATTCGGCTAAGTAGGGACCCGGACGAGCTTTGGAGGTCCAATTTTGGCCGTGCGGTGGACTGGTTTGAGTCTAAGATACCTCTATGGAGCAGATTACCATTGTCCCTGGCTGGCCGCATTGCAATAGCCAAAATGGTTATCCTCCCTAAATTTCTCAATCTTTTCTCTAACATACCCATTCCTCTCACCGCTTATTTCTTTCGAAGGCTACTTTCTTTAGTCGTGTCCCTGGTCTGGGCGGGGTGGCAACCCAGGATTGCTTATGACTTCCTGACCTTGCCCATGTCGGCTGGCGGGCTGGGTGCGCCGGACTTTCGATTTTACGCACTTTGCGCTCAGGCAAGTTTTCTCCATTTTTGGCTGCATCCCACCCCCTACCAGCCTCACGTCGCGGTTGAACTGGACATTGCCTCCCCCTGGCCACTGTCTAGGGCCTTGTTTGCCCCTGTGGTCCGCCCCCGTGCTGAGGTGAATATGGTTTCTTTCCGCCTCTCCAGTGTCGTCGTCTAGTACTAGGATGAGCTGTGTATCATCCGCATACGAGATGGTATTTATATTGAAGGATGATATAAGTGTAATCAGGGGGGCCATATATGCATTGAAGAGTGTCGGGCTCAAGCATGAGCCCTGCGGTACCCCTGAGCTGAGTCGTTTTTCTCCTGAACTGAAGTGGCCTAAGGTGATTACTTGACGCCTATCTACTAAAAAACTTTTTATCCAGTCCAGTACATTTACCGCTATCCCGGAAGCTGCTAAACAGTCCACCAAGATGGAATGTGAGACCGTATCGAAGGCCGCAGATAGATCAAGGAGGACCAGGACAGCCTTCTTTCCCTTTTCCATTGCTGCTCGGAGGATTTCGGAGGTGAAAACGAGGGCTGACTCCGTCGAATGTTGACTCCTAAAGCCTGCTTGATTTGGGTGCCAGATGTTATTGACCCCCAGAAAAGCTGTGAGTTGTTTGTTCACAGCTTTTTCTGTTAGTTTGCAGAGAGCCGGTAGCAGGGAGATAGGTCGTAGATTTGCCAATGTTGTTGGATCAGGAAGCTGTTTTTTCTGTAGTTCGTTTTACCGCTACTAGTTTCCATTCCGCCGGAACTATACCAGAAAGTAATGAGGAGTTCATGATACTGTTTATGGTGAGGTTTACGATATCCACCAGTGTGTGAAGGACCAGAGGCGGGCAGGGGTCATAAGGGGACCCTGATTTAATCGCCAAAATTCCTGCCCGGGATTCTTCTAGACTAATGGGCTTGAAAACTGACATGCAGGCCGTAGTGATATCAGTTCTACTGTCCCCTACTTCTCTATGTTCCAATGGAGGGGGAAAGTCTTTGATGAGGGTGTGAATTTTTTCCTCAAAGAAGGCTGCTATTGTGCTGCATGGACTTTGTTGGTATTAATTTGAAATTCTCTTAAAAAAAGCACTTTTTTGATTTTTTTAAAGTGCCATATGTTGCACATACATGTATGTGCACAAAATGTGTTATGTTATGTTATGTTATATTTTATTTCTATAGCGCATGGCTACTCAGTAAGAGTGTCCCGGCGCTTTATTTAGGCAGCTCAGTGTAACAACATAACACCATAAGACAGAGACAGACAAGGAAAAGAAAGACAACCTAAAGGTTAAAAAGCCAGGTCTTAAGGCTCTTCCTAAACAGGAGCAGATTAGGTGTGCACCGCAAGGCCAGAGGCAAGGTGTTCCACAACTGAGGGGCCCTTAAACCAAAGGAGCGACCCCCGGTACGGGCCTTCCTCACTCGGGGGACCACGGCCAAAAACAAAGATTCCGACCGCAGAGATCGCACCGGGCGATAAAAGGCGAGCCTGCGCTGTAAGTACCTTGCTCCCGAGCCAAAAAGCGATTTGTGAGCCAGGGTCAACGCTTTAAACATAATCCGCTTCCGGATGGGCAGCCAGTGAAGCGACTGCACCAAATGTGCACACATGCATATTTCAGGGGTGCAACAGGGTGTCCTTTTGGAACCCTTGCAACCTTGAAATTGCATTCTCAATTTGCTATTCTCTAATTGGTAATCGCAAATTGAGAATGTCTTCCAATTCATTCCTATGGGCCTCCTAGCGCATAGGAATGAAAGGGAACGTATTCCTTAATTGCAAATCTCAATTTGCGATTCGCAAATAAGGAATATGTAGGATTCTCAAAAAAATTTTAGCAAATCCTACATACATTGTTATTTGCGATTCTCTAATTGCGATTCGCTAACAATCGTAATTTGAGAATTGCAAAACTCTTTTTTGATACATATGGCCCCAAGTCTTGTAGCTCCATGGTTTCCAACTTGCAAACTTTTATTTTTATCATTTTGCACCCTTCAGACCAAATGAAAACTGTTTTTGCACACCAGGAGGACTGTACCAGCACTTCAGAAATATCCTCCCACAACTGCACAGAGAATATGCCATGTCATATTTATGTGACATATTTTCCAGCCCTCTATGGTAACACCATGTACACAGGTTTAGGCCACCTTACAAAAATCTCAGCTAACTCCGCTAAATAAATGCTGGCCAGAATGTCTGGATACCTCATTCAATAAGGAACAATGTGACCACAGCTGCATAAAGTTCAAACCATTCAGGAAATCCTCCAACTAACCACCAATGAAGAAGAGGAAGCCATTCTTTGCCTTATGGTCTATTATCCGCAGTTGATTGTTTGATTTAGCAGAGTGGCCACTTCGACTATCTTGCTACTAAAGGGACACATGGCAAAGATACAAGGATTCATCGATGTGGCAAACACTCTTTGAGACTTATAGCAGGGCTTTCGCTGGGACCCATAGTAATGGCACCTTTTATTCTACAAATCAATGACTCCAAGAATTGCCTGCTGTGCCATTGCCTTACATGCTGAGTAGAATACAGCTGATTTTACACCTCAGTGGTGGAGAAGCAAGTACTAGTCTGTAAGTGGGCCATTGATTGGCTGCATTACTACTTGCCAGAAAGTTATTTAACCTGGATTATTGAGTATGCACCTTTGAGTTGGACGCGCACTCACAAAAACAAACGCTTGCTGTTGCTAAAGCGTTACTCGCCCAAAATCCTTACCATATGGTAGAGAATCATCACAAGACTATGCTGCACCGCATTGTGGATGTCTGCCTGAGTTTGGAGCTGAAATATTCCTTCTGGCAATACACACACCCTACACTAATGAGAGGAGACACAGAGATAGCACATTTGTTGCTGTCCTAAAGATGATGAGTACTTGCACTATAGCAGATTCAGAGTCCATTCACTACAGCAGGAACTAGATCCCGGTAGGAGATCCGTACCTACCCTACAATCACAGACAAATCTCTATACTACAGCAGGAGGTTTTTCACAACAAAAGCACACAAGCTGAGCTCAAGCTCTTATTACACAACAGAAACCCCCATAAACTGCGGGCTCATTTACAATACTTTACCGTAGGTCAGCACCGCAAGTCTTCCTGCTGTACAGCCCTACGGCAAAAGAAAAGGGCAGGAATACACTGTATCTATCAGATACAGTACATTCCTGTCCTCTTTCATTTGTACTGGTGCTCAATCGGCTGCCACGCGACAACACGGGCACTCTTGCACCATGGTCTGCGGTGCAGGGATGATTGTTTTTGTACAGGAAGGGACACCTTGCACAAAAACACTCAATGGAGGCAATTTCCTGTTTTTATGTGTGCTGCCAAATGCAGCAAACATAGAAAGACAGAAAAGCAAGGAGAAACAATGTTATTTTTCCGTGAAGCGCCTCCCCTATGCCTTGTCGTAAATCTGGTAATGTGTTAAATGCCATGGTTGTTACGTGGGAACACCCACCGTAACGCTTATTGCATGCCTCCCTATTGTAGTGTGAGGCAACACAGCGACTTGTGCTGTGCTGCCTAACTCTTTATCTACACACCCATGAAAAGCCACACATGGTGGTTTTGCGTGGCCTTGTAGATATGGCTACACCCTGTGCAACACAGGAACATCACAAAAAGTGACTTTTCGCCAGCACACAGGGCTTGTAAATGAGTCCCTGAGTGTCTGCTCACATTTTATATATAGTAAATATGCGCATTATGGCAGGATCAGTGTGCATGCACATATTTAGCCACTGTTACTGTTCGAATCCTTGCATTCCTGCTGAGTGTGGGTGCAAAACATTTTGCTAGCCCAAATTGAATAGCCACTAATTTGTGATTAACTATAATGCACACGTTTCTTGCTTTTACAGAGAAGGAGAGCAACCACAATGGCCTTCACTCCGAGAGAACGCTGGCAGCCAACATTCGGGTCACTCCAAAGAGTGAGTGCATCCTGACTCAACAGGCTTCCACACACCCGCGGGTTACAAGCAATGCAGGCATCGCTGAAAAGGAGGCTACAGTTATAATCCCTTCCTCAGACAGTGCCATTCGAGGTAAAGATCCTATGCTGTCTCTGTTATACTGTGTACTGTGTACATTTCTTCCTTATATTATCTCACTGTAAGGCTAGGAAGATTGCAGAGCCCAGTTCAGCTACTATTGGCTTTAAGCTGCGAGTGCTATAAGTGAAAGATGCTTCTGTGCAAATGAGATCATGCCAGCAGGTAATCCCGAAGGATACAGGATTTATTTATGCTGCTAGTGCCCTGTGTGAGGGCCATCTATGAAGTTCCTCTTCACATATATGAGCTCACCAGGCTGACTTTTGGCCCCTGCCTCGAGATCCGCCTGAATTGAACCTCTTCTTGCATCCACTCCCAATTAGTGACGACCCTGCCACTTGCAGTTTGGGTAACTGAGCCAGTTGCACAAGTCTCTTTGAAGGTGAGAACACTCATCTGTGCTTTGGGACAGGCATTAGATGTTGGCGGGAAACAACCTTTACAACGCAACTTTTACAACGCACTACCATTACAAAAAAACTTTTACAACGCAACATCCATTACAACGCATGCATTTACAACGCAACCATTACAACGCATGACACTACAACGCACACCACTACAACGCATGCCATTACAACGCAGGCATTACCTTGCGCCTTGAGACCCTCTGGGTGAGTAGTGCGCTATATAAATTCTGAACTTGAACTTGAACTTGAACTATAGTACCCTTACACTATCGAACACTTACCCTACTGTTGCACCCCCTGGAGTTAGAATAGTAATTTTAACCCCTACACTATCCAACACTTACCCTACTGTTGAACCCCCTGGAGTTACAATAGTAATTTTTACCCCAACACTATCCGAAACTTACCCTACTGTCTACTGTTGCACCCCCTGGAGTTAGAATAGTAAGTTTTTACCCCTACACTATCCAATACTTACCTTACATGCAATGTAATGTTATGCGTTGTAATGGTATGCGTTGTAAATGTAGTATGCGTTGTAGTGGAATGCGTTGTAAAGGTAGTTTCAAAGAATTCGTTGTAGTGGCATGCGTTGTAATGGTATGCGTTGTAATGGATGTTGCAGTGTAAAAAATGCGTTGTAAAGGTAGGCGTTGTAAAAGTATGCGTTGTAACGTCATACATCCAGTCACTGTTGATGTGATTACATTACCTACATGGCTAAGAGTCCTGTTGAGCTGTCAATGTTGTTCTTCCCCTCTCCAGATCATTCCCAGAAAGGGAAGCGCAGTGGTGCTCCATAAAGAATTTATCTGCATACTATGATTTTGTACCCATACATTCATGCAAGAAACACATAATCAAATACCATTCGGATGATATATTGCCCCTCAAAGATGCTAAACATATCCAAAGTTGCTTCAACCTGCACAGCAAAACTCTGCATACCATACATCCAGCATTGAACACAACCAGAACTTACATCCACTCATAGCATAGCCAATTCGACAAAATCAATGAATGAACCAATAGCATCCTCTCCTTCAACCAACACAGGTCCAAGACCCACACAGTTAGCAATGTGACATTCCCCAAAAGAACTAAACACAGATGCAAAGCCCACCTACTAGGCAAATAGTTCAGACCATATAGGTTATGAAACTATGCATAACATACATACCTCCTCGGGTCCCACTAGAGTGTGCTTGTGCAAACAATCTCATGCCCCATCTTGTTTTGTTTGCAGCAACCACAGCACCAATTGGCAACTAACTGGCAACTTAATACTATCAACAGAATAATCAATTGCCTATCCTCCTACAATCAACATTGCATATGCCCTGCCTATCATCAGTCTTCCTCATCAAATGCTCGTGTGTTTACACAACCAATGACCAACAAATGCCTCTAAAGGCGTTGCTCCATCCTTCATACTTATGTCAGTTAATATAACACGTCTGCATGATCAAAAGCATCATTATGCTTGTCCTGCAGGTTAACTTGGGCATTTGACTGCCTTTCTTGGCCTTGGTGATGTGTGCAATGTTGGAAACTACTGTATGGGAAGGGAATGACCCTGTCTCTGTATTATACGACCTAATTTCACATTGGAGGCAGGCACCATGGCCAATACTACTCTATTACCACTAGCACAACTCCTTGTCAAAGTACTCCCAGGAACCACCCTCGTACCTTCCATTTTGGGGTTTTATCGCCACTCCTGCTGCTTTAAGTGGAGGAGTAAATAAAAAATGGAGGAAGCCACCAATTAAATAAAGTAAATTAATATAAGCAATCAGGGATGTGGAATATACCTTTTCAACTGTAAATGTCATTTACAGCCATGCATTCATTCTCTTACCCTGTTTGACTTTCAGTTGCCAGAAAGGTAGAGACTCCCACCGCCTCCCACATCGTTACAATGCCGGCCAGGTAGCACCGAACTACAGTTAAGGAAGGTGAAACCACATCTCCTCCGGCTTCTAGGCAAACCCCAGAGAGCACCAATACAGGCATTTCTGAAACAAATGGTGGAGTTTCCAGGTCTACTCATGGGGAGTATCATTTTGTTGCTTACACAACAATGTTTCAAATTACTTTGGTTCAAAGGAGAGGGGGGAGCAATTAGAAACCATTAATGGCCATTAACATATGAACAATTAAGACGTCCTTATACAAATATGTCCATTGTTACTGTCATATTAATGTCCCTGCTCCACACTTTCAGACAACTCAAAAAGATGCAGAATCAGTGAAATCACTGAAAAGGTGGTCGTGAGGGAAAAGGTGTCCATAGGGTGTGTCAGGGTCGTAACCCAGGCAGCTTTCTGATTAACACATACCGAAAATCGTTGATTACATAATGGGCAGTGAGTTTGACTTAGCATTTCTTATGGATACTTAGGTCTCTCCTGAATTTCTGTTCGCGTTCCTTGACTTAGTGCTAAAAACTGCAAATTAATTAGAGCTGTTATCGAAAGATGACCAGGCTTTATTGTTCCATTCTGAATGTTATCCGTCTATTGTCAGATGAAACACCTACTAGGGTCAGGCTTTGTGTGCTCCTTACACTGGAATCATAAAACTGTACATCTAATTCCGGTATATTGCCAATCTTTTTCTGGTCTCATGGATTCCATGTGTAATTCAACCATCTACTGTTATTGTGCTTGAGAAGTCAAAATTATGGATTGAAAATCCCTTGGGAACTGGCAAGACCTTCTGCTCCACGCTTAGCACAGCTGGTCCGGAACTACAATCGCTACTACCTACTCGAAGGCCGGCCACCTTCCTACCCCATTCCGCTCATAGACATCTTCGCCTATAGTTTTCCCTCTCTATCGCCACTCTTTCCCCTCAACTAGGTCTACCTCTCACCCTCTCTTATGCCCTCCTTTCCATTGTGTGACTATCTTTGTCCCTCTTTCCCCGTCTTAATGTCTTTTCTACTTTCAGTCTCTGCCTCTGTGTCTTCCACTATGCTTTCCTCTACCGTTTTCAAATGTCCATCGGTTTCTCCACATGCCTCAGTCTCTGTCTCACTCTGTTTTCCACTGCATCTTTCTTTCTCTGCCTATGTTTGTCTTTTCCACTGTCTGTCTCTATTTGTCTCAATCTTTTCTACAACTTGTCTATGCCTCTGTCTGTGGTTCGGATAGTTAAGGAGGTAGGTCCCGGGACGTAGGGTCAGCTGGACCATATAATAGTTTTGAAAGAACAAAGTGCCAACCCCACCACTTTTTAAATGCTCATAAATCCGAGCCAACAAATCGAACCAGATTCTAGATTTGTTCGGTATCTTTTATTTATACCCTTTACTTAGAAATTTTCAACATTTAAAACCAGAAGTAATATGTCTGAGAAAGACACTTTGTTGAGTGTCTTTCTCAGACATATTACTTCTGGTGGTGGGGTTGGCACTTTGTTCTTTCAAATCTGTCTGTGGTTCAGCATCTCTGTGTTTTTACTGTGCCTGTGTGGGGAAATGGGGTGTATCACATGGCGTGGTAGTGCAACCTCACCTTGTAATACACTTACCAACCCCTTTAGGACTCTTAAGTTTTGTTTGTCAAACCTTCAGCTCAACCCTGGGTATCTGTGGCTCTGAGCAGCAAGGCGAACACAAAGGAACAAGTGCAAAGCATTTAAACAGCACAAAAACAACTGAAGACGAAATACAAAAGACACTGAAGGAATCCAACACCAATTTCTACAAATGTATTTTTATGTATTTTTAGACACCACAATGAAAATGCTCCACTAGAGGGTTCTGGAGGTATAGGTTTTACAAGGTACAGTAAATATGCACTTTTTATCCAAGTGAGAACAAGCAATGGCAAATTCGATGAATTTGACACTTAGAAACGTTTTGAGCAAAAGCTTTTGGCTAGTTTTATTGCAGTCGGTTAGAGTTACTTTTGTTGACCAACTCTGATGGAGAGCCAGTCAGGGGGACCAGTAAAGTCCACAGAAACAGTTACCTCAGAAGGCATTGGAAGTGGTCCTGATGCAAGTGATACAGGATGCTGAAGATGCTCAAGGATGCTGTGAATGAGATGCGGTCGACAGGGGTCTTCCTGCGGCTACCACTTGGTCCACGGACGGGGTGAGCTGGTCCTGGCAATTGGGTCGATGTGCCTTGAAGTTCGCTTGGTCCTGGCAGGAGTACAGTCACCACCGGACTACCACTCTCCCTGTATCGCAGTAGCAGTCAAATCCTTCCCTGCGTGATAACTTGTCTTTTGGGTGACCAAACTCCACTCCAATGACTCTTCTGGATCCAGTGGGCTCAGGTGCAACTTTGAGCACCACGTCTCAGTCTCTGGTGCTCCATGGTGGCAGTTGGTAACAGTGTGGAGAATGTGGGCTACCAACTTAAGGTATGGATCACGTTTATTCCTGTGCATTCAATGCCGACCTTAGTAGTATAACACACTAAAACATACTAATTAGGTCTTCTCCTTATCCCAAGCCATTAGAAATTCCATGCCCACCTCAACACTCAACACGTGTCCTTTGATTAATTTGAAGAACCAGTGAGTTAATTCTGGCCATCATATGCCTAGGTATGTTTTTTAACTAGTGCATTGAACACATACTTAACCAGAATTCTCTTCCTGTAGGCTGTCCATTTAGCTCCTTGTCCTGAAAAAGACCTGTTATGACAATCCCCCATTAGTGCTCCTGTCAGGGTCGGAATATCGACGGTTTTATCTGTCCATACTTCAATAGGTCTCCTAGCTTACAAATCAATGTGGAATAATTCCTGAGCCTGAGACACTTGTGTTATATTATGAAATTGGACCTGTTTTCAAAACATTTTCACTTGTAAATATATGTCCATTGCTTATGTTGTCACTTACATGTACAATACACTGATTTCACTTAGTCTGATGTCAATTAGTCACTTTATTCACCATGTCACTGTAAATCATTGTCATGTGTGCCGCTCCATTAACTGAATTACCAGACAGCCTGCTCTCCTGGTAATTTTCTATTGTGAACCAAAAAAAACCTCTTTTGAATCTTTGAAAGTTTAAGTAAAATACTCCCCCCCCTTTTTTTTTAAATCATGAATGACTTTACTATTGTATTTGTGCTCTAGGGCCGTCCTCAGATTCATTACTTTACCTAAATGCTTAAAATTACAAAGAAATTGCACCACCCGACAGAACAAATTGTTGTTTGTACTATACATTCCCCGGTTCTGAGGGATACTGGATTATCCCTTTGCTTTGTATATATACCAACTTCCCCCATGAGGTTCTGTAAAATTCTGCCTTGTCCTGTGATGTCATGGTTCCGTCACGATCTTGGTGATGTTGTACCGTATTTAGCAAGTATGGCTAATATGGAGTGAATTCGTCATGTTAACTAGCGAGTTCATTACGTATTCAGAGACTTTCAGGTACATGCATCAAACTCGGCATTTGCGATTCCTTAATAGCGATTTTTAAGGAATCACAATTAAGGAATCGCAAATGCCTATGCATCAAGAATTCGCTAAATAAATTGTGAATCCTTAGAATTCCTTAATTGCGATTAGCAATTTGCGAATCGCAATTAAGGAATCCCTTCCCATTCATTCCTATGGGCCTAGAGGCCCATAGGAATGAATGGGAAGACAATCTCAATTAGCGATTCGCAATTAGCTAATCGCAAATTGAGATTGCGATTTCAAGGGTGCAGAGGTGTCCAAAGGACACCCTGTTGCACCCCTGAAATCAAACAATGCACATATGTTGTGTACACACATGCCCTAGGGGCATGTGTGTGCACAACATGAAACTTACAAAAATGCACAAAACTGCATATTTTTAACATTTCGCTAAATTACCATGAGGTCCAACCTCATGGTAATTTTTACTCTCTAATTGCGAATTCGCAATTTTTTTAAGTTTCATGCATTGCTTTTAAGGAATCGCTATATTGCGATTCCTTAAAAGCAATCGCACTTTCAAAATTCGCTAAAATAGCGATTTCATCACTTTTATGATGATGCATACCAAATAGCGATTTGGGATTCGCAAACGGCCGATTTTAGCGATTCGCACCGTTTGCGAATCCTAAATCGCTTGATGCATGTGCCTGTTTGTCTCGAATATGGGTTCCATTTTGTTTGTGCCTCCATTTTGGTGTTGCCATCACGTAGGCCTATGGAGGTAACTAGATGAACGAAGTTGCATGGGCTTAATTGTTCATGCATTTATTAACTAAGCCTTTTCTTGACTCTAAGATGCATTGTAAGGAACTGACCTCTTTATCTGAAACTGAACCTTTGCGAGGCCAATTTCCTTAGTTGATTGCTATCTGAGATTGCAAGTCAAAGTTCAGGACATCGTCAACTTTTAGCTTTTCTACACATGCCTTATCTTGCTCGTTATCTATCATTGTTTCCTTTTTATGTTCCTTCGTTACATGCATTGTGCTTTCAATTATGGGGTTGTCCGGCTTGTGGAAATTGAATTTGGGACATCCTAATAATTAACTTGTGGGGTTGGTACAATGTAAAGTGAGCCTTTTGGAATGTGATAATGTATAGAAATGTGCTTCTATTGGTCAGAATTTGCTGCAGTGGGTTTCCATTTGTAATGTGAATATTGTGTATAAATACTGATGTCTTACTCTACAAAATTGACCAGTTTCTTGAGTTGTACACCGTGTTGTATTCCTGGGATTACTGTTATTAGCTGCAGCTAATAAATTTGGTCTCTGACGCCACCTAGAAGTATTTCGTGTCTCTGTTTGCCAAGACAGGAGAACCCGAAGACTTTGGGCTTGTCCCTGGCGCCGCTGGATTCTAAAAACCCGGTTCTTCAGTTGGCGCCCAGCGGTGGGGCGACTTCAGCGGTACAGGACCTAGCCCGAGGATCATGAGGAGCCACGTGAGAAAATTCTGGAGGAAGGCCAACAACTTCATCGACCCCTGTATGTCGTCGTGGTCCGAAGGTTTTTGCTGCGAGGCTTCCCGCTTTCCGACGGCTACGAAGGACTGCTGCCCTGACTGTCGCCCTGTCTTGGACCCTCAATAGATGCTTTGTAGAGGGAGACAATAGATGGTCTTCTAGTGGCGTGACAGATATTTTGGTTAAGTATAGGTGGGTCGCTCCCACGACTTTGTTTTGTTCTTGGTTTTGTTCTTGGTTTGGTTTGATTCGGTTACTGCAGCAATCGAAGCCGAGGGGCTCGTGTGTTTACGAGAGTATCGATAGTTGATAACCCCTTGAAGTTTGAAGCTAAGATGCCTGGTCTTAGCAAAATTAGAAAATGGTTTAGTTGTGGTTGCAACAAGGATTCCCGATTGGAGGACTCGTGTCCGATACCTCCGGTTGAAACTCCAACTCATGAGCTCTATTCAAAACATGGAGTGGGTCCCATCACCTATAATGGGGTATGGATCCGCTATACTAGGAAAGATGGTGTCTTACGATGGCCCCAACATGGTAGTTTTGAATCAGAGGTTTTAGATAACCTAGAAATCGCGCTATTTAGGAAGAAAGCCCGGCCGGCAATGTTTGACTCTTTCCGAAAGGAAGCCAAACAGAGAGAAATTAAACAAGCAAAAAGAGATAGGAAAGATAAAAATATGTCAGTATTACAAGCTGCTAGGCAGTTTAAGGAAGATGGAGAAAAACGTGTGAGTGAAGTCTTAGATAGACAGCGTTGCATGGCTATCGATAAATGTTATCCGGCCTTGCTGCCTTCCCTTCCAAAAGTGAATGAAGACCCTGAAAAAGATCCTTTTATCTCTCATTTACTGAGATTGCCACCTCCCTATGTGCAGGGTGCTACTGCGCCTCCATTACCCCCGGTTGTTCCACCCTTTGTTGTTCAACCTCCTGCTGTTGTTCAGCCAACCGGTGATCCACAGATGGTTTTGCCTCCTCATGCGCAACCCACTCTAGGGTCGCCAGCTTTGCTACCAGCTTTGCCTCAAACTCCTTTGCCTTCTGCTTCTGCATCTTTGACTTCTACTGTTCTTGTCCCTACACCTTCTTTGCCTCAGAATACTTATTCTCCTGTTCTTATGTCTACTTCTTCTCCTTCTGCTCGTAAAATGACCGAGACTGTTGTTAATCTGTTGTCACCATTGTTTGGGTCACTGAATATGACCCCTGTTTCGGAACGTAAGCAGAGTCGTAGTCAACTTCCTAGTTTCGAAGAACGGACAGTGTTGGATTTGTTGGCTCGTAGGTGGATTTTAAATGCTCCGAGGTATGATTTGCCAGCGGTTATGGATGTTTTCTTTCAGTGGGAACCGCCTAAGCAAAGGTATGTTTTTGATGTAATGTGTACTTTTCTGTGTCAGGAATGGGAAGATAATGAGTTGGGTCCGATTCCGCTGGATGTGCTTGATGTTCAGTCAGAGTTTGCTAAAGGGATGATAGTGGAATCTGATGTTACAGATGCCGTAGAGACGATACTTGCTTTCAGATCTAGGCTTTCGCTTCAGACATTGTATGAACCTGATTCCTCTGTTAGGAGGAAAGTGAAACAGTACCCTATGAGAGAAGTTCCTCCTGTATGGAAAGAAGCAGTTCAGGCTAATGTAAATCAGGGTATTGTTGCCGCTCCGGCTCATTTTCAGCGAGTATGGGTACATGTCCCTTGGAAGAGAGCAGAGGTCTTGGATCTTAAGCAGACCTTACCTGACCCTCGTAAGAATCCTGCTGGTTAATACAAGGAGTTGTCCCAGACAGTTGAAGCGTGTATTATGAATTTAGCTGACATCGATATGTTGACGGGTAATGTAGTCCCTCAACCTTTGTGGGCGAAGATTCGTCATGAGAATCATGCTGCTGAATTAGGTGATACCTGGGCGAATATTGTTGCTGCAGATGGTAGACAGGAGGGAGGTACTAAACCTGAACCTTTAGTTTCAGAATTACCAGGTAGAATTATTAATTTGATGAAAACGATGATGCCCGCTTTACGAGTGAATTGGGATAAGTTAGCAGCATGTAAGCAGAAGAAAGACTAGAGTGTGTCTGATTTCTTCACTAGGTTTGAAGAAACATTTATCGATCATAGTGGTCAGGATATGAGCACTGAAGGTGGTCAAAGGTTGTTCGTGGACAAATTTGTTTTTAATTTCCTTCCTGAACTTTCTAATAAGTTGAAGGATTCTGAGAGTTCATGGGCTGTTTCTTCGCCGGCCCAGATATTGGCTACTGCACAATATTACGAGAATAGGGATAAAGATGAGAAGGATAAAGTGGAGAAGAAAACGAAAGAATTAAAGACGAAAGTTCTTTTGCAGCAAGCTTATCCACCTCGTCAGAATCAGCCTCAGTTTCAGCAACCACCACAATTTCAGAGATTGTTACAGAAGCCTGAGCCCTATGCTCCGCGATTCTTTCCTGGCCCTAATCAGTGTGCTTATTGCGGACAGGAAGGTCATTACAAGAATAGTTGCCCGGCTTTGTTACAGCGTGCGAATGGTGTACCTAATCAGAGAGGTCGTTGTAGTTTTCAGCAAGCTCCTAGGGGTAGGGGACGTGGTGTGATCCCCCAAAATGAGCGTTCCTCTTCCCTACAGAATTCTGCAAATTATTTTGACAGACAGAATGTTCCGAGTGGTCAGTCTGCCCAGTATTATGTTGAGGATTACTATGTCGAAGGTGAGAGTTCTGGTTATATTGATAACTAGGACAGCCAAGGACAAACTGAGGGAGGAGTGTCAGTTCCAGTAGACCAGAGTGGACCTTATGTTGAAGTGATTACATCAGGTGTGGTAGAACCTTTTCTTTTGGATACTGGTGCGACGAAGAGTTCTATTATGCACTCTAAACTTCCTGGCGCTAAGCATGGGCGAATTTTGCGGATCTCGCGTTCGCGAATTTTGCGGATTTGCGGATTCGCAATCCGCAAAATCCGCGAATTCCCGCGAATTTGCGGATTTTTTTTTTTTTTTGTGTTCGCCCGTGTTTCTGCCAGTTCGCGAGGGTTTTTACAATTTCGCAATTTGCGAACTTACCTGTCGGGTCGCAAGTTTTGCGAACTTGTTGTTTCTACATGTCCAGCCTGTTTGGGACACTCTTCTTCATCACTGCCACTCTCTGTCACCACTGCCACTCTCTGACTACTCATGCCACCCTCTGGCCCACCCATGCCACCCTCTGTTTCATCACCACACCCTCTGGTTGTCCAGTGTACATTATTTTCGGCAAAGCAAAGCACACCTTCCCTGCCTCAAGTGACCTGAATTAATTTGGGGCTGATTAATGTGTCACAGAATATTTTTTTAGCTGGCACCTGCTTCCTTAGTGCGCCCTGATTAGTGATCTTTTGCACTTGCTAAGTGCTTTCATTGTTGCAAAATTAGTTACAACACCTGCCCTGCCCCAACTGACAATAATGAATTAGGGGCTAATTAATGTGTCACTGAAAGAATTTAAAGTTCCAGCCTGGCACCTGCTTGTCTGCTCCTTTAGCTGTAAATCAGGACCTTTGTGGCATACAGTTAAGGTCAGAGCAGGGTCACACAATAGTTGCAAGCAGGCAACCGAATTCTGGAGGGCCCCCTCAGGAAGCAATACAAAGAATCGTTACAAATCATGAGGTTGACCTTTTGCACCTGCTCATTGCTTTTGCTTTTGCTGAAATCGTTTTGCGGTTTTTTTCGCGCTATTCGCGGGGCGCGGCGTCGTGCGAAACCGACCGCGGAAGCCGCCAATTCGTGCGAATGAGCATTTTATTTTTTTGCGGTTTGTTGTTTCGCGAGTTTTTTTGCAGTATTCGCGAGCCGCTTGCAGCGCAACACGCGAATTTACCCCAAGGTCGAGTACGGGCGCGGCCATTTTGTTTGCGTGACGTATTTCCGTTTCCGCCCGCTATGTATAATCTCGCACAGTAAGCGCATTGCGAGTAGAGGTTCGCACGAGATCGCGCGGGAAATCTAGAGGTTCGCACGAGATCGCGAGGAAAATCTCGCGCGAACTGACTTTCGCGCTCGGAAACGGGCGCCGGCCATCTTGTTTTTCATTCATTTCCTGTGTCTGGGCATGGTGTTTAATCCTCTTGATATCTTTCCCATCCTTTGCTTGTTTTCAGTTTTTTTTTTACGATTTTGCTTCTTATCTATCCCTCTCTTTTCCTAGCTGTATATTTTTGTCTTTTCTGCTATTTTTCTTTACTTTTAAACTACTTTTGTAAACTCTTTTCTTTTCTTCTTCCCTATCCTATTCTTTCTTAATTTTCTACTTCTTCCTACCTTACCTGCCCAGACCATGGTCAAGCCAGGCGCCGTGAAGCTGCCCAGGCACTTGAGGGCCGCAGCGGCGGCGGGGAGTAGTGCTGGACCCAGTGGCAGGACAGCAGGCGTGAGATCGAGGGGGGAGCAGGTGACGCGCCGGGAGATATTCAGCCCGGAGGAAGTGGGCGCGCTGGTCTACTTCGTCCAGCGCCGCCTGCCCAGGACCATCGCGGGAGGCGGCAGGATCGCGGCCGGCGGCTACAACATGCGGGAGCGCCGGAAGCGGTGGGAGAAGGTGTGCTGGGCCATATCCCACCTCTACGGGGTCCAGCGCACCTACAGCCAGGTCACCCATCGCTGGACGGACCTCCTGGACCGCGAGCGCGACCTGCTGGACCAGCTCGGCTTGGAGATCCCCGGGCTTGGTGAGTAGTAGTAGCCATTGGCATTTAATCACTCACTACTATGATGTTTTCTCCTGCTCTGTGTTGTTGTATTGCAAATATTTGTTTTTTACATGGAGCAAGCCAATAATGCCGCTGATGACGATTACATTGTAGTTAAATTATATTTCAAAATCTTCTGTGCATTTCAGGTGCACTGCTCTCCTTCTCAGTGGGGTTGCTACTATGCTTATTTGTTTTCTATTTCGTGGTCTCATTGGCCTGAGTAACTATTATGTATGAGTGTACTTAACAGAACTGCGTAATGCTAGACACTAGGGGGCAGATTACATTTACAAGCCCCTTGCGCCACGTTTACGTTGCCTTGCGTGACGCAACAGCGGCGTAAACGTGCCGCATCCCTGCAAGTCATTTACAGCATGACGCATCTAGGGAGATGCGTCACGTTATAAAGCCATGGGCCTGCACCACAATGGGTGCGTTCCTAGTACGCAGGGTGGGCGGTCCAGCGGCTGTGCGCCTCGCAAAATTGCCTGCGTGAAATCTACAAGATTTAACGCAGGCACTTCTGCGACGCTGCTACGTCAATTCAATTCCTTATGTCTGCTCGAAGCAGGCGAAAGGACTGACACAGCATGTAAAGTATTGGGTGGCCCTGAGCATTACTGGAGTTGCATTGCGTTGGCGACGTGACTCCAGCGATGCGCCGCTCTTACGTGACGAGATGCGTCACGCAAGTGCCTACCCTTGCGCCAGGGCGCGCCGCATTGTAAATGAGGCACATCTGCCGTGTCGCAAGGGTAGTTTTGCGTGACGCATTTGATCTGGCGCATCTCTGGAGATGCGCCAGAACGCGTAAGTAAGTATGCCCCTAAGGGGCAGAATTGCAATTACCGTCGCATCCCTGCAAAGTAGCAGGGATGCGCCATTAATTGTGCGGCCCGCTACCACCACCAAACATGGTGCGCCGTATTTGCAATGCGGCGCCCCATGGGCCCAAAACGTCACCGAAGCTTTACTGCTGGAGTTGCGTCGCAACGATGGCGCAGCTCCATCAATGCTCTGGGGTACCCTATCTCCCCAATGCTGGGTCAAGCCGTACGTCTGCTTCAAGCAGGTGCAGGGTTTGTGTGACGCATCATTGTCCTAAAGGTGACTGATTGATATTTTGTAGATTTCCCTCAGCCACTATTAGGATGTGTTCCAGCGCAGGAATGCCCTCCCTTGCGCCGGAACGCCCCCTGATGGCGCAGGGCTTTATAACGGGATGCATCTCCCAAATGCGTCACGTTGTTATAATATTATACGCCGCACCATGGCGCCCTTTTTTGTTTAGCTGCTGCGTCACAAAAGTCACGCAAGAACGGCGCAAAAGAGCCGCAAGGGCTTAAATCTGCCCCTTCCTTTGTAACCCTGACAATAAGAAAAATAGTGGCGGTGGATTGATAGTTTGACTATTTAAATGACTGGTAATGTAGCAGGCAACTGTTAGTGTTGTCACTGATCTGACTGAAATCACAATGGAGTTTGTCTGTCACTTTGCGTCTTGCCTGCGGACTGCTGCCTGCCAGTCCTAGGTGAACGTTTCAGTACTTTGTTTAGTGAGTTATGTGACTTTCGAAGTCACAGGTCCGCATATAAATGAAAAGTAACCATAATCAATATAATTTCGCAGAAATATTTTGTTATTGTTCTTTTGAAATGTTTGATTTGGTTGACATTGACAAGCAACAATCATCCATGTTTTCTGTTCTTTCTTTCATGTTGTACGTCAGCTCCCCCCAGGGGCGAGAGGAGGACACAGGAGCAGCAGGCGGCGGATGCTGTTCATCAACAGGGCCAGGATCGGGCAGGCGAGGGCTCCTCTGCTGGCCCCAGTAAGTTTTCATTTTAGACTAGTACCTATTTTTCCTAGCGTTCCTCATTTGACTTTTTTCAAAATTGTCTTTGCTCTTCTTGTAGACTGTATCTAAATTCTTATCCTGCCTCTACTATGACTCCCTGTGGTATTACTAGATTATTCTTATTAGTCTGTCTGTGTAGCTAACTAAGATTGCACGGTTGGCGAAACTCCCATGATTCTAGTCAGCAATAGCTCTATCAACTTAGTGCAGTCCTCTGGGATTGTCCATAATGTCTTTTGAAGTGTTCTATCTGGACTCATGCTTGCAAAAATTGCAAAACCTTTCGCTCAGTCACTCTAGTCTGGACCAAAAAACACAGATTGTATTTAAGTTTAAAAGCTTTATTAAAAGTAAACACATTTATTAAAATGAAGTCATAATAAAACTAAACGTTTAACTGATAATGGAAAAGTGGTTAGTGCTGACGATTAATTGAAGACATTTCTTGTGGTCGAGCCGAGCTCTCACCTGGTTTCAACTTGATCTTGTTGTTAGAAGTCCATCTTCTGTCTGTGTGGAGAAAAATGGTGCGTGTTAAAAAAACAGCCTTCATCAGTTGTGCCAAAAAGTGCAGCAAGACAACCTTCCCTGGAAAAAGGGACATTTTTTTTTAACTTTAACGACAGTCACAAATTACATTGTTTTCACATGTCTTCATTCCTAGACCAAATACTAGTGACTGCTTTATTCTAACATTCTTAAATGTACTTTGTAGGTGGAACATCTGGTGGCGGGGCCAGTGTGGAGGTGGTGGTGCTCGACACCGAGGCGGAGGGCGAATCGGGCGATGCTTCAGGGGAGGAGGCGGCGGCGGCAGCTGTGAGAGTTGAGACGGTGGTGGTGGCGGCCAGAGGTAAGCTCTTATATATTCCTTACTTATTGAGATTGAAGACTAGCTGGGAAGGCAAGAATATGAGATGCATGGCTGGGTGAATGATGAAGCAATGATGGGTGGAAGGACAACAGCCTGGGTGGGTGACACAGAAACTGTATGTGTCCATATACCTGGATCATGCTACTATCTGACTCTTAGATAGCATATGTGTATCTAGAGCAGGGGTACTCCTAGTACGGCCCGCGGGCCGGTGGTGGCCCGGCAAGCCTTCGTTGGCGGTGCGCTGACCTTGCAGACAATCACTGCTCCCCCGGCCCCCACAGAGCAGAGGCTTTTTTGTATTTCACCTGTTAGCGCCCCTGCATCTCCACTCTGACAATCACTGCTCCCCCGGCCCCCACAGAGCAGAGTGGAGATGCAAGGCCACAAAGAGGTGAAATAGAACTAAGCCTCTGCTCTGTGGGGCCGGGCAAGCAGTGATTGTCAGGGTGGAGAAGCAGGGGCGCTAAAACAAACAAAGCCTCAATAATATGTTAATGGTCTTTTAAAGACCTGTTAAGTACTTTGGTGTTGTTGTCTGTGTGTGCGCGTTGAGGAAGCGGTCTCAACCCGGGCTGAAGGCTGACACAGATAGACACACACACAGTGAGATGACAGAGGGGGAGGGAGAGGGAGGGCAGGAGGGAGAGAGAGATGGAGGGAGGGCAGGAGGGAGAGCAGGAGGGAGAGAGATGTATGTAAATGCTGGGTCTGGTGGCTCAGTGGATGAGGGCATCTGCTGCAGGGACCTGTGTGCAACCTCATGGTCACAAGTTATCGTTTTGCTTTAGCCCCGCCCCCTCTGACTCCGCCCCCACCAGTGCGGCCCTCGGCCCCAAACTACACTGTAAATGTAGCCCCTGAGAGAAAGTTTGTGAGTACCCATGATCTAGAGAGAGTAGACGGTCAGTGGATGAACTAAGTGTAACTTTGAAGAGCATGTAACACTAACACTGCACCCGCACGTCCGTTCCAGTGTAGGAAAGGCAAGGAAAACTTTAATTTTGTCCAAATACTACCATAAATAGTAGCAGTAGTTTGTATTGCAAGCACTGCATAGATCCGGTTATTATGGTGGCCACTCCCTACCTCTCTTAATAAGTTTAGTAGTACTCAGTCATTCATGTGTGGATGTATCACTGGTCACTCAATAAAAAGCAAAGCACCTAAAGTCATCCCATATATAAGCAAAAACATCCCATGTGAAGTGATAGATAATCAGATTATTTATCTTCTTCAATTTTCCATTTCTAGTACTCATTTCCACTGTAGGGTGAAAGTTAAATTAATTAAGCAGTAGCCCTTGAGTTGTAACAGAGTATTCTCAGTGCCACCCGTACTAGAAAAGTAAGAGATTCACCACCTGCATGTACTGGACGGGTACAGTAACGCAACGGCAACGCAAGTCTAGGTCACTCCTCATGGCGTGCGTCTCTTTTTCTCGGGTGCAAGTTTACCGCGCTGGCATTATGCCGGCTTGCAGAAAATAACGTACCAATTTTCCAAAACAAGAGATAAGAAGAAGAATAAGACTGGTGTACTTTCATAGTCGACTCCAATGGAAGTCCACAGTGCTCGTAGACTTTGTTCCTTAAACTCCCACTAATGTTAGAGCAAGGATGAAGAAGTGTGAGGTTAGATAGATACTGGCCTCAATAGTTATGTAATGCGCTTGCAAGTTGCTAGTTGTACTGCAACACAAATTTCTGCTGAATGATTGAGTTAATCTAAAAGAGCATTGGTTACAGACTATGTCTTTCTTTCTTCATATAGGTTCTCCTTCCAAACGGACAAGGAGGAAGGAGCTGGCTAGAGCGGCCCGGCAACGGAGGATCGAGGCCACTGTTGCGGAATATCGGCGGCTGGTGGCCCTGGAGGACGTGGAAAGTGTGCAGTCGACAACTACAACAACGTCGTCTGCATCGGCCTCCGTGGCCCCACGGGCTGCCACCCAGCACAGTGGTCCACCCAGACTGAGCCGGGCTGCCAAAGGCAAACGCCACCACCGAGCAGCAAGGCCAACAGCTGCCTCTCACAGGCATTGCACCTGCAAGGCAGTGAAGGCACGCCTGCGCCGCACCACCCTGATGGTGTCCCGCCTTCAGCAGGAGCTCGCCTTGCTCCGCGAGGAGCATGATGCCCTGGCCCAAAAAGTGAACAGCATCCACCCATAGTGTCCCTTGCCCCTTTTTTAGAGACTTTTGGGGGGTGGGAATTGGGAGTTGGGTTTTTGGGGACTTTTGAAGGACAATCGTTGGGGTTAGGGAGGGTCTTGCGGGAGATTATTTTGTTAGGGATATAAATATACTTTTTCAAACTTTATCTGAGCATACCTGTTTTTTACTGCTTGCCTGGTGGGTGGGGGTTTAACGTTGACTGTTTTCCTGAAAGTTTAGTTCCATTTTCTTCCTTTAAGTGTAAATGCCCAAATGTTTTCAACACTAAGTGCCTCTCACAGACTCAGTGAAGTGAATCCAAGAGTCCTAGGACTTTAGTAGTACTACCTTCAGTCTCTCGTCTCTCGTACTAATACTCCATTATACCCCCAAACCACCAAACGCTTATCTTACCTGTAATTTGTGTTTGAAAGTAGGGCTAGACCCAGGGCTGGCTCCACGGGAAACACCGAATAACGTTGGCAATCTTGGTCGGATAAAATTTCCTCATAGCGGTGGTACTATTGTTGTGACACAGTGGCAGTTGCATGCCTATGAAAAAAAAGAAAATGAAATCTGGTTTGTCCTCCTGAGCAATTCAACGGTACAACTGAGAATATAGCATGTGACAGAAGTACAGTAGAGCAGTGCCACATTGTAGCCTAACAAATGGTAAAGTATAACTACTAATTCGGTTGAAGTTCTTTCACATTAGCAATGGTTCTTTGTCAAGCTGAGTAAGAATATATCATCGACAACTGTGGAAAGAAAGAATGCGACAGTACAGGGCCTGTGTGGAATTATTGATAACGATATTCAACATAAGGTCTCTGTAGCCAGATACCCGAGAGCCTTGCTGGTCACTATAAATCCATTCACAACAACACTCAATGGGGTTGGTCTGGAAGGTGTCCGGTTTACTCCCCGTGATCCAGTCGATGCAAATATGGTTCCACTTCCAAATGTCACCAACACCCAGAAGTGTAAACACAGGGTGTTCGAGGCATTAGGCGGGGGAGAAAAATAACAAACTAAAATAAAAAATGTGGGATGGGTAAAGGTAGGGTCAGCAGGGAAAGGATACCTGTAACAGAAGACAAGACAGGCATCAGTGAAGTGCTGTCCTAACATACAAGAAGAAGGTATAGTAGATAGAAAAGGAGAAATTGCTTTTTTTCTAGGTGTCCCCTCACTCACCAGGGTTGCCCCTTGGTGACATGCTTCATCATTGGGGCCATCCCAGTCCTCTACGGCCTGGGGCGTGCTGCGACTTGCGAATTACGTAGGAGCACTTACAAATGACTATGTGTGGTGCAGATGTGATAGTGGAGTGGACTAAGTGATGTGTTAAGGGATCAATGTAGAAGCAGAGAGAGAGCCAAGAAATGCAGTCACAGTCAGAGAAAAAGGCAAGGGATACTGTATCTATGTGGTTGTAGTGGTCCTGTTGGAAGTGGTAAGTAAGTTGCCCGCAGAAAAAAAATCCTCCTATTAGCGGCACTCCTCCATTGCAGCCGACGCTTCGTCCATCGATGTTGGTCACCAGAAGACACCCTGTCCACTGCCTGCCTGATGCTGAATTGTGGCTCGCTACTGTGAAGCCTGACTCCATCCTTTTTTCCCCATTGCAGAGACTGAAACCCGGCCTGTAATTATTCAACGAAAAACAGGAAGTGATATAATATTACAACACCACTGATAAATAAATATAAGGCATGTAGGCTGTGGAGTGCAAAAAGTCACAATTTGTTTTTCCTAGTAGACAGTACAATGTTTTTGAAAGTGCGTACTCTGAGTCACCTTTTGAAGGATGTATGGGCAAATTAATGTATCGGATCTTGCCCCTCAAGCTAGGTGTACTGTAAACTGTGTTTTAGAACAAAATTAGATCTTCCTAGCAGTGCTCCCACCCAGACCCTTACTAAAGCCAGTCGCAAAAATGTAGAAGACCCCCAATCAAATCTCAAAAAACGAGGCCTAGCAGAAAACTGGTGACAAAACTTACTTTGAAAGTAAAAGTAGGCCGAAGTACCCTAATTACCCATTACCCACCGTGGATTGCATTCAAACCACTTGCAAGCAACCAAGCAAAAGTAGCCATAGCCAGCATCGCTCCAAGACTCGAAATCCCCCCCACTCAAACACATGCAATAGAAATACTGCTAACCCTAACGAACCCTAAGTTAAGAATAGTGGCAAAGGCTTTCTTTAACTATGCCAAATCCCCCCTTTCCCACCATGGATTTTCTTCAAATGACTTGCAACCAAAATTACACATTCTCACGAGTGCTCTAAGACCCCAGAACTCAGTTTGAAAAATCTAGAACACCCCGAAACACATGCAATCCTGCTGCTAGGGCTAACCCTAACGAACCCTAAGTTACAAAAAGTGCCAAAACTAAAGGCTTTTCCACGCGGATTTTGTCCCAACCACTTCTACCCGGTATTAGACCTTCCCAGGAATGCCCCAAGACCCGGCAACCCACCCGCCAAGAAGCGTAACACCCCCAAACAGGCCAAAAGCAAAATCTCATACTTGCAATATTTCTGGGCCTTCGGTCCAAACGCGCTGCGTAGCTAGGCCATAAGTCGGGGTTGGCACGACGGATTTCCTGAAAAGCAAATGCAATCAAGATTAGAGTGTCCCAGCAGTGCTCCCAGACCACGAAACTCACCCACAAACACCAGGAAGCCCCCCAAACAGGCCCCCGAAAACGCTACATAGAGCAAAATGTCTGAAATAGCCCAAAAAAAAATCGGCCTGGATTTTGTCCCAACCACTTCTACCCGGTATTAGACCTTCCCAGGAATGCCCCAAGACCCGGCAACCCACCCGCCAAGAAGCATAACACCCCCAAACAGGCCAAAAGCAAAATCTCATACTTGCAATATTTCTGGGCCTTCGGTCCAAACGCGCTGCGTAGCTAGGCCATAAGTCGGGGTTGGCACGACGGATTTCCTGAAAAGCAAATGCAATCAAGATTAGAGTGTCCCAGCAGTGCTCCCAGACCACGAAACTCACCCACAAACACCAGGAAGCCCCCCAAACAGGCCCCCGAAAACGCTACATAGAGCAAAATGTCTGAAATAGCCCAAAAAAAAATCAGCCTGGATTTTGTCCCAACCACTTCTACCCGGTATTAGACCTTCCCAGGAATGCCCCAAGACCCGGCAACCCACCCGCCAAGAAGCATAACACCCCCAAACAGGCCAAAAGCAAAATCTCATACTTGCAATATTTCTGGGCCTTCGGTCCAAACGCGCTGCGTAGCTAGGCCATAAGTCGGGGTTGGCACGACGGATTTCCTGAAAAGCAAATGCAATCAAGATTAGAGTGTCCCAGCAGTGCTCCCAGACCACGAAACTCACCCACAAACACCAGGAAGCCCCCCAAACAGGCCCCCGAAAACGCTACATAGAGCAAAATGTCTGAAATAGCCCAAAAAAAAATCGGCCTGGATTTTGTCCCAACCACTTCTACCCGGTATTAGACCTTCCCAGGAATGCCCCAAGACCCGGCAACCCACCCGCCAAGAAGCATAACACCCCCAAACAGGCCAAAAGCAAAATCTCATACTTGCAATATTTCTGGGCCTTCGGTCCAAACGCGCTGCGTAGCTAGGCCATAAGTCGGGGTTGGCAAGACGGATTTCCTGAAAAGCAAATGCAATCAAGATTAGAGTGTCCCAGCAGTGCTCCCAGACCACGAAACTCACCCACAAACACCAGGAAGCCCCCCAAACAGGCCCCCGAAAACGCTACATAGAGCAAAATGTCTGAAATAGCCCAAAAAAAAATCGGCCTGGATTTTGTCCCAACCACTTCTACCCGGTATTAGACCTTCCCAGGAATGCCCCAAGACCCGGCAACCCACCCGCCAAGAAGCATAACACCCCCAAACAGGCCAAAAGCAAAATCTCATACTTGCAATATTTCTGGGCCTTCGGTCCAAACGCGCTGCGTAGCTAGGCCATAAGTCGGGGTTGGCACGACGGATTTCCTGAAAAGCAAATGCAATCAAGATTAGAGTGTCCCAGCAATGCTCTCAGACCACGAAACTCACCCACAAACAGACGGAACCTCCCCTAAGAGCACCTCAAAGGCAAGCAAGTCATCAAAAACACAAAAAATTTTCCGCCTCGGATTTGGCACAAACCACTTTTAGTGCTTCCCAGCAATGGCCCCAGACCCGTCAACTCACTTGCAAAGAGGTAGAACAACACCCCCACAAGTGCTGAGTCTTTCTTCATTGGGCGTAAACCAGCCCTCTGCTTTGATGGAAATAGGAGTCTGGAGGAGGAGGATAGAGGAGCATGTTCTTCTGAACTTGTGAACCTGAGGAATGCAGACTGCGGCACCTTCAAATAAATTAGCAAACAAGTGAAGACAGTTCTGCTGATGGGCTTGTCTTTGTGATTATCTGATTAAAGTTTGAATTATATTAACTGTGCACAACAAAGAAAGACAGACACACAGGAATAAAAGTGAATAAGGATGAAAAAGAAAGTTATTGATTCGTTGTCTCATTTTCAGGGCTCGAAGTCGGTATCACGGTCCAGGAATAAGAATAAGGCTTTGTCATCATACTCTGCGAATTCAGCCCGGGTGAGGTCAGTGCCACCTGACAGAGTAGAAATTCCCTCATCTATGGTGCTGGCCACCTCCTCTTCATCCGGCACGCTCTCTCGTACTCTTATATCTGGTGGTATGAGGTGCTGATTCATCTTGATCATTGTTAACCTCTCCACATTTTTGGGCGAGAGGCGGCTCCGTTTGGGAGTTACAATCCCACCAGCCGCACTGAAAACCCGTTCAGAAGACACACTTGCGAGTGGGCAAGACAAGTAGTTTATAGCCAGGTTGGTGAGCTGTGGCCACAATTCTTTTTTCCCATGCCAATACGCCAATGGGTCAGAATTAACATAGACCTCTGTGGAGTCATTCAGATAGTCCTTCACCATCGACTCAAGGTCCTCCTCCAAGGTTCCTCCACTTTGCGTAGCTCTTGCTGTGCCTCTGACCTTTTGAGAACCAAACCCACGCAGAGCTAGCCAATCCTCTTCAGCCTCCAATGTTTCTGTTGTCTTTCGTGCAGATGATCCGGTTGCCGGTGTCTTTAACGGCTGAGAGGTCACTTGTGCCACAGCCACAGGTGCAGAAGTGGATTGTTTTGACTGGGGATGGCCTGCTGATGTACTGCCATTTCCTTCAATTTCCAGCCGTTCTGTTTCAAACTTCTTGGCTGACAAGGCTAGCCAACGTTTGTACTTTGTAACATCTTCATCACCAAAAGGAAAGAATGCTCTGCCTGCCAGCGCCTTTTTGTAGCGTGGATCCAGAATAGTAGCACAAATGTAATGCTGTTCTGAGTGGATCTTTTGAAGACGTTCATCACCTTGTAGGAGCTCTAATAATTGCTCAGCCAGAAGCAAAGAGTCTTTCTTTTTGTCATCTTTTCGAAACACAGAACACACCTCCTTCAGTTGGTCCTCCAGCATGTACAACAATGGGATAGCTTTTCCCAAATTAGAGTCCTCCTTGCTGACTGCACGCGTGAAGACCTCAAAAGGACGAAGCATGCGTGTTAGGCTTTCAACTATGTTCCATTGCGGCCCACCCATCCTCAGCTCCTCTATACCCTCTTTCAAGAAATATTGATCGAGTTGCGTATACTGCTCATACAGACGCTCAAGCATGTAGAAGGTTGAGTTCCAACGTGTTACCACCTCCTGGATGAGTGCTTTCACTGGCATTTGACATTGATATAGCATGCTCCTCAGCTGCTTCCGGGCCTTAAAAGAATGCCTGAAATGCTTGCAAATTTTTCGGCAGTTCTCCAATACACTGTACGCTGCACTGCTTTTATTACCCAAGAATTTTTGGACAACCAGGTTTATACAGTGCGCCAAACACGGCACTCTGAAATAGTAACCGTCCCTCATGGCCTTAACTATATTGGAGCCATTGTCCGTGGAAACATAACCAACCTTGCGTTTTAGTGGGGACAGACAGTTAAGGACCTTTGTGTTAAAGACATCCAAAATGTTTTCTGCTGTGTGACGTTTCTCCAAACCAAACATGGCTAGTGTTGCATGTTTCCGAGCACCTTTAAAAACAATGTTAGTGTCAACACCTGAGTTTAGCTTTGCTTTAGCCCCTGAAAAAGAGACCCAGTGTGCAGTGATGCACATGTAATCAGCGCCTGCGCCACTGGTCCACATGTCTGTTGTCAGATGTATAGTGTGAACAGCACTCTTCTGCAAAGCTGCCCCAATCACCTTCAGAACATCTTCATGTAGTGCTGGAACCGCAACTCGGGCAAAATAGAACCGGCTAGGAACCTTCCATTTAGGGCAGAGCGCTGTCACTAATTCTAGAAAACCAACCCCTTCTACAAAAGAAAAAGGGAGAAGGTCCAGAGCTAGCATTTTAGCCAGCTTAGTGTTATACAGACGGGTCATTGGGTGGTTGCGTTCATATTGCGCTTCTGTAAACAACATCTTTTTAATGTTGCCCTGGACCAATGATTTACGGGATGATGATGATCTCTTCGACCCAGTTACGCTCGCTGATGAACTTTTCCGCATTGATGTCTCACTCTCTCCCACACTCTTAGTGTGGCTCCCATGGGGTGTGCTGCTGACATGGGAACTGGGTGTAAGTGAAGTGTTTGAATCGTCTTCTTCTACCTCCTCGTCATCAGCAGATGACAAATCAACGTTTTCATTACGTGCAATTCCGGCTTTCTTGATCGCCTCTAGGTGCGGAAACCATTGGACAGGGTGCCTTCTCTCAAGATGACCTCTCTGGCCTCCGGTACCATAGTTAGAACCAAGCTTACCACGACTAAATCGAAGCTTACAAAGGCTACAAATGGCTACGTTTTCCTTTTTTGGGCAAACACTAAAGAAGTCCCAAACTGGAGACTTGAAATGTCTTCGGGGGCCGGAGGAGGCGGCGATACTGGTGGTGGTGGTCCTGCTGCTAATGACAGATGAAGTGGAGGATGTGGATTGCCGAACTTCAGTACGTTTTGCACTTTCACCACCACGAATTGAGGTCGAGGACGAGGTGGGTACCTTCTTGCGAAGAAATATGGAAGCGGTAGGTTTTGGTGTACTACTTAACTCCAAATCTAATGATTCCATTTCCATTGCCTCCTCGCCGACATCATCATCACGCTCAGCAGCTTCTCGGGATAGGGTCAAAATGTCTCTTTGCTGCATGCCCGGTGGGGCTGCAGTGACCTTTGTGATGACTGGCTCGTCGTCATCGTGAGAGGCTTCATCACCAGCAGTATCTGTCACTTCTTGTTGAGCCTCATCACACTCCATAGGTTTGAGTTTTTGGACGACCTTCCTTTTACGCTTAGGTGCCGGTGTCAGATCATGGTGTGCCTCTGCCTCACTGTCAGACCGCAGTTGTGGTTCCCAAGACAGATCACTTGCACCAGAACGAGGTGGGCTTGAAGAAGATGTAGACACCCCCCTTGATCTTTTCCTTGCTAGGGATGTGGAAGACAATGAATGATCATCAGGAGGAGTGGCTTCCAATGATACCTCAGCTTCAATGTCGATTTCCAAATGTGCCCCTACTTCGGGAGGAACAACTATTGTGGGCACTTGTGAACCTCCATGCACCTTTGCTTGCGCATCTCCTTTTGCTGCCTCTCCTTCCACATGTACTTGGGCGTGTACTTGCACATGGTGTTGTTGCGGCTGTGGTTGTTCAACACTTGTCAGATGAGTTACAACAACCTGTGTTGATTCAGGGACATTGCTGCTACTTTCTTGCGATGAGCCAACATCACTGGTCGATGGTGATTGGAGAAGTACACTGACTGCCTCTGAAGCACTCAAGGGCTTTGACTTAAGTTGGCGTGGTGGTGGAGGCACTGAACCCAATGGAGCAGGGGTGCTGCTCTCAGCTTGGTCCCCAGCAGATCCTGCTGCTGCAGGCGTACTTTTTTTTTTGCTCCCAAAAAAAGTGGCGGGTGGCACACCAGCCTCCTTGGTAACTTGCTTCTTCTGCTCCTTACTAGCAACTTTCTTGCTAGAGGAGCTACGGAGAACTTTCTTTGGGGCCATCTTCTTCAGAGCAGGTCAGACAGCAGGCCGCAGTTGCACGAATTTTAGAGTTGTCTGAGGCCAGACGTGACGTCGCGTGACGTTATGCTGCACACACACACCGCTGCAGGACTTCTTCCTGGCACTGGTGGTTCTCTTGAGTCTTGTGCACCTAAAAAAAATGGAAGACAGAGGAACATCAGTTCAGTTATAGAGCACAAAAAAATCGAAAAACACTGCAAAATCAGCACAATCCCAATCCATCCATGCCCTCCATAATGTTTAAATTCAAGACAACCCACAGAAAGACTAGGCCCATGCAAGACTCACTACCCCTGGGCATAAATAAAGGTTGAAAAGTAGGCAAAATGGTTGGAGGCCTAACAACAAAGCCTGCATTTAAAATGGCCACTTGCCTGCCAGCACATGGCCAGTGCCTGTAGCTGCACTCAAAATGGCCACCGGCCACATGGCATGTCCCTCCCCATGAACAACCCCAAAAATCGAAAAACACTGCAAAATCAGCACAATCCCATTCCATCCATGGCCTCCATGATGTTTAGATTCAAGACAGCCCACAGAAAGACTAGGCCCATGCTAGACTCAAATACCCCTGGTGAAAAGGCCACAAGTACAGGCCCAAAAATCGAAAAACACTGCAAAATCAGCACAATGCCATTCCATCCATGGCCTCCATGATGTTTAAATTCAAGACAGCCCACAGAAAGACTAGGCCCATGCTAGACTCAAATACCCCTGGTGAAAAGGCCACAAGTACAGGCCCAAAAATCGAAAAACACTGCAAAATCAGCACAATCCCATTCCATCCATGGCCTCTCCATGATGTTTAAATTCAAGACAGCCCACAGAAAGACTAGGCCCATGCTAGACTCAAATACCCCTGGTGAAAAGGCCACAAGTACAGGCCCAAAAATCGAAAAACACTGCAAAATCATCACAATCCCATTCAATCCATGGCCTCCATGATGTTTAAATTCAAGACAACCCACAGAAATACTAGGCCCATGCAAGACTCACTACCCCTGGCATAAATAAAGGTTGAAAAGTAGGCAAAATGGTTGGAGGCCTAACAACAAAGCCTGCATTCAAAATGGCCACTTGCCTGCCAGCACATGGCCAGTGCCTGTAGCTGCACTCAAAATGGCCACCAGCCACATGGCATGTCCCTCCCCATGAACACCCCCAAAAATCGAAAAACACTGCAAAATCAGCACAATCCCATTCCATCCATGGCCTCCATGATGTTTAAATTCAAGACAGCCCACAGAAAGACTAGGCCCATGCTAGACTCAAATACCCCTGGTGAAAAGGCCACAAGTACAGGCCCAAAAATCGAAAAACACTGCAAAATCAGCACAATCCCATTCCATCCATGGCCTCTCCATGATGTTTAAATTCAAGACAGCCCACAGAAAGACTAGGCCCATGCTAGACTCAAATACCCCTGGTGAAAAGGCCACAAGTACAGGCCCAAAAATCGAAAAACACTGCAAAATCAGCACAATCCCATTCCATCCATGGCCTCCATGATGTTTAAATTCAAGACAGCCCACAGAAAGACTAGGCCCATGCTAGACTCAAATACCCCTGGTGAAAAGGCCACAAGTACAGGCCCAAAAATCGAAAAACACTGCAAAATCAGCACAATCCCATTCCATCCATGGCCTCTCCATGATGTTTAAATTCAAGACAGCCCACAGAAAGACTAGGCCCATGCTAGACTCAAATACCCCTGGTGAAAAGGCCACAAGTACAGGCCCAAAAATCGAAAAACACTGCAAAATCATCACAATCCCATTCAATCCATGGCCTCCATGATGTTTAAATTCAAGACAACCCACAGAAATACTAGGCCCATGCAAGACTCACTACCCCTGGCATAAATAAAGGTTGAAAAGTAGGCAAAATGGTTGGAGGCCTAACAACAAAGCCTGCATTCAAAATGGCCACTTGCCTGCCAGCACATGGCCAGTGCCTGTAGCTGCACTCAAAATGGCCACCAGCCACATGGCATGTCCCTCCCCATGAACACCCCCAAAAATCGAAAAACACTGCAAAATCAGCACAATCCCATTCCATCCATGGCCTCCATGATGTTTAAATTCAAGACAGCCCACAGAAAGACTAGGCCCATGCTAGACTCAAATACCCCTGGTGAAAAGGCCACAAGTACAGGCCCAAAAATCGAAAAACACTGCAAAATCAGCACAATCCCATTCCATCCATGGCCTCTCCATGATGTTTAAATTCAAGACAGCCCACAGAAAGACTAGGCCCATGCTAGACTCAAATACCCCTGGTGAAAAGGCCACAAGTACAGGCCCAAAAATCGAAAAACACTGCAAAATCATCACAATCCCATTCAATCCATGGCCTCCATGATGTTTAAATTCAAGACAACCCACAGAAATACTAGGCCCATGCAAGACTCACTACCCCTGGCATAAATAAAGGTTGAAAAGTAGGCAAAATGGTTGGAGGCCTAACAACAAAGCCTGCATTCAAAATGGCCACTTGCCTGCCAGCACATGGCCAGTGCCTGTAGCTGCACTCAAAATGGCCACCAGCCACATGGCATGTCCCTCCCCATGAACACCCCCAAAAATCGAAAAACACTGCAAAATCAGCACAATCCCATTCCATCCATGGCCTCCATGATGTTTAAATTCAAGACAGCCCACAGAAAGACTAGGCCCATGCTAGACTCAAATACCCCTGGTGAAAAGGCCACAAGTACAGGCCCAAAAATCGAAAAACACTGCAAAATCAGCACAATCCCATTCCATCCATGGCCTCTCCATGATGTTTAAATTCAAGACAGCCCACAGAAAGACTAGGCCCATGCTAGACTCAAATACCCCTGGTGAAAAGGCCACAAGTACAGGCCCAAAAATCGAAAAACACTGCAAAATCAGCACAATCCCATTCCATCCATGGCCTCCATGATGTTTAAATTCAAGACAGCCCACAGAAAGACTAGGCCCATGCTAGACTCAAATACCCCTGGTGAAAAGGCCACAAGTGCAGGCCCAAAAATCGAAAAACACTGCAAAATCAGCACAATCCCATTCCATCCATGGCCTCTCCATGATGTTTAAATTCAAGACAGCCCACAGAAAGACTAGGCCCATGCTAGACTCAAATACCCCTGGTGAAAAGGCCACAAGTACAGGCCCAAAAATCGAAAAACACTGCAAAATCATCACAATCCCATTCAATCCATGGCCTCCATGATGTTTAAATTCAAGACAACCCACAGAAATACTAGGCCCATGCAAGACTCACTACCCCTGGCATAAATAAAGGTTGAAAAGTAGGCAAAATGGTTGGAGGCCTAACAACAAAGCCTGCATTCAAAATGGCCACTTGCCTGCCAGCACATGGCCAGTGCCTGTAGCTGCACTCAAAATGGCCACCAGCCACATGGCATGTCCCTCCCCATGAACACCCCCAAAAATCGAAAAACACTGCAAAATCAGCACAATCCCATTCCATCCATGGCCTCCATGATGTTTAAATTCAAGACAGCCCACAGAAAGACTAGGCCCATGCTAGACTCAAATACCCCTGGTCAAGGCCCCAACAACAGGTCAAAAATCGAAAAACACAAAATTTTACAAAAAAAAAAAATCGAAAAACACAGAAAAATCAGCACAATCCCAATTCATCTATGGCCTCCATGATGTTTAAGTTCAAGACAACCCACAGAAAGAATCAGTCCACCCACCACTGAGTACCCCTGGGAAAAGGCCCCAAAACAGCCCAAAAATCGAAAATCCCAAAATTTTAGTTGCAGCAACTGTAATGCCCCAAACAAACTTACTTGTAAAATTTCTAATCCAACAGTGATCCAAAGAAAGTCAAAAAGGCCTCAAATCCAAAGATCCAGCAGCATCCACAAAAGGTAATCCTTCCAGGTCCACATCCGAATGAAAAGTGACCAGGAGATGGACAAAGCACTGGGAGGAGCCTGCTGAACAGGAACAGGAAGTTGAAGACTATGGGGCACTTCCTTCCTCCCACCCCCCTGCCCCCCTCCCCAAAATGGACTCCTCGCTAAAAAAGTGCAGGCAAATGTCAAACTAAGGAGTTATTCACATAAAAATCATCATTTCTAGAAGGTTTATGCTGCTTGCTGGTGGATTTCTTGTGCAGAATTGCAAATTTATATTTTCGCGCGCCGCATCTCAAATCTCGCAATTGCGAAGTACCGCGAGACGTGATCTCGTCGTACTCGCGTTGACAAACTATCGCTGGCAAGCCGCGATGACGTAATCGCGCTCGCCAATTCCCGCGGGATCACACAGCAAGATCCAAAATGGCGCAGCACTCGCAAACTATCGAAAAAAACAACTCGGCAAACGATGATAAACGCCGCGCGCCGCAAAAATTGTATCACCAACGCCGCGCGCCGCCAAAAAAATCCGCTGCGTGCGAATTTGCGGATTTTGCGGGAAATCCGCAAATCTCGCGGATTGCGGATTTCCCGAAAATCCGCAAAATCCGCGAGCGGAACGGATTTTCCGCCCACGCTTACCTGGCGCACCTTTGTCTGGCTTGACCAATGTTTCAGTAGGATTTTCAGGCACCCCAGTTCGTAATCCGGTTTCTAGTCCTTTGTCCCTTTCCATTGGCCCTTGTGAATTGGAAGCTCCACTTATTCTAACGACTGGTTGTGGTGAGAATCTGTTGGGTTTGGACTTGCTGAAAAGATTGTATGCGACCTTGCATTGTTCTCCTTCAGGAGTACAACTTACCCTTGGTAAGAAAGTGATTTCTCCAATGTATTTGTCTAAGGATTGTTTGCCACTGGAATTGCGTTCGCTTCCTGATACACTTTGGGCCACAGGTCCAAATGATGTTGGTCTTTTGCAGATTCCTCCGTATGTTGTTACCCTTAAATCGAATGCTAGGCTGCCTCGTATTCCACAATACAAAATTTCGAGCGATGGTGAGAGAGCTCTTTTAGCGATTGTCTATGATCTGGTTGAGAAGGGTGTAGTTGAGGAAACGAGAGGTAATGTGTGTACCAGTCCTGTTTTGCCTGTCCTTAAACGTACTGATGCTTCTCAGCCACCTGTGTACCGGTTTGTGATTGACCTTCGAGAGGTCAACAAGATTGTCGTGCCACAGTTTCCTGTGGTACCTGATATCACTGCTTTGTTGACTCTGATTCCTGCTTCGGCAGCTTGGTTTTCTGTCATCGATTTGAAGAATGCTTCCTTCAGTATTCCTATTGCTGAGGAGAGCAGGGATATTTTTGGCTTCTCATTAGGAGGCCGAAGCTTCCGGTTTAAGAGAGCTCCCCAAGGTTATTGTGAAAGTCCCTCCATCTATAGTCAAGTGTTGAAAACTCAGCTTGACGGTTTTGTGTTACCTGTTGGTGCTACTCTTATTCAGTACGTCGATGATTTGTTGATTACTGCTGATAATGAAAAGATTTGTAAAGAGTAAGGGTGGGCGTAGTTCGCGAAGTAGCGCTACGCGAAGCTACGCGAAGTGCACTTCGCATTACGCGAACTTCACGTAGTACTACGCGAGCTGCGTAGTAGCATGTTCGCACTGTGCAAGATGTGTTTTCAATGATTGCACAGTGCGGACAAGCATCCGGCACTGTGCAATCATTGAAAACGGCATCTTGCACAGTGCGAGCTGTAGTTTTCTGCTGCTCGAGTAGATTATTACTCGAGCTGCAGCTTTCTCAACGTGAACTGGTAGTTTCTCATTGAGAGCGGTCGCGAGCATGCGCAACCACTCACAATGAGAAACCTTACCTCCCCGCGTTGAGAATCTCGCCGGGATGTCATTTTGCTTGCTCGTGGTCGCGAACATGACGTTCAGGACCGCGAACAAGCAAAAAATGAGCGCTGCACTACGCTACGCTGCACTACGCGTGTTCGCACTGTGCTACGTGCAGCTCGCGTAGTGCGAAGTTGCGCAAACTTTGCAAACTCAGCGAGCGTAGCGTAGTGCTTCGCCCAGGGTTAGTAAAGAGGCTACTCTTTCTTTGTTGCGGTATTTGTCTGACCTTCATCATAAAGTGTCACCTTCAAAGTTGCAATATTGTCGCCAAGAAGTGACCTACTTAGGTCATCTCTTGTCGAAGGAGGGAAGAAGATTGACCCCAGAACGAATTCAAGCAATTGCGCAAATGAGTGTGCCATCCACACAGAGAGAAGTGCGTGCCTTTTTAGGTATTACATCATATTGTAGACAGTGGATTCCCAATTTTTCACTGTTGGCGAAACCTTTGTTAGCATTGACTCTGAAAGATACTCCGCATCCTCTTCCTTGGTCTGACGAATGTCTGAAAAGTTTTTCTGAATTACGTGACGCATTGTGTTCTGCTCCGGTGTTGGGTACTCCGGATTACAGTAAACCTTTTACATTGTATGTTCACGAGAGAGAAGGTTGTGCGTTGTCAGTTCTGGCACAGCAATTCGGGGACAAACAGCGTCCATGTGTGTATTTTTCATCAGCGTTAGATCCGGTAGCTAGAGCGTTGCCGAGTTGTCTGAGAGCTACAGCGGCCGCTGCTGTTTCTATCCGACAGTCTGCTGGTTTGGTATTGGATAATACATTGATTGTGATGGTCCCACATGCAGTGGATACCTTATTGAATAGGACCAAGACACAGCACCTTACTAGTGCTCGTTTGTCAGGTTACGAGTTGACGCTTTTGGCTAGCCATGTACACATCAAAAGATGCACTGTGTTGAATCCAGCTACGTTGTTGCCGATTTCTGTAGAGACAGATGTTCAGGAAAAGCATGATTGTTTTCTTCGAACAGAGGAAGAAACGAAAGCTAGAGTCGAGCTAAGGGATACTCCCCTTATGGATGTTGATGGTACCCTATGGGTAGATGGTTCGTGTTTTAAGCTTCCGAATGGTGAAACAACTGCAGCGTATGCTATCACAACCTTACATACAGTTGTTGAGACAGCAGGCATACCACAGAATTCTGCGCAAGCAGCAGAGTTGATTGCACTGACTAGAGCGTGCGTGTTGTCAGAAGGAAAGCGAGTAAATGTTTACACCGATAGTCAGTATGCGTTTGGTGTTGCCCATAATTTTGGACGTTTGTGGAGAGAACGAGGGTTCCTTACTTCCCATGGAACAAAAATTCAGCATGGGCAGTTGGTGAATGAGCTTTTGGAATCTCTCGCTCTCCCAAAGCAGATTGCAATTGTGAAGTGTAGTGCGCATAAGAAAGTTGTGGACGATGTTGGTCGAGGGAATGCGTTTGCGGATGAAGTTGCGAAGGAAACGGCGAAAGACATGATGAGCCGTATGTATGTTGCAGGCCCAGCTAATTGGGTTATGGCTGGTGGAATGTGTGAAGACACAATAGAAAGTGTGAAAATGATTCAGGCTGAAGCGACTGAGAAGGAAGTAAGTACATGGAGAGAGACTACGGGTATGTTGGATCCTACAGGTTGTTGGGTTGAGTTGTCAGAACACCAGTGATGGTTGTTGCCAGATGCGTATGTGCTCCCAGTGGTTACAATGGCTCATGGAATGGCTCATATCAGTTCGAAGGGAATATGCAAGTTGTTGGCTCCAGTTTGGCAGAATGCTGGAATTCCGAAATGTGCAGAGAAAGTCGTGAAGCATTGTATGATTTGTCTGATGTACAATCCTGGAAAGGGAACTCCAACTCCAGCTGGTCATTTTGCTCCTCCAACATATCTGTTTGAGGTGTTACAGTTAGATTGCATTCACATGGAGAGATGCAACAATTTGAAGTATGTCCTTGAGGTTGTTTGCGCCTTTTCCAGATGGATAGAGGCCTACCCCCTAAAGGATAATACTGCCTTGTCTACAGCCAAGGTTTTGCTCAAAGAGTACTTCCCTAGGTATGGATTGCCGAGAATTGTATGGAGTGACAATGGGAGTGAATTTGTGGGCCAGATCATGAAGAAAGTGTGTGCGGGATTGGGTATCCATCAGAAGTTCCACGCTGCGAATCACCTCCAGTCAGCTGGTCTTGTCGAGTGTTATAATGGCACGTTAAAGCTTAAACTGGCTAAGATACAAGCGAACAATGGTCTTACATGGCCAGATGCCTTGCCATTGGCTCTTTTGTCAACAAGGATGACAGTACATTCTCGTATGGGACTTAGTCCCTATGAAATTGTGTTTGGTCGTCCGGCCAATGTTTGGGGTGTCCCCCGGCCCAAGAAGTACAGTGACATCGAGTACCCTATGTTGGTGGATTACTTACATGACTTGACTGCTAAATTACGTGTTCTCCACCAACAGGTCTATGACAGTTTGCCGACAGCTACTACAGATCCAGGACATTCAATCCTACCTGGTCACTACGTGTTGGTCAAGAACTTCCAGCGTACCAAGAATTTGGAACCTAGATGGACTGGTCCTTATTTAGTTCTTTTGGTTACTAGAACCGCTGTTAGAGTAGCTGGCAAAAAGAACTGGGTGCATGCCACCCATTGTAAAAAAGTTCCTTTGCCTTTACCGTATGATCAGTGGGTGAGGGATGGTATAGCTGATACAGATTGCGAGAGAGTTCCCAGATTCGTGCCTTTTAGTAATGCTCATTTGACATGGACACGGTCAGAACGCGAGGATGATGATGTTCTGCAAGCTGCTGTGCCTCCTCATCTAAAGATTGACACCACCAATCCGGAACTTTTATTTAAGGATCCAACTGTACCTGATAAAGAACGTTACGATTTGAGGCTAAGAAAGACTGTTGTTATGGACAAATAAAAACGATTTTTTTATATAGTGAATTACACCTTGTCAGATCAAAAGACTTTGTTTACTCTTTTTCTTTTTCGAGTCACCATCCGGACTCAGCTGCAGGGTCACGGTAGGAAGTTCTTAAGGGGTGAGCCGCGAATTGACGAAAGGTCTGTGGTTCATGGTCGTTAGTACGATCTTGACGCACACTTAAGTGAAGAAGGTACTAGCCGTGAGCAGCACGTTAGAGGTTGGAGTCTTTTAGGTCTGATAGGAGTGTTAGAAAAGCTGATTCGAAAGTAAGAATATGTATATTGGTTTGTAGCAAATGTTTTTTGATAATGTGTTTTCTAATGCTTTTGAATATTACGTTAGCTTGTGTGGGTTGGATTTTCTATGTGACACAATTGCTGCTTACATCTACCTCCCAACCTACTCTTTCTTTTTCTACTGTTTCTCCACATGAGTTTCATACGTTACCTGAACATGAGCAGACACGAAGATCAAAATTTGTGAACAATTCGTTTATACAGATGTTGCATCAGCATCAGCTAGTCATAAATACCACAAATTGTTGGGTGTGTGGTCTTATGCCACATACTACAGATAAGGGAATGCCATATTTGGTTTTGCCTTTTTCGCCTAATGGGTCAGTTTGGGCACTTCAATCAATGTTTATCTATGCGAATGAAGCCTCTTCTGTACGTTCTGTCAAAGACAATGCGAGTAATAATGCCTTGATAAGGGGAATAGTTGATATGATTAGAGATATCGATGCGTATAACGCTATCCCTAAAGATGAGGTACGAGCATATGTCGGTTGGAATAAGACGACATGTAGTGTTAGCTTGACGGAGAAAGAAAGACAGCGAAGGTCTCCTCCTATTTGGATTGTACCCCACCAAGGTCATCTTTGTTTGCAAGGTAATGGTCAGAATCCGAGAGCTCATCTTGGTAAGAGTGTGTGTGTTCACACATATGTTTATACGTCCCAGAAATCTCCTCCATTCGTGCCAGCTAAAGGCACGTATTTTGTTTGTCACGACAGAGCTTACACATGGTTGCCATCTGATTTTTCTGGCACATGTTATGCGGCATTTCTGCTTCCCCCTACATACACTGCTGTTTTCGATTACCATAAGACAAGATATGGTAGAGGTGTTATCGATGCGGAAGATACTGTCGCACAAGAAGCTGGACACTTCTTTAAGGGTTTCCTGCCCTTTTGGGGTCCTATGGCTAATAGTAGGAATATTCGTCAGCTTACGAGAGTGGTTGAGGCCACTATAAATGAGACTGCAGGTGCCCTTAGCAATATTACAGCTGAGCTTCAAGCGGATCGCCTTATGACATTACAGAACCGCTTTGTTTTAGATATTATACTTGCAGACAGAGGTGGGGTATGCAAATTGATTAGATCTGGTTGCTGCGTTTTCATACCAGATAATGCCCCGACAGTGTACCAAGCCATCTTTAGGTTACGTAAGTCCGCTGAGTCTATACATGTAGACGAAGAGGACTGGTCATTGACAGGATGGATTTGGGAATTGTTGTCCAAATGGGGATGGAAGGTTCTGATGTTCCTTGGTATGGTGTTAGCTATCCTTTTCTCGTGTTGCTTATGCATCCAATGTGGTCCCGCCATTTGTAGTCTCTGTGCTACGATCTGTCTGAGACCCGTTTCGAGAGAAGTTAAGGAGAATAGGATGATGTTACAGCAACACCTTGATGACCTGATGAGAATAGATATAGACCTGGATTCAGATTGACGTGAGTTTAGGTTATTGCCTACGTAATGGCAAAAGGAGGGTCTGAGGTTCTGTAAAATTCTGCCTTGTCCTGTGATGGTATGGTTCCGTCACGATCTTGGTGATGTTGTACCGTATTTAGCAAGTATGGCTAATATGGAGTGAATTCGTCATGTTAACTAGCGAGTTCATTACGTATTCAGAGACTTTGTCTCGAATATGGGTTCCATTTTGTTTGTGCCTCCATTTTGGTGTTGCCATCACGTAGGCCTATGGAGGTAACTAGATGAACAAAGTTGCATGGGCTTAGTTGTTCATGCACTTATTAACTAAGCCTTTTCTTGACTCTAAGGTGCATTGTAAGGAACTGACCTCTTTATCTGAAACTGACCCTTTGCGAGGCCAATTTCCTTAGTTGATTGCTATCTGAGATTGCAAGTCAAAGTTCAGGACATCGTCAACTTTTAGCTTTTCTACACATGCCTTATCTTGCTCGTTATCTATCATTGTTTCCTTTTTATGTTCCTTAGTTACATGCATTGTGCTTTCAATTATGGGTTTGTCCGGCTTGTGGAAATTGAATTTGGGACATCCTAATAATTAACTTGTGGGGTTGGTACAATGTAAAGTGAGCCTTTTGGAATGTAATAATGTATAGAAATTTGCTTCTATTGGTCAGAATTTGCTGCAATGGGTGTCCATTTGTAATGTGAATATTGTGTATAAATACTGATGTCTTGCTCTACAAAATGGAACAGTTTCTTGAGTTGTACACCGTGTTGTATTGCTGGGATTACTGTTACTAGCTGCAGCTAATAAATTTGATCTCTGACGCCACCTAGAAGTATTCTGTGTCTCTGTTTGCCAAGACAGGAGAACCCGAAGACTTTGGGCGTGTCCCTGGCGCCGCTGGGTTCTAAAAACCCGATTCTTCACCCAGCAGGCTTCTTCACCTCTTGTGGCCTTGTGCTGTGTACAGGAGGTCAGCCAACTGACCGTTGGAGTCTCTTGCTTTGGCTGGGCTCCAGAGATTACTTCTCTATGAGCATGACACAGCAAGCACAGTCCCTCTCCATTGCTAGCCACCAGATTGAACAGATGCAGCCCATGCTGCTGCAGCCTTTGCTTGCTGATTCCTCAGTGCAGCAAGGTAGACCTTCTTCAGTCCTTCTTCCAGTTCGTGCGAGATCTGAGTTCTGAGTGCCAGGGGTGCCCTTTTTGTGCTCAGAAAGTGCCCCCTGGGTAGACTCGGTTAGTAGCCAATGGGCTACAGGGTTCCCTCCTTCCTGATAGCCACTCCCTAGGAAGTGTCGTATCTGGCTATCTTAGGATGCCCCATTTTGTCCACTCCAAATATGCCAGAACACCTCTCTTGGCGTCCAGTGCTCCATAGATCAACCCAGTGGTGTGTCTACCAAGAATTCTACATGCCCCTGGAAAAGCAGTTGATAGCTGGCTTTCCCTTCACTGGTACTAGCCTGTGTACTGCAAAAATTAAGCAGACCCTCTCCCAAGTGTTTCCCATTTTTTCCCTTCAAAGGCGGCTTCTTCTTTGAAGCTTGCCTTTTGGGCCAACACCCATGTGGCTTCCTGCGAGAGAGAGATAACACCTCTCTCCCATGCAGACTCATATTAGCTCCTTTCCTAGTAGTCATTAGCACGTCTCCCCAGGAGGGCAGAAAGCTGTCTTCAGGACAGTCCTCGTGCATCTCCCACCTGCTGTTACCACCCCACATTCCTCAATCTCGGTCACAAATCTCTCCCCCTCACACACTAGCCGCGCCTCTAACACCAACCCTTGGACCCCCAACCTTTGTCCCCCCTCTCTCAGTCCCCACTACCACCCGCTAACTAAACACGCAGATCGCACCACATCTACTATTATAACCCCCCCTCCCCACGACAGGACCATTTCCAACCCCATTTCCCCCCCACTCTCAGCCCTCACTACCCTTCAGGCTCCCCCATCACCACCATCATACACTCCACTTGTAAATGTAAATGTATGTAAATGTATTTGAGCTTATATAGCGCACAGCTACCCGCAGTGGGTTTCCCGGCGCTTGCTTAGGGAACCCGTCCTGATATTCCCCTGTGAGATAACCCCGGCAGGGTATCCACAAGGTGAAAGCCAGGCATCCCGCCACGTGGGGCCGTTGTGGAGATTAAGCAAGCTATTGCCCAGAGTCGCAGAGTGTGAACCCGTGAGTCGAGAAGGCACCGGAGTGAGAATTATCGAGTCCGTAGAATTTTTAGCCCAAGACCCGCCGAGGCGGGGAATTGAACCCTGGTCCAGGGCCGATCTCAGCTTCCAGGTCTGCCGCCTCTAACCCCTGAGCCACACTTCTCCACTTCCATCCCGCTCTCTCCGCCTGCCACCAATTCCCTCCTCTACGCCACCAACCTCTTCCGTACTTCATCCACGCCCATTGCCCCCATACCCTCTCTCCTCCCTAACACCAACCCGCACGCCAACACTGCAGAGCCCTGCATGAACACCAACCCATCCACCCACCCGCACGATAATTACCTGGACAGCCACTCACCCATGACTTCCACCCCCAGCACTAACACTTATCCCAGGCTGGACACGATGATGTCCTCCCTCCTCCAACTCAAAGAAGACATTCACACCATCAAAGAGGAAATTCACACCATCAAAGAACTACTCATCACACACCCTAGAAACACCTCACCCACCACCACCCTCCCTCTCAACTTGCTCTCCACCCGTCCTTATGACGCTCCCAAGTTACACCCCTCACACAGGACTGCGATCCATGCCCACAACCGCAACAACCGCACCCGCCGCCCGCACTGGACCACGATCCCTGCCCACAATCGCAACAACCGCCCCCGTCGCACATGCAACCCTCTTTCGGATCTCAACACTCTCACGACCCAACTCCCCTAAACCACAAAACTGCCTCGCACCTACCCATTCCCACGATACATTCAAATTCCTGTAGACCCTCCACACTAAACAACAGAATCTCCGTCCCGAATAACCTTAGAAAGGTCCCCCTCTCTCTAGTACCCTCTACCTCCCCTGACACACCCCGTCTCAAATGCACTCTCCTAAACTGCAGATCGGCTGCTAGACACTCCTACGCCATCGCTGATCTCATCCTAACATTGGACCTTGACCTAATCATCTTGACTGAAACCTGGCTAACCGAATCTTCTTCACCTATAATGGACATTCTGGTTCCCCCCAACTACCACATCATTAGGCTTGACAGGTCTGGCAAGATAGGTGGTGGAATCGCATGCATATACAGGAACAGCCTTTCTGTTCTGAAAGTCTCCGCACCCTCCCTACCCTCCCCAACTTCCTACGAATACATCTGCCTCGATATTATCAGTGAGGGCAAACCGATATGCTCTCTTCACGGCATTTACCACCCACCCAGAGACAACCTCACCTTCGCCCAACAAATCATGGACATGATTTCAACCAACGCCGGACGACAGCTCACCCAAATATACCTTGGTGACTTCAACCTCCACTGGAACGATCACAATGATGCGGTGGTAAACAGTCTTAAAAGCTTCCTCAACGCCCTGGACCTCACACAATTATGCAACAGCCCGACCCACGAGAAAGGTTCAATCCTCGACCTCATCATCGCCAAAGAGGACGCTATTCAACTTGAGTCTATCCAACCCTGTGACTGGTCAGACCATCATATTGTCACATTCCACATCAATGAAAAAAGTCAAACTCAACACGGTTCAATCCTCCTAAAGTCTGGAAAAGAGACCTGAAAAAACTCAACCCATACTCCCTACCCCCGAACAAACGCGACCTCCTGCTCCCTCCTACGGGCGCTACGGATGTCCAATCCTTGACTGACCACTATCTCAACGCCATGACCTCAATAATTATTGAGGCTGCTCCCATGCAGCTAAAAAGAGTCTCCGCTAAAATCTCCAATCCATGGTACGACGGGAGTCTCAATGAAGATAGACGAGCCATGCGTATGGCAGAGCGCACCTGGAGAACAGCTCCCTCTGCACTGCACCTGAAAAACCTGAAGAAAAAGAGAAACGCCTACTTCAGGAAAATAAAGCGCTCAAAAGCAAACTTCTTCAGCCTCCAGCTCGACCAAGCAAAAAACCGTCCAAGAAAACTGTTTGAGCTAATCAGAACACAAGCCAAGGATCAACCCCAACCTCTCAGTACTGTGTGCGAAGCACCCTCCGGTGAAGATTTCGCCGCTTTCTTTACCCAAAAAACTGACAACATAAAGAGTGATCTCCGCACTGATGCAAGCCTCTACACCACACCCAACTGCATAACACCCACCGAACCAAAAAACAATGCAACATGGTCATCCTTTGACACCTACTCCGAAGAAGAAATAGGCAAACTGCTCACCACCTTGAAACCTTCCAATCACCTCACGGATCCCCTTCCTGCCACCGCTGTCAAAGATTTCACCCCATTGCTCCTTCCACTCTGGACTAAAATTATCAACAGCTCGCTCCAAGAAGGAACCATCCCTGACTCCCTCAAAGTTGGACAAGTCACACCCTTACTAAAGAAACCTACTGCCGACCCATCCGACCTAAACAACTACCGCCTCATTACCAATATTCCCACTCTCGCCAAACTATTGGAAAAATGCGCACAACTACAACTGACTAAACACATTGATCAGTTTGATCTCCTCAACCCTCATCAATCAGGCTTCCGAGCAGGACACTGTACTGAATCTGCTATGACTCACATAATTGACGACGCCCTTCAAATCCTAGATCAAAATCATACCTGCCTCCTCATCCTTCTTGATCTCTCCTCAGCATTCGACACTGTTAAACATGAAAATTTACTTGACCTTTTGAACACAAGAATGGGTCTATCTGGGACTGTTCTCAAGTGGTTCACCTCCTTTTTACACAACAGGTTGCAGAAATTCAAGAGTAACAACCAGATGTCCGCGCCAATACCTGTTTCGTTAGGTGTCCCCCAAGGATCCTCCTTATCACCAACTTTGTTCAACCTAGTTATGGAACCCCTCACCACCTTGCCACAAGCATCCAATGTACTTTTTCACATGTACGCAGATGACACCCAACTATATCTCAAACTACAATCCCCCAATGACATTTTACTCCTGAACTCAACGATCAGAAGCACCCAATCCTGGCTTGCCGATAATCATCTCAAACTCAATGCTCTGAAAACAGAATTCCTTCTGATCTCACCTCCCGCGAAGATCTCTACCACTCAAACCTGGCTTAAACAGCTAACTGCACTCAATGTCCAACCCACCATAGTTGATTCCGCAAAATCTCTAGGTATAACCCTCGACTCCAATCTCAACATGCAGCACCATATCAGCAAGGCTACTAAGGGAGCGAACTACCAAATCAATACCCTGAGGAAACTTAAACCCTTCCTACCAGCCAAAGACTTCCAAACGGCAGTACAAGCATTAGTAATCCCGCGAATTGAATACGGCAGCATCGCCCTCTGCGGTCTCCCGTTAACCACTACTGCACCCCTAAGAGCTTCTCTGAACGCTGCAGCGAGACTCATCACTGGGTCAAAAAAACACTTGCATATCTCCCCTGACCTGAAATCCTTGAACTGGCTGCCTTTTGAAACCAGAATACATCTGAAAATCGCCTGCATGACACACAAGGCTGTACACCTGAGCTCTCCCGGATACCTCACTCAGAAGCTGTCAATCTCTGGCGGCTCTAGAAACACTAGAGGCACAAACAATCTTCTGCTAAAACCTCGAAGATTCAGGAAGGAAAAAACTTATAAACGCTCTTTCTCAGGAATGGCACCCAGGATCTGGAACTCACTCCCTCCTGAAACCAGGCGCATCTCCTCCATCACACTCTTTAAGAAAGAAGTGAAAGCTATTCTCATGGCCAAATGCACCTGACCTATTAACGTGGATCTGTAAAGACTCTACACCGATCTGTACTGTGCTGCTCGAACTCTACGAGTATGTGTTACGTACCTGTATTATTGATTTACCTGACTATCTATGCACACATTTATCTGTAATACTTGCATTTTTGATGTACCTGTTCTACTTTGCTCCCTCACGTGTAATCTCACTATACCTGATGACCTGCCACTCACTCTCTTGTTGGTATTCCCTGCTTTGTAAAGCGCTCTGATATCTGCAAAGATTTTGTTCGCGCTATATAAAACTTTCAAAATAAATAAATAAATAACAGTAAACTGGCACTGAAATTGTTGCACAACTAAAGTGGCAACTTCTAAAATGGCCCATCAGTGACATTAAATTGTATTTAACAATGCAATCAGATGTTTCTTTTGATACCTTAAAATACTAACTTTAGTTGACCCATTTCAGAAGTTAGAGGGGTTAGATGTAAATGTGTAACTTTGTACTTGCAATTGGGGCTACTAGCTTTTCAACAGTAAAAACGACAATTTAGAGTTATTACAGTTGGAACATAAAAAGGACATGCTCCACTTTTTGACATACAGCACCCTGCCTTGGAGCTCCATAGGCCTACCTTGTTGGGGGGACTTACATCCATTACCATTAACAAGCATTGGCAAAGCCAATAGTTCTTGCCTCTGCGAAAGGCTTTGGCAATATGTTTTAGCCATGTTGTACACCATTGTGGCCGCTGTTCCAGCATGGCTAAACCTTAGTGGGGTGGTGGGAGGGGACGGGGGGAGGTAGAATGGAGTTGGGTAGATGGGGTAGAGTAGAATGGGATAGATTAGAGTAGCTTGGAGTGGGGTAGACGGGTGGCGTGGAGGGGGTTGGTTGGTTTAGAGTAGCGTGCAGTGGGGTAGACTGGAGTAGCGTGGGGTAGATTGGTTTAGAGTAGACTGGGGAAGATTGAGGTAGCGTGGAGGGGTAGATTGGTATAGAGTGGAGTGGGGTAGATTGCAGTGGTATATATTGGGGTAGAGTTAGGTAGACTAGAGTAGGGTAGATTGGGGTAGATTGTAGGGGTGTAGAGTGGGGTAGATTGAGTGGAGAATAGTGTGATTGCTTGGAGTGGAGTGGAGTAGATTGGATTGAAGTGGGGTAGATTTTGGTGTATTGGGTAGAGAGGAGTAGATTTGGGAGGAATGCGATACATAGGAGTGTAGTAGATCGAGGTAGATTGGGGTAGGGTGGAGTGAGGTATGTTGGGGTAGATTGGGATGACAGAGTAGGGAAGAGTCGGGTGGGGTGGAGTGGGGCAGACTGGAGTGAAGTGGAGTGCTTGGAGTGGGGTAGATTGGGCGGATTAGAGTAGGGTAGATTGGAATGGAGTGGGGTAGAGTGGAGTGGGGTACGCTGTTGTAGATTGGAGTGGGATAGATTGGAGTGGGGTAGTTTGAAGTGGGGTAGATTAGAGTGGAGTAGGGGAGGTTGGAGTGGGGTGGAGTGGAGTAGATTGGAGTGGAGTAAATTGTGCTAGACTGGAGTTGATTAGATTGAGGTGGTGTGAGCTACATTGGAGTCAGTGTGGTAGATTGGAGTGGAATAGATTTGAGTGAAGTGAAGTGGAGTGGCGCAGATTGAGGTAGAGTGGAGCACAGTAGATTGGGGTAGAGTGTGGGGGGGTAGATTGGAGTGGGGTAGAGTGGGTCGATTGGAGTAGGTTAGAGTGGAGTGAGGTAGATTAAGATAGAATGGAGTAGGGTATATTATAGTGAAGTAGAGTGTGGGTGGATTAGGATGAAATGGGGTACATTGGAGTGAAGTAGATTGGGTGGATTAGAGTATGGTAGTTTGGAATGGTAGATTGGAGTGGAGTGGGATAGATTGGAGTGAAGTGGGGTGGGATATATTGGACTGGAGTGGGGTAGATTGGGTTGTGATACATTGGAGTGGAATGGTGGAGAGTGTAGTGGCTTAGAGTTGACGGGTGTGGATTGGAGTGGCGAGCCGTGTCATAGAGTGCCTTACAGTGGAGTGACGGTATCATGGCGTGGAGTGGCATGCCATAGAGTGGAAGGGAATAGAGTGGCGCAGAGTGTTTGAGTGAAGTGGTGTAGAGTCTTTTAGTGAGGAGTAGAGTAAAGTGGAGTGGAGGAGTGTGGAGTATGCATTGTGTAATAGCACACTGCCATTACAGACAGCACATTTCCAATTGAAAATGCCCATTACATTTGCACAGACTTGTAGTTTTACTGTGCACAAATGATGATGAGTGAAAATGTCATCACTTAGTGTATTGATTTGTTTTGATTATATTAAAATATTTGTTTCCACCACACTTCAGAATTACAAAGAAATAGGTGCTTCATTTCTACTGTTCTCAGTCTGATTTATTCTGAAATATCAGCACGGTTAATTTTTGTTGTGTGCTATAAAAATAACACCCTCCAGCCCACCTTCTCATGTGGGTACTCGGCAGGATGGATTGTCCCATAAATGTTCTCACTTTGAAGCCAGCGAAAGAAACACCAAGTTCCCTCGGAATACAAAACCTGACATTTGACCTCTGTCTTAGAATGCACAGCAAATGAGAGAAGAGAAGAACAAGAATTAAAGGCCTGTTTACAGATAGCGAGTACTCGGGAAGATACGGTAAACAAGGAATGCTCACGAGAGGGATAATGTCAATCTGGACAGCCTAAAGCAACAGGCAAATGACAAGCCAGCTAGAAAAGATGCACTCTATAGAGTGGTTCTAAAAAGAAAAAAATAGGCACCCAAAGTGCGAGTAGTGTAAGGACACAAGTACTTGGGCCGAGCTCTAGGGGAGGATCACATGCAAGAAGAGTGAAGGGACGACCACAGAACTGACCAGCAAGAAGAAGGCAATTGAGAGTGGCTTTGAAGTAATAGGAGGGACAGTAAACAAAAGGTCTTGCAGAGACAGGGCATGCGCTGTCTATGCAAGACCTAAAAAAGGATGTTTTGGGACTGTGCCATTACCTTAAATGGCAAAGTCAAGTTAGCGGTTTTAAACGGCCCTTCCAGTCTGCAGTGGCAGACTGGGAGCAGTGTTTTACCTTGTCGCACTTGTGGTGTAAAAACTAGTGCTGTAGTTCATGAGAGACACTTCAACGTACAGGCCCTAGGTTCCCCTGATACCATATACTAGGGACTTACAAGGACGTTGAGTCAGTGGCGGCTGGCAGGGAACAGGGTTGGCGGACAAGGGGGAGAAAAAAAACACTTAGCTCTTCAGCCGCCCGTGTCTCTCCTCGGCTTCCCTGCCAATGTCCCAGAATGGAAGCAGGAACTGGTAGCACACACAGGTTCCCTCCCCTAAGCCAATCACAATGCTGCAATGCAATGATGTGATTGGTCTGAGTGCCATGGTTCAGTGATCAGACGGGAAATGGGATCCTGGACATGTTCCTCACCAGGTTGTGTAATGCAGCCTGATGGGTAACCTGCAAAGTGTGCATGACTGTTCGGCCAGCCCAAAATGGATGGCCAAACAGTCATGCACACTTAGAGTGTGCCCACCACTCCTCCTCCTGTGACCCCAGACCGACCCCGCACTAACCCAGCCCCGCAGCTTCCAAAAATAAAATGATAATTACAAAGGTTTTTTAATTTCGTTTTTTATTTTTTCACTGTTTTGAAAGCAGTGGTGTGACGCTCTACACCCTTAGCGGGGGAGCCGCCCCGGTGTTAAACTATGCCAATTGGGGACACGCCAATTAAACATACACCATTTTTAGAGTCAGAACACATACACTGAGTGGTGTATAGCATGGCTCTTGGTATTTCAGAGCCATAGCACCTAGTAGTCAAAATGGGGGCAAAAGTGAGGGTAAACCTGCAACAAACCTGTGTCCTTACAGCCTGTCTGTGCCTCTGTCTCTTTTCTGCTTAGCTCTCTCTCTCTCTCTCTTCCACTGCCTCTCTCCATGCCCCAGTCTCTGCCTCTATCTTTAGCTTTCATTTATGGCCCTGGCACAGCCTGCCAGAAGCAAAACAAATCGCAGAAACATTTCCGAGCAAGTGAACAAAATTCACGTGGAACTACCTCATGTTGCACAAACCAAAAAACACTGGGGTTAGTACCAACTAGAAGAAATTCCTCTTCTCAAATCCAGGGGCAAGTTATATTGTTTGGGGCCCATCGGGAGACGGGGAGGGGAAGAACCGACCGGACACAGATGTAGGTGTGATAAAGGCCGCTTTATTGGGAAACAGGTGCATCCTGAAAAACATACCCCAACCTTGGCCTTTGCCGTACAAAACTAGGCCTAACTAATTATACATGTACCTGACCAAAAAACCCCCACCCCCTCCCCTAAACAGTTCCCCACCAACAACATAAACATCATTATCAATTACCCAAAACTTGTCACACTGTTTCAACATCAGCCATATGTACACTCCCTCTCCTCAGCCAGTAGAACTCCTTCCTCCTATCCTACCCCCCCCCGTTTAACTAGGAAAAAGCGCCACTCGAAAGCCCCATACGGCTTTCGACCCCCCCCTTAGGGCCCCTGCACCTTTGGATACCTGCGCACCCCTATTGCCCGGTCTAACGCCTCCTTCAGTTGCACGATATATAGCTCCATCCCATATCTCGACAAATGTACACCATCCTCCATGAAAAAGTAGACCGCCCCATACTTCAGTTCCGGGTGCTCCATCCTCCCCACGCCTTCCTTGTCACAGAATGCCCGCATCTCTCTGTTAATCTTCCTCCTAGTCCTATCTATAGCACCTGGTCTCCCCGCTCCCTTCCAACACCTCCTGGGTATGAATTCTGACCAGATGACATAGCACCCCGCCCACTGCCTCCTGATCTCCAGCAAATCCCTCCTCATTTGTTTCACCAGCGCCAGCCCCTTGCACTGCACCAAGTCGTTTTCCCCCAGGTGAATAACCACAACATCTGGGCAGACCCCACCCCGCACAACATTGTTCAAAACCGGCACCAACTCGTGCCAACGCATGCCCCCTTTGCCCCTCCAATGACACCTAAACAAATGCTCGTCCAGCTCCAGATTGAGGTTCCTGCATTTTTCCCACTCGGCCCTCTCCGCTCTTTTTACAAACGAATGGCCCACCACATATATGGACACTGCTGCCGCCGTAGGCCCCGCCACCGCACCTGCAAAGAGACATATGTAAGCAGCGAGCCCAAACATCCATGCTAATCCACTACTACCCCTCGCAACCTAACATATGACTTATAGCAGTCCGATTTCCATCGCCCCAGCCGTTTGATCTCCTCCTTCCCCCAGCCCTTCCGCGCTGCCTCCGTCGCCGCACCGATGCAAAATGAATGCGTTCCGAACTCCCCTGGGTCCTCACCCATAGACCGCAGGGCGTGCCGCAGGACCCACAACAACTGCGCCGCCGTCACACGTCCCCCCCCACTCCTGCCAAAAACCTCCGAACCATCCTGTACTCCTCCTTTCGCCAGCCGTCTCCCCCACTCTGCCGGACACACCGCCTCTGTTCCCCCCGGACCCAACAACACCCACGTACCCTTCCCCCGCTGATCAGTCTTGGACCGCCGAAGCCGCACCGCAACCTCCCGGCCTCCGAACTCCACTTCCCCCCACGTCAACCCCGTACCTCCCCTCAAACCCACCAAATCCGACACCCGAAAGGCTCCAAAATACTACCACGGCATCAATGTGGAAAACCGCACCGTCTCCGCCTGATCCCTGCACACCAGCGGTAACTGGCCCACCAGACCTGCCAACATGTCCTCCGTAATCGGCCGCCTCTTCCGCGCTCGAGACCCTCTCTCCCTCTCCCACCCTTCCAGTAGTCGCCCCCCCAATTCCCCCGCCGAGGGTGCATACCCCCACCACAGCTTGCCCATGAAGGCCACTCCTGCCAGTTTACCCGCGATGGTCACTCTCGCCAAACCTTTGTCCATTAACCCCAGCATGAAACGCACCACCTGCTCCTCCCGACACCACTTGTCCCGCTGCCTTACCGCTCCAGAGCGCAGAAATTCCATCCAGGCCTGCTCGTAACTCTTCCTTGTGGACGCTGCCAGGGACGACCTCACCAACTGAACGACCCACGCTCTCCCACCAACCAAAGCTCCTTCGGCACCTCCGTCTTGACCGCCGCCGCCTCCGTGGCTAGCCCATGGAACCTCCGCCACTGAGAACGAGACAAAGCATCCGCAATGTCATTGTCCACTCCCGGCACATGCTGAGCCTGGAACAAGATATCGTGTTCCAAACACCTCAAGACGAAAACGCGCATCAGCTTCAGCACCTGTGGTTCCCTCGCAGACTGCCGGTTCACTACCTGCACCACTGACATATTGTCCACCTTGAACAAAACCCGCCTGTGCGCCAACTCCTGCGCCCACACTGTCACAGCCACCACCAACGGGAACAGCTCCAAGAATGCAATGCTCCTACCCCCTGCCTGCCAATGCTCCGGCCATTGCTCCGCGCACCATCTGCCCGCCCAGTAGAGTCCAAAGCCTCCGACTCCTGCCGCATCCGATGACATCGTCACGTCCCACTCCCAGTCTTCCGGAGGTGCCATGGGCACGCCATTGAAACGCTCTAAAAACGCCAACCACATGGCCAGATCCTCCCTCGCGCCCGCCGAGATCCGCACATGATGATGCGGCAGTGTCAAACCGGACAACGCCAAACCCAGCCTCCGACAGAAAGTCCGCCCCGCACGCACCACGCGGCAAGCAAAATTCAAATGTCCCAGCAACACCTGCACCTTGCGCACCAACACCTTCCGCTTGGCCAACATGTTCTTCACCAAGTCCACCATAACCGCCCGCTTGTCCTCCGGCAGGCGTGCTTCCATGGCCGCTGCGTCGAGCTCTATCCCGAGGAACCTTGCGTCTTCTCTGGTGCCAACGGAACCCCCAGGTGACCCATCAGGTCCGTAAAACTGTCCAGACTCTGCTGGCAGTCCGTCGAACCGGGCCGACCCACCAGGAAGAAGTCGTCCAGGTAGTGCCTAATCGCCTCAGAGCCTGTGCGCCAGGAAAAAGCCCACTGCAAAAAGGAGCTGAACCATTCAAACAAGGCACACGACACGGAACACCCCATGGGAAGCGCTCTATCCACAAAGATGAGCCCATCAAGCTGAATCCCCAGCAACTGATGATCTGCCGGGTGAACCGGCAGCAACCGAAAAGCCGATTTTACATCGCATTTTGCCATGAGCGCCCCCGGACCCGCCGTCGTCACCAACCTCCTCGCGACGTCCACGGACGAGTACGACACGGACGCCAATTCCGCCGAGATAAAGTCGTTCACCGACGCGACCTCCGGCCACGAGAGATGCTGAATCAGCCGGAATTGGCCCTGCTCTTTCTTCGGGACCACTCCAATGGGGGAGATGATCAAATCTGGCAACGGCGCCTCTGCAAAAGGCCCCACCATCCTCCCCTCCTTCACTTCCTTAAAGAGCTTCTCCCGGACGATGCCTTTGTGTGCGTTCACGGACTTCAGGTTCTCCGCCCACCGAGCAATCCGCGGACCCTCGTACCCCAACCGGAAACCCTCCCTGAAACCCCGACGCAACACAGCCGCATCGTCCGCCCGCGGATACACCTCCAACAACGGCTCTATCCGATCCAGCCTAACCGGTGTACGAGCCTTTTCCCAGGGTACCTGCCCCCCCCTACCTCCTCCCCTCCCCCTGCTGGGCCCGGGAGCCGGGAAATGGGCCTGTGCTGGGCCTCCCCCAGGCCCCCAGCATCGCGCCTCCGGGTGTCGCCTCCCACATGCGGAGCACTCGTGCCGAAAACGGCACACCTGCTGGAGACAGGAACCCCTGTTGAAATCCCAGCAGGTCCCGACGCTCTGACTGTTACCAGCTCCCCCCGCCCCCACCCCCCCACGGGTGGGGCGGGCCGAAAAGGGGAGCGGAGCCAGTGGCAACCCACTGGCCGTGAAAATGGTGCGGCCAAACTTTGCCCCACTCATCGTCTGTTGGTAGAGGTCGGCATCCAACTCTCCCCACTTCGCCTCCAGATCCGACGCCATGCGCGCCCGAAACTCCTCGTCATAATGCGACCAAGCATTACCTCCGTATGTCACCTGTGCCCGTCGCACCACGTCCATGTACTTGAACAGCGCGACCGCTCTATCCGGGTACTTCTCACAGTACACACTGGCATAGATCAGGAAAGCTGCCGACCAATTCTCAATAGTGACAGGCACCTTCGGACGCCTAGCTAGCTCCTGCTCCTCCTCCTTCGACCCTTCCTTGGCCACCAACTCCCTGTGAAGCAACCGCAAGATCTCCACATACTCCCCCTTCCAAATCTTTTCCTTAGTAGCCAGTGACAAATGAGCCCCCAGCGGCTTCGCCACTCCCATGTACGGCAGCTTCTTGACCGGCACCTCACAGCTCTCCTTCGCCCCGGCGCCGGACGCCGCTGACCCGCCAGCCTTCGCCGCTTCCCCCGTCGCCGCACTCCCCGACGCCGCGCCCCCTACCGCCTCCGTACCCACCCCCGCATCCGCTACGTATCTGTCCTTCACCAATCGCACGTCATCTCCGCCGCCAGCGTCTGTCCCCACCGACCTCTGGCATCCGCCATCCGCACTACCACCCGCCTGGCCTCCATGAGGCCCGCCCAAGCCACTCCCCGACCCCGTACTGGTCTTACCTGGCGTCAAGGCTTGCGTCCTCACCGGATTCCGCCGCCTAACCAGGTCTGCTGGGGGGGCCGTCACTCGCGGCACCGATTGCCGGGGGCATACCTGCAAAACACTGCCAACAACATTACAGATTTCCCCCCCTCCCTCCCGAAGTTCCCCTTCCTCTTCCGACTCCAACTCCTCATCCCCGCCCCCCATGACCGCTCCTGCGGACATCCTGCTCAGACCTGCCTTGTCCCTACACGCAGCCATCAACGACCCCAAATCCACACACTCCATCCTCCTGTCCCCAGGTTGGTAATCAGTATTGCCTGCCATATTGCTGCTCCATCCCCGTTCCCCGGCGGCCGGAGCGACCCATCGGGAGGGGGCGTTGGAGACCTATGACCCTGCCATCCTCTGTCCGCACGCACATGGTCCCTCGTTGGAGCGCGACCACCCGTACTAGGCAGAGCCGGCCCATCCTCTCGGCGGGTTGGAGCCGCATGCTGCTCACCCGAGCCCCTTACCAACTGCTCCTGCCAAGAGAAAAACGGGGAAGTCCAGCATGCCGGGGCAGAACCAAAACCGTTGCCACCCCACCCACCTCTCCACCCTACCGCCGAATGCCCTCCACGCCGCGCCGGAAACTCCCCCCACCCCCAGCCCCCCGCCTCCCCCCGTCGCTCCCACCCGCTCCCCCTTGGCCCCCAACAATCCCCACCCCCCCTCGGCCCCCCTCCGCGACCCCCCGCCGCCCCCCCGAACCCGACATCTCCTCCGCCGCCCCCCCTCCCCCGTCCAACCCTGACCCCCGAGGCATCACCACCGCCCGCCCCGCCCCCCGCCGCCACTCCTCGCCCCCCCTCTCTGCCCTTCGCCCCTCCCTGCGCCCCGTGGCGAACCCGTCCTACTGGGACCCACCATGTCCTCATCTCCTGAAGACCCCCAGTCCAAACCGCCCGGTCCCCCCTCCCCGTCCCCCTCCTCCGACTCCTCTATCAAGACCGGCGACCCCCCCCTGACTCTCCCTGCCTCTCAGCTCCCCCCTCCCCCACCGCGTCCTCGAACTCCCTCTCCTGCATCCCACTCCCCCCCGCCATTGCCCCCACGCGCCACCCCTGTCTCCCCCTCCCCCCCTGCCGCACTCCTTCGCGTTCTCCCACCGCCTAAACGCTTCACGCACCCTGGGATCCGCCATCGCCTCCGTCGCCATCATTCACCAGGTACTCTCCGCCTGCACTCCGCCGCCTCAAATTCAAGCCCTCTAAACTCCCGCCCTGCACACACCAGTCCTCCTCGTCGATGCACCGCTCACCACCGCTACAAAACCGCTACCGCTAACAGGCCTTAAGCGACCCTAACGACGCCACCACTCCGACAACAACGCTCCAACTACGCCCCCCGGCTGCTGGGTCACTGTCCCACGAAATGGTGCACAGTGACCCAAAATGGCCGGTTTTATCCTTTCCAGCCCAAAAGGAGCCCAACCCTACTAACTAGCCCAACCAAACCCAAGTCCCTTCCTGTGTCCCGTTTCATTTCTTCCCCCCTCCCTTCCTCCCGGGGCCCCAAACTTCCCCGGGGGGAGAGCCTCCCTCCGGTCGGCCACCCCCCGCAAAGCCCCCTTACTGTAACTCAGGCGTCCAACGGCCATAGGGCTCAATGGCAGGGCGACCAACTGGCTTGGGTGCAAATTCAGGACTGTCAGTGTAAAAATTCAACACATCGGGTCAAAATTCACGACAAAGATTCAGGACAGAAGGTCAAAATTCATGACAAAATAATGGGACAAAATATAAGTTTTACAGACATATCAGAAGAGGTCGCACAATAGTTTATAAGTAAATAGACATCCAAAATAAGTACAAGTCAAAATAAGTTTATATAAGGTTGAGACAATCCTGCACTTCACAGTTTTTCAGCAGGGTCGTCTGAACCTGCACGTTAATCACAGTGTTGTGCAGGCTCACATTTCGACCGGACCTCTTAGAAATGGGGACAGAAGTTCACTTCTTTACACTCTCCTGCTGTGATGCTTCGCCTCATTTAAGCAGCACAGCAGGGTTTAATGAGGTGTGAATTAAGGCTGCAGAGGCCATAGGGCAAGGCCAGGCACACCAGCAGCCAGACCCTTGAGCTCTTCACACAACAGGAGGGAATGTGAAAATAAAATGTTTTAAAGAACACACACACACACACACATGCCTATGTGTGTATATATATATATATATATATTTATTTATTTATTTTAAAAATGTATAAAGCGCAGCGTCTACCCGTGGGTGTCTTGGCGCTATGACTCAGCTAACAATCTCTGATTATGCATATGTCTACCTTAGGAAGTGTTGTCCTGAGCAATTATTGGTCAAATAACCAAGTTTTTACCAGTTTCCTGAATTGGGGTAGCGAGGGTGCAGATTTAATTTCCTTTGGAAGAGTGTTCCAAAGACGAGCTGCAGAGTTGGTGAAGCATCTGTCGCCCCATGTCACCGTCCTGGTTCACGCCACTACCAGTAGGTGCCTCTGTTCAGATCGTAGAGATCTTTTCGGTCGATAGTAGAAAAGTTTTTGTTTGAGAAACGCCAGGCCCTGACCATTAAGAGCTTTAAAGGTGAGGCACAAGGTCTTGAATCTGATGCGATTTCTCACCGTTAGCCAGTGGTAGTTCCTGATTGCTAGCTTGATGGACTGAAATCCGGGAGTGCCGGATAGGAGCCTTGCGGCAGCGTTTTGAATCAGCTGCAGTTTGGCCACCACCCGTGCCTGTGCATTTACAAATAATCCATTGCAATAATCAAGTGATGAGAGTACTAAGGAGCTCACCACTGTTTTCCTTGTACTCTCAGGAAGAAAGGGCAGGATTTTTCTGATGATCTTAAGCTTGTAAAAGGCAGAAGAGGCTACCTGATTTGCATGGCTAGAAAAGTTAAGATTGTCGTCGAAAATAATTCCTAGATTCCTGACCTTCTGCACAGGTTCTGGGGGGGCTCCAAGTGAAGTCGGCCACCAGGTGGTGGACCACTGTGGCAATAATTTTCCAAAAATCATTACCTCAGTTTTATCTGAGTTGAGACGTAAACAGTTCTCGGCCATCCATTCCTTGATGGCCACCATGCCTTCCTGGAACCTGGCGGCTACTTCCTCGCCATCGTTCTTAATTGCGATCACCAGTTGGGTGTCGTCGGCGTATGAGGTAAGGCTCATCCGGTAGTTCTTAATTACCCTAGCTAAGTCCGACACATAGATGTTAAAAAGTGTCGGACTTAGGGATGAGCCTTGCGGAACGCCACATGGGAGGGCGAGCTCAGTTGATTGGAATGCGCCCAGGGTCACTGCTTGCGTTCTGTTAGACAGAAACGAAGACAGAAGTTCCTTGGCCCTTGAGTGTATGCCCATTTCTTCGACACGGTCAATCAGGATTGCATGATTGACCGTGTCGAAGGCCGCCGAGGGATCCAGCAGGACCAGTATCGCTGTTCCTCCTTGGTCCCTGATGGTCCTGATGTCATCGGCAGCCTTTATAAGAGCAGTCTCTGTTCCATGTAGTTTCCGAAACCCGAACTGAGACTCGTACAGGAGGTTGTTCTGTTCGATGTATTCAGCTAATTGCCTATTCATAGCTTTCTCCACTATTTTGGCTAGGAAAGGCAGACTGGCGATGGGTCTATAGTTTTTGAGGATTGTTTTATCTAGACCGATCTTTTTCAGGAGGGGTTTCAATAGTGTGCTTTTTAACTTATCCGGGAAAATCCCAGATTGGAACATGGCGTTGCAAATTTGGGTGATAACTTCACTAACCAAGTCGATTACTGGAGTGAGAATTTTAGGGGGGCAAGGATCTAAGGATGAGCCTGTTTTTACCTGCCTCATGAGATCTATTATCTCCTCATTCGTTACCTCCCTGAATTTAGACAATGAGCATTCCGAGTTATTTCTTAGTTGTTTGGGTTGCATGTTAGTGTTAGTTATAGTTACTGAAAATTCGGAGTATATGTCGTTTACTTTTGAGAAGAAGAAACCTGCTAGATTATTGCAGAATTCCTGTGAGTGGGGAGGGCTCAAGTCTACCGCTTTCCCTGCCAGTGTCTTAACTACCTCAAACAATTGTCGACTTGAGTTTTTAGATTTTTCAATTTGCTGCTCAAAATAGTTCTTTTTTTCCTCCTGAATCATTTTTTTGTAGATGGTTAATTCGTCTTTATACTTGGCTTTACTTATTTTATCGTAGGTCTTGCGCCAGATTCTTTCCTGGTTCCTGCAAATCTGTTTTTGCTTTCTAAGGATCTCTGAGTACCAAGGTGCTGAAGGCACTTTTCTATTTTTTGAGATGGATTTTAGTGGAGCATGCGTTTCCACCGCATTGCCTACCCAATTGAGAAACTGACCTACTGCTTCATTAGGGTCTAGCTGAATATTCGGGCGAGTATTAGACAAGGACGTCCTGAAGGTATCGTAATCGATGTCCTTCCAAACTCTAAATTTTTCCTGAGAAGGGGTCTGTTTAGGGGGGTTGATCCGATTGATCGGAATATGATACAGAATGGCATGGTGATCTGTCCATGTAAGCGGCAGTATATTAGATACCTCCAACTCATTTATGTTGGAAAAGATGGCATCCAAAGTATGTCCAGCATCATGAGTTGGGGCCTTTATGTGCTGGTTTAAACCCAGTGTGTGACATTCTGCTATTAGAGATTGAGTTTCTGACTCCTCCGTCTTGTCTAAATGGAAATTTAAGTCTCCTAATGCCATAAAGGAATCCTCAATGGCTAGAGGTTCCATCCAAGAGGTAAAGGAGGAAAGAAACTCTGCGCGAGGATCTGGTGGTCTATAGATGAGCACTCCTTTAAGGTTGTGTGAAGGGTTCAGGTTGATGGCGAAGTGTAGCGCCTCACACGCTGGCGATGGTATGGGAGAAATTCTGACCGGGAAAATCTCCCGGGCAATAATTGCCAGGCCCCCTCCTTTTTTCCCCCCTTGCCTGTCCAACCTGTACACCTTAAAGCCATAAGGTACTGCTACCAGTAAATCGGGTTCGGATGTATCATCCATCCAAGTTTCAGTTACAAAAAGGATATCTATTGCGTGGTCCACAATTAGATCGGCGATCTCCTGCCTATGCCGAGCCAAGGAGCGAGCATTAATGAGGGAGATAGTTATAATTTTATGTTTGGCGGTGCCATCAGTCGGGTGGTTGACTTTATTTTTGATTAAAGGAACAGGAGATTTGCAGTCCCAACAACCAATTTCAGTTTGATCAATGAGATCTTCTGGGTTGTGCTGAGTGCAGGTCCTCAGGTGTCCAGGATTCCATTTACGTATTTCGTCAGGGGTGTAAGTAATCCTTTCGGTAATAATTGGCACAGGGGGTATGGCGCTAGGCGCGGGTCTGGCGCGGACGGGCGCAGACGGGCTTGCCTCTGGCGCGCCTCCGGCGCGCCGCCGGCGCGCCCACTGCGCCCGCTCGCTGCGCGGACGGGGTGGACGTTTGTTTTTATCCAGTTCTGAGGAGGGTGGGAGGCGTCCAGCTACTGGACCGCCACCCTTCCTACCTCCAATATGGCGCCTGCTCAGGCTGTTCTCCCCACGTCAGCACGTATTCTGCTGCGCGGAGTACAGCGTGTTGAAGCGGCAATTCTTAGCAATGGGGTCTGCTTAGTTAAAATCAATGCAAGTTGGAAATCATGTAAAAAGAAAATAAGGCACACGTTTAAAAATGCAACAATACAGAGCTCCCGGCTTCCGCCTCAGGGGTGAAGAGACTAGCTGTTAGCGCGCATGGGCTATCGCGATGCTTTTGTAGTCAGGGAGGGCGGGAGGCGTCCAGCTACTGGACCGCCACCCTTCCTACCTCCAATATGGCGCCTGCTCAGGCTGTTCTCCCCACGTCAGCACGTATTCTGCTGCGCGGAGTAGATCGTGTTGAAGCGGCAATTCTTAGCAATGGGGTCTGCTTAGTTAAAATCAATGCAAGTTGGAAATCATGTAAAAAGAAAATAAGGCACACATTTAAAAATGCAACAATACAGAGCCCCCGGCTTCCGCCTCAGGGGTGAAGAGACTATATATAATGTTATATATATTCGTATATAAGAAGCCCTGAGACCTATAAGAAGCCCTGAGACCTAAAAGGACATGTCTATGTCTGTGTCCGTACCGATTTTTTATTCTGAAAATCTGGTAACCCTACCATATAACACCAAATCCAAAACGTTGGCAAACTTTTGAGTGGATCACGAAATACCAGCGACCCCATGAAAAGCGGCATTCACGCCAAGCCCTTGTGCGTGCCTCTAAATAATAAACTCTCCAGTGAGGGCTGGAAGGTGAAAGTAGGTATTCCCCGCTAGAGGGTGCCAGGTTTCAGCAGCTATCGGCTTCCATCTCCCGGTTTCTAAGGGAGGGGGCCGATGAAAAGAGTCGAATGCACTGTTCCCACGAGGCTCGGAAAACCCTTTCACCGGAGGCGAGCTGGTTGCTGTCACGCGGTGTGACGCTGACGCTATGTGTGCGTGATGTGATGTTCCGCCTCCTTAATTCACAACCGCCCCCTGATGTCAGCATCTGTCGACAACTCTCCTGCTCACGGGCGCGGTGTCACCTCACCTTCCACACCTCCGCGGTGCTGGGAATGGGAAACAGCCGACGACGAACAGTGGGGGGGGGCAAGGGGATTCAGGAGCCGTGACTGCTGGTTTAAGGAGGCCTTCTGCACCCTGGGGCTCAGGCACACACCGGTCCCTTCCGCATCACCCTCTCACAATCTGTACCTTTCCCACCTCAACTAAGTCACCTGGGACTAGGCAGCAGCATCACCTCATTCTCACAAACTCTCCTCTGACGGATACTAGCGCCGTTTGTGAAAAAAATCACTTAAAATCCAAAGGCCTTGGGATCTTTTTGTTTTTTAACATTTTGGGGCCTGTGCATGTCTTTCCTAGAGCATTTGTAATCCACTCTTTTGGTCTTGCAACCTCTTTTCTCCCTTTCTCTGCTCTCATTCTCTTGTTTCTCGCCTCTTGTTTCCTTCGTTTTTGCTCCCGTCCACTTCTTTCTCTGCTTAACTCCGGTCCCGTTCCCCCTCTCTTCTTTCCTCCCCGATCTTCACTTCATACATCTCTCTTTCTATTCTTCAGTCTCCCATTATTCCCTTGCCTTATTTCTCTGTGCAGTCTATATTATGTTGTCCTTTTCTTTGCTTTCATTCAGTTTTTTCATTCTCTTGTTTCTTCTCCCTTTCTCTTGTTATTTCTAATTCTGCCTCTCTTCTCGCGTTCCCATCTCTCATTCTCTTCTTACATGTGCTCGTTATTCTCACCTCAGAGTGCTGTTACACATGTGTATAATCTCGCTAATTCTAGGATTTGGGGTTGTTACTAGCTGTCCTGCTGAAGTTTTCTTAATTGCAAATTGTCACAAGCCAGCACGGTAAAAAAAACAAGAAAATAAGTACATAAATCAATATGCAGCCCCTGAGTGGCAGACCTGTACAGTGGAGTCATGGGAGCATAAGTAGAATGAGGAGATTCTGGGGCGTATTTACAATAAACTGGTGGAGCGCGTTGGAGCTCCAAAATTGCTAATGCCACGCTCCGTCAGTTTAAAAACACAGGGATGCTCCGTATTCACAAGATTGCGGCGCACCCCAGCGTTTCAACTAGCGCTCAATCTAGCTGCCTAGCGCCAAACAGGAACCCTTGCACAAGAATGCCTGTGCTGCAGGGAATGATTGATCATGTGCAGGAAGGTGTCCCTTCCTGCATATAAACAAGTAATAATGGTGATTTGTAACTTCTATGTGTGCTGCTTTGTGCGGCACACATAGAATTTACAACTCGTCATTATTCAATGATTCTTTATGTGCTGGAAGGGAAACCATCCTGCACATGAACAATCACTAGTGGCAATTTGCTCTTTCTATGTGTGCTGCAGAATGCAGCACACATAGAAAACAGCAAAAATGAGGAGAAATTCATTTTGTTCAGAAAAAAAAATGAGGAGAAATTCATAATTTATCTTCGTTTTGCCAGGTTCACATCAGGTTTTCCTTAGTCTTATTTTTGGCGCTGCCCCATATTTACACCACCCTTGTAAATAGGGGGCAGCGTCAAAAGCAATGGGTGTTGCACCAGAATGCTCACTGCAACACCCATTGCCTGCCCCTTTCATGCTAAGTGCTGTGTGAAAAGCTGCCTTATTTTCTTCTAATTAAGGCGATGGGCTTATCGCCACCAGTCCGCCATACAAAGTGACGGTCTGGTGGCGATAATCCCCTGTAAATATTAAGTATGGGCAGTGAATTCCGCTCCCCTCGTGGAGTTTGCGGAGTTTTACGCACTCTGTGTTATGCGTAGCTCGCGGATTTCCCAAAAACTGCTTCGCGTTGCGGAGCAGAGTTTTTTTCCACGCTCGCGTTCGTTTATGTCAAGCTGGTGAGCGCGAGCTAGGAAAATCCACCTCGCGGAGAGATTTCTCTTCGTTCACGAGCGACAACATCAAGTTGGCGAGTGCGAGCGTGGAAAATCAAAAAACAGAAGAGGTCCCCTGACTAATCCAATGCTGGAGTAGGGGTAAGTAGGCAGAAAAGTTATCAGTCCCTAAGTATAAAGAGCAATTATTCTCACTCTAGTACAAGCAAAATACACGCTACAATAATACCACTGCCATACTGTTCAATACACCACTGTGACCAAGCTATTTTATATGGAATGCGAAATAAAGCTAAAAATAAAACTGTTTGTTTCTTATATCAAAGCATGTTTGTTCATTTTATTCAAAAGCAATACATAGACAATCAATATTTAGCTCCCAAATAGTTTTTGTCGTAGAAATACATGATTAAAATCTCATAATAAAATACATCACAAAAATATCACAACCCTAAATAACAAATTTCATAATACAGGTTACAATGTTCGAGAAAGTGTTGTTGACGCAGCGTTTCGTTATTTTTTAAAACTAGTACACCTTCTTCAGGACAATTTCTAGATAACAGAGAACAAATAATTGCTTCACTGGTCATTTGTATTTTTAAATGAACATATTGTCACTCGTGGTCAGTAGGCAGATATTTAACAAAAAACTACTTTTTTTCATATATACCCTATAATACAATATAATTTCTCCAGGTCACAACTAAAGGAGTACAATGATGTATTCACAGTGAATCTTGACAGAAATGCTATATAGTGTCCTTGCCACTCTATTAATGATATACATTTTATGATTGATAGAGGAAAACATATTATTTTATAGTTTATCTCTCTATTCTCCATCTCTTGTCGCATATAACGCAGGGCACTTTCTCACATTACCGAATACATACATTTCAAAGACCCCCATATCTATGTGAATTCTAATAAATAGATCAGTTTATCCAATATGCATAACCGTCACATACCTCAACCGTTGGTTTTTAGAGAGGTAATCTTTTGGATAGACTGCAAAGTTTTTAAAAAAAACATGAACCCTTGGTTTAGATGTGCAGTTAATACTGCTACTCGCATCCGATTGCTTCTGTCCTTAATGTAACAAGAAGGTTACAGCTATTAGAGTGCCAGAACATACATGATGGTTTCCCTTATATATGGTATGGCTAAAGACTTAAATTACCTCGGAATGTAGTTCTGTTTCCCTAAACATCATCCAGAGGGGCCACCGATATTCATGAACGAATTCTGAATAAAATCTAAAGAGAGTAATATTTCCCTGTTATACTGGTCAAACAAACGCCCTTATGGAATTTATAACCAAAGGTCTTTGGAAAGTTACTTACCAAATAAACAGGAGGATAGAAATATATATTTATTACTGTTTCTATCGCCGCAGCTTTGGCTGATAATGTGCTTATTTTGACGGCAGATATCCTTTTGGTTTAGGCTTAAAACATGCGATTGGTTTTGTATAATTCAATCTGTAGGCAAGGAAATAGAAAAATAATCATAAAATATTGTATATTTACCGCCGTTGTGGGCAAAAATGTTGTTCGCTGATTCATAATTACAACTTATCGAATTCGCTAAATTTTAGGATATTACATGTCTAAAGAAGACATTGTCCATATTGTTTGATCCGGCATCTAATGGGTGCCTCGACATCTTATTGGCATGTACATTCCTTGCACAGTTCACCAACACTCAATAGCTACAGTTAGCGGTCTGGGTATCGATAAATCCACAAGGTTTAAGTTAAGCAGCCCTAGCCATATATTGTACCACTATAGTCTGAAGGCAAACCGGAGTGAACCCCAGAAGAAAAACCACTTGGCATTTTCTATATGGCTGCTCAGCCTCCTGTTCCCTGTAGACACGCCTGCTTCCAGTTATATCGCTAGGCGTTCAGAAGATGGGTGCACGCATGTTGCCATTAATCACTGTGCATCTCCTGGCAAGTTGCCGATATTACCGCGCAGCCCTCTTTCTAAGAACACTCGCCTACGGTCAGTTGCCTTACTCTAGGTTCAAAAACAAAGATGCGTGCCTGTTTGATATTGTGTGACCAACGTTACATGTCAAGCCCTGATGCAGTAATATTTACTCATGTTTATTACCGCATCAGGGCTTGACATGCTTAACTTAAACCTTATGGATTTATCGATACCCAGACCGCTAACTGTAGCTATTGAGTGTTGGTGAACTGTGCAAGGAACGTACATGCCAATAAGATGTCGAGGCCGGATCAAACAATATGGACAACGTCTTCTTTAGACATGTAATATCCTAAAATTTAGCGAATTCGATAAGTTGTAATTATGAATCAGCGAACAACATTTTTGCCCACAATGGCGGTGAATATACAATATTCTATTTATATTTTTCTATTTCCTTGCCTACAGATTGAATTATGCAAAACCAATCGCATGTTTTAAGCCTAAACCAAAAGGATATCTGCCGTCAAAATAAGCACATTATCAGCCAAAGCTACGGCGATAGAAACAGTAATAAATATATATTTCTATCCTCCTGTTTATTTGGTAAGTAACTTTCCAAAGACCTTTGGTTATAAATTCCATAAGGGCGTTTGTTTGACCAGTATAACAGGGAAATATTACTCTAGATTTTATTCGGAATTCGTTCATGAATATCGGTGGCCCCTCTGGGTGATGTTAAGGGAAACATAACTACATTCCGAGGTAATTTAAGTCTTTAGCCATACCATATATAAGGGAAACCATCATGTCTGTTCTGGCACTCTAATAGCTGTAACCTTCTTGTTCCATTAAGGACAGAAGCAATCGGATGCGAGTAGCAGTATTAACTGCACACCTAAACCAAGGGTTCATGTTTTAAAAAAACCTTTGCAGTCTATCCAAAAGATCATCTCTCTAAAAACCAAAGGTTGAGGTATGTGACGGTTATGCATATTGGATAAACTAATCTATTTAATAGAATTCACACAGATATGGGGGTCTTTGAAATTTATGTATTCAGTAATGTGAGAAAGTGCCCTGCGTTATATGCGACAAGAGATGGAGAATAGAGAGATAAACTATAAAATAAAATGTTTTCCTCTATCAATCATAAAATGTATATCATTAATAGAGTGGCAAGGACACTATATAGCATTTCTGTCAAGATTCACTGTGAATACATCATTGTACTCCTTTAGTTGTGACCTGGAGAAATGATATTGTATTATAGAGTATATATGAAAAAAAGTTGTTTTTTGTTAAATATCTGCCTACTGATCACGAGTTACAATATGTTTGTTTAAAAATACAAATGACCAGTGAAGTAATTATTTGTTCTCTGTTATCTAGAAATTGTCCTGAAGAAGGTGTACGAATTGTAAAAAATACCGAAACGTTGCGTCGACAACTACTTTCTCGAACATTGTAACCTGTATTATGAAATTTGTTATTTAGGGTTGTGATATTTTTGTGATGTATTTTATTATGAGATTTTAATCATGTATTTCTACGACAAAAAATATTTGGGAGCTAAATATTGATTGTCTATGTATTGCTTTTGAATAAAATGAACAAACATGCTTTGATATAAGGAATAAATAGTTTTATTTTTATTTTTATGTTTATTTCGCATTCCATATAAAATAGCTTGGTTACAGTGGTGTATTGAACAGTATGGCAGTGGTATTATTGTAGCGAGTATTTTGCTTGTGCTAGAGTGAGAATAATTGCTCTTTATACTTAGGGACTGTTAACTTTTCAGGGTGGAAAATCAACCTCCCGGTGAGATTTCTCATCGAGGGCGGTCAGAATTTCTCATTGCGAGTGGTAGCGTATGCTCGCCACCACTCGCGTTGAGAAAGTAAAATTCTACTTAATCGGTAGAAAAGAAGCAGCGCCCACTTGTGCTGTGCATGATGCCGTTCACGATGATTGCACAGTGCGGACAAGCCCCTGGCACTGGCAATCACTGCAAACTGCATCTATCTAAAGGAACTTCGCCGCTCGCAGAGCTCTGCGTAGTGTGTGCACTTCGCAGAGTTCCACTTGGACATTTGGATCTCTGTTTTTGAATGACCTTTTGAGTATCACCCAATGGAAGCCTTGTGAAAATGAATTGTTCGCTATAGCCTACAATGTCTGCCTTTTAGTAGAAGTTCAGTGGCCTGTGCTCAGCTAGTATAAGGAGCTCTGGGTAGGTTACAGCGGAAATGTACACAGAGTCATTGTGCACTGTGCATGCTGCATGTACGGATTGGAGTGTGTTTCTTTTGCTTCGCTGACTGGGAATAGTCCATTGTGGATCTACTGTGTGTGAATGAGACACAAGTTGGATGTCGGAGAGAGCGTGTCAGAAAAGCATGTAGATTATGGAACATTCTTGTGGTCCTTTAAAGCAGACGAGTCTCCTGTGAAAGGAAGATGGGAGACAAATGCTTGAAGAGTAGGGACATTCCTGTCTCATTCTTGCTTCATTCTTGCCCAGAAGCTGTACTATAGACGGTTTTGTGTAGTAATAGAGTGAGGGGTTCCTTTCTCTCTCTTTTTTTGTGCCTTGGTCTCAGATTCCCCTTCCAGCACACGCCCAGCTCTGTCTCCACTTCCTGCCAAAATTGAATAACAAAAATGTTAGCTTGATCAGCCTGGGGCAAATAATCAAATTGTAAGGAACGGCCAGTAAAAGCTCCATAGGTGAATCCTTGACCTCCTTATTTCTGGATGCACAACTATGGTACATACTTGGTAGAAGTCCATGTCATTGTGCCAGGGTTCTTATGCTAGAACCCACAGTGTAGACTGGAAGAGAAATATGCGAGCTCCGGAGCCAGAATACCTGATTGATGCTTTTATTTTGAAAGTGGGGACAGCCTAGACAACACCTTGGAAAGGAGAACTGTAGATTGCCTGTAGAAAGGGGAATTACTTGTTGGAGAAAAGGAATTGCTGCACTACATCACCAAGAGCATAGCCTCCCTTGTGGAATTGCCAGGCTACCAGTCTGGCGACTGAGGAGCTGTGCAGGTGACATGCTTCATGACTATACACGAGGTGCTGCATCTGCCTTTAGGGAAGACGCCAGTGTGCTGCGAGAGGGTTTCGAGAACTGTGCCTGCCAAAGGATGTTATCTAGACAAGACTATCACAGATATGCAGTAAAGACAAAGAACTTTGAACATCTGGAGAGGCCTATAAGAGAGGGACTGCTCTGTAAAGCAAAGATCTCCAAATGATGTGGAAAACACAGGCGCACTTGTGGAGAAAATGTAATTACCAGAATGGGGGTTCCGGAGCGATGGGGCACCCACGCCAATTACTCGGGATGGCTACAAGAGGATCAGTGGTGTGGCTCAGGGGACCCCAATGCAGAAAGAAAATGAGCCCTTTTGGGTTTGTCTGGAGGTAGAAGGCATTTGCGAAGGAGCAGAAGGTACATGAGCTGCATGCTGGCCCTAACCTTTGTCAAAGCCCTTTGGCAAAGGGTACTTGCATCTGGGATAGGATTCAGTAAGGTTTCTAGGCAACCAAAAAACTATGCAGGAGTTGCAAAGGGTTGGAGGTTCCCTCGGAAATAAAATTGAGTCTGGCTGTAATTATAAGTTATCTCTCAAAGGATAGACTATTAATGCACCCATGTTAGCCATTTTCTTGGAGAATCTTATGTTGATGTTTTATGATATATTTGCTCTACCTAAAGTGTGGTATCATGCTCTAGTGGATGATCTCAGATTAATGTTCCAGGAGATCATTAACAAAGGCAGTAGGCCATTAATTTGTGATAAGTGTTCTGTCAAAAGCAATAAGCCTTTTTTGCATTTGTAAATGACCTGGCAAAGTCAGTAGGCATGATTCTGTGGGCGTGAACTTTTGGGAGCCAGTGGTGAACCCAATGATGAAGCATGCCACATCTAGAGTGGGTGACAGTTCTATTAAAAAAAAGGGGGGTCGCCCATCCCTGCTCTTATTAGAGTGGTGCTGAGGTTTGGCATGTGATCCCATTGTTTCCTTACACGTATGATGCAATGCCCGAGGGGATACTTGTAGGTCAGAAGATGTCACCCACACCTTGGCCCTACTCTTGCCATTGTCCAAGTGGCATCAATCCCAGTGGGGGCTGGGGAGGGAGAGGAGGGTGAGTTGGGGGGAGGGGGTGAGGGTACTGTCCCAGAATTGGTTTTGTAGGGGAGTTCCTCACTTCCATATACACACCTGGGTGTACCATGAGCTTTGACCAAGGGGAACAAAGATTCTCCCATGTTGGATGTTTGCAGAGTAGGGGATTGTGGGATTGTTTAGAGTTGAACCCCCAGGACATTATGTCAAAATGAGTAGGATTGCCACCTGGAACCCTTTCCTTGTTGGTTAGGGAGTCACTCTCACTCACAAGCTTGTGACAGGCACATAGGTGGCACCCCTGGCTACCTTTTTCTGAACACTGCTGGACTGGTGGAAAAGAAAAGAAGGACTGCACCCGCTGAACCAAAGGACTGGAGCTCAGAAGAAGGGCTAAGCCTGCTGTTTTACCCGTGGAGAGAGACCACAAGAGCAGATCCTGCTCCCACTTGAACCCCAGAATGAAGAGTGGACTTCATGGGGTAGCTGTCTAGCCTCATGTTAAGCTCCAGGAATACAAAAGCTGAAGCCTCCAACAAAGATGGAATCCAATTGGATTTACCCTGGATCCCTCTGCATATCGGACCCTAACTTAGAAAGGATGCCCCCTAGAGCATGCAAAAAACCCTAAATGAAAAAAATAAATGAAAAAAGCCCTACAAGAGGTAATGTGCGACCTGGGTATTTATGATGTTGGGAGGCTGAGCCACCCAACGCAGCAGATCTATACATGCTATTTGGCTACAAGCTGTACCCATAGTAGGCTGTACAGGATATTGATGGCCAACATCCCAAGATTGGATGATGTCATGGTGACACATATGGCACGGTTTCTATCTGATTATCCACCAGTCAGCTGTGTTGTGGGATGGGGTAGAAAGGCAGAAGAGTCTCGCTCCTGGAGGATGTTCGCGGAAATCCTAGAGGACCCTGAAGGAAGGGAGGCATTGTCATGGGCACTGTCAGATTATATATGACGATCAACTAGGGCTCTACAACACGCAGAGCTAATGAGTGAGAGGCGATGAAAGCTGTATTGAAGGGAAAGTGTCTGGGTCTGACATGTGGCATTCGGAGACAGCTCCAGAGTGAGCTCACTGTCGGGGAGAGGGCCTTGGCGGAACTGCAGATGGGTGGGCTCTCACAACGGTAGGACGGCCCCCAGGAACAAACACTGTGCAGGCGAATTGGCGACACTTGGGACAGCCTGGATAAATTTCCACTCAAACAGTATAGACGACGTCTACATAGGGAAGGGGATAAAACAGGCCAGTAGCTTGCATGGATACTGAGGAGAGATCAACCCCCACCCCTTACCACCTATTTGGTATCTACTGATGGCACCAGGTTTGGCACTAGGTCTGGTATTATAAATATTTTCCAGCAGCACCTGCAGCAGGTCTATATGGCTGACCACGCTATTACTCTGGGCCGCTTCCTTCCATTTCTGGAGATCCTGCCCCTACTGAGACTGGAACCTCTGAGTGTGGCCAAGGTGGATGTACAATGAACACAGGAGGAGCTTCGGGAGGCACTGAAGATGCTAACAAGGGTGAAGGTGCCAGGGGGGGACGGGTTTCTACCAGCGTTCTGCGACGGTAATGCAGGCTCTTATCCAGGGCCTGACAGAGGCACAACAGACCAGGATCCTGTCCTCATCAATGAGGGAAGGGGAGATTTGTATGCTATTGAAGCCCGGAGGCGATAAATCAGACCCAGTTGCCTATAGGCCACTTACAATGATTAATTCGGATATCAAGATATTGTGTAAGCTGCTGGCATACCGATTAGCGCCCCACATGCTGTAGTTGATCTATGATCAATATGGCTTTATTCCTGTTCAGCACACCGGTATGAATCTGCAAAGACTGATTCACATACTCCACAAAGTAAAGCATAGGGATGAAGAATTAGCGAATGTATCGATAGATCTGGAGAAAGCGTTCGATAGAGTTGACTGGGTTTATCTATTGGAAGTACTGAAAGCTGTAGGCCCGCAATTCCGATAGTGAGTTCAGTTGCTTTAAGAAAAAACGTGCACAAGGGTATGAGTGGAGGGGAAACCCCTCCGGCACATGGCTGTTGGAGTGAGGAACCCGACTGGGCTGTCCCCTGTCGCCTCTGTTATTTGCCTTGGTTATAGAGCCATTAGCGATCTGGCTGCAGCAGGAGTTAGGTAGCAGTGGAATTAGATTGGGGCGCACTTCCCACGGGATCTCACTATATGTGGATGATGCCCTTTTTTATGTGGCCTCCCCGCAAGACACTCTGCCCAAGCTGTTGCAACTACTGGATGATTTTGGGGGTATCTCAGGTCTCCGACTCAATCAAGCCAAGTCTCTAATATTTTCACTAGCAAAGTCAACCACTCTACCAATAAATAGGCTCCTGAGCCTAAGATTGCGTTGGGAGCTGTCCCACTTTCGTTACTTGAGCATACAAGTGTCACACACAGACACTTAGGTACTCTATTTAAATATGGATCGAGTACTCGCTAAGCTGTGGAACTCAGTCGGCTTCTGGAACACTCTACCGCTGTCTTTAATGGGGAGACTAGCGGTTTCCAAGATAGTGATATTACCCAGATGTATATACATGTTGCAGAAATTACCTTGTCAAATACCCAAGACATATTTTAAACAAATGCAGTCTGCACATGCCTCGTTGTTGGTCGACATAGTAGAGTGGCTCTATGGACTCTCTCCCTGTATTACAAGGAGGGAGATCTTGAAATACCCCAATTTGACCAGTATTACTATGCTGCACACATGCAACGATGGGTTGACGGTGGTGGCACCTGGGAACAGGGCTTGCTGGTGGGAATGGTGACAGCAGAAATTCTGCCTGTGGCCCTAGTGGAGGGATCAGGAATTAGCATGGACCATCCATTCATGGTGCGCCACATGGCACATGTATTGCAAGAGTACATCGAAACGATACTGAAACATGCCCCTTTTTATCGGGAGCTCCCAATATGGATATTATACCTGGTCAGTCAAATGATGGAGCTCATGTCCTTCCAAACCTGGTGAGAGGGTGGGTGCAAGACCATGGGAGACATTTACCTGGCCGAGTACTTTCTTACATATGAACAGACCTGGGATGTTTTCACACTGGGACAGGGGCAGTATCTACACTATGCAGGACTGGCAGATATTGCCCAAAACATTTGGCCCACATACCGCCATTTCCGCAAGCCACAAGTACACTGGACATTCTTCTGATATGTGTGGCAGGCTGACACCTGATAATTCACCTCTAGAGACCCATGAGAAAGGATGCGACCACCCCACTACTTACGTCATGTGAGGCATGGGAAGCAGATCCCGAAGCCCCATTGACAGACAGCAAGTGGCAGCTGATGCTGGGCTTACTCGTACTGTGTCTTCTAATGCCCTGTTTAAATTGATCCATTATAACTTTCTTCACAGGACTTATGTGACTCCAAAACACACTCCACCACATAACTCCCCTCAAACCTGATAAATGCCCACCATGTAATGTCAATAGTGCAGGCTTCGTACACTTGTGAAAACAGGGAAGGCTTGGGTCCTATACTCCCCAGACTGGACCACCCAAACATTGAAATCACTGAAAGGTGCTCAAAAACCTCAGAATTAGTGGTCTCAGGTTTATCGCGAATATTTAAAATAAACCTCCCTTGACACGATTTTAAGGCTTTATACACTCAGCATGGTGGTGCCCCGTGGTCCGGGACTACTGGACGCAAGTGGTGTCGGAACTGCGTAGGATCACGCACATCCACATATGCGACACTTCACTGGCCTGCCGATTTGGATACGTTAAAAAGCCAAAGAAGCGTAAAATGGCCTATAAGTTCTTACAACTGTCCTTAGTGTTAGCTAAACGAAAGGCGGCCATTACCAGGATGGGAAAGCATTCCCCCACAATAGACTATTCAGGAGGAGATGTTCTGGAATGGGTCCTGGCGTAGGATTCACATTTGAAATTGAACAGAAGGGACGACAAACTGATAGACCATCTGAGTGTCTGGAGAGAACTTAGTAATGTCGTCCTTACGCCGGCTGCAAGCTCGAATCCACAGAGGATCATAGTACTGGGCTGTGTGGGGATGGGGATGAGAGCAAAGGAATAGGGCTGATCTGTATGGAAGACAATGTATATGCTCGTAATATCGATTAGGCGAGACTGCCCACTAAAGCACCCTTTCCTGGGAAGAAATTTGGGATTATGATTACTAAAGCGAATCACACCTCCTCTGTCTGTTACATGTCCATATCTATCTCACTGTAATGTAATGCAGCAAAATGTTTTATTATTTGAAAATGAAAAATAGAAGTTAAAAAAACGTGTTAACAAGATAAAAAAAAACGTTGTGGTTTTAATCTACGTTAATAAACTTAGTGACAGAAACGGTCTTAATAGTTACATTATTTCAGTTTTAGGAAGCTTTATTTTTCAATTTAATTTAATATTATGTAATGTTAATATAATTAAAGGTTTACTATTTATTAGGGAACATTTTGACTTTAACTGAATTAATTTATTTTCATTACTGTAATCAAGATTTAAAAAATATTTAAACTTCTCATTTATTATGTAATGTAATTATCATAAATATGCTATATAGCATGCTAAGGCTACTGAAGCCCTATTTTCAATGTAATACAATTGAATTACTATTAACATAATTAAATATGTAAGATGTATTAGAGTGAGAGTTATAACTGGCAATCTATATTTTGAGGGTTAGGATTAGTGAAAGAGTGTAGGGGACAGTAAGAAATATATAGGAGTCATACCTAGGGGATGAAGTGATAGTATCTAGAAATGATGCGTTTGGCATAATGGGCATTTTAATGTCTGTTCAAGACGAAGCCTTATGCATGATATGTCCAACCATATTTTCTAAGCTCTGGTTTAGAGAGACATTACTCTTATTCCCACTTCCTGCCTATTTACAAACGTATGATGACTTCCAGGAGTGATCTTTCTTGCAGTAGTGCCCTCCCAAAGGCAAGGGACCCCATCAGCGTGAGTACTTTCTAGCAATGACTTCCAAGTGGTATAGCTCCACAGCAGTGTGCATTATTTTTCAGCAGTGCCTTAAGATCCCTATTGCAACTGCTTCTTCCAGCAATGCCCGCTTGCTGCTATGGGAACCCAGCAGTCTGCCATGTCTACAGTAGTGCTGCTCTTGTGCTTTAGGACACAGCAGTGGGAGCTTTCACAATGGGGATGCAGCTGGGTGGTGCAACATTTCCCAGCAGTGCCTTCCCAATGGTAAGAGGCTGAAACAGTGGGAACTCTCTCCAGCAGTGCCTTCCAAATGGCAAGAGAGTTCACTCTCTCCAGCAGTCCTTTGCCAGTGGTAAGAGACCACAGAAAGGCGAATGGGCTTCAGCAGTGTCTTCCCAGTCAATCAATCAATCAGCCATTTGTCAAGCGCACTACATACCCGCGAGGGTCTCAAGGCGCGGGGGGGGGGCTACTGATCGAACAGCCAGGTCTTTAGTGTCCTCCAGAAGGTCAGCAGGTCTTGGGTCTGTCGTAGGCTCAGTGGGAGGGTGTTCCATGTCTTGGCAGCGAGGTGGGAGAAGGATCTCTCGCCGGTGGTTGTTCTTCGGATGTGCCGCACGGTGGCGAGTGATTGGTCGGCGGAGTGTAGCTGGCGGTTGAGGGTGTAGAAGGGGAGCCGTCGTGTTGATGTAGGCTGGGCCAGTCTTGTGGAGTGCCTTGTGTGCGTAGATGAGGAGCTTGAAGGATATCCTCTTGTTGATGGGGAGCCAGTGCGGGTTTCTCAGGTGGGGGGTGATGTGGCCGTGTCGTGGTAAATCGAGGATCAGTCATGCCGAGGCGTTTTGGATGCGTTGTAGTCGATTGATGAGCTTGGTCGGGGCTCCCATGTAGAGGGCGTTCCTGTAGTCGAGTCTGCTGCTGACGAGGGCCTGGGTGACTGTCTTTCTTGTATCTGTCGGGATCCATCAGTAGATCTTGCGGAGCATGCAGAGAGTTTTAAAGCAGGAGGAGGAGACAGCATTGACTTGCTTGGTCATTGAGAGCGTTGAGTCGAGGATGATTCTCAGGTTGCGTGCTTGGTCGGTGGGGGTCGGGGCTGCCCCCAGTGCCGTTGGCCACCAGGAGTTGTCCCAGGCTGATGGGTTGTAGCCGAGGATGAGGACCTCCGTCTTGTCCAAGTTCAGCTTCAGACGGCTGATCTTCATCCAGTCGGCGACGGCCTTTATTCCTTCATGGAGGTTGGCTTTGGCGGTGAGGGGTCCTTGGTGAGGGAGAGGATCAGTTGAGTGTCGTCGGCGTAGAAGATTATGTTGAGGTTGTGCTGTTGGTTGACGTGTGCAAGCGGGGCATGTAAATGTTGAACAGTGTCGGGCTGAGGGAGGATCCTTGGGGTATGCCGCAGATGATCTCGGAGGCTTCGGAATGGAACGGGGGGAGGTGGACGCTCTGGGTTCTGCCAGAGATGAAGGAGGTGGTCCATTCCAGAGCCTTGTCTCGGATCCCTGCGGCGTGGAGGCGTGTGTGTAGTGTACGGTGGCAGACGGTGTCGAAGGCGGCAGAGAGATCTAAGAGGATGAGTGCTGCAGTCTCCCCATTGTCTAGCAGGGTCCTGATGTCGTCGGTGGCGGCGATGAGGGCAGTCTCGGTGCTGTGGTTGCTGCGGAACCCTGACTGGGAAGGGTCCAGGATTCTGTTCTCTTCGAGGTATCGGGTTAGCTGTCTGTTAATGATTTTCTCGATGACCTTGGCCGGAAAGGGGAGCAGAGAGATGGGTCTTGAGGTCCTTTGGGTCTGCCTTGGGTTTTTTGAGTAGGGCGTTAATCTCGGTGTGTTTCCAGCTCTCTAGGAAGGTCGCGGTCTCAAGGGAGAGCTTTCTGACATTGCGTAGGTGGGGTGTGATGGAGCTGCTTGCTTTGTTGAAGACGTGGTGCGGGAATGGGACTGAAGAAGCGCCGGAGTGGATTGTGCTCATGGTCTTGATGGTGTCAGGGACTCCAGTAAGTTGATGTTCCTCTAGTAGTGGCTTCTTAATACAAGCGCCCTTTCTCAAGCCGTGCTTTCTTGCTCCTGTAGAACCTCAGCACTGCTTTCCTAATAGAAAGGGGCCTCAGTAGTAGGAGCTTTATCTGGCAGTGCCGTCCTTATGGTGAGGCACCCCATTAGTGTGACTTTTCTCTAGCAGTGCCTTCTCAATGGAAAGAGACCCCAGTCGTGTGACTTTCCTCCAGCTGTGCCTTATCTTGGTGTTTTAGGGTGCCAACTGCGAGATATTTCTCTCGCAACCTTTCCAAGTGTAAGGAATCCCATCAGCATGACTTTCCCCAAGAAGTGCCTTCTCAGTGATATTGGACCTCACAGTGGTTAACTTGTAATGAAATAAGTGCTGGTGCTGTCTTCATGAGCCAGCTTTCACCAGCCCATATCTCCTGTTAGCACCGCCTAAAACATAACCAACTACTAACCATGAATGTGGGGAGAGGAGGTGGTGTAATGACCTGAGCTGCTGACTTCAGAGCTAGGGAACCAGGTTTACATGTTGTCTCAACATCCTGTGCTTCTGGGCAAATCACTTAATCTTCCCATAAATGAATGTATCCTTAACTGGTGCTCATGAAAGCACGGGTGTTGATGATTAAGTGCCGGTGCTGAGCCCCTGAAACCACCGGCTCCAATTATTCACTGGGACTTCATCAGTTTGGGCTTCCTCCGGTAGCAATTCTTTCTGCGGCATAGTTGCAATAGTGTGGGGCTCCCCCCCAGCAGTACCTGGTTAGTGCAACTGGAACCCAGTCACTGTCAGCTGACTCCAGCATTGCCTTCTCTGTGCTGTATGATGGCTGCAGTGGGAGCAGCAGTAGTTGGATTGGTTTGGTCCAGTAATTCCAAGTCTGTCTCTGCTCCTCCAAATTGTTATTTGTCTCACATCCTTGCTTACATGCCCTCTCAAATAAGTTTCTTATTTTCTTAAGATGATTTGGGATACAGTGAGGTGCGATGGCTTCTAATTTGTCTGTTACTATATTTGATAACTAATCTTTTGCAAAATTGGCATTGCTATCTGCCATACAAGTTGGCTTCCTTACTTTTACTTTAAGGGACCTTAGTGAAGTTACCTTATTATTGGTTTGTTTTTTGTTGTTTTATTGTTATAGACCTTTGAAATTGTCTGTGTCTCCATCCACCCACTGATTCCTCAGTCCCTCTTTCATTTCCTTACCTCTTTCTACAGCTCTTTTCTGTTATCTGGTGTCTTAGTTTTGGGTGTCACATGGGGCGGGTGCTACTAGGGGCAAGGAGAGTGAGTGGATTAGCGGCTTCCATATTCCGCAGACTGGTACTTCCACACAGGGGCGATGCAGCTGTTCATAAGGTGCGTACATTGGGTGCATTGGTGGTGCACGAAAGGCAAGCCCGTCTGTGCTCGTCAGAAGACGCTGACGAGCCTTCATCCGACATTCCGGTAACAACATGTTCAGATAGGCAGCTTCTTCGGCTCCATAACCATGCTTTTCTGATACTGAGCTAGACTTGAACCAGGCAGGAGGGCATCAACGCTAGACTATGCCCTCTGTTGTACTGATAAAGTTGGTTTAAGCAGCGCTTGAAACCTCAGGTTGAGACTAAGCAGCACTTTAGAACTGCTGCTGGAGGCCGATCCTGAAACTGTCAGGGCCTGGATGCAGAGATGGTCTGTTGAGCCCCCTTCTTGATTACTTGAGTAGCCATGGTGCCTCTCTGCAGAGAATAATAGATATGAAACCTGCCAAGTGTTTCCTTAAAAGGGTCCTAGTAGAGGGGAAAAACACAAAGTATAATAAAACCTCACTTGTAGATCTCCCTCAGGGGTTCTTCATTAATAGTCATAGGCACTGTTGTGTCCTGGAACACTTTTTACGCGTGTGTGTGTGTGCGTGTGTGTGTGTGTGTGTGTGCGTGCATGTGTGGGTGCGTGTGCGTGTGTGTGTAGTCGATCGACTGTGGCAGGACACATTCCGCCACATTATTATTGTAAACTTTTGATGTGATTGAACTTAAAACTATTTTTTTTTTAATCAGCTGAATGGACTAAATGATTTACTGTAAATGGGTGATGGTATTGTTCTTGTTTCTGTTTTTATTATCTTTAGGTAGAGCAAAGAAACAGCATGTACTTTTATTAGAAGCCACTGCAGCACCCAAGGATGACCTTCAGGAAATTAAAGCACGAACCCCGACGTCACTTGATGACATTCATCTTCAAAATGGCAGCCATGCATGTGTCCCCAAGAAAGATGGCCCTTCACAGAACACCTTCACTAAGGGTATGTTTTGCCTTTTTAACTCAGAGATGAACTGACTTCTGGGGAAACTGGGAGATTTCCATGCATACCAGTCACATTGAAAGACTACTAGGATTGGGGAAGAGTAAAACGACTATCATTTAAGTGCTATGCTCCGTAACAACTATCTTGTGAGGCAGCCTGTCTTGTGATTAACTCTGTCCTAGCTGCCTCTCAAAGTTTGTATGTTAGAATATGAATATCGAACACAAAAATATTGCAAGGCCAAAGTATCTAGGCCTAAAAATTGTGGACAAAATATCATGAAGGTAAGTACATATAAGCAGGGCCACTGGAATTATGTGACATGGAATTACCAAATTATGTGGCAGGATAGACTAGTTTATACAGTAAGCAAAGGCAAATTATGCAGCGTGATGCAGCACATTTTGTGATAGTATTATGCCACTATTTTGCTATAGGAACTGCTATGTGACAAGTCAGTGTTTAACATAGGTGAATGGGGACTCCCTGTGATACTTTAAGGTCTAGAGGAGGGAGTGACAGTCTATAACAAACAATGAGGGGAACCTCTATACTGACCTATATTTCTTTACATCTGAGCATTAAAGTCTCTACAAGGTTACAATTACGATGCTACATAAGAACAAGAGATAATTCATTAAGACGTGGAATGTATATTTGATTTCTTTCATTTATTTTATATCTTTTGCATAACAAATTATTTTTCTTCATTTTCTAGTGATCATTTTATCAAAGTTACAAAACAGTGACATGGTAACATATGTATATATAATTAAAAAATGCATGGTTGGATCATGTCTAAACACAAACCCCTAAGCAATACACATAAAATAACTTTCACTCATTCCTTCATTCATACAAATTCAAACTTTCATACCCATTATTCTAACACTACTGACAATAACACAAAACAGTGAAAAAAAGTGAACATGTATCGTGTCCTTCGATAGACTCCTCAGAATATGGCTAGACCTCGTTATCTTATTTCTTCCTTTTTGTTTTGAGGGTTAGCAGTTTTTAGTGCTCCTTTCCTTTCCTTCTCCAGATTTTGATTTCTGATTTAAACTGAGGGTGTCTGATGCGTACGGCCTACGTACGTTTCGGTGATGTGCTTAGTTTGCTTCACCTTCTTCAGGGCCAACATGTAAATGGACAACAGACAGGTGCATACATACAGTTAAAACCAGGGGGTTTTCATTATCTGTGTCTGCGTTGACACTATTAGGACCCTTTTAGGAAAATAGATTTTATGGACAGTCGTGTCTCTGTGAGGGTAGCTTCCGAAGAGTTTTGGATCCTCCAGATGTATCTGCGGTTAGGATTAAAGGCTATAATGTGAGTTCTCTGGGCCTATGTTATCGGTCATTATTTCTTTGGGACCTATATGCAGAGAAATCTACTCGCATCCATGGGCGCCTCCGGCCGATGTCACTGCCACTGACTTGGTCAGTGGCAGTGACATCGGCCACTGACTTGGTCAGTGACTTGGTCAGTGGCAGTGACATCGTCCGGAGGCGCCCATGGATGCGAGTAGATTTCTCTGCATATAGGTCCCAAAGAAATAATGACCGATAACATAGGCCCAGAGAACTCACATTATAGCCTTTAATCCTAACCGCAGATACATCTGGAGGATCCAAAACTCTTCGGAAGCTACCCTCACAGAGACACGACTGTCCATAAAATCTATTTTCCTAAAAGGGTCCTAATAGTGTCAACGCAGACACAGATAATGAAAACCCCCTGGTTTTAACTGTATGTATGCACCTGTCTGTTGTCCATTTACATGTTGGCCCTGAAGAAGGTGAAGCAAACTAAGCACATCACCGAAACGTACGTAGGCCGTACGCATCAGACACCCTCAGTTTAAATCAGAAATCAAAATCTGGAGAAGGAAAGGAAAGGAGCACTAAAACTGCTAACCCTCAAACAAAAAGGAAGAAATAAGATAACGAGGTCTAGCCATATTCTGAGGAGTCTATCGAAGGACACGATACATGTTCACTTTTTTTCACTGTTTTGTGTTATTGTCAGTAGTGTTAGAATAATGGGTATGAAAGTTTGAATTTGTATGAATGAAGGTATGAGTGAAAGTTATTTTATGTGTATTGCTTAGGGGTTTGTGTTTAGACATGATCCAACCATGCATTTTTTAATTATATATACATATGTTACCATGTCACTGTTTTGTAACTTTGATAAAATGATCACTAGAAAATGAAGAAAAAAATAATTTGTTATGCAAAAGATATAAAATAAATGAAAGAAATCAAATATACATTCCATGTCTTAATGAATTATCTCTTGTTCTTACGTAGCATCGTAATTGTAACCTTGTAGAGACTTTAATGCTCAGATGTAAAGAAATATAGGTCGACAAGTCAGTGTTTATGAAGGGCCTTCCAATGCACAGCAATGTGTTGCTGTGTTTATAGTAACTTTTTCAGTCAGAAATACAATTTTTTTGTTAAAAGTTGCAGATACTGGATTATGTAGCACATCCGGCTAATCCATAATTAAGCGGAAAACACTGTACCGCAGAATCACTTAATTCCAGTGGTCCTGCATGGAAGTATGTATAGGTTTACTAATCGAAATGCTACAGTTACGCAGTGGTGACTCCTCCGTAATGGCAGAGAAGCGTGGCACACTGCCTGGCTCAGAGCCAACAATTGTAAAATAAAACGATGGTCTTGCAATGTTTTATTTCATATTTGCCGACTCTGAGCCAATGGTGTTGGGAGGGGCGGGGCTTAAGCACGGGAGAAGGGAGAAGTTCCACGTGCACTCCACTCCCTAAGTGTGCATATGTGTTTGGCCACCCGTCTCAGGCTGACCAAAACACGCATGCACACTTAGGTTTTCTCCAGCCCAGTTGCATTGAGCAGCCGGGCTGGAGAAACCCCACAGACTCCCTGGTCTGAGCAGGGTGTGTTTCCTGTCTGCTCAGACCAATCCCCTCGCAGCTCTTTATTGGGGGGATTGGGCAGGGAGTCTGTCCCAGGGACTGTTGGGACCAGCAGGCAGGAAGAGGAGAGGCGCTGCGATGAGACGCTGGAGGCGGCCGGAGGCAAAAGGTAAGTTTTATATATTTTTTAATATTGTATTCCCCTCCGCGCAACCCAACCCGCCTCACCACCCTTTGTTTATGGTGGCCGCCACTGCAGTTATGTATCTCGAATATACATACATTCTCAAGGTACACTTATGTGAAGTTTAGTATAGTAAACCTTTACTTACCTACATATAATTACCTTCACGATATTTTAGTCCTCAATATTTTGGCCGCTTAACATTTTTGATTCAATATTCTGATGGAATACCCCTCGGATATACTGGCCTCTTGATCCCCCCAACTCCCTTGTAGGCCAGTCCTCCTCTTCCAATTTGCTATCTCAAAGGGGAGATTAGCCGCGATCTTTCCCACGCCATGCAGACAGCTGTGTCTGAGTACTTCTTTGAGGACATCGACCCAGATCGCAGAAACTATGAGTACTCAGACTTTCAGAGAGGAATTGTATTTATTCTGTACTTTTATATGTTTTATGAAAAGACTGCAACCCCGGAGGGGTGGTTTTTCTGTGCAAACCTTTCAAAATAATTGGTATGTACCTTATATTCAGCAACGCTTATCTGGGCTGCTAAAGTAGATAAGTTTCTGTAGGGCTCGCTGACACCCATCACTGTAGCTAGTGAGGGCTCTGTGAGGCCACTTCACAGTCATACAAAGGCACTGGAGGCACGGGAGACGCTTTGAACGCTGGGGTCCAGGCTGCTGGGGTTCTGCTGGGGTCCTCCTGCTCAGAAACGGGCTCTATTCACCATCGACAAGGCCCAAGCTGAACTGTATCCTGGCGAGGTAGGTTAACCCATCGGTAGAAGAATAAAGACAGATTGTGGTCGGGGAGTGGGTGGCCATTAAATGATGGTCCAAGCCACAAGACCTTTCAGGGCGGAAGAGGAGGAGGAATAGGAATACTACAGTGGAGGGTAGAGGAGCGGAAAAGTGAGGGAAAGATATTTAGCAAAAGACACAGATACAAATAGCGTTAATGAATTGAAAATGGTTTGAGCAAAACATGGAAGCATTCTGTTACATGCCATATTTACCTCGCCTGTATACCATACTCAGAACAAACAGGATCTGGCATCACATCAACCACCGCACACACTGAGGAAAGGCGTTGATGTTATAATCGCAGCGCTGCATCGACTCTAATCTTTGCCTCAGCCGCTTGACTTACATTCACACCTTCCACCCTATCGGTTGCCTCTTTACTATGTCCTGGCCCTTGAGACACTGTAAAGAGATAACTAAAGAACCTCCTGAACTTCTGGCAGAGTCCTTCACCTCTCTCCTCTCCATGCTGTGGTTCGTCCATCATCCAGAGCCGGTCTCGTGTCCCAGTCTTCTGTAACCATAGTTTCCTGTCCATAAACCTTCAAAGCTGAGCAGCCTGACTCAGACTTTCACCCCAAGCCTTTGCACCCAAGCCTATATCTTGTCTGCAGCCTCCGCGTGCCCGGACTGTGACATTTCCACCCGAGTTAGGTTGTCTTGTATTGTGAGATATTATTCCCTTCATTCTCTCTCAGTTCTTCTGCAAATCTTCCTGAACCCTAAATATATACTACCATCATATAGAGTACAAAATATTGTTGTACAATAGTATTACGAGGAGAAGAGCATATGTAGGTAAGTAGAAATTCACTCTACTAAACTTCACATATGGGTCCCTTGATGACATATGTATCTTCAAGGTACGTAGATGTGGAATAGTAAGCCTACACCTATCTGTACATACTTGCATTCATGATAGTATGTTTGCCAATACTCTGCCTTCTTTACATTTGTACAGTGACATCTGTGTGCTCCGTTCTCGGTCAGACAATCTTTCTGAACACTACAATGTGCTCTGGTTCTTAAACCCCCTCTGCCGGCATTTCCACCCCGTCATAGGCCTTTTATCCACCTCTGATGAGCACTCTGTCTGGCCCTCAAATTAAGGTGAAGTACCCCGTGCCTGTCCATTTGTGGCGACCGCGGACATCGTTCCATCTGAGCAGGGACGCCTGTATACTCTCGAGCTTTTGAAAACTGCAGGTGGGTGTAGAGGGGTTCAATTTACTGGAAATCTACAGCATTGATGGGGTCCTGCTAATTGGCTAGTATATTTTTTGTAAATATGCCAATAAAAGAAATAAAAATACTACTCACCAGTCCAGTTTTACCATCCAGTATCAGAATGACTGCATGAATGTGCTCCCCACTCCTGAGTTTTTTCTTAGACATTGCTACTAATGTTTCGGCCAAGCCATCTCTTTTTGACTCCACCGATGGTTGACTAGAATATTAACTTGTAATTCTCAATCCATTCTTTGTTTCCTGAAGAATGACAGAGCTGAAAAGCGCGGAAACAACCCATTCTAGCATCAAAGACACAAACATCAGAGAAGAATTTAAGTCTAAAGTTAGTGGCATCGCATCTCATGGTCCAGGAAGAAATCTGAACCTCCTTTTGTGGAACCATTCCAAAAACCAAAGGCTTTGGACCCTGCACCACTGAAATGAAAGATCCAGCCAGCACTCTTGGATTCTAATCCGAATTTTCATTAGTCTCTTCTGGAGTAATTATTAGACAGACAGAGCTGTTCCCTGACGAGCTGTCATTGTAGAGTCCCTCCACAGGGCTGGAAAAGGAAACATTTACTCGGGGAGAGGTCAAAGTGCAAGGTACCACGTCCGGGGTGTCGGAGTCAGTCATTGTCACTCTAGGACGTGCTACAGCATATGAATTATTTGTGCACGCAGTGCACCCACAACATTTTGAAACAAAGAGATAGACCACAGCAAAGCTGTCCTGGATTATGCCACTGGTCATAAAAAGGTCCCCACTTTACAAATGCATTGTATTTTGCCACTTAACACCAAAGCCTGCCATGTCGTGTCAGCATGTGGTGCGATACGTAGGACAGTGCTGTGCATTCTGGATCTTGCCAAATGCAGATTATAAAATAGCAGAACATGGTGAGGAGGAGATAGCAACATATAATTGGGGCAGTACTGAACAGAATACTGAACGTTTATATGGTACAACCTGTGAAGTAGACATATTTGCAATTTCAGATAAAGGAAATTAAGGGATTTTAGTCACATGCCAAAGTTAGGATTAGAATGCCACAGGTTTAAAGTTGAAAATGTGTTGATTTCAGAAGGATCAAAAAAATGCTACAAAATACACTCATGACCACTGGTATTTCTCCTGCTCAAACTTTCCCACAGCATGAAAGAAACTTTGACGTTGTATATCTGTGAACCTCCAAATATCTCATGAAAAATGAAACAGGAAAAATGTCTCTTCTTGGGGCAGAAGGGCAGGCAAGAGCTTGTTGTAAATATCTGAAATGTTGATCTGCAGTAGTTAATGACATCACCAGCATGTTATTCGCTCCCCTTTGTATTGTCTTGTTCATGCTGGTTTGGTGCTTAGGAGAGGAAGGAGTTGTTGATCAAAACTAACACTTCATACACTCAGGGCAGCATTAGGCTATGTCTTGGATATCATTCTATCCAGTGCTTAATTTGTAAAAAATGAAGTGCAGGTGCTCAAATGTTTGTCAGAGGCCACACCTACTTTTCTCTGGCTCCGCCCACTTCATCCACTGGCTCCACCCACTTACTATATTGGCTCCACCCACATTTTCAACTGGCTCTGCTAAAAGTTAGAGGTAATATATATATCTGGCTGATCCGAAATTTCAGCAAGGGAGCCTTCCTCATAGTAAGGTTTTGATAGGAGGGTCCCTTGCCTTGTGAACATTTTGAAAAAGATTAACTCAAAAGTGCATTTAAAGCACAATGTTGTAATAAATTAGCTAAAATCACTAATGCATTGAAAAGGGACCATTTCAGTGCTGTATGTGCTGATTTGGTGAGAAAGGAGTACAATACTGGGGTAGGGTATGTATGCCATTTTTAACAGTCTATGAATTCTAAGGTACAACTTTTACATAGCTTATGTGCCAAAATGAACCAAAATGTTGTTAAAACACTCTAAACGGAGAAAGTGAACAACATCATGCAATGTACTTGAATTAGTCAGTCATCATGGCACTTCCAGTGGCCGAAGGGGTATGTGATTATTCAGTACACTAGAGTATTTTGTTAGAGAAACAATTGAAAAAAGAAGAGGATTACCAAGTGGGCTTGTTACTATAGCTTAGACCCTGGGGGATAGATGTGCATTTATTAGACACAGATTAGTTAAATAAAATATGGAACTATGCAGTTCTGTATCACACAGACACAACAGATTAGAAAAGAGGCATATATTCCAAATATGACTTTTTAATTCAAGAATTGTATCTTACCAGAAAGCTCAGCAAAATGTAATCTCCACCAAAAGGACCTAGAGCTACCTAGGCCAAAGGAATAGATAATGACGAGGCAGTTTGAATTTCACAGTATTGCAAGTCAGACTCCTAGCTATTAGTGCAAAATGGCCATAGTCAGTCTGTCAGTGCCATACAAAATGTAAACCTATAAAGACAAAATAATGTAACATAAAGCATATAAATACAAATAAATATGTTCTAAAATGAAAAAGCAAGGTAAATCTTATAGAAACAAAATAAATTATATAAATTATAATAAATATAACATCCAAACCAAGAGACAGCTATAAGAAAATATTAAATAAATTGACACTGTCAATCAATGCAAATAAATAACCTATATAAAGTACACAACAATTAAATTTCCCCAAAAGTCCAGTAAAGCCTAACTTTTTTAAAATATTGCAATGACCCATTTTTCAGTTACACTGGGCTAGCATCTATTTTTCTAGAAAAGCCCACACACAGTCTAAATCACTTGTGCATTCCAAATCCTCCTCTTTCCTTGCTTTACTCCTAGTGTCATCAGCTGCTCTCCGCCCTTTTGCAAGCCATGACTGAACATAGGGGATTGGATTGAATCTCTTAAATGGTGGACCAACAAGATTTAAAAACATTAAAGAAGATATTGTTTCAGTCAGCAATGATGCTCTTGTAGATGTGCAAATGAGATTCATTTGAGAAAAGCCCCGCTCACATTCTGCAGTACTGATAGCAATAGTGTGCAAAGCCATCAAAAGCTCCTTGAACTGCCTTTTAATTTCTTTTCCTCCAGATTCTTTATACTCTCTGTACGCACGTATAGTTTCTCGGCTGGCAATGTTGAATCTTTTACACAGAGACTCAATGTCACTTTCACCATAAAGAACAGGTAGCTCATCAGGCCAGTACTGTTTGTATAAAACTTTCACTTCGTTAATCAGCGTCTCATAGTCAGCCTTTTTGTCAGCAGAATTAGTACCGCCTGTAGACAACAAACGATTTCTCAGATTTTCTGCAAGGCTACGAAAAAACTGCCCCTGTTCAATGATTTTGTCAGTGGTCTTTCCTTTGTGCAGCATCACACCCTGGAATATATTTTCTTCCATTGCCTTTTTACACTGTGAGAAATGCTTTCCTTGCCGGTCTACCATTGCCTCAAACACTGCTATTTGCCGACAAATAGCTCGATGGGCATCAATGATTGTAGAATCACGTTTCTGTAACTCGAGTGATAACTCTGATAACTCCTGAAGAGCATCATACATGAGGCCAAGATTAGCAACAAACTGGATAGATGATAATCGCCTTTCTAGGCCGGTGTACATATTTCGATTAGAACTGTCACGGGAAGCATCAACAGCAGCACTAGTAAAATGCTTGTAGAGAGCAGGATAAGCATTCCAAACAGCTTCTACTGTTCTAAAGCTTGATGCAACCCAACGAGTATCTAACACTCTACCTATTCTGCAGAGCTGAATGTCAAGAACTTCTGCACACTCCTTTAGCTCCAAACGGTTTTTAACAGATGTGGCAAACAAAGAATATAGCTTGTCGAGTAAGTTTTTGAAGTGATTTGTAGCGCCAATATCTTTCATGACATCATGAACGGCAAGTTCCAGGCGATGTGCTGAGCAGTGCCAGGCTACAATATTGGGAGAGATTTTTTCTTGCAACCTCTTTATAACACCACTGTGACGGCCAAACATCACTGAAGCGCCATCACAGGCAACTGAAACCAGGCATTTGGAGAGAAAGTCCTCACTTATATTAATAGGATCTTTTTTTAGAGCAGACAGTAAACTACTTACTATGCCGTCAGCTGACAAATCACTCAGCTCAATGAGGTCAACAAAAATATTAGCTGGTGAGTCCATGCCAGGTAGCTGCATTCGCATGTACACAATTAAAGAACTTTTCCTATTTAACGCAGTGCCTTCATCTAGTAAAATACTTATTTTTGGGGAAAGTTCAATAATTTGAGCAAATATCTTCCTCTTCATTTCTGAGGATATGTGGCGTTGTATGTTTGAGCAAGCTACATTGGAGTGCAAAATTCGACCCATATCCAGTCCATTTAACTGGTGGCAGTCTATCTCTGTTTCAAAACCATACGCTGGCCTGTTCCGCTTTGCTTCCTTATAAGCTACACGGAATATTCTGGATGTTGATGACATTTGTAAAGATTGAGCTTTTGCAGTTACTTGCAATAAAGAATCTTTTTTTGCATTTTCTAAGATTTTTAAAGTTGCAAAATGAGCCTTGCTTTGTGCATGTTCTCCAATCTTTTTTCTCAATGATTTTTGCTGTTGTCGTGGATTTGTGCCATATGCCTTCACAGTAGAGTCAGTCCATTCTTTGGACAATTTCATTCCCCTGGATTTCTCAGCACCAAGATCACGGACTTGGCGACACACAGAACAGCCAAGGTTAGTGCCTTTAACAATTAACCACGGATGCTTGCGTTGGAAATATATCTTTTGATCGTGTTTCCAACCTTTAGGAAGAATGCCTTTCCTAAAAACTGTGCCTGAATGTGGTTTCAGCGATAATGTGTCAAATTGTTTGCTAGTGCTTGGAGTTTCCTCTGTCTCACTCTCAGCAATCTCCACAGCATGATACTGGTCATGTCGGAGAGGACTATCTTGTGTCTTTTCTTCTGTAGGTGTGATAACGCTGCTGCTAGTAGTGGTGTCCCTCTCATCTTGTGCCTTCTCTTGCACTTCATCTTCTGTGTTGTTCCCTTCATCCACCGGAAGTACATGGTCTTTTTTAGCTACTTTATTAGTAGGCTCCCCATCGTCTTTGGGCTTAAATTTTGTGAAGTAGCTTGAAATCTTCTTCTGCCCACTGTGCGACATTCTAGGGAAGCAAAGTGAAATAAAACATGCTAGACATGTGCGAAGTGTGATGTCAATTCAATTAAGTAATAATACATGCACAATTATTTTTTTTTGCAGTTTGCTCCAAAGAAATTTATGCATCTGCACATATATTACCATCTACTGTCTACAACTGACTACAAGTATAATCTTACTTTGCCGGGTTTGCCCACCCAAATTCAGACCTTTTGCAGATGAGCACTCACTGAAAAGAGGCACAAAGTCTTTAAAGTTTGCCTCACTTTTAAGCTTTGGCTTCCTGTAGCAGTAGCATGACAACTAAAGCAGGGTAAGGTGGAAGTGTGCAAAGTTAGTTACACACTGTGATTCACAAAAAGTATTCATTAATTGACACTCAAGGCCAGAATGGGAACCCAAAGCAGCCCTGGCAAGTTTTGTTTGACCAGCCCCCATACAGTGCATAGCAAGCAAGCTTAATGACTGCTAGAGATGTTTGCATGGGGGTCATTCTCCCCTCAAGAACATTTTTTGAAGAGAAAAAAACTAAAATGGTGCACAACATATTTAGCTGTATCAACTTTCAAAGCATAGTAAATTGTACACCTAAATGAGGATGTGCATAGCCACCAAGGCCAGAAAGCATGGTAATCTCACAACTTGGAAATGTCAGACAAAGGCACCCAGGCTAGAAATCATGGAAATGTTACACAAAGGCACCCTGGCTAGAAATCATGGAAACGTCAGACAAAGGCTCCCTTACCCTCATCATGCACATTCTCAACTCATATACCAACATCACTTCTTGGTGCAGAGCCTGCTCAGGTGACTGATTGCCATTGGTTTCTTTGCAAGCAAGACCACCACATATTACTTCCCCTTATTTAACCCCGGGCCCAAACTCTATTACTTCCCCTCCTTAATACCAACTCCTCTCTTATGTTTGATGATGAGGGCGGCTCTTATGCGACTTGCAGCTCATCCAGGTAATCTCATACATGATACATCTGCCCTTAGCAGGCAATTCTGGCTCTGAGTCCACTAACTCTCTTGTAAAAAGGCACCTGTATTGACAGGACTGGAGGTGGTCATGGGGGGTTATTAGCACCAAAATCATCCTGTACTGATTCCACTTCCAGGCAGCCTGCAACTGCGCAACAAATAGCTAGTGAGTGCATACTGCTGGCAACAACAAACATGATTGTGCATCGATTCGTGATGATCAAACTAGCCTAAAGCCAGGGCATCAGTAACAACATTTAAGCAGTGTGACTTCCGAACATAAAAAAAGTTAATCTGTAGGCCTCACCTGCGCATTTATTATCCATTGCTATTTGCTTAAAAAAAAAAAAACAGCCCTTAATGTAGTAGTGTAACTTAAGTCAGTCAGAACATTTGCGCATGTTGCAGCTTGCCTGGCACAGCCCAAGGCCGAACCCCCACAGATTTTATGATATTTGAAAAGGAAGCCGAATCCTGCCCTGGGCCTGTAACCTGTACTGATTTCACCCAGGCAGCCCGCAACTGCGCAACAAATAGCCAGTGAGTGCACACACAACAAACCTGATCGTGCATCGATTCGTGATGATTAAACAACTACCCTATGCCAGGCAGGGCATTAGAAACAACAACATTTAAGCAGTGTGTGACGTGACGTCCGAACCACTCTGTGGGGATTGGGGAAGGTGAGCTATGAAGCTCTGAACTGCGGGGCGATCTGATAGGGTGTGCATGGCCTCTGTGTGAGACATGCATTCGGTCAGCCTTAGGTGCAAAGGGTGTCTGTGAGAGGGGGGGCGCCGGGCGGTCTTCAAGATTCGGGGGTGTGTAGCTGCGCTGTGCTGCCAGGGTGGACTCCTGTTTGGTGCCGGTGTGATGGCTTGAGAGTGCCCTGCTCTGGCGCGGGTTTGCTGGGGGTGGTGGGGGGAGGATGGGGGGGTGGGGCTGTTCGGGGCACTGATGTACAATGTGTGCTGCTGGTAACGCGCCTCGTGATGGAGGGGGCGCTGCCTTAGGGTTGGGTTGGTTGGCTGACTACAACCATATTCTCACCGCATTTCCAAAACCATTACTGAGTGAAATGATATGTGATGCACACACGTAGGCATTTACATCAATAGACAATACATTTCCAAATGGCTATACATTTACACGTGAGTACTCCTAGAGAGCTGCAACAGTAGCAGATTTACAGGAGTACTCTTGTAATGTTTTGTTTATTTAAAATAAGCCGAAATTTGATCCAAACGCAGGGCTAAACCTTCAGGGCAAATGTCTATCTTTCCTTGTAATCTAGAAGTACATCTCAAAATCACCATAAAAATACCATTATCCAACGCATCTGAGAAGCATGCAGATTGGTAAGCAGTATAGGTGTGCTGCCAACTCTTTTCTCATTTTACTTTTCGATTATTTGCAGCCAGTAAATTAATGATAATTAAAAAAAAAAAACGTAATCCTGCGCTCGCCTGCGGCCCCCACCGCCCCCAGGCCCTGCCTCGCCTCGCCTCACCTCACCACCTCACTCACCTGCAGTGCCGCCTCAGCTGCTGCCCTGCCTGCCTTATTTCAAATTCGGCCGGCGCCGGCCTACCGTACCCCCAGGGCCAGGCCCTGGCCCACCGCCCCAGGCCATCTTGTCCCTGCGGACCCTGCCTCCTTTTCTCATTTTACTTTTCGATTATTTGCAGCCAGTAAATTAATGATAATTTAAAAAAAAAAACGTAATCCTGCGCGCGCCTGTGGCCCCCACCGCCCCCAGGCCCTGCCTCGCCTCGCCTCACCTCACCACCTCACTCACCTGCAGTGCCGCCTCAGCTGCTGCCCTGCCTGCCTTATTTCAAATTCGGCCGGCGCCGGCCTACCGTACCCCCAGGGCCAGGCCCTGGCCCACCGCCCCAGGCCATCTTGTCCCTGCGGACCCTGCCTCCTTTTCTCATTTTACTTTTCGATTATTTGCAGCCAGTAAATTAATGATAATTTAAAAAAAAAAAACGTAATCCTGCGCGCGCCTGTGGCCCCCACCGCCCCCAGGTCCTGCCTCGCCTCGCCTCACCTCACCACCTCACTCACCTGCAGTGCCGCCTCAGCTGCTGCCCTGCCTGCCTTATTTCAAATTCGGCCGGCGCCGGCCTACCGTACCCCCAGGGCCAGGCCCTGGCCCACCGCCCCAGGCCATCTTGTCCCTGCGGACCCTGCCTCCTTTTCTCATTTTACTTTTCGATTATTTGCAGCCAGTAAATTAATGATAATTAAAAAAAAAAAAACGTAATCCTGCGCGCGCCTGTGGCCCCCACCGCCCCCAGGCCCTGCCTCGCCTCGCCTCACCTCACCACCTCACTCACCTGCAGTGCCGCCTCAGCTGCTGCCCTGCCTGCCTTATTTAAAATTCGGCCGGCGCCGGCCTACCGTACCCCCAGGGCCAGGCCCTGGCCCACCGCCCGCCCCAGGCCATCTTGTCCCTGCGGACCCTGCCTCGCTCGCCTCGCAGAGTCGCACCCAGGTCCGGTCGCCCTCAGGGCGGCTCACCTGCTGAGCAGTGACGGTGTCGGTGAGCACTCGCAGTCGCCGGCCGCTCCCAACTCCGAGTCGAGTGAGTCTCAGTCCCCCGACCGACTCGGCGAGTCCCCCACCAGCAACTTTGGAGTTTGGGCGGGCGAGGGTCGGGAAGAGGTGCGGAGTGCGGACGTGCGGTTATGCAGGGGCGGGCAGACTCAGAGAGAAAATGCGCGTGCAATGCATTTTGCATGCAATCATCTGCGCACGCGTCACCTCCTCTGGCGCGCACAGCCCCAACCCCCGCAGCAAAGCCCTGCCCAGTGCCTGCCCCTGGCCCCTGCAACTAGGCTGCAAAAAGAAACAAAGTTACAATTTCCAACGGCAACTCGGCAAGTCCCGGACTCTCCCGCCCAGGCGGCGCCGACTGGGGCCCTGATCCGCGCCGCACCTGGAGAAGTGGAATTCCGAATTCATTTGAGTTGACTTGACTTCTTCTGTCTTCTTTAACTAGAAGTAACTCCAGTCCAGTCAGTGCCACTGCCTGCCTGGCAGTAATAATACACAGCAGCGCTGCGCCACACTCTCTGTGCCTGCCAGAGAGTCATCACCACGCACCAGTCAGTGCACTGCACACGCAAACAGTCAGAGACAATGAAAATGAGGCAGAGAACAGGTGCACTTTAATGCCGAGTGATAGACCCGGCCCCCATAATTAAGTGCCGGTGCTGAGCACCGGCAAGCCCCGGCTCAAATTAAGCCCTGATTCTATCTCACTTTTATGATATAGTCACCTACACGCTGTGTTCAATCTCCTGACAGTCTTTAGTCTCTGTCCATCACACTCAAGCATCACTTTAGTCTTCATCCTCTTGTCTGTCCTGTCTGTGACGTCAACCCTCCACAAGCAGTTGTGAGTGCTTCTCGCTACCAGGTCACGCACAGATTAAGCCTTCAGTCCATTGAGTCTTCATTCATATCCTCAGCGAGTCTCCATGCATGTCTGACCTCTGGATTCCATGTTGTTCCCTCCTAATTCCCAAAACTCCTAAGTGTCAACTTCGCTGAAACATCCTGTCTTATCTGATTACCCACCTGTGTAGTCAAGCTTGAACAGTAGACATATTTACAATTTCAGATAAGAGAAATGTAAAACTCAAGACCTACAATGCAATACTGCTGTAGTCAAACAGAAGCTAATATATTTGGCTTTAATGACATTCTGGAATCCAATCATAATTGTATTGTACATGCAATGGTAAAGCTGGAGAGATATCTTGATCTGTGTGTTAAGGATAGAATTGGGTAAATTGGGTGGATATGACTGGATTTTTCTTCTATCATATTCTTTAAATGGTCTGTCTGATGAACACCAAATGATTTTGCTTTCCAATGCAAAGGACCCTGCATACAAATGTTACTTCTTCCTTCTTTCAGCAACAGACAGTGGATCAACACGCAATGCTTTTGTCTCGAAGAAAACTACAGCGGGTACAGTGTACCCTAAAAAAGTAACAGAGCACACCCCAACAGTGCCAGACGAGGTCCACTCTGCAGATGATACAGATGGTGGTATTGCCAAAAGTGATGTCTCAATTTACTTAGATTAATTTAAAATGTTTTTAATAATGATGTTGTATGTTTTAAATTAGCCCACATTTAAAATTAAATTGGCGTGTTTCCAGCTCTCTAGGAAGGTCGCGGTCACAAGGGAGAGCTTTCTGACATTGCGTAGGTGGGGTGTGATGGAGCTGCTTGCTTTGTTGAATACGTGGTGCGGAAATCGGTCTGACGGAGAGCCGGAGTGGATTGGGCTCATGGTCTTGATGGTGTCAGGGACTCCAGTACGTTGACGTTCCTCTAGTAGTGGCTTCTTAATACAAGCGCCCTTTCTCAAGCAGTGCTTTCTTGCTCCTGTAGAACCTCAGCACTGCTTTCCTAATATAAAGGGGCCTCAGCAGTAGGAGCTTTATCTGGCAGTGCCGTCCTTATGGTGAGGCACCTCATTAGTGTGACTTTTCTCTAGCAGTGCCTTCTCAATGGAAAGAGACCCCAGCCGTGTGACTTTCCTCCAGCTGTGCCTTATCTTGGTGTTTTAGGGTGCCAGCAGCGAGATCTTTCTCTCGCAACCTTTCCAAGTGTAAGGAATCCCATCAGCATGACTTTCCCCAAGAAGTGCCTTCCCAGTGATATTGGACCTCACAGTGGTTAATTTGTAATGAAATAAGTGCTGGTGCTGTCTTCATGAGACAGCTTGCACCAGCCCAGATCTCCTGTTAGCACCGCCTAAAACACAACCAACTACTAACCATGAATGTGGGGAGAGGATGTGGTGTAATGGCCTGAGCTGCTGACATCAGAGCTGGGGAACCAGGTTTCAATGTTGTCTCAACATCCTGTGCTTTTGGGCAAATCACTTAATCTCCCCATAAATGAATGTATCCTTAACTGGTGCTCATGAAAGCACGGGTGTTGATGATTAAGTGCCGGTGCTGAGCACCTAAAACCACCGGCTCCAATTATTCACTGGGACTTCATCAGTTTGGGCTTCCTTCGGTAGCAATTCTTTCTGTGGCAGATTTGCAATAGTAAGGGGCTCCCCCCCCATCAGTGCCTGGTTAGTGCAACTGGAACCCAGTCACTGTCAGCTGACTCCAGCATTGCCTTTTCTGTGCTGTATGATGGCTGCAGTGGGGGCAGCAGTAGTTGCATTGGTTTGGTCCAGTCATTCCAAGCCTGTCTCTGCTCCTCCAAATTGTTATTTGTCTCACATCCTTGCTTACATGCCCTCTCAAATAAGTTCCTTATTTTCTTAAGATGATTTGGGATACAGTGATGGGAATAATATTGGTCTACTGATAACAGAGGTGTGATGGCTTCTAATTTGTCTGTTACTATTTTTGATAACTAATCTTTTGTCAAATTGGCATTGCTATCTGCCGTACAAGTTGGCTTCCTTACTTTGACTTTAAGGGACCTTGGTGAAGTTACCTTGGTATTGGTTTGATTTTTGTTGTTTTATTGTTATAGACCTTTGAAATTGTCTTTGTCCTCATCTAGCCACTGATTCCTCAGTCCCTCTTTCATTTCCCTACCTCTTTCTACAGCTCTTTTCTGTTATCTGGTGTCTTAGTTTTGGGTGTCACATGGGGCGGGTGCTACTAGGGGCAAGGAGAGTGAGTGGATTAGCGGCTTCCATATTCCGCAGACTGGTACTTCCACACAGGGGCGATGCAGCTGTTCATAAGGTGCGTACATTGGGTGCATTGGTGGTGCACGAAAGGCAAGCCAGTCTGTGCTCGTCAGACGACGCTGACGACCCTTCATCCGACATTCCGGTAACAACATATTCAGATAGGCAGCTTCCTCGGCTCTATAACCATGCTTTTCTGATACTGAGCTAGACTTGAACCAGACAGGAGGGCATCAACACTAGACTACGCCCTCTGTTGTACTGAATAAAGTTGGTTTAAGCAGCGCTTGAAACCTCAGGTTGAGACTAAGCAGCATTTTAGAACTGCTGCTGGAGGCCGATCCTGAAACTGTCAGGGCCTGGATGCAGAGATGGTCTGTTGAGCCCCCTTCTTGATTACTTGAGTAGCCATGGTGCCTCTCTGCAGAGAATAATAGATATGAAACCTGCTAAGTGTTTCCTTAAAAGGGTCCTAGTTAGAGGGGAAAAACACAAAGTATAAAAAAACGCACTTGTAGATCTCCCTCAGGGGTTCTTCATTAATAGTCATAGGCACTGTTGTGTCGTGGAACACTTTTTACGTGTGTGTGTGCGTGTGTGTGTGTGCGTGTGCGTGCGTGCGTGCATGTGTGTGTGCGTGTGTGTGTGTAGTCGATTGACTGTGGTAGGACACATTCCGCCACATTATTATTGTAAACTTTTTATGTGATTGAACTTAAAACTATTTTGTTTTTGAATCAGCAGATTATGCAGCAGCTGCTAGATTATGTGGCAAATCCATAATTATGTGGAAGACACCACAGCTGTAGAACCACATGATTCCAGTTGCCCTAACTATAATTGTCACACAATCAAATGGTGGTACTTGATTATTTGTTGTGTTAGCTCGGACCATTGCTAGTTACAGACCCAATACACCATTTTTGTGTTAATGTTCTTTGGAAATAAAATAATACCGTTAATAGATAAAAACAATCAACGAGCAGAACTTCAGTTAACCTTTTTAGAGAATATGCCTTAAAATTCCAATCCACGATGTTGGATGTTATTTCACTTTATTTGAGATCTAAATGAGTAAATGCCTAAAACTATAGGAGTAGATTACTCCCATGGCAGTCAGCTAGTCACTAGTAAAGTGAGGTGCATGTGGAAGTTCATGCAAAAGGAACTGATCATCTATATGTTTAAGTTTAATAATACTTATGAGGCTCAAAAGCTGGCAGTCCTAAAACTTATACAGAATACATCTACTGAGATCATTCACTTTCTGTCTCATATATTTTGGTTTATGTTGCTTCCCCTGCATTTAAAGATGCCCTGAATGGACTAAATGATTTACTGTAAATGGGTGATGGTATTGTTCTTGTTTCTGTTTTTATTATCTTTAGGTAGAGCAAAGAAACAGCATGTACTTTTATTAGAAACCACTGCAGCACCCAAGGATGACCTTCAGGAAATTAAAGCACGAACCCCGACGTCACTTGATGACATTCATCTTCAAAATGGCAGCCATGCATGTGTCCCCAAGAAAGATGGCCCTTCACAGAACACCTTCACTAAGGGTATGTTTTGCCTTTTAAACTCAGAGATTAACTGACTTCTGGGGAAACTGGGAGATTTCCATGCATACCAGTCACAATGAAAGACTACTAGGATTGGGGAAGAGTAAAACGACTATCATTTAAGTGCTATGCTCTGTAACAACTATCTTGTGAGGCAGCCTGTCTTGTGATTAACTCTGTCCTAGCTGCCTCTCAAAGTTTGTATGTTAGAATATGAATATCGAACACAAAAATATTGCAAGGCCAAAGTATCTAGGCCTAAAAATTGTGGACAAAATATCATGAAGGTAAGTACATATAAGCAGGGCCACTGGAATTATGTGGCATGGAATTACCAAATTATGTGGCAGGGTAGACTAGTTTATGCAGTAAGCAAAGGCAAATTATGCAGCTTAATGCAGCACATTTTGTGATAGTATTATGCCACTATTTTGCTATAGGAACTGCAATGTGACCAGTCAATGTTTATGAAGGGCCTTCCAGTGCACAGCAATGTTTTGCTGTGTTTATAGTCATTTTTTCATTAATAAATACAATTTTTTTGTTAAAAGTTGCAGATACTGGAGTATGTGGCACATCGGGCTAATCCATAATTAAGCGGAAAACACTGTACCGCAGAATCACTTAATTCCAGTGGTCCTGCATAGAAGCATGTATAGGTTTACTAATCTAAATGCTACAGTTACGCAGTGGTGACTCCTCCGTAATGGCAGAGAAGCGTGGCACACTGCCTGGCTCAGAGCCAGCAATTGTAAAATAAAACGATGTTCTTGCATTGTTTTATTTCATATTTGCCAACTCTGAGCCAGCGGTATTGGGAGGGGCGGGGCTTAAGCACGGGAGGAGGGAGAAGTTCCACGTGCACTCCACTCCCTAAGTGTGCATATGTGTTTTGGCCAGCCGTCTCAGGCTGACCAAAACATGCATGCACACTTAATTTTTCTCCAGCCCAGTTGCATTGAGCAGCCGGGCTGGAGAAACCCCACAGACTCCCTGGTCTGAGCAGGGTGTGTTTCCTGCCTGCTCAGACCAATCCCCTCGCAGCTCTTTATTGGGGGGATTGGGCAGGGAGTCTGTCCCAGGGACTGTTGGGACCAGCAGGCAGGAAGAGGAGAGGCGCTGCGATGAGACGCTTGAGGCGGCCGGCGGCAAAAGGTAAGTTTTATATATTTTTTAATATTGTATTCCCCTCCGAGCGACCCAACCCGCCTCACCACCCTTTGTTTATGGTGGCCGCCACTGCAGTTATGTATCTCGAATATACATACATTCTCAAGGTACACTTATGTGAAGTTTAGTATAGTAAACCTTTACTTACCTACATATAATTACCTTCACGATATTTTAGTCCTCAATATTTTGGCCGCATAACATTTTTGATTCAATATTCTGGTGGAATACCCCTCGGATATACTGGCCTCTTGAACCCCCCAACTCCCTTGTAGGCCAGTCCTCCTCTTCCAATTTGCTATCTCAAAGGGGAAATTAGCCGCGACCTTTCACACGCCATGCAGACAGCTGTGTCTGAGTACTTCTTTGAGGACATCCACCCAGATCGCAGAAACTATGAGTACTCAGACTTTCAGAGAGGAATTGTATTTATTTTGTACTTTTATATGTTTTATGAATAGACTCTGCAACCCCGAAGTGGTGGTTTTTCTATGCAAACCTTTGAAAATAATTGGTATGTACTTTATATTCAGCAACGCTTATCTGGGCTGCCAAAGAAGAGAAGTGTCTGTAGGGCTCGCTGACACCCATCACTGTAGCTAGTGAGGGCGCTGTGAGGCCACTTCACAGATATGCAAAGGCACTGGAGGCACGGGAGACCCTTTGAACGCTGGGGTCCTCCTGCTCAGAATGGGCTCTATTGACCATTGATAAGGCCCAAGCTGAGCTGTATCCTGGTGAGGTAGGTTAACCCATCGGTAGAAGAATAAAGACAGATTGTGGTTGGGAGTAGGTGGCCATTAGTTGATGGTCCAAGCCACAAGATCTTTCAGGGCCGAAGAGGAGGAGGAATAGGAATACTACAGTGGAGGGTAGAGGAGCGGAAAAGTAAGGGAAAGATATTTAGCAAAGACACAGATACAAATAGTGTTAATGAATTGAAAATGGTTTGAGAAAGACATGGAAGCATTCTGTTACATGCCATATTTACATCGCCTGTATACCATACTCAGAACAAACAGGATCTGGCATCACATCAACCACCGCACACACTGAGGAAAGGCGTTGATGTTATAATCACGGCGCTGCGTCGACTCTAATCTTTGCCTCAGCCCCTTGCCTTACATTCACACCTTCCACCCTATCAGTTGTCTCTTTGCTATGTCCTGGCCCTTGAGACACTGTAAAGAGATAACTAAAGAACCTCCTGAACTTCTGCCAGAGTCCTTCACCTCTCTCCTCTCCATGCTGTGGTTCGTCCATCATCCAGAGCCGGTCTCGTGTCTCACTCTTCTGTGACCATCGTTTCCTGTCGACCAACCTTCCAAGCTGAGCAGCCTGACTCAGACTTTCACCCCAAGCCTTTGCACCCAAGCCTATATCTTGTCTGCAGCCTCCAGCGTGCCCGGACTGTGACATTTCCACCCCAGTTAGGTTCTCTTGTATTGAGGAGATATTATTCCCTTCTTTCACTCTCAGTTCTTCTGCAAATCTTCCTGAACCCTAAAGATATACTACCATCATATAGAGTACAAAATATTGTTGTACACAAGTATTACGAGGAGAAGAGCATATGTAGGTAAGTAGACATTCACTCTACTAAACTTCACATATGGGTCTCTTAATGACATATGTATCTTCAAGGTACGTAAATGTGGAATAGTAAACCTACACCTATCTATACAAACTTGCATTCATGATATTATGTTTGCCCTCTTTACATTTGTACAGTGACATCTGTGTGCTCCGTTCTCGGTCAGACAATCTTTCTGAACACTACAATGTGCTCTGGTTCCTAAAACCCCCTCTGCCGGCATTTCCACCCCGTCACAGCCTTCTATTCACCTCTGATGAGCACCCTGTCTGGCCCTCAAGTTAAGGTGAAGTACCCCGTGCCTGTCCATTTGTGGCGACCACGGACATCGTTCCATCTGAGCAGGGACGCCTGTATACTCTCGAGCTTTTGAAAACTGCAGGTGGGTGTAGAGGGGTTCAATTTACAGGAAATGTACAGCATTTGTGGGGTCCTGATAATTGGCTAGTATATTTTTTGTAAATATGCCCAATAAAAGAAATAAAAATACTACTCACCAGTCTAGTTTTACCAGCCAGTATCAGAATGACTGCATGAATGTGCTCCCCACTCCTGAGTTTTTTCTTAGAAAATGCTACTAATGTTTCGGCCAAGCCATCTCTTTTTGACTCCACAGATGGTTGACTAGAATATTAACTTGTCATTCTCAGTCCATTCCTTGTTTCCTGAAGAATGACAGAGCTTCAGAGCGTAGAAACAACCTATTCTAGCATCAAAGACCCAAACATCAGAGAAGAATCTAAGTCTAAAGTTAGTGGCATCGCATCTCATGGTCCAGTAAGAAATCTGAACCTCCTTTTGTGGAACCATTCCAAAAACCAAAGGCTTTGGACCCTGCACCACTGAAATGAAAGATCCAGCCAGCACTCTTGGATTCTAATCCGAATTTTCATTAGTCTCTTCTGGAGTAATTATTAGACAGACAGAGCTGTTCCCTTTACTGCTGTCATTGTAGAGTCCCTCCACAGGGCTGGAAAAGGGAACTTTTACTCGGGGAGAGGTCAAAGTGCAAGGTACCACGCCCGGAGTGTCGGAGTCAGTCATTGTCACTCTAGGACGTAATACAGCATATGAATTATTTGTGCAAGCAGTGCACCCACAACATTTTGAAACAAAGAGATAGACCACCGCAAAGCTGTCCTGAATTATGTCACTGGTCATAAACAGGTCCCCACTTTACAAATGCATTGTATTTTGCCACTTAACACCAAAGCCTGCCATGTCGTGTCAGCATGTGATGCGATACGTAAGACAGTGCTGTGCATTCTGGATCTTGCCAAATGCAGATTATAAAATAGCAGAACATGGTGAAGAGGGGATAGCAACATATAATTGGGGCAGTACTGAACAGAATACTGAACGTTTATATGGTGCAACCTGTAAAGTAGACATATTTGCAATTTCAGATAAAGGAAATGAAGGGATTTTAGTCACATGCCAAAGTCAGGATTAGAATGCCACAGGTTTAAAGTTGAAAATGTGTTGATTTCAGAAGGATAAAATAAATGCTACAAAATACACTCATGACCACTGCTATTTCTCCTGCTCAAACTTTCCCACAGCATGAAAGAAACTTTGACGTTGTATATCTGTGAACCTCCAAATATCTCATGAAAAATGAAACAGGAAAAATGTCTCCTATTGGGGCTGAAGGGCAAGCAAGAGCTTGTTGTAAATATATGAAATGTTGATCTGCAGTAGTTAATGACATCACCAGCATATTATTGGTTACCCTTTGTATTGTTTTGTTCATGCTGCTATGGTGATTAGGAGTTGTTGATCAAAACTAACACTTCATACACTCAGGGCAGCATGCAGCTATGTCTTGGATATCATTCTATCTCACTTTTATGATATAGTCAACTACACGCTGTGTTCAATCTCCTGACAGTCTTTAGTCTCTGTCCATCACACTCAAGCATCACTTTAGTCTTCATCCTCTTGTCTGTCCTGTCTGTGACGTCAACCCTCCACAAGCAGTTGTGAGTGCTTCTCGCTACCAGGTCAGGCACAGATTAAGCCTTCAGTTCATTGAGTCTTCATTCATATCCTCAGCGAGTCTCCATGCATGTCTGACCTCTGGATCCATTTTGTTCCCTCCTAATTCCCAAAACTCCTAAGTGTCAACTTCGCTGAAACATCCTGTCTTATCTGATTACCCACCTGTGTAGTCAAGCTTGAACAGTAGACATATTTACAATTTCAGATAAGAGAAATGTAAAACGCAAGACCTAAAACGCAATACTGCTGTAGTCAAACAGAAGCTAATATATTTGGCTTTAATGACATTCTGGAATCCAATCATAATTGTATTGTACGTGCAATGGTAAAGCTGGAGAGATATCTTGATCTGTGTGTTAAGGATAGAATTGGGTAAATTGGGTGGATATGACTGGATTTTTCTTCTATCATATTCTTTAAATGGTCTGTCTGATGAACACCAAATGATTTTGCTTTCCAATGCAAAGGACCCTGCATACAAATGTTACTTCTTCCTTCTTTCAGCAACAGACAGTGGATCAACACGCAATGCTTTTGTCTTGAAGAAAACTACAGCGGGTACATTGTACCCTAAAAAAATAACAGAACACACCCCAACAGTGCCAGAAGAGGTCCACTCTGCAGACGATACAGATGGTGGTATTGCCAAAAGTGATGCCTCAATTTATCGCTCTTCCCCATTCAGTGCTTCCACAACTCTGGGTAAAGCCATTGTTTATCTCTTTTTGTAAATCTTAAATTAAATTCTGTACACTTTTTCCCTGTTAATTTCTAGCAGGTTTGACCTACCGATATTTAACAAAGATTGAGGTATTTAAAGCACCTGATAATTACCTGGTGCAGTTCATTCCATCCAACTCTAACCCCTTGCAAACAGGAGTTTGGGCAGGGATAGAAAACATGAAAAACATGAACATAGACATATTTACAATCTGAGATAAGGGAAATGTAAATCTCAATACCTAAAAGGCTCAAGAGCTAGGACTCAATACAGATGTAAAACTCAAGACCTACATCTCAATACTACTGTAGTCAAACATAAGCTAATCTATTTGCTTTAATGAAATTCTGGAATCCTATCATAATTGAATTGAACAAGCAATGGTAAAGCTGAAGAGATATCTTGTTCTGTGTGTTAAGGATAGAATTGGGTGGATAAGACTGGATTCTTCTGCTATCATATGCTATAAAAGGTCTGTGTGATGGACTCTAAAGGCCCTATTCTGATGCGGTTTGGACAGCCTCCCGACCGAATGGGTTTGGGAATGGTTTCCAACCAAATCGGATCGGGATTGTCCGACTGACCGAGTACGATGCATCTGGATGCATCCAGATATGATTTGGTTGGACTCCCTTTTACTTCAATGGGAGTCTATGTTCCTAACCGCATCATAATCGAGCCCTAGGTGGGAATGCTTTCCTAACCACATCGTAATCAGGCCCTCAGTTAGAAAGACACGTTCCCCATCCGATTTGGACGGAGCAAATGCCATTAGGAGGCCTTCTTAACTGCATCAGAATCAGGGCCTTAATGATTTTGCTTTCAAATCCTAAAGGCTCTGCATAAATATGTTACTACTTCTTTCTTTCACCGACAGACAGTGAATCAACAAGCAACACCCCAACGGTGCAGGAAGGGGTCCACTCCCCAGACGATGCAGATAATAGTATTGCGAAAAGTGATGTCTCAAATTACCACTCTTCCCCATTCCGTGCTTCCACAACTCTGGGTAAAGCCCTTGTTTGTCTCTGTTTTGGAAATCCTAATTTAAATACTGTACACTTTTTCCTTGTCAATTTCTACCAGGTATGACCTACCAATATTTAACAAAGATTGAGGTATTTAATGCACCAGGTAATTACCAGATGCAATTAATTTCATCAAACTATAACCCCCATGCAAATAGGAGTTTGCGCATGGATAGGAAAAATTATCAACTCAGAATCAAGGCCTACAAAGAAAAATACATTGTACCTTATATTGACAGGCATATAAAACTATTACGAACAATACTTGAATAAACAAACTGCCTGACAAAAGACTCATGGTATCCTCACCTATAACAACACTAACCTCATGCTAACCAGTGGCATATCCCTACACATAATAACCCTAACTTAGAACATAAGCACAAGAACAAAATTAGCTGTAATGCCAAGCATTTCCCAAATCTAAGCGTAATCAGAGCCTTAACCTTTAACTAAAGAAAACTCTAACTTTTACTATCCTTATATTGACAACTCTAGACCTTCAAACAACTTTCCCCCACTGTGAATCCGCCCATACCCCAACCATAACTCTGCCCTATTATAATTCTGGAATCATTAATAACGAATATCTATGTACCCATTGTTTACTTTTTTTTTCTCTTTGCTCCAATTTATTTTAATTGTAAAATATTTCTTCATTTTCTCATATTTATCTATCAATTTCCAAAATTTACTACTGAAACGTATGCGTACGTGTGCAGAAATCTCCGCAGTCGGGTGGAGATCTTTGCACATAACAGATAGGAGAGGTGGAGGCAGTGACCTCCGCACGTATATTTGTGAGTGCCATTTTGTAGTGCCTTAGTAGGAAGCACTACTGTAGTGCTACTAAATGTACTACACAGTTCAGTTTGTGAATAGCCCCCTTGGTGGCAAAACAACCATGTGAATTTGTTCCTCACTGCTGAGTTTTCCTGCAACAAAGCAGTTGATTTTTCGTCCAGTCAACCCAATTAGCTCCTTTATCTCCTGAAATATAAAAAAATCTCTGGGGTGTGTGTCAACAAAATCCTACCCTTCTCAACTTATAAATGCTTTGTGGGATTTGTGGACCCTGTAACAAATCTGAACCTTGTTTTGTAGACCGTTACCAATCACAGAAGCTACCAACCCTAGTTTAAATGGATAAGAAGTGGCAGCACTCCGTAAGATTCATCAGTGCTTCACGAGTCACCTTTGAAGGTTGCGTTAGACATGCATGCCTGTTCACCAGACAGACAATTTCTGATGGCTGGACAGAAGGGCAACAAATGGAAGAGAAGGAATTCACATATTGTGACAGGCTAACAGACCAGAGGCAAGGGGTAGAGTCACAGAGCCAGTATCAGCGACAGGGTATTGTTACAAACTCTCCCCCAAAGAAATTGACAACACAGACATTAATAAAGTGGTAAGATTAGAATGAGGCGATTGGGTGGATACAACGTGCCATTGTGAAGATGCTGATGATGTCAGGTGTCTGCTAATTATTTCTATATCTCAAGGATTACCAGCATAGGATTATGGGTTACTCGCTTTCCACTCTAAAAGACTGCCTAAATGTGATGCTTCTTCTATGTTTCAGCGACAGAAAGAGAATCAATGGTCAATGCCACCACCACGATAGCTCCAGCAGGTACAGATTGTCGTACTGAAGCAGCAGAGCACACCACGACTGTACCAGAAGAGATCCACACTCCAGAGCATGCCTCCGATGGCGTTTCTGAAGACGACTCTTCGATGTACCTCCCTTCCCCTGTCAGTGCATCCACCAGTCCAGGTAAAGGCCTGCTTTATATTGGCTTTGTGTCAATCCTAATGTACCTAGTACACCAGACACCATTTGAGGTGTGCTGGATTCCCTTTTGCATCTATACACATGGCTTGAAATCAGAAGTACGAGCAATGTGGTCCATTTATAAGCAATATGATCTGTCAATAGGTCTTTTGACGACAAAAGAACATACATGAAAAAAGCAATTTTCTAATAGAACTTGACGTGCAAATGTTGCTATGCTTATTGCACCAATTGTGCCTATAAACATACACATACCATATCCATGTACATATATGAAGCATATGTTCAAATCTAGCTTCTTGGTGTTCATGGCACTGCAAACTAATGTATATTTGAGTCAATACCTTTGCCTACTTTTGAAAAATAACACAAGCATTTCCAAACATCCAGTCGTATCTGCTATACAATAAAACACAAATTAAGGAATACAAAGATTGTTTAAGAAGCTGATCTCTTCTGTTCTCTTATCCCTAATATTTAGATCATCTCACATCAAAGGCAACTATTTATATATTACTTATTATTGAGTCGGCCATAAATCGAACTAAAGTACATGGGTTAAGGGTTGGAGGAGGAAGGACGGTTGTGTTTGCACCCAAGAAAGCGCTAAAGTATTTTACAGGACATTTTTCACATCAATGGAATAAAATCCAATATGTTCTGATGTACTATTTGTTAGATAATGGATTGTTAAATTATGGGGACAAAGTGGGCAAATTATTGATGTGCACTGTGCCTGAGCTTCCTCAAAGCCAGTCAATTTGTTTCTACGAGGAAATCCTGACTCACCGATGGCAGCTTTTTAACCGTGCAATCCACTCTATGACAATGGATTCCTTTTGCCCTGGTCATCTAAGACAACCATCCTTCTCAAGCGCCAGCGATCGCACATCCCTACACTCAATTCACTAATGACACAGATCAAGTGCAAACTCCCTGAATGTGACCAATGCAGCCAGTCCCCTTGGCACTATCAAAACTGAAGGTTCAGATTAATCATAAAGAACTAGGGTGCCTATCTTGCGGAATTACTGGGGAATTATCAGTTGTCCTCAATGGAGTCCCTATCTAATAGAGAATAACTGAAGTCAGTGTTATTAGACCGATTTCCGCATAGCATTTTCGAATTCCTTGCACTTTTTGGGGGGCAAATTCTTCCAGGTTTGACCTGGAGGTTCTGGATCTTGGAACATATATACCAATACCACATGTGTTTACGATTTGGACAGGAATCCCTGTTTTTGCCCAATTCACTTTTAAGACGGCATTTGTAATGTTGCTTGATGGTGTATTGGGTGAGAGATATCAATGCAGATCACAATTAGAATGTACGAGAAGAATTGTTTACATCCCTGCTTGGATGAAATACAACAATGTGCTTTGGGCATGCAATTTGCTCCGCTGATCATAAAATCAAATGCCCCCCAACTCTCTTCTACCTGTGTGATTAGTGGAATAATATTCCAATACTTAAGCTCTATTTTGGCTAGCAGAACTCACCAAAATAAACATGTACAAGCTATTACCTGTGGCGGTCAAGAGGGCTTGGCAGTGTCACTGACTACGGTCTTCATTGTCCTGTACTAGGCATTATCACTTGCATACTATGTCCCCATCCAGAGTGTTGTGCCAGCCATCCAGAAGCCTCAGGTAGGCTACCCTGTGTCTCTGTCCCCATCAGTGTGTTGTGCCAGCCATCCAGAAGTCTCAGATGGGCTATCCTGTGTCTCTATCTCCATCAGTGTGCCTTGCCAGCCATCCAGAAGCCTCAGGTAGGCTACCCTGTGTCTCTGTCCCCATCCAGTGTGCTGTGCCAGCCATCCACAAGCCTCAGGCTGGCTACCCATGGATCTCTGTCCCCATCCAGTGTGCCGTGCCAGCCATCCAGAAGCCTCAGGTTGGCTATCGTTGCATATTCTGTCCTCAGGTCCAGCTATCTAGAAACTTCTGGTTGACGACTCTAGGCATACTCTGTCCCTGTTGGTATGATAAGAACCTTTTGAAGATAGAAACCTACAAGCTCTGTGCTTTACCCTGTGGAACTCATCACCATGCTCCTGCGGCCTGATGAAGACCAGGAAAGCTCAGTAGAGAACTGAAACCTCCCCATGTTCTAACAAGCCTAGGTACCTCACCTCAGCTGATGTCTTGACTCTGAGGAGCCATAACGTTTGCAAGTCCTCCCTTCCTTGACGCTTTTCACCTTCCCTACCCACTCCTCCTCCAAAGAAGCCTGAGGGAGGCTCTATTAGAACAATACATAAAATAAAGTAAAATAAAATACGTTCAAACCCAAAGACTGCTCTGCGGCCCATGAGTGATTAACTCAGTGATCATTTCTTGTTTAAACATATTCTTTTTCAAAAGGTTTATGTGGCGATAGCAAACGCTGACTGAAGTTAAGATGACACAATCATTCTAACTGTAGCACTCAAGAGTATTATCAAATAGTTTAATAGGCCCCCAGGCATATACATCAGAAACGTAACATGCCCCCGCCTCCATGTGTCAAGTGCTGCAAGGCAGCATATGTGTTGTTGCATGTCCCTTGTGCTGAAGGGGAATTCCACACATATTTTTATTAATACAGAGCAAATCGCACCAGGCCATGTATTCCATTTTAAGCTCAGCCATGCAAGTCCAAATGCTAAGAGAATCTGCACCTCAATCTCCCGGACCCCTGTGCGTGTTCCCCCTCCCCACCATCATGGCACTTAGTCCTCTGCGCTATCCGGTCCCTGTGCTGGTGGTCTCTCAGGTAAGTGTGGGTTGTGTATGAGGGAAGCTGGCAATACAGTAACCCGTTTTTTTTTACACTATCACACACATCCATCTCAGCCTTTCGGGGAACTTTGTGCCTATTTTGCTTAAATACAGTAACCCGTACTGTGCCTCTGTTGGACATGTGAGGGAAATTACACTGCGGCTGATTTTGCTGTGTGTGAAGAAACCTTGTCCTGTGACGGTCCATGGTGCACTTGTTTGTGAAACGTGCACTCCTTCTCCCTGTACTGCACATGTGCTGTGAGAGTGAGGAAAGCATGCACTACTGCAGCCTGGGTTATACCTGCAATGTGTATTTGAGGGAAGCTTGTACGCCCGAGGACACGTCCTCCTCCACCATCGTGAGTGAGGGAAGCACACCATGCTGCTGCTTATGCTTGCAGAGATCTGTGTGTGAGGGAAGCTTGCAGTAGTGTTGCATGCATGCATGTATGTGAGTGTGCTTGTACACTGGCGTCCGTTGCTTATCCTGATTATACTGCACACTGTTCTCTAGATTGGCATTTCTGATTCGTCTCATATGTATTGTAAGGTGACCTACTCGATTGGAAGTTCAGTGACAGCTGTCTACACGTCATACCTGATATGCGTTGGATGTGTGTGCAGATCTTTCTCTTATGTAGCCACATATCACTGGAATAAACCTCCTCCTCATTTTCATTCCTGCCGAGATTTCAATACCTTTAAGATGTTAAAAACTTGGCTGTTTTAGAATATCTATCCTTCTCAGGAGCAGCGCGGCACTGAGATACTCCTCCGGGAGTGAGTTGTGCGCTATACCAATTGTCCGAAATAAATAAATAAAATAAGGTCTGGCTGATGGCTTTATTGCTTGGTATTGAGTGTTGTTGGTGGCATTGTGATAACCGACTCAAGGGCATGTCTGTGGTGTTTGTATGCATGTGAGATGCTTTGTCGAACGTGTTCTGTTGGGTGTTATGTGTGAGGTAAGTATGTACTTACAGTGATAGTCCACTTCTGCTCCCAGAATCCAGCTACCTCTCTTATCACTTGTTGACTGTATGCTTGCCTTTCACTCTCTATAGGGCGTCTTCCAGTCCCTGTATGCCAGTCCACCTGAAAGGTACTCAGCCATTGTGTACTTCAGTGGAAAAACGAGCCTTGCAAAACCAATAGGTCTTTCCTTTGAGCCTATTGGCTTTACCAATGTTTTTATCAATATGCCACTTGAAATACATTGCATATTTTGCATAAGTGGAGACTTTAAATTAGTTAACATTTGTAAAAATTCTTCCTGTAATTGAATTTTAGATTGGGATAGCAATTGACTTAACTACGTGTTAGCAAAGCCTAGAGGTCTTGGCTCTAGAAGGCTGAGCTATTGGCTTTTCCAGTGCTTGTATGGTCCATGTGAGCTGAGTCACATTTAGGTGTCGGGTGAGTTCTGGTTGTTGGAGAGTGTTCACAGTGGGGCAGTGTTGAGAGCTTTGGACCTCAGGCTGAAGGCAGGTGTGAGTCGGTGGGCCTTGACAGTGTTCAGATTACATTCACATTCAATCCTTGGCCTCTCTCCAGTGTTCAGAGAGTGAGGGTCATGTATGTACAATTTATAAATACCAATACTAATTATTTACAACTAAATCATTGTCACTCATTTCCAGTGAACTGCTAACAAGCACTCACAAAGCCTAGAGGTTTGGCTCGTTTTAGCCATATGTTTGTTGTTATTGTTGTGTGATATGTCTGGATGCAATAACTGAAAACTCACAGAAGGACCTAAATGTCGGGCAGGATGTTAGTAAAGCACAAGAGTATAGTTCACCTGCTTAAAGCCACACCTTTAGTTACTTAGGCCTCGCCCTTTTTAGAGACCCCCCCCCCCTTTTCATCCCACTTGAAGGGCGGCGGTCCACAACAGACTTCTGCCTACAGACAGCCAAAACTGGGAAGTGAGGCCCACACAGGCCAATGAGCAACAAGCAAGGAAAAGACAGTGACAAAAAAACCAACACATGGTGAGTTAACCAATGGGCGGGCTCTAAGCCGACTGGAAGCTGGAAGTACATCTTTGCAACAGAGACAGGGCTTGTGTTGTCTGGGGGGCAAGACCTACAAACACGTGTTCCTAACACACATAATACACAGGCAGCAGCACTGTCTTGTGTCACACGCGCACTCTTGCTCTATAGTAGTTACAGAAGCGTAGGTTTCCTGACACACGAGAGGTGAAAGAAATATTTCCTTCTCTCGCCCGTTGTTTGCCGACTCCGGGCACGGGCGCCCGTGAGAGCGGCCGTTATTGAATCACAGCTGTGTGGCTGGGTAAACTCTGCGAGCTTTAACCCTGTGTGCGTGATGGCGCAGACACGTGCATGGCAGCCCCTTGTGGTACAGGTTACTTAAGCCTGGCGGCCGGTGTCGACAGGTGTCGGCTGAGGCGTGACACCGGCGGAGCAGATACCCAGCCTGCTACAGGGCTTCCTGTACTATGAACCAAATCCCCATTAGCAGCACCCGGGATTTTTAAATGGTGGTTAAAATAGATCCGTCCGAGGCCCAAACTGTACATGATTTTACACCGAAGAGCAACGTAGAGGTGCTTTCCGATACTCGAGGCCTAGCATACATATTAACCAATTCAGAACTACACGTACCAGAAAGCAACGCGAGGGTAAGATGCCGAGTCTAGCTGGATTCCTCACTTTTGACAAGGGTTCTGTCAGCTTCTCTTTTACGATACGGGGCTTAGATTCCTTTCTTTTCGATTCGTAGTGTCACCTTAAACAGATTTTGCTGCCATCTTGTTTATTTTATTTGATGTGTATGCCGATATTGTTTGCTACGAAACAGTAGCAAGTTTGCAGTACAGTTTAAGGTGCGACGTGCTTTTCTAGAGGGGTTTGTTCTTTTCGTCCCTCTGCTGCTCTGAAGAGGGATGGGAGTTTTGCTGCTCTCTGGTGCTTATGGATTATGCTCGCCGCTGATAATGTTGGCACAGCTGTGTCCGAGTCTGTCAGATTAGTATTTACCAGCTGGACTTTATCCCACCGGCGTGACACAGGAAGTGATGGGCTAAGTCTTTGCGTTGTTTACAACTGGCTGCACTTGCACTGCCAGGAGGGGATTTTGGAGCACGAGACCGGTGAAACCAGGGTTACCTGTGGTAACCGGGCAACCCCAGGCGGAGCCAATCAGCTGCACCTCGGCGAATGAAAAAAGCATCAAAGCAGAGGTGAGCTGTGGAGACTGGAACCGGCCGGTACCCAGGAGGGGGTGGAGCAGGTCAGTGCGAGCGAGGGAGTACCTGTGACTGGAGTGAGACGTACAGCTGTGGGGTGGCCGGGTAGGGTGGGGACTCTGGAGGGCAGTTGGTGGGTTTCCAGTGCTTAATTTGAGCCGGTGGTTGCTAGTGGGGGTCACCTGAACGTATTTCTCCTTCAGCTAAGCACCACGAGAAGGAGAGAGGCACACTCACGGGAAAGCCGGGATAAAGAGAAAGCAGGAAAAGGGTACTTAGTAGGAGGAAAGCAGTGACCGGCACGGATAAATGGGTTGTGGGTTAAAGAGGCACGAATTAAGTTCTACACTTGGTATCCGGCGCCGATTTGTATTAGTCCCTCCGAGCAGAGCTTTGACCACCGGCACTATTTTCTACAATGGAATCCCTGGTCCGGCGTGTAGCGCTGCCTGCAGCGTCTGTCTCTGTAGAGGCGGACATAGAGACACCAGGATTTCTGACGGACAGGAGACCGGTTCGGTCCTAAGTATCGGTCTGACTCTGCTCTAGGCTTAACGGGTCATGTGGGTTTCCCCAAACCTACTCTCATTTGCCCCCCCCCCCCCCCCCCTCGAATTCTGAAGTTGCTCCAGAAGTGGTCGACGCTGGTGCTGGAAACCAGGGTTCGAGCCTCAAGGGTCAAGCGTCCACATCCTGTGATTTTGGGCAAATCACTTAATTTCCCCGTGCCTGAATGTTTAATGCAAATCGGTGCTCATGTAAAGCGCTCCAATACCTTCGGGTCGAGTTCGCGCTTTATAAAATATGCACAAAAAAAAGCGAAGGTGAGCTTCCAGGTAATGGATGTATGGACCTAGGGTGCCTACCAGAACTGAACAAATTACCTCAAGGCGCTTTCTGTTTGGGGGGAGTGTGTGCAGGTGGGATTCCGAAAAGGTGAGTTTAAGTTTCCCTCCAAAAGTAAATGCTACTGTCGCGTGTGTGACTGGGCTGCAGTGAGTCAAGGGCTGTGGGGCCGGTTTTTGAAGGACTATTTCAGTGCGCAGGTGGGGTTATCTATTGAAGCTTTTTTAGGGACATGTTCCCTTGTGAGGCTCAGTGTTTTAAAACGGATTCATGATTGCGCCAGTAACTGGTGTTGTGGTTCCACTTTGGGGGAGGCTGGGGGCCTCCGAGCTAAATCTAGTCCATGCCAGTGTGGCTGCAGGGCTCACGGTCGCCGATGGGAGATTCGATATTTTGGCACCCTTTGTCAGTGGTGCTGGAGTGTAGTTAAAGTTAAGAAGAGTTGTTGGTAAGTTCCACCTCTAATGAATTGTTGGGTGAAGTGTGGTTGGCAAGTGGCTGTTACGTAGGCTTGGAAGAAAGAGTGATGTGTGTGCCCTCTGACCCACCGAGTGTCCAGAGTCGAGATGTATATTCCCGTCTTTTCCAGTATATCTGTACACGTGTTGCAATTAACCTGTACTACAACTGTTGCTGTTGACTACCTTACAACCGCTGTTTGGTGTGTTCTACCATTGTTGGTATGTTAATTTTGCTGTTTTATATATTGCAAACATGGCCCAAGGGGCAGGGGCATTAGAGTGCTTCACAATAGAACAGGCTTGAACAATCGCCAAGATTAACTATATAAAGGCACCATGCAAAACTATAATAATGAGGGGGATCTAGACCAAGGAGATAATTGTTTGGGCAAGCACAGTTTTAGCCAAAATATCCTTCAAGAAGACAGACTTTTAGTTACTTTTTTAGGTCTTGCCTAGGCAGCGAGCGTGCGTTGCGCTAGGAAAAGACCTTTAGGAATCGGTCTGCACTTTTCAGCAGCTCATGCATGCTAGGCATCTACCTTGCGGGAGCTAGCATTGGCGCGCAGGGTGCCATTGGTTGTGGAGGAAGCAAAAGACACACAATTGATGGACGGAATGCAGACCAAATTAAAACATTCACCCCCAGTCAAGAGATCTAGGTTAAATCCATCATTCTTTTGCTCACCATGCCACCACAGTTTAGACCCAGCCATATGCAAATCAGTCTTGACCCTGTGCCTCATGGGAACAGTCTAGCCCGAACTGCCATTGGTTCTGGAGGATCATGTTTCCAATTCACGGTTGCTTTCACTTTTAAGGCTGCGTTTTTTGTTGTTGCTCCTCTTGTAACTGTATTTAATTGCATTTCTAACAAAAGACAAATATTTATTCAGAATATAAATTGTACCTTATCTTGTCATTACTAGTATGTATCTGTTCCTCCTTCTGGTTCTGCAAAGGTCGTTTATAAATATATTTTACAGTCTGTGTCCCAGCTGTTGTACGCTTGCATTCTTTTTCATCTACCAGCTGTACATATGCTGATCTGTCTGTAGGCATTGTTTTTTTTCTGCCACATCGGGATAGTTGTTGACTTTTCCACATCATTGATGCCTCCACATTCCCTGTGTTAGCTCTGCAGATAAAATGTTGAAAGCATCCTAAACCAATGACAGCTGTCCGTACAAAGCTGATGACGCTCATTTTATACATCAAAGGCTTTCAGTGGGACTTTACAGAGCGCATGCTTTCTCGCCTCTCAGACCGGGCACCATTGTAACTCAGTAACAATCAAAGTATCCTCCTTGGAGGTATGAACAGCTGAGCCAGCCCCGTGGTATGGCACCTGTCTCTGCCATGGAGGTTGTAGTCAGAGCTCAACAGGCTGCTTACCGCATGAGGGAAAAGTAAACCAAGCTTAAAACCAGCATTGGCAATGCAATAGGTCTCGCATATACACGAGGTTGAGCTATTGGCATTGTAAATGACAATGCCTTTTATTCATGTTTTGGTTTTTAAAACCTAAATAAAAGGCATTGTCATTTACAATGCTAATAGCTTAAAATCATGGAAATAAGAGACCTATTTCATTGCAAATGCTTGTTAAAGGAGGCATGACATGGGGTCCTGGTAAGGGCTGGAGGCCGGGGGTTTCAATTCCCTGTCCTGCTTCCACAGAATGACTGACTGGCTCATATAGAGTTCTTGCTTGAATGTGGGAAGCTGTAGAAGGGCATCAGCGTTTCTCAAACAGTGAACGCCAGAGGTTTTCAGTTTTCCGGTCCAGTATAATTGAGAAGAATTACTTGGGCTTTGTGTGTGGTGCAAGCAGTTTTGAATTGCACTCTGGCTTCAATGGGAAGCCAATGAAGGACCAGCACAATGGGAGTGAAGTGGTCAAATATCCTGTGGTCTGAGATAAAACGAGCCACTGCGTGTAGAACGAATGACGTTTTTCGGCATACAAATACCCCGCATACCATCACTCTGCAAAAATGATTTTGCAAATACTATCACTCCGCAAATTAACACAATGCAAACTTTTACAACAAATATGCCTTTACCACGCATGCCTTTACAACGCAAAGGCATGCATGTTAAAGGTATACTCATTGTAAAAGTTTTAAAGGAAAGTGAGTACCCTGTAATAAACACTAACCTACACTACCTTACCCTACACTACCTTACCCTACACTAACACTACCCTAAACCCTAAAACACTACCTACACTACACAAACACTACACCAACACCACCCTAAACCCTAAAACACTACCCTACATTACACATACACTACACTACCATACACCCTAAAACACTACCCTATACTACACCACACCACCCTAACCCCTAAAACACTACCCTACACTACACCTACACTACACTAACACGACCCTTAACCCTAAAACACTACCCTACACTACACAACCCTAAACCTAAAACACTACACATACACTACCCTACACTACACAAACACGACTCTAAACCCTAAAACACTACCCCCTGCATGACCCTACACTACACACACTACAACACTACCCTAAAACACTACCCCTGCATGACACTACACTATAGACACTACCCTAAAACACTATCCCCAGCATGACCCTACAGTACACAAACACTAAAACACTTCCCTAAACCCTAAAACACTACCCCTGCATGACACTACCCTAAAACACTAGCCCCAGCATGACCCTACAGTACACAAACACTAAAACACTTCCCTAAACCCTAAAACACTACCCCTGCATGACCCTACACTACAGACACTACCCTAAAACACACTACCCCTGCATGACCCTACACTACCCTAAAACACTATCCCCAGCATGACCCTACAGTACACAAACACTACAACACTTTCCTAAACCCTAAAACACTACCCCCAGCATGACCCTACACTACACAAACACTACAACACTTCCATAAACCCTAAAACACTACCGCTGCATGACCTTACACTACCAGACTACCCTAAACCCTATAACCCTACCCCCAGCACGACCCTACACAACCACCACAACTCTACATACATAATCACTACCCCAGCATGACTCCCCTCCCCAAAAAAATTAACCCAAACCCCCCTCACCTCTCTCGTCGTTGTGGTTCCACACTCCTCCTGGTTCCATCTTCTTGAAGTCTATTTTATTTCACAACGCATGTGCATTTACCATACATGCCTTTACAACGTAATTCGTTGTAAAGGCATGCGTGGTAAATGCACATGCGTTGTGAAAAAATGCAGAGTGATGGTATGCGAGGTCTGAAAGTCCGCGGAATAAAATATTCGGAGTAACCGTGCCGTACCGTGTAGAAATGCTCAGAGGGCGAACCAAGCAGACTTTTTGCTAGACCAAAGAGAAGAAGAGAATCCCCATACCCCTATCTAGTGAGCACCAACAACTGGACTACAGCCTTTAACTCGGTTCTGGTGTGAAATGTCTGATGCCTCAAAGAAGCTTTAGTTGGATCCAGGCATTCTGTGCTGCAGCAGCTATTTAATTCTGAAGCGCAAGTCCACTATCCAGGACGTATCCTAGAGATTTAGCAATCTCTATGAAGGCCAATTTGCAATCAAGTGCACATGGTTCCATCCATTCATGGCCAGGAAGATTGAATTTCCTTGGAGACAAAAGGAATTCAGTTTTAGTATGGTTGAGTTTGAGATGGTAGGTTGATGTCTGTTTTTAGGTGGAAGTTGCTAAAAACTTCTTGGCAACTTCGGAAGATTCCCTCAGAATGCATTCCGCCAATTTCTTACCATTGGCTTTGTGGTTGGTAAGTCACATTTGCTTGCATTTTATTTGCTGGCTTTGTGTTTTAGGCGATCCAGCTTGAGGTCGTCCATTCCAGGGCCCATACTCTATTTACTGTATCCTTCCACCAGTGTTCAATTTCTGTAAACATGCCTTAAAATCTTGTTCTCATCATGCCCCCATTTGCTGTGCATTCAAAGACAGAGGTCAAATGTAAGGCTCTATCTCCCAGGGAGTGTGCTGCTTACTTTTCATTCTCTGACTTTAATTTCAAATCTGTTTTATTGGTTTCAAAAGCGAAAAAGGGCATTTCAATACAGCAATCAAGAAGCAGGCATATATGGCGAGCGAGACAGACAGGCACGTCTTCTCTAAACATCATCAAGGAAGTAAAAACAATATGCCAACGGAGACATGTATTGCCAGTGCTGTAACTGAGGTGCCGTGTGAAGGGGTCAACCGACCAAAACAAGAAGAACCAAACCCCCCTCCCTCTTCCCAACGTCCTTTCCCTCCCTCCACCCCGACCAGTATGCCTTCCACTAGGGACCTGCGGTATGACACGGTTAGAGCTGTGTGTTGCAGGGTGTTCGAGCTCACGGAGGATCCTGCGGGGGCCCTGTAAGCCGCAGAATGCGAAGATATTTGGGGCAAGTGATTTCATGAAATTCTTTGGACAGTAAGGATAAAAGTGGCTGCCAAGTCTTCTGAAAGGAGTCTGTGGTGTGCGTCAGTGTGGCCTGGATACGCTCCATGCCTAGCGTGAACCACAATATAGGCAACCATCCAGTGTGGGTAGGGGCGGTGGGCGATCCCCAGAGTGACAGGATATGTTGTGACTCTGCTTACATGGCAATGCCCATCATTCTCTGACTTTAAAGTGAAAACATTCATGTGACAGTCATGTTGGCTACTGTGTGTGTGCTCGAGGAAGAATGTGCAATGTGATTATTTTTTCTAGCATACAACAAAATGTAATTCTCTGTAAATGAACTATGCAGATGTATCATATTTAGGAAAGTACAAATGTAGTCTATCTTTTGGGCATTCTGAAATGTGTTGAAAGCAAATATTTTAATACAATCAAAAGAAATCAATACACCAGGTGAAGACATTTCCACACATTGTCGTTTGCTCGCTGTATATGTTTATCAGTAAAACTCCTTCTGCAAATGTAATGGTTATTTCAATAGACGATGTGTTGTCTGTAATGGCAGTGTGCTACATATCATGCATACTCCCCTTTGCCTGCCCCCACTCTGCACCACACCTCTTTACTCTACTCTTCACCACTCCACACTATGCCACTTCACACTGCGTCGCTGAACTCTACTCTGTATCACTCCACTCTGCACCTCTCTGCTATACTCTATGCCACTGCACTCTACATCAATGCACTCTACTCTGTACTACCCAGCAACAGTGTACTATATGCCAATCCACTCTAGGCCACTCTAATCTACTCTGCACCACTGCACTCGGTCACTCTACTCTATGTAAATGCACTCTTAGCCACTGCACTCTACCATGCAGCATTCCACTTTGAAACAATGTATGCCACTGCAGTCAGCATAACTCCACTCAACGCCATTCCACTTTAGTCTACACCACTGGATTCTATGCACCTGCAATCTACTCTGCAGCACTCTACTCTGCACCACGCCACTGCACTCAATGCTAGTGCACTCTACACCACTATACTCAAAACCACTATGCTCTACTGTGCAACACTCTACCCCACTGCACTTTCTATGCCACTGCTCTGACACTATACTCTGCACCACTCCAATGCACTCTGTGCCACTCTACTACACTCTGCCAGTCTACTCTGCATCACTGCACTCTCAGCCACTGAACTCTAGTCTGATTTATTTTTAAATTGGAAATGTGACGCATGATAGCCTCTTGTGATGTATTATTCTACAAAACCTAATAATGTTTTCTATATTTCATACACTATAGTCCGGTCTAACATGATGGAGGATCCAGCATGAACTAATTAGTAGTCTGTTGATGTCTGTTTTGATGTTGAATGTAATTAGTTTAAAACAAATGAACTAAATGTAGGCCGCTATCATGAACAAGGTGTTTGCTGAAACGAGTTGATAGCCTCTGCCATAAAAACATAGTTAGCACCTTAACCATTGTTGTTGTGCTGTTTTCTTAATGAGTTTTTAAGAGGTGAGCTGGATTAAGAAATTGCACGGGGCTTTTAACGAGCACTGTCAGCGTTCAGGAGCACGCTGGCAACCACAATGACAGTCCTGGTGAGATATATATATCTCGCTGCTCCAGCAAAATGACCAGCACTCGTGGGGGGTTTAATCCTCATACGGATTTATTTGTACACTCGAACAAACTAATTTTGGCGGTTGAGTGGTTATTCATCCGACATTTCATCATGCGATATTGGTTTACTTCCAAATATTTACCCCTTCCCTGCTCATGACGAGCTCAGCTCGTCATGAGGCACAGTGGAGCTGTGCTTATGACGAGCTGACCTTGTCATGAACAATGATAAATCTTACTTTCCAGCACAGGAGGGGAAAACCTCTAGCAGCCAAAGTGTTAAAAACCATCAATGACCTTGATCAACAATTATACTATACCTTCTCTTATATTACACAAGTCTAATCTGGGTCTACACTCGTTTTTCCTCTCAAGTCAGATGAAATTGTGCGAGGAGCGGGCTTTGCGGTATGTGTGTGTGTGTGTGTGTGTGTGTGTGTGTGTGTATGTATATGTATATGTGTGTATGATTATGGGTGTGTATGTATGTGTGTATGTATGTGTGTATGTGTGTATGTGTGTATGTGTGTATGTGTGTATGTGTGTATATTCGTCTCAAATGTTCCCGTCGCAGAGGGAACTTCTTATGTCGGTGCCCGCGTTTAAGACCGGGAGCGTGTCTCAGTTTATTTCCAAACAAAAAAGATCACGCAGCACTCTTCTTGGCAGTAGATTATGATTTATTGCACAGATCTCTTGCAAAAACTCCTACGCGTTTCGAACAAACGTTCTTGGTCACGGCAGTGTTCTACAAAAGTCCTTTTTCAATTTCCACATTTAATGTGATTTCATTTGAGTTGGGTAAAAATGTGGGGTACAGGGCACTCAGCCCTAGTAATAACAAAAATAACAGCTATTAACAAGATACCCTATAAAAACAATTGTGCCTAACAAAAGCACAAATGAAATCCTTGTCAAAGGAAAACACGTAATTAACATCCTACTCAAGGAGTATATGTATCATGTAAGGTATCATTTTTGTTAAAAGGTTTCCCCCACATTGATGCCCAAATTCGAAATGATTTGAAATAATTCTAAAATATGAAGTAATTCACTAAAACTGCAAGGCCCATAATGCATCATCCTGTAAATCGTGGGTGAGGATATAAAATGTGGAAATTGAAAAAGGACTTTTGTAGAACATTGCCGTGACCAAGAACGTTTGTTCGAAACGCGTAGGAGTTTTTGCGAGAGACCTGTGCAATAAATCATAATCTACTGCCAAGAAGAGTGCCGCGTGATCTTTTTTGTTTGGATGGATATATATATATATATATATATATATATATATATATATATATATATATATATATATACACAATTAACATATTAATGCAATATTAGTATTAAACAATATTTTTAAAATTGTATTTTTGTATTTCCCAGTATTGGTATAGGGAGACAATATTTTTGTTACATGATATTATTGTTCTTGTCCCTGTTCAATTCTGGAGATATAGATTGTTTTAATAAAATGTAACTCTCAGATTTTAAGTCCAAAGCACCGTTAACCATAAAGTTTAGAAACTTTTGAAAAGTTTGAAATCCTGCCCGAGTGAGGCAACCAAATCTGATGCGAAGAAAGTCAGGGGGGCCACTAAGGAGCATTTGACCAGTTACCTGGTCACTAAAGCAGTCTCAAGTCCAGTTCCACACTTTACATCAAGAACACCATCAACATCAAAGGAGTGGGCCTGATGCTGGGGATGCTAACAGATGCTTTGGATGCTGTGCTCTGCAGTAAACAGAAGTGTCCTTGTAGTCATTCCTAGGTCCATAGATAATATGGGGCAACTTTGGCCACAGGGGATTGGTGTCCCTCTAAATCTCTTTGAAACAGTAGAAGGCAAGCTGTGACTGGGCTACTGATCTCTGTACAGAGCAGGTCCAGCAGTATCCTTTCATGATGACTGGTGCCTGTCTTTGGAGACCAGTATGGACTCGTACAGCACAGAATCTGTGCAACCTTTGGCCATCGAATAGCAACCTCTTGGGTTTCTCAGTGGTGATAGGAAGAATGTGGTTACTGACTTGCCATAGTGGACATAATCAGCTTTGATGGCCCTGGTGTTGGTACCAAGGGGTTAGCTGACTGACCCTTGGAAACCCTTCATTGGCTTCGGACTCCGGAGCGACTTTTCCAGGAGCCACAGGCACAGTCCTCTCTTTGCTAGCCAAAGGTGTGGCAGATGCAGTTGAGCAGACTGTGCAACCTTTCTTACCAGGTCCGGGGGTCAGCAGGGCAGTCCTTCGGTCCTTCCTCTAGTTTCGGTGAGGTTCAGGGTGCTAGTGGTGCTATATTTAAGCTCCGAAAGTGCTCTGATGGGAAGAGGCAGTCACTAGCCAACACACTAGCCAATAGGCTACTAGTACCCTCCTGCCATGTGAGGACTTCTGCTACATGTGGCATCTAGCAATCCCAGAGTGCACTATTCTGCTCACTCTCAAGATGTCTTAACCCTTCCTTTGATACAAGCTTGGTAGCCCACCCAAGATGTTTGCCTACCTGTGGGCGACATGCACACGGGAAAACCAGTTTAGGCACAGATCTCCTCTTTCTGTTCCTGCCGTCATCCTGTCTACCTGAAGAAAGGGCAGCCCCTGAGGAGTGTGATTGCCATTTTCCCACCAAAAGGGGCTTTAACTTTGAAGCTCACCTTTTGGGCCAGCACCCTGAGTGACTTCCAGCAAGGGGGAGGTAACACATCCCTCTGTAGCAGGCTACTACTGCTCCTGAGCTTGTGAGTCATTCATGCTACTCCCCAGAAGGAATAAGGCTGTCCTGTGGCCAGCAACTGTGGGAAGCCACTGGATAAACTGGGCAACAGTGGGGCAACTTTCTAAAAGTTACCTTTCCTTAAAAGTGACCTTCAATTCGACTTCTGTTTAGTTTAATACCATGATTGATTTGATTCCTTTAAGTAAACATTTTGGTAGTCCTCCTCAGAAGTTAGCCGGGCTGAGAGGTCAGTTGGTAACTCTGTGCTAGCCAGTGGGGCTACTAATCTTTTCCACATCAAGTGACATCCTTACTGTTAGGACATATTATTAAAAGTATTTGTCCTCCTTTTTAATATACAACTCTCTTCCTTCCTTAGGGATCCATAGGCGTTCCTTGGGGGAGATTTATATAGATTGTTAAGAGAAAGGAGGACTTTGCCATTAGTTTAAGTGGCAGAATCGAACTAGCAGTTTTTAAACTGCTCTTCCAGGCTGAAGTGGCAGGCTGGAAGCCATTTTGTACTCTGTCACACACAGGGTAACGCAATCAATATTGCATCCTTAAGTTGGTTCACTCAATCAATCAAGTCTGATTTGTAGAGCACAGCTAATCACCCGCGAGGGGATCCAGGTGCTAGGTTCTTATTGCAATCAGTGGGAAAGGTAGATGTTGAGTCCCTTTTTGAATTCCAGGAGAGAGGATGATGTTCAGAGGTAAATGGGTGGGAAATGTAGCTTCCTCCACTGTACCTTTGACAGATGCAGGGAGTGTGATTGAGGGCGAACGAGGCGGAGTGCAGATGTCTGGAGGGTTGGTGGAAGTTCAGGTGGTGGTTGAAGAATGCATGTCCTTGGTCCTGCAGGGCATTGCAGGCGTGTCAGCATCTTGAATTGGCACCTTTTCTGGATGGGGAGCCAGTGGATGTTCCTGAGATGGGTGGCGATATGGGTCCATTGGAGAAGGTCGAGGTTGAGTCTGGCAGATGAGTTCTGTAGCGTCTGGAGTGTTTTCAGGGGTTGGGTGCTGATTCCTGTATAGTGCGCATTGCCTTAGTCGAGCCGGCTAGTGACTAGGGTTTGAGTGATGGTTTTCCTGGTGTTGACTGGGAGCCACCTGAAGATCTTTTGGAGCATGCAAAGGGTGTGGAAGCAGATCGAGGTGACCGCATTGATCTGGCATTTCATGGTGAGTTTGCTGTCCAGGTTGATGCCACGGTTGAGGGTCCGGGTCAGAGTTCAGACACTGTTTAATGTGCCTGGAGTACTCTTGGTACCATATACTAGGGGCTTATAAGCAAGTCCGCTTGAGCCAATTGGGGTAGCCAATTCAATATACACCTTGTAATGAGTTAAAACCCCTGGCACTGAGATCTGGTTAGCAAGACTCAGTGCACTATGAGTTGGAAAACTGGCATCTATTAGTACAATTAGGGACAAAAAGTGGGGGCAGGGGAACCTGCAGAAATCCTCTTTACTCACATCCTGGTACTGGACGTCTTCTCGAAGAGGGAGAGAATGAATTGTATTTCGTTGGCGTTGCAGAGGATTGTGAGAGCGAATGATGCTGGCTAGAGGGATCATGTACGTTTTGAAGAGGCTTGGGCTCCGGGAGGATCCTTGCAGAACTCCGCAGATGAGGTTGCAAGCATCCGAGGGGAACGGTGCCTGGCTGACTGACAGGAAGAAGCAGATCCATCGGAGTACGTATCCTTGGATTGCGATATTGTGAAGGCATTGGGTGAGAATGGGTTGGGAGACTGTCAACTGCTGTGGTGAGGTCCAGGAGGATGAGTGCCACAGTGTCTCTTCTGACCAGAGTCATGCGGGTGGAATCTGTGGCAGCGATGAGGGCAGCTTTTATGCTCTGGTTGAAGCCATATCCGCATCTGTCAACTTTTCCCACCACCTCCTGTCTACCTCAGCTCATCCCAGCACTTTTAGGTACCATCCTATCCTTTGTTCCCAGATTTTTTTAGCAGCCTTGTAACCCTGGCTGTTTATCATACACACTCTTATCCACACAAAGTGCAGCCTCTGAAGTGTTTTTCCATCTCTTGTTCAGTGTCTCTGGACCATTGTTAAGTATCAATTTAGGGGTCAAAGCAAAATATTGATTCTGTACGAGCCTTCTGGTGGCAATTTTCACCCTGCCCTTTTCAAGCTGCTCTTAGTTTGCTGATAAAGTGCACAGAGCAAGAATAATTTACAGTACAGGAAGCACTTTTCTGCTCTCCCATTGTTTCTCCTCCAGTGTCCCGACTAATTATGCGGAATAGAAAGAGGTTCGGGAAGAAACGACTGCCACTGTCACCAACCATGTGTTGAACTGCTATTACCTGATTTGCTCGATGCACTAGCATAAGCCCAGAATATTTTATGCATTTTCCGTAAACAAGTATGAGTATCGCCATTGGCTTTTTCAACCTGCTTTACAAGCACACAAAAACGTTAATTAATTAACAAGTTTAGAAAAGTGAACCATCTTAGTGAAAACACTTAGATCGGTTTCAAAATGGACCCATATTGGGAATTCCTCAAGTCTTATGTATTCACTTAAGTGGCAGTTTTTCAACCTCTAAAACAATATTTTAGTATTGAACTCGAAAATAACCATCAAGGGTCTATCCACTGTATTCCAAAAGGTACCTGCCTGCCCAATTCCCTTTATATGTATGCTACCTTCTTAAGCAGATTACATAGTGTTCAGCAGAGATGTACGTTTATTGTGCCAATTAGTTTAAAGCACTTCAAAGAAGTTTACGCAAGCACTGATGAGGTCTGCAAAAGAAATCAGAAACCAAAGTAGCTTTGACACTTAACTTGGAAGAAAGTCCCTTAACCAGCAGTTTACCCAGAGAGCAGATGAGCGGTTTCTGGGAAGCAAGAAGCCCTGACCAAAGGAACTAGTCTCTGGCAATCAGTCGGGTAAAAGCACAGGCAGGCAGGACGTTACTGACGAATGAACTCCTTTGCAACATTAAGAACCATAATTTGTGTAACACCAATACTGCTAGTTAAAGCACTAGGAAATGGTTGAAATGAGGTATGAAGAGTTACATAACAATACAAGTTGATATGCACGGATTTTTTAATACTTGTCTCTTAGAATTATACGCCCACAATTCTTAAACTAAAGCAGAAGGGCTTTAGTCCAGAATTGGAACGGGTATCCTCTTAATTGTAAAGAAGTTTTCAGGATAAACAACCTTTGCTTCTTTAATTTTATAACCTGGTTTTATTACAACTGCATTCTATTTTTAACACCGAAATTTTGGTTTTGCAGTTTTAGTCTACTTATTGATGATCTACGATGCCTTCAAAGTAAACATGTTACAAAAAAGCTTACTTTCCGGTTTGTCCAGAAAGGTATAGCACAGAAAAAAGCATGAAAAGCCTTGTGCAAGTTCTAGGATCAAATACCTTCCCACGTTATATTGTCTTCCTACGGTCAGCCGTAACAACAAAGGAGGCCTTCATTTAAAATAATCCAGACCTATTGAATTTGCCAGTGCTTTTCTATTCTCTTATCGCGAATCATGCGGAGTATCAAGCATTGCCAAAGTGAAAAGATATGCCACTGCGTTTCAAAGTGAAGACCTATTGGCTTTGCTAATGCGTTTTTGTTTGTTTTTTTCATTTAAAAAAAAAACGGATGGACAGAATGCCAACCAATGTCATACATTCACCACAGTAAAGATATCTGGGCCTAAATCCATCCTTTTTTGCTCCACATGCCATTCCAGTTTGGACCCAGCCATATGCAAATCAGTCTTGACCCTGATCCCCCATGGGAACAGTCCAGCCTGAACTGCCAAGCCAGGTCATCCCTGGACTGGAAACTATAATCCTAGGACGTTTTTTGGGGTTTCACCCCTAATCAGCCAGGATACCTTGACTCTAATGGCATGGAGAGCACGGGATCCATGTCTAGGTGTACCCGTCCCACTCTGGGTGACCAATGCCAAAAAACAATTGATGGACAGAATGCAGAACAATGTCTTACATTCACCCCAGTACAGAGATCTGGGCCTAAATCCATCCTTTCTGCCGGTGTTAGTCTATCAAATTGTTCATCTGTCTGTTGTCAGAGACTCTGTACTTTCAGACAGAGCCCAGCTGGGAACCACAAGCAGCCTGGCAAAACTGTTCCAATCAGCCACACTCCCTTCCCCCTTTCATCATTCTCTGTTTCAACGACCTTTCTTACTAAGCACTGGCTCCTGTAAGCATCTGGGGGAGTACGAGAAAGTGACAGAGCTGCCAGCTGTGGCCCTCTGCCTGACCCAATGGCTCCAGACGGAACTGCCTGATTGTATAATGGACAATCTAGCCCTGCTTTCATAGCTCTCCAGTCCATGCATGATCAGCCTTCCCAGCCCCGAGTTTTACTTTGCAATATCGTATAGATAATCCCTACTTTTATGATGGGATAATGAGGGCTATAAATTCCAAAAATTAAGGGAAAGCTGGACTGAAAGTGCTCCTCACACACAAACCTGAAGAATTTTTAAGAGATTTGCTGTAGCTGCCTCATCGGCTCCACTGCTTTGGTGGAGGAGCACCACACCCCTTTCTCTCTCTCTCCTCCCCCCCCCCCCCCCCCCCCCCCAACTCCCCCTCCCATGTCCCACTGAGTGCCAGGCTGCAGACAAAGAGCACATGACTGTTTGGCTGCTGTCTAAGGCCGTCCAACCCCTCATGCACTTTGATCCCTCTCCACCGAGCTGAGTTGTACAGCTGGGTGGAGAAGAGGCATGGGCTCCTATGACCCGAGCAAGCATTAAACAAGCCTGCTCAAGCCAATCACAGTGCTGCTATCGTAGGAGCAGCGTCTTTATTAGCGTGTAGGAGCCTGCGCAGTGTCAAGGACTCCAAGCAGAAGCGCCCCGAATTTACGGCCGGCAGCGCAGCAGCAGGTAATTTTTTTTCAAATTTTTTTTTTATTGTATTTACTATACTCACCCCGCCTCACCACCTGTTAAGAAAGGGGGCAGCTACTGGTAGCTGCTAAATCAGAGCCGAGTGACCTCCAGCGTCACTGAATACTGTCCCAACAGCCAGCTTGTGAACCACGCGCGCCATGCACGCTAACCAACTGGACACATTTTAACTAACTATGATTTACTAGATGACTCCTCACCAGTGGAACAGTATATTCTACTCTTGGGCTTTCAGCTACTGTAGCGTTCCCCAAACTGTGGGTTATGGGTGACGCACTGGTGGGAAGCCAGCCGTTTTCTTTTTGATGGGTCGCAAAATTTCAAGCAATGAATAAAGATGCCTTTATTCTGTTTTTAGCTTGTTACGTTTGCTGACCTTCAAAGATAGGGGTCAAATGTCAGGCTATGCATTCTGACAAATTGCTGTTTTTTTTCTTTTGTTTTTCATCATGGGAATTTAGGTTTACAGACGGTTCACTTTAAAGTCAGATAAAGTTAAGTGAATTATGTGATCATCTTGCTGGGGTACAGAGGGTAAGAAAGGGAAGGCTGTAGGTTGTGTTTTTTTGTAACACACAACAAAATGTAAATACCTGTAAATGAACTGTACACATTCTGCAGTTAAGGAAGCAAAAATGAAGCACTTTTTTTGTAAATTCTGAAGTGTGACGGAAACTAAGATTATAATAGCGGTGCCTCATCAAGTAAAGTGTTTTGATCCAAATACATATTCACTGAAATCAGATTTCCATACATTATCTTTGTGTGCACATTATCATTTGTGTGATCTAGTTTAACTCGTAAAACTATGTCCCAAAATGTCGTGCTGTCTGCAAATGACAGCGCACTACCAAACCATTTTCAGTTACATTGAAAAATCGCCATTCTTATGTTGATTAAAGCTAGGTGGATCTTGAAAGTTTTTTTTCTAAAAATTGGGTCTTGGTTCCAGAACATTTGGGAGGCACTGAGCTAATGCATTGCAGACTCTGGAGCACGGGCTCACTGTTCGATCGGCATCTCAGCACCATGTGACTCTGGGCAATAGCTCACTTAATTTTCCTGTCCGCCCCCAGCGTCTTCGATCCTCAAGGGGTGATATGTTTGCGCTTTACAAATAGGAATATTATTATTATTGTTGTTGTTGTTGTTGTTATTACTACTATTACTCTGGTATTTAATTCAACCCACGTCACAGTTACTGTTATGTAACGTATCTCTGGATGGTTATTTAGATGGCCATTAAATATAACACATAAACCTATTGTATGCCAATCGCCCATGCACATTATAGCTGTGGAGAGCACAGGGCCGGACGGGCTGCAGCGGGCACCAGGCGTTTACTCGGGGGGTCGAGATGGGTGGGGGCAGGTTATGGACCAGCAGGGCCGTTTTTAGGTCTCACTTGCCAATGCGCTTGCGCATTGTTGGCGAGAGATATAGAGGGGCAACAGAAAATCCTACCAAGAGGGCTTTGGAATGCGGTTTATCGCCAGTGCATGTGCGACAGGCGCACGCTCATTTGCTGCCCCGACGCCCCATCACTTGAAAGGAAGCCGCTCACACACCACCATTTGCCTGTGCCTCGTATCACACTTCAAAGGCTGCCGCTCCCCCGCCCCCTGCGTGCACATCGGACACCACCACTCTTCTACTTCCCCTCCCACTTCCCACGACCGCTCTTCTCATTCACACACTCTGCAGGTCACCATTTGTCAGCATGCGGCCGCTAGCACTTTCATCCCGATCTCTCCCCCCCTCTCCTACTTCCCCTCCCACCTCCCAAACAGCATTGAGCCGAGAAGACTTGTTGCTACAGTCTCTAATCTGTTTATTCTGTATGAGGTTTTGCCTCTTTGCACATTTTTGTTTACTACTTGCGTCCACTTTATCACACTTCTTAATTGTTCATCTTTTCCCATTCCTCAACGCTTTCTCACTCCTATCTTTTTGTTGCTTTTCGCCTCCTTCTCTATGAATACTCTGTCATATGCAACCCTCATTCCACTTTCTCCATTTTGTGGTCCCCCACTCATTTGTAGTATTTGCTTTCTCTCTCCCCCCGATAATGTGCTTACTGCAATCGTGTGCTATTCAGATCGTTGGACATGTGTGCACTATGTGGTTTGAATATTCGGCAGTATTCGATTTAAAAGAAACAACCGTAATTTATGAAACATTTAGTTAACAGTTAACATATCGAAAATGGGGGAGCTAGCCAGCCATGATTGTGGTCGGTTGCTGCTAGTGCTCCGGGTCCGCCTGGGGGCCTGATCCTGTCCTGGAGAGCCTGCACGATCCCGGACTGCGGTGGGAATATCGCCGGAATACTGTGGCGACCCCGTGACCGGCTACTAGACCGCTCGAGTCTCCTACGCGGCTACCGGAGGTGACCTGGGCCTGCCGCAGCGTGGGTGGGCCGAAGCCGGGGACTAGAGTGAGTGGAGACCGGAGGGGTTGGGACGCACGGCGCCGGAAGTGCCCGGGCAGCACCCCTTGAACCCGGAACGGAGAGCCACGACCTTGGGAGCATACCGGAGGACATCGCCTGGCAACAGGTGACTATCCGGCCTGGTGGTGAGAGGCAGAGAACCTGCCGGGGGTCCTGCTGAGTAGCTTGGGCCTGGCCGGACCCGGAGAAAGCCCAAGAACGGTGGTGAGTCGGTGCTGCATGTGACCCCATTGAGGCCGGCCGTCGGAGCGCAGGGGGGGGTTTGTGAAGTTCCTGTGAAGGCCCCCCCTCCTGTACAGCGGGGGCCATTGAGAATTGAAGACCCTGCAGGGCGGAAAACCGAAGGCCTCCGATCGCCACACTTACTATCTCCCCCCCCCCCCCCTCACTCTGGAGAGGGCGGCAGGGTTGTTAAAGCCCTGGTGGAGAGCGTGTGGGGCTGCCCCGCTTACACCCTGGGATCCCCTCGCTGGCTGGGGGGGGCCATCTGGTGACGATTGAAGGGTGAAGGGGTGAGGCCTGGAAGGATTGCGCAAGTATACTGCGATGAGGCACTACCTCGAAGGGGGTTGAAGACTAACCTCCCGAACTGAGCCGACCCCCTGTGTTGGGCCCCGGCCAGCGGAGCCCCACCCCCCCAGCCCTGTGCCTTGCGGAGTGCGGCCTGCCCACGACCACGGACCATCATGGTGCGCGAAGGGAACGGAGTGGATTGCCGACTCCGCGAATGCGCGTAACGGCAAGACCGCGGGAGGTGGAAGAACTATAGGTAATCAAAGGAAGAGTGACCATAAAGGTAAAGTATATAAAGGAGGTGGGTGTCGCACGTGAAGTCTGAGGCCAGTTGTAAGTGGTCCGGTGGTAAGACCAATTTCAAGAAAAAATACACTGTTTTTTCAGGAAACCCTCACTCACCCTAGTGGTGACATGCTTCATCATCGGGTCCACCGGGAGAGATCGAGTACCTCCCCGGTGTGCTGCGACGCCAGGAGACTGCGGAGCAGGTTTTTGTGTGAAGATGAAGTGTGAAAAAATGCTGAGGTTTAAAAATGTCAGAGGTTGTACCAAAAAAACTTTATTCACTGGTCAACCTGACATGTTAAAAACAAGATATGTGAAGGGAAACTAGCCAATTACTTTATACTGGTGTTTACCCTGTGGAGAAGGTCAACATGTTTCTGCCCGTTTATGTGTTACTTTACTGGGCTTTCATCAGGACCGGTAAGCGAGTGTGCCAATGACAGGAGGGGCGCGCTAAGGCCCGCCCTGCCAATGGTCGTGAAAGTTAAAAATAGCACTATGTGTAAAAATGGTGCAAAAGAAAGAAAAACAAACTCATAAGTAGTGGGGTTTTACCTCTTTTGCGAGGAACCTAGGAGTCTGTAGGAAGGAAAATGACAAACAGACAAATACAAACATAAACACATAGATATCAAATCAATGATTTGTGCATATGTACAGTGGCCATAAAGAGTGACTTTGTGGCATGACACGTGCTTGCATACCTATCAAGGGCCGTGGCCGGTATGCCTGGGTTGCGTAGTTGAGGTCATGCCGAAATCCGAAGTGGAGGGGCCTCAACTAACGCTGATTAAATCTATTCAGCGCGGACTGTTGCATATGTGTGGTGTAGCAACAGTGGTTAAACAGGCAGACTTGTCATGTCTAAGTCTATTTGTGAGGAAGTACAAGAAATATCATACTACCTATGGTGGGGTGTCAGGGAATGGACCCCGAAGGAAAACAACGTTGGAGCAGTGTTCCGGTGCAAAGCGCCGTGACACTGCTGGCCGTGGTATATAAATTACCCAAGCACACAACACTAGGTACAAGGTATAGGAAAAATGTCCTCACTTGTAAGGAAATAGATCCACGCCCCATAGAACACAGGAGGGGGGTGGGAGCGACAATGGCACACCCTGTAAATAAGGGGGAAACAGATACACACAAAGGAGGTTTTTAGAACTGGCAGAGTCCCATTCATACAACTTATCTGGTTAGAATGATGTCTCCAAAGTAAGGTCTCTTACGCCCGCAACGCTCAGCACCTAGCTGCACCCTCGCTGGATCTCGTGGATCCATTGCGACGGGCGAACGAGGTGTTTATGGGGCGGTGGCTGCGCGCGGGCCAATCGGACGCCTTAGATGAAAGCGAGGCTTGGAACCCAAAGCCGTTAAGCCTATGAGGGACGAAGAGAGGTGCTCGCGTGGTCTCGCGAGAGGTCGTGAAAGCGAGGCTTGCATTGAGACGCAAGCCTCGGTCCTGGGAAGGGCGGGGTCCGCCTTTGTATACTCCTCCCCGGGATGTTGACTAGGTGCTCACGGGATCACGTGAGAGATAGCCTCTGATGACAACGAGGCTTGCAACTCAAGCTATAATGAGACGCAAACCTGGATTTTGGAGTGGGTGGTGTTAGTACCATGTGGGAAAGCGCTATGTCCAGCATATGATACTCAGTATAGATGGAGACATAAAATGAACAGCATAAGTATGGGAACCTTGATCAGAATAACTGATACAGGATGATAACATGGGAATATGTTAATGAATGAATCTTAATAGCAGCGCTGGTGTGAATAAATCACTCAACACGTATGATTGTGGTATTTGCATTCAAGGTAGGAAGGCATAAGAGAACTCAGGATAGTTTTAATGTTTTAGGACGCTGGTCCACGGAATTTGGTCATTTAGTCCATTAATATGTGTGCTGAGTCGATAGACACAGCGCTGTTCTTTTTCAAACAATATGTTTTCTTTGTTTTTTACACAGTTGACCTGTTCGATCACTGTCCAGGTCAAGTCATTCGGAGTATGATTGGCTTGCAGGAAGTGCTCGCTGAGTTTTGTAGTGATTTTTTTGCATCGAATGTTGCTACGGTGTTCCCCGATGCGTGTCTTAACTTTTCTGGTGGTCATCCCCACGTAACGTTTCGCGCAGGGGCAGGTGATCAAATAAATCACGTTTGTTGAGTTGCAGTTTGTGTGGGATTTTTGTGTCCACACTTTTCCCGGTTCCAAATTGAGTTCTTTGGAATGAGTGGTCAGATGACAGACACTGCAGTCTGTGCATGGAAAATGACCCGTAACTGGGGGTAGGTGCCAAGCATCAGTGATAGACCTGATTGCTGTGTTTGCACTGGGGGCTGTGAGTGGTCTTGTATGCACCAAAGCATCTTTAATACTCCAGCCTTTCTTAAATGAAAAAAGGGGTTTTTCCCAGTTACTGAAATTGCTGCTGATAGTTCTCCAATTTTTGTTGATGGATTTTTTCACTGTGTCTGAAAGGGTGCTGTAGGTGGTTACACACGTGAGTGGTGTTTCCGTGGTTGTCCTTATATTGTCCTCTAGTAGTGCCTCTCGGGGTTGATTTCGTGCTCTGATTTGGCCTTTTTTCAGTACTCCTTTGGGAGACCCTCTTTGTGTTAGTTTGTCTGTTAGCTCCTTAGCCTGTTCCTTGTAGTCGTTAATATTACTACAATTCCTTCTCAGGTGGAAGAACTATGCCTGGTGTATCTGCGCTGAGCTGCACTGAAGGGCAGCAGCCTGACAAGCTGGACTTGATCCTGCAGGAAATAAGAGAGTCCAGGATGGCAATGGAACAGCAGCTGGGGGACCCTCACCACAAACTTGTCCTTATTGAAAGCGGACCACGCTAAACTGGTGGACAAGGTTAAAGACCAGGGACTCCATCGCCGATCTAACGCAGACGGTGTCCGACCACTCCTCCTCTATCCAACATTTGCAGCGGCAGGTGGCCTCCCTCGTGGATTGCGTGGAGGATGCGGTGGGCCGTAATCACAGCAAATGTCTGCGTCATAGGCCTTCCGGAGCGCTGCGGGGGGCCCGAGCAGCGGATTTCATGGAGCAATTGTTCCAGGACAATGTCGCTGCAGAGGGTTTATCGCCATACTTCTGCATAGAACGAGCGCATTGGATCCCGACCGGTCGGCCGCGGCCAGGCCGCCCACCCCGCCCTCTGATTGTGAGGATACTTAACTATCGGGACAGAGACTTTTTACTGCAGAAGGCCAGAGAGAATTCTCCTAGCCAATACGAGAACCACAGAGTATCACTGTACCCGGACTATACCAACGTGGTTCAAAAACAGCGCTCCTCTTAAATGGCAGTGAAGAAAAGGTTACAAACGGCCAAGCTGAAATATGCACTACTTTTCCCCGTCTGACTAAAGATTGTACATGGCGGGTAAAACTCACTTCTTTGAGAGCCGCGCCGACGACGAGGAATGGTTGGAGGTGATGGGTATAGCTGGGAGTCAGGACGGAACCCAGGAAACAGCAGCTGGCAGATCTAGGGGAGGGTCGGAACATGCAGAAGGATGATCTCCGAGGTCAGAGAGGAGAGCAGGTCGACGTGGCCCATCGTGGGAGCAACAGAGGGAAGACCAGCAGGGTGCCTTGGCGATGGTGGGCATGTTCCGAGAAGATGTGGGAAAGATCGCAACGGATTCGGACGACAGCACGAGCCAATCAGACTCTGATCAGTGTGGTCCTGTTCCCTACGGTCACACCCCGAGTGGCGGATGACATGCTGGACAATTGAAGTAGCAGGCGCCGCTTGGAGCAGACTGGCTGGACTGCAATTCCTGGTATCCTTTACATTGTGTTTACTGTTTATTGCTTTGACTGCTCCCCCCTGCTAGGTGGAGTTTGAGGGGGGGGGGGTGATGGGATATATGTTTCTTATCTGTTTATAATGTGGGAGTCAGATGCCCTCCTTGCCTGGCAGAGACAGACTGGTGGGTGGAGTGTGTGATCCCTGATTGGATGTGGATTCAGTGGGTCCCTTGATTCATCCCGTGAAGACATCTGCAGTCAGGGCTCTATTTAGGTATGATTCTACAATTGTGCCCCCAGGGCGGTACGCCGTTGAGCCAGCGGCACCCGGTGCGACCGATTAGATGACCAAAATAGTGCTTGGCCACCCCCCAATGGCGTATGCACTAGTGCTTGGACTTATTTGTTTATTGTTACCATGTTGGGCCCGGCAATGTTCTCTTGCTGCGCCATGTTCGTTCTGTTCTGGTAAGGGAGTTTGGGATATAAAGTCTCCTGGTCATTTGACACATGGGATCGAGCTATGGATCTACTGATCCTTCTGCATATTCTCACAGATGATCATGGCTAACACTGCGGGGACATATGGATTCACTACCTGGAATGTGCGCGGGCTTGGGGCAATACAAAAACCGACACCGGGTACACTCCTTCTTGCTTAGACACCATACACAGGTGGCATTCCTCCAAGAGTCCCATCTCACAACTTCAGAGGCTCAGGAATTATGGAAAAAGTGCAGGGGTACTATTTATTCCACAACATACTCTGCTTTCTCTAGGGGGGGCGACCATCTGGATCAGACATGGGACACCATTTGAGGAGATTGAGGAAAGTAGATGTTCAGGGGCGATATATCCTAGTAAAGGGAACCTTGGATGGCAAATTGATAGTGTTGGGCAGTATTTATGCCCCTAACTTCAATCAAGATAAGTTTTTACATACCGTAGGTCTAGCACTTTCAGATTGTGCAGGTATGCCCTGGGTGTTGGGCAGGGACTTGAATATGGTATTGGACCTGGGTTTAAATAGATCACAGCCTCCCCTCCAAATGGCTGGAGCCTCCTGACTGTCTGAGGTGTTCATGGCATGGGTGGAGGGTTGGGGACTGGCTGGCGCATGGCGTGAATTGTACCCGACCCATAGGGAATACTCCATATTATTCCCCCCCTTGCACAAGCTACATACTAGAATCGACCGGTTCGTGTGTTCACGATCCCTAGTTTCCACGATCGATAACCCAGAGTATTTGGCCCAAACGTTCTCAGACCACAGACCTTTGACGCTCAGCCTCCTCTGGGTTAGGGAGCCCACCCCTGTCCCCACCTGGAGGCTCAACCCGCTCTTCTTGGAGGATGGCCCCTTCCAGGCAAAGCTATCTGACACTGACTAAATACTTTGTAGAAAACTGTGACACTGCTTCTTCCAATTTAGTGGTATGGGACACCATGAAGGCTGTAGTGCGGGCGCCACTATAGGTCAATTAGTAGGAGCCAGACAGGAAATCCACCAAAAACTTTGTGGTAGAGGATCGTTAAAAGAGACTGGAAAGAGAGGCGAGTGTGGACCCTGGGAAGAAAGGGGAGTTGCAGTTAGGTAACATTGAACATGCAGAAGCACTGGAAACTCTGAGGACCATAGATTACAAAGACTAGCACTGGAAATTCTGAGGACCATAGATTACAAAGACTACCTACGCTGTCAGCATGCTGAGGCGGACAGATCTGGCGCCCTACTGGCCCGCGTGATTCGGGACCAACTGGACCCCCGGTGATAACGAGGATACTTGATAGGTCGGGCAACCTGGTTCGTTCACAATCCGAGATTAGCAAAGCCTTCCACAACCACTTGAGCGCATTGTATGCCCCCTTTGATCCTGAGGACCCGGACAATATATCTGCGTTTCTGCAGGGTCTTCCCTTCCTGGTGCTGACTGACAACGTGCGGAGGGAGCTGGAGGGGCCCACAACGCAACAGGAAATACGTGTTGCCATTCGATCTCTCAACCGCAATAAGACACCAGGCCTTGATGGGCTCCCGGTGGAGTTTTACTCGGTGTACATAGACACCCTAGCACCGGTCCTGAAAAAGGTGTACAGGGTGGCGTTTGAGGAAGGCCGTCTCCCTACATCGACGATGCAAGCCCTGGTCACATAGATACCCAAGCCTGGCAGGGACAACGCGGACATGACAAACTACAGACCCCTGTCTATGCTCTCCACGGAGTATAAAATTCTTAGTAAGGCCATAGCCTTGCGTATGCAGCCCCACCTTACTACTCTGGTGCATCGAGACCAATGTGGGTTCCTCCCGGGTCGAAGCACGTCCCTGGACACGCGGCGGCTACATGCCCTTATGACAACTACGTCACGGGAATAACCCCGGGCAGGCTGTATAGCACTGGATCTGAAACAGGCATTTGATTCCCTGTCATTGACTTTTGTTTGCAGTCCTGGAACGATTTGGCTTCCCGGACTCCTTGCTGCAGTGGATTAGACTGTTATACACTGGCCCCTCGGCTAGGGCGCGTACGGGCAGATATGTGTCACAGTTACCCGGTGTATAGAGGCACCAGACAGGGCTGTCCCCTTTCCCCGCTTCTATTCATCCTCGCTTTGGAGCCTCCCGGACTCCTTGCTGCAGTGGATTAGACTGTTATACACTGGCCCCTCGGCTAGGGCGCGTACGGGCAGATGTGTCAGACAGTTACCCGGTGTATAGAGGCACCAGACAGGGCTGTCCCCTTTCCCCGCTTCTATTCATCCTCGCTTTGGAGCCCCTGACCATAGCTCTTCAGGCCCAGGAGGATCAGATGGGCATCCTGATTAGAGGCACACATAATTTAATATCTATATATGCAGATTATATTTTATTGTACTTTAGCGACCTGGAGGCAGACCACACTCTCCTCCATGACATTTTTAGAGGTTTTGAAGGGGTGTCTGGAATGGCCATTAACCTGGAAAAATCGAATGACTTCTATTTTAGAGATGCGCTGCATCCGGCCTCCATACGTTTTGGATGGCATCATATACCGGTGGCCCAGACCACCTTCAAGTACCTCGAGATACAAGTATATAGATCGCCAGAGGACCAACTGGATGGTAATCTTAAGAGCCCCATCACACGAATTCGGAGTTTTGTGCGTTTCTGGACCTCCCTACCCCTGTCCGTTATGGGCAGAGTCGCAATCTCTAAGATGGTTATGCTCCCCCGCCTGTTATATTATTTCGTGAACCTGCCCGTTCTCATACCCCAACAGGTGTTTAACACGCTTAACACCATATTGATCAGCCTTATCTGAGGTGCAGGCCGAAGACGCATTGGCCTTCTTAAGCTCCAACTGGGGACTAGACAGGGAGGCCTGGGAGGTCCTGATTTTCGCAGTTCCTATTATGCCAGCCAACTGCAGTGGCTATCTTACTGGGTATCCGGCAGGAATCTCTGAGATTAATTACATGCCAGAGTGACTGGTGCGAGGAGAGCTGCACTCCCTGTTGCCGAAAAGTAGGATACCTCCGGATTGCCATCCGCTCCTACGCACGGCCCTGATGTGCTGGAGAAGGGCGCTAGCATATACCTCACCGGCGGCGCCATTTGCGGCGAACATCCTCTTACTGGGCATCCCAACACCGCAGGGTAGGATAACACGGCATACATTGCGCCCTTGGGCGGAAACTGGAGTAGAGGAGGTGGGTGCACTATTTGGAGATGGGACTCTATTGGATCATGAAGCCTTTCTACAAGCCACAGGAGCTCCCTCTAGATTATATTTATTGCACGCCTCAGTATCGCACTACATTCGGAGAACCTGGGCACCACAACGGTTCCAACCCACGCAACACGAATTGGTTCACTTATTATACTATATGGGAGCAGGGGGGCATCTAGTGTGCTGTTTATATGCAGGGATCAGGGAACATGCTGCAATTCCACCTAATGCGCTTAGGGACACATGGGTACAGGACACAGGCACAGCACTGACAGATAAGGCATGGCAAATCATCAGCGAGCATCCTAGACTAGTATCAAGGAATGGTAAATTTTAGATTCATACAAGTAATGGTGCTGCACAGAGCGTATCTAACTCCCAACAGCCAAGTTAAAATTTTTAGACCTGGCCTTACTACTAGCGGTTCGAGCACTGACAATGAGATGGAAATCCCCCAGCCCACTCAGAACGGCCGTGTGGCAGTCGGACCTTGTGAAATGGGGCCTGGCAGAGGGGTCAGTTTTCAGGGGAGAGGAGGAGAAAGGCCAACGGAAATATCCTATAGCACAGGAATGGGAGGTTATGCTGATGGACCTAGAGGGGGTGGATCTTATGCTGACACAAGGGGATGGGGTGTAATGTCGACACAGGGCACAGAGAAGGGTTGGTGGTATGAGGTGAAGCCCAGGGCTGCGAACGGACCACTTATATTACTAACACTATGGTCTTGGTACTTACGTTGGATATCTGGAAGCACCCCACAGGAATTTTCATTGTGACCAGGAGTCGGGGGGAGGGAGAAAGGGAGGGATTGAGGGGGGGGGGGGGGAGTATTTAAGTCTTTACCTTGTTATCTATGGCGGTGACGTAGAGATCCTGTTGATCCGATCTACAGTAGGGACCGCTCGGCATGCTGCCGCAGATCCTCGACGTAGGAATGATTGGATTCCACTGTTCTTTTATTTTCTTGTCTATTTAGCATGTCTTTCCTGCTAAATGCCGGGCTGATGATAATTGGACAGCCGACAAGGTTTATGGTTGGGATGAAAATGGAAAAAGTGAATGATGGTTGCTTATGCTAATTTGTAATTGTGATACACTGTATTAATCAGTCTTGAATAAAGAGTTTTTAAAAAAAAAATGTTTTTAAACCTATTGAAAGGATTCCCAAAAGCTTACATTTACAGTACTTCCAGTGCTTTAAGCTGGTAGGTTTGGAGTACCTGCTCTTCTTAAATTAAATTTGAAAGGGAGAGTATCTACACTTCTTACCACTGCTACAATACGTTTAACGGGAGAGTACGTGCAGGTTTCAAGAGCAAATAGGTATTCTGAATAGTGAGTACCTGCACTTCTATGTTTCTGTATAAAGCACTGTGGGTAATATAATGCACTTTACAAACTCTTACATAAGCAAGAAATTGGGCTTGCATCCAATGTGCCTCTAATTCTGACCCTCCCAAGGGTCATGAAAGCGGCAACGAGCAGCTAGGTAATTTGTTTGCTTTCTGATCTGAAGGTCAGTCTGGGGTCACAATTGAGGGGGCAGGCTCTCCACTGAGACTCTCCTACTCCATTTTCCACACCATGCATCCATGAGCAGTTGGGTCAGTTGACTTGGGTTGTATATTCTAAGGACTTGCCGGTGTTGGAGTGGAGGTTACTCTCCATAGCAAAGGTCATTGCCCTAAGTCGCAAAGTCTGCCACACTACCGTACCCCTCAGCACTGTTCCAGGGGACTTGCGTCTTACTGCCCAATCCCCACAAACATTTCTTATTAGCCTTCAAGGAAAGTTGCCCACTCTAATGGGGCAGAGAATACAGCGGACGCGCCTCTGTGTTGGCCTCACTGGTCACTGGAGTACTTCATGTTCCTTACGGACCTCCTGCCGCCCTACTGCAGAGAAGAGTTTGGTTCATTGGATAGGTTGCATCGGTGTCGAGGCAGATGCTTTTCCTCTGCTGCTGGAGACTGGGTATGTAATGGTCCTGTGATGTGGCCTGTTTGACACCTGCCCTGTAGGCCGAGTGCAAAATCTTTCTTTCCGTCTCTTCTTTTAAGTAAAGTTACTTTACTTACCTACCTTCACTCACGCTTCCCCTCTCTCTCAACCACAAACGCACACCATTTCTTATTTTCTCTCCTTTTTTTTTTATCTTCTCTTCTCTGTCAACATTTCTCCTCCTTCTGGGTTTCTTTCTATTCCATTGCTCTCCTCAAACACTAACTAGCTCTGTCTTTGTCGCATATTTATTTCTTTGTCCCTACACAGACACTCTTACCTTGCTGTTTCATTCTCTATCTCTGACCTCGGTACTTTTATTTATTTATTTATTTATTTATTTATTTATATATATATATATATATATATATATATATATATATATATATATATTACATTATACTGATTTCGCTCTGTCCACACAGTTTATGATCTATTCCCCTTACCACAAATTCAGTCTGACCTCCGAATATTTTTTTAAACAACATGGGGTTGGGCAATATCTACACCCAAACAGGGCCACATTTAGAATGGGAACAAGAGAAATGTTTGGACGAACATTTACAATTACTACTTTTCATAAGACAGTAGCTACCTCGATAACTAAAGTAGTTATGGTGTATACAATCCACCTTCTCTTTATTCATTAATTTTTAAAGCACACAAGATAGACATTTAATGTCACAAACGAGAACAATAAGTGCTGGGAATAAACAAAACCACAATAAACACATCATTTTAGACAATTGACAAATGGAGCAAATACTTAATACTTAACAATTCACAAAATATCACACAACACAGTTGACCAGTCCTTTAAACTGGAAAAGAAGAAATTGAGGTACAAACATTGGGGTCATCCAGCTAGCAGTAACCATCACTAACGTTTGGAATAAGAATGTGTACAGACAGGACAAATAGCCTGATGTATATTTAGTGTTGCTGAGCTGTATATGACAGGGGTTATCTTTGAAAAGCGCCACCACCACAGGATCACTCAGCGCCACCACCACAGGATCACTCGGCGCCACCACAGCATCACTGGTTCAAATATGTTCTCTCAATGTTTCAAGCTTTATTACAAATGTCACAAAAAGATGTTAATATTTTACTTCTGTTCTTGGATTTTCGTCAAAATAAAATACACTGAACATAATCTTCACAAACGTTATTTATAAAAGTTTAAGCTATTGCCATTATAGATTACAACACTTAAGTATTAAATATTTTAAAAAAATTAAAAGCCATTGTTATTTGTAATAGCAATACATGCAAGTCACTTAAATACAACACATATTGCATTACAAATGCTATAGGTGTCACATTTGCGAAAGTTATAACTATTGGCATTGTACATGACAAAGCTATTAATTTCGCTATTTTTAAAACCAACACATAAATACATGTGTTATTTACAATACCAATAGCTCAAACTTTCCTAATGCGAGACATATTGCATTGCAAATGCTTGTTACTGGGGACCGGTTTTGCAGCAGTGCTGCAAAATCAGCCCCTTGTAACAAAAGCACAGCAGCAGTTTTCCCGCCAGCATCACTGCTCCCGCCCCCACCCCCCAAGCCAGTCAGACATAATTGCCAGGGCTGGTGCAGGGCCAGACTGGACGTAGCAGGCACCAGGCCTTTACCTGGTGGTCTGCCAGAGTGGGGCCGGTTTTGGGCCCTGGGAGGGCATTTTTGTTACATGGCCACTCTGGCAGCATAGCTGCAATATCGGCCCCTGTAACAAAATCGTCCGAAACCGGCCCTGGCAAACAGCTCGGCCGCACACAACCCCGGGCCGATTTGGGATCCCAGTCTGGCCCTGGGCAAGCATGCTTCCATTGTCTCTGTGAGTTCACACTCTTTGCTGGCGGTGAATTTCACAGGTGTGTCCAGGTAGTTTCTTTAGTGCGAGGCACAGGCTAAGACTACATGACCTCCTCCTGAGCGGTGCCAGTTATGGCTGGAGCACCAGTATTGCGCTTGCTGGCTCTATTTTTTCTGGTGCGTTAGTCTGATTTGTTCAGTGTATGCAGACCAGGACTACACCATCCAGAATGCATTTGGTTGTCCCGTGAAAGTTGAGGGCTGTAAACTGTCAGTGATGACATGGAGTGAGGTGGTCACTCTACTGGTGAGCATGACCCTACTGCCTGTGTGCACACCACGATTACCACCGGCTTGTCCTTGGCCGCTGCTGCTGAGTGCACACTCCCTCGCTGCAGCGAGTGTCACACCTGTCCAAGCAGGTGTGCCCCAGTCGTCCCATTGTTCGGTGGACCGGAGCAGCGGCTGAGGCAGCCTGCCCTGCTGGCGGGGCGTGCCTGTGTATAGGCGTGCACCGGTGTTGTCTTCTATTGTATTGTAGACGCACCGGTGTGGCCTCTGCTGCCTCTGGCGTATAACGAGGTCCCCAGAGGAGGCGCAGACTCTGCCTCCCAGGCAGCCGCGGCTCTTGGGCTCCCGTGCTCGGTAATCGTCGAAAGCTGTAATTGGGAGCGCAGCGAGCGGCCTCCTTCGCGCCCACGGGGATCCCTCCGAGTGCAGGTGGCATGGAAGGCCCGAGGGCTCTGCCGGGCGGGAGTAGGACGACGCTTGTTTACTATCTCATAGTAGACTGAACTCCCCCTGGACTCGTAGTTCCGCGGTGGCGCTCCGCGCGCTGCCACGGGTGGGGGGCAGCAGAGCTTGACTTGGGCCCCGGCTGATGGCACCGGGCACAGGTGTCCAGGGGTGTCTGCTAGGATGTAAAGGAGGCTTGGCATCCGTGCAGTGAGGTGGGGTGCCGCCTCGGTAAGGCCCACCTCGCCGAGGCCTCTCGCGCAGCGGGGGAGGCGGTGCTCGGAGCAGTCTCTTCTGGTCGTGTACCCTCCCTGCCCAGATGCCGTCGAGAGATGCTGCTGGCGCCGCGCCCGGAGTCCGATGCAGCAGGTGGGCAGACCAGCCTTGTGATTTTGGCGCATTGACTTTGTAAACTCTCTGCTGCTTTGGATTGAGCCTGATTTAATCCTATTCTCTTTGTGTCTAAAATGGCCTTGAACCTTCCATTCAAGAGAAATAGGAGAAGGGGAGGGGGGGAGGGGGGGGGGGGGGGAGGGGGCTAAATCAGTCAGATGGTTGACGTAGCCGTAATCTGTGCCACAAAGACAGGCGGTTAGAAACGTTATGCATAGGACAGTAGGCGCCTTATAAATGATACACTACTTCCTGTAAAGCAGAGAGCTATATATCGGCGAGGTCAGCGCACCGTTTGTTATGTACGGAAAAATAAGAATTGTGATTGTTGAATCATTTGGGGGCTCCTGGCTCCCGCATCCTCAGAAGCCAAGGGCCCGGCTCACAAGGGGCCCCTGCACCGCACCAAGGGGCAGGCTATCTGCACTAAGGAGGTCCCGCCACGACTGCGGAAGCCCCTCGTGAATCGGGGCCGACTCCTTTATGAAGTTACGCGTGCACTTTAATTATCTTCATATTTTTTTGAGTTTCTGGAAATGTGTGTACGTTCTTGTAGACATATGTGCCGCATGTATAAATTAACTGTCTAATAAAACAGGTAGTTAAAAAGACTCGGGCTGGAAGTGGATTCTAGAATTGGCTGTTTGACGTTTCTGAGGAAGGCCCATCCAGGCCCACTGCAGGTCACATCGAGACCGGGCCAGATACTTAAAGCAGGCTCCGTCCGTCGTGCATAGCGCCTGTGCATGGCTTCTGGCCACTGAGGAGACACTCGGTGACTTGTGCCGTCCCTCCAGAAGCTTCCTCATGACCTTGGACAGTGTTGGACTAAACTGACCATACGAGAGACTCGGTGGGCTGCGTGACCGTGTGGCTCAAATGGTTAGAGCGGCAGACCCTGATGCAGAGCTCAGGACTGGGACCAGGGTTCAATTCCTGCCTCGGCGGGTCTCGGTCTCATAAATTCCTCTGCCCTGATATTCTCGCCTCGGTGCCTATTCTAATCATGGGCCCCACGCTGCAACTCTGGGCAATAGCTTGCTTAATGTCCACAACGGCCCCCAACAGCGCTGGGGATGCCTGGTTTCACCATGGGGGTGTCCAGGAGTGGACACTTCACAAGGAAACCAGGAAGGGTTCCTCAGCGGTATGAGTACAAGCGCCGGGAGACCCTTGTTGGGTAGCTTGTGCGCTATACAAGTACAAAAACATTTACATTTACATTACAGACGCTTCCTTTCGGGTTGAATGAGAGGAGTGGGCCTTGGTTAATGAAGGCCTCTGCCGTGGCACTGAGGAGGCGACACAGTTTTCTAATGGAGAGAAACCGGATTTCCTGCCATGAAGAAAGATGTGTAGAGTAGTAGTCTAGGGTACGGGTGTTTTCGGGGTGGGGAAGAGGGGACTGTAGGGAAAGTGAGTTTACTTGACCTGCCCGTGTGCTGGAGTCTGCCCACTGACTAGGCAGAGATGAGACTACAAGAAGCCATACTGCGGGGACCTTGAGAAACGAGGGCATAGACCGCGTCATCTTGAGGATTTTTGATTCCTGGGCAATACATATTCTGCAACCTAACCCCCCCCCCCAGTTCGTAAGAACTTTATATTTTATTACCTGTCTTCTAAGTGAAGTTATCATGATGCCAAACTTTCAGAAACGGGATCACACAAAAACAGTTGCAATATGTCTTTACAGTGCCCCAAAAACAACTTAAGAAGCCACTGGACAAAGAGAAAAACTCAGAGGTCGAGATAGACAGAGAAGACAGGTTAAGATATGAAAATAGATAGAAGTGAGCTAAATAAAGGGAAAGTTTACTTTTCCACGGAGCACTTGGAAGGAAGGGGACCTGGGCTATTTTCCACTTTGCCCAGGCCTCACAATGTCGCTACAGCGCGAGGAGCTGGGAAACCGGGCAGTATGAGGAGCTTTGAGTATAGGAGCGGTGTGAGGAGCTTGGGACAGAGCTATAGGTGGCATAATGAGCTTGGGGTACAGGAGTGTGTTGCTGGGCAGTGTGAAGAGCCTGGGAGTCGTGGGCAGTGTGAGCGGGTTAGGCCACATGCTACAGTGACTAGGCATCCCAAACTAGGTAGTTATTCATAGTGTTTGGAAGTCTTTCCACTACTTCAAAACACTTTTACGAACTGAAGTGCATCTGGGCTGATAATACACATAGGGCGCATCGTCCCAATTTGCACCAAAGCCCACCTTTAACTCAGTCCACCCAGTGCAGCTCGAGATGGTGCGCCTTATTACAATACATTTATTGTCCTCGGTGCAGCCGCAAATGTACGCCTGAAGTGGGGACATCACTAAAAGTTGGACTGGCTGTAGCCACCAGTCCGCCTTTCTTTGCGCAGACGGCAACCCAGCCTGTATTTCAGAGAGGGTCAGATGCCCCACTGCAGGCGGCTGCAGTGAGTGACTGCAGCAAGGTACAGGACCATGCTAGGGTTCCCTGGGACTGCCTTTTCCCGCTTCTCAAGTGGCGCATTGGGGAAGGGACGACTGACTGGGTGCCACTTGAATGTGGCGCAGTCTGTGAGCGCTGGTCCCCCCCCCACCTGCTCCTTTGCCGTTGTCCCATGTCTTTGGCGCTGGTGCAAAGGAAAATTTCCTCACTTCTATGGGGCCTTATCCCCAGCAAATAAAGGGACGCCCCCTTCGTGGGCTTTTATAAGTTGGGTCGCAAAACCTCTACATCCTCTTCTATAATACCAACATGGTGAAGTGGACGCACACCTCTGTTGTGCCTCCAGGGCACTTTTTGTAGTACAACTCCTGATGTAATCAAATCAAACCCACAACTGGAAACCCATATCCAGGAAGGTAATTGTGCGAGCACATATATCCAAACCTGACTGAGTGACACAGACTCATCGTAAAGAGGGGGACCTGCTTCTGGTCAGAAAAATAAATTACTGAATGTGTGTTGCAGGATAAGCAGCCTCAAATACTGGTTCTTGAACCACAATGTACATTTAAAAATGTTCTAATCGGGGGCTAGATTGCTTTGAAACATTTGAAACATTCACTGCCTGAATATTGTGGGCTATCTGATTTTCCAGAATTCAGATGGAGGTGGCTAAAGGCCATGTCTTAACTGTGGACGTTACAGAATGAGGGTTAACCCAACGGCGCTGGGACCTGGGTAGTCCGTGTTGCATTTAAAGGGGTCCCAGTTGCAAAATCTCTTGAGCACAGAGACAGGAATTCAAAGGAAAAATCAAACTATTAACACTCTATAGCTTGAGTAATGTTTTTATTCACATCCTTAGTTGTAGACTAGTTACATGTGCATTTATCAAAATTACAGACTTGTATAGTTGCCCAAGTAGGGGAGGGCGTGGGAAAGAGACAGGTGAAAGCGGTACAGTGTTGGTGAGGGTGGTGTGGATATAAAGGACGTTTCAAAAGAAATCACATGTGGTCACATATACATTTGAAAATTGACATCACATGGGCATATTCACATTGCCATCAGAGCATCTCTACACAATTACGCATTCCTATCCCAATAAATTTAACACAACATAAAATGATCTGTTGCATTTGGGTTGGACAAACAAATGGTATGTTGATGTTTCGACCCCAGTATTGTAGGCTGGCTCGCACCTTACTGCGGGGTTTTCATCGGGATGAAGATTTTTAGGAAAATTTATTATGAGTTACATTATAATGTTACTTAGTTACATCTCTGTTAACCACCATGGCCTCTGCAGAGTTGGGCATTCGGTACATTAGTGACCTCATTAGCATGCAACCGCTATTGTTGTGGCACAGAGTATGGACCTCACCCGATCTTAGCCTGAATAGGGACATTGTTATTGACTGTATGAGCCTAGATTGGGCAACTAGAATCCCCTGGTTGACCTATATTTGCAAGTTTGCTAATGATTTAGGGAGACCTGAGTTTTATCATACACCTGAATCGCAGTGCAATATTACCAGGAAGGACTTGAAGCTGCTTTGTTGGAACCATATGGAAACTCTAAGGGCAGGAGTAGAACTGGTTAAGAAATCTGTGTCTCATCATCAAGTCACGCTAGTGACATATTCTATTCAACCTTATTTAAAATGGTGCTTAAATGGTTTTGATTTATATTTATTGACAAGATTTAGGTTTAACATCTTTTTTTCGTTTAATAACTTTCCCAAACATGAATAACTGGGACAGGAAGCTATGCAGTTGTCCGTGTGACAATATGTCAGTTCAGTCAACCTTGCATGCTACCTGTTTTTGTAAATTTTATGTTGAAGAAAGGTTGAGGTGGATTAAACCACTTAAAAAAAGTATGGAACATGGAGACAATGCAGGCCGGCCCTACTGTTTCTTTTATCACTCAATGATGTATACACTGTGGCCGTAATGACAGGTTTTTAAAAAAGTGTATTAAAAAAACGGAAAAGCTTAAATATTCTCTAAATTTAATTGTTCCTTTTAATCATTTTTAATGTATTATATGAACTATTGTATGTACTAAATTGAATCTGTTGCTTTTATGATTTTATGTATTTTTAAAATCAAATAAAGCTTTTTCATACTCGTACACCATGGCCTTTAGCCCTGTCCAGCATGTTCCTGGCAAATACAAGGGGATGATGGACGAAGCACTTAAACTTTTCAGACACTCACCCCCAGTCACAGATCTGGGTTGAATCCATCATCGTTCTTTAGCTCACTTAACCACCCCAGTTCAGACCCAGCCATATGCAAATCAGTCTTGACCCTGTGCCTCATGGGAACAGTCCAGCCTGAACTGCCAGGCCAGGTCCTCACTGGACCAGAAACAAGCATCCTGGACCGGTTTCAGGGTAACACCCCTCATCAGCCATGCTAGCTTGAATCCAGTGGCAAAGTGAGCAAGCAACCCACATCTGGGCATACCCGGCACACTTAGGGTGAACAAAGCAAACACAAGAAGATGGACGGAGCACTGAAAATTCTATGGAGCCAACAGCAGGTACCTGGGGCAGACATAGTGGGTGCAGGGTGTGCCTAGCAGGCAATAGGTGAGAATTAGTGGACGGAGGGCATGGTATAATGCAACCATAAATGTTATTCCCCGCAGATATTGGGAAAGAGGTAGTGAATTCAGGGTATGTACTAAAGCCTTACCCTGAACTAGAGTCTGCTTGACCTTATTCCATATTCTTTGATGGATACCCCTTTCTCACAGTACAGACTGGTCACATCATATAGCCATGTCAAACACACACTTGGCTTAGGATGTGTCTTCATTGCCACCTAGTATCCGACTTCTTGCTGCAGGTGCTCACCGGGGATATACTTCAAACACGCCTAGTGGATTCTTTTCACAGGGCCCTGAATTCAGCCATGTCAGTGGAATCTAGGCAGGGGGAGTGGCCTTTATATCACTTCACATGCTATGTCGCCGGTACACTAGTCCAGATAGCCCATAGGACATATCCTCTAGTTATTCCCATCACCACTGAGTGTCCTTGAAGCTGCACAGTCTCACTGTCCACATAGCCAGAACAACATTGCCTATTAACTTAGCCAACCTTTTGTTGCCTCTTTCTCTCTGCTTCTCAAGCATTTTTTTTCCTTTTCTCACTCTCCTTCCAGTTTTGATTTTTCTATATAGTGTATGGTATTTTAATGGCATTTATATAGCTCTTACTACACCTGATGAGGCATCTAAGCGCTTTTTCAGCAGGTAGCATGCTACTCCGGAACCCCCAAAGGATTAGGGTTGAATTAGTATAGTCCAATAGGAAAGTCATTTGAGTGGTGGATAGGTTAGTGAGTTATTTGGATTCAGAAAGATAGCGGAAGGATAGAGGGGGAAAAAGGCTTGTATTTATATCGCACTTGTTACCCCTGATGCAGTGTTGTATCTAGCTCTCTCTCGTTCATTACCCCCTCACCTGGCTTTTACTCTTTCCCTTTCACTCCATCTTTCTTCTCATTTGCTCTCTTTCGTTTTTTTTCTTCCTCCTTATCCCCTTTCTCTGACTCTTTCACTTTTTCATTTTTTGTGAATACACCAACTCCGTATTTTCCTCTTTCACTATTTCATACATAGTGTAGCCGTTTCTTTGGCTCTCTCTCTCTCTTTCGTTGTCCTCCATTCTGGTCCAATATTTCACTGCCCTGTTAATTACATGTGCTTTCATCCTAGTTTTTCTTGCCTCTTTACCCTTTTCCTCTCCCTTAACTCTTAGTATTTCACCTGGTGACCCATTCTCAGTAACGTCTGTTTTTAGGTTTTGCTTGCGCTGTGCTTGTGAAATCTTTTGTATTTAGTATATCTTATTAGTTCACGTAATCTAATTACTGTGTTCAATCACTTTTGTGTGGAGCTTTTTTTGTTAACTTCCCTTGGCTGCACACATTTAGGATACTTCTACCAAAGCTGTTCACACTGTTTAGGTCCCATTCACTGTCAAGATAAGATCTATTCACGGAAAGGGCGGACAGGTTCCTACGGTATGCTGAAATGCTTGCTTTTTATTACTTAGTTCTGTGAAGCAGATGCTTTAGCTGTAGAACATTTGGCATTTCCTATTACTGCACCAGTACCCTATCTGATTATTTAAAAACATTTTCTTAACTTCATCTATTTGGTCATTATGGTCAATTTCTAAATGTTGTAATAAACATTGAATGTTAAAAATAAAGTTAATATAAAAGCTATGCTATATTTCATTACTAAACAAGCAGTCACAATTGCAGCTACCTTGCAGTTAAAAGGGACTTGATTTGAATAGTGCAGCAGGTGCAGTGGCACAGGGGCCAAAAGCTCTAGGGACCCCACGAAAGCCAAATTATTGCTAACATTTAAACTAAACATCAGTGCAGTTATCTAGCAGATTACAGTCAAGATTTCAATGGTGCAGGAGGTGTAGTGTGACGAGGAGCAAAAGCTCTCGGCACCTTTCTAAACACCTGAAATTTCTATGTTTTACTACAAAACAGGCAGTCACAAGTGCAGTTGTCAAGCAAGCGCTAGGGCCATGATTTCAATAGTGCAACCGGTGCAGTGGCCCTGGAACCAACAGCTCCAGCCCCCCACTAAACACCTAATATGCTATATTTTAGTCCTAAACGGGCAACCACAAGTGGAGTTCCCTTGCAGACAAGAGGGTCATGATTTGAATGGTGCAGCAGGCGCAGTAGCACCAGGACCAAAAGCTGTACGCACTCCACTAAACAACTAATATTGCAATATTTTACCACTAAACGGGAAGTCACAAGTGCAATTATCTTTCAGGCAAGGGGATCATAATTTAAGTGGGGCAGCAGGTGCAGTGGCACTGGGGACAAAAGTTATCAGAACTCCTCTAAACCCAATATTGCTATTGCATCAATTAGTTCTATTTCCCTCTTTCATTGAATTTCTCAAAATTTTGCCATTACCTACCTGTTCAATGGACCTAGTAACAGCCCAATATATTGCCTCTTTTGCATATAAACACGTCAGAACACTTTAACAGACTTTCTGTAACTCATATTGTACAACTACTCGGTAAGCTACAACTTACAACAGAAACAGCTTATAATTAATCACATAGGTGAAACCAATTTATCAATTTATTTTTATTTATTTATAAAGTTTTCTATAGCGCAAACATGAAAATAGAGGGTATCCGAGCGCTTCACATTTAGGGTAGGCAGGGTACAATTGTAGGAAAAGAGCATTCCTTACATATATGGTAAGTAAAATTCTTTATTGTTTGATTATTTAAAATCTTAAAATATTTCCAGTACAAAAACATATGCCTAATAATGATACAATAAAAGCAATTATATCCTTCAAAGTTCGTTAAAATTTCATTAAAGTCATTTTTTCTTATTTATTCACCCAGTTTTATAATTACTATCTTTAAGAACCTTACAAAGGCAGCGTTCATGATTATATCATTTGAATGAAGACAGTTTTTCAGTGCCTGCCTGCATGTCCTTATTCCACGTATATTAAATTGCAATTTAAGTAGTGTGTATCTTTCATAACTGAGTCCAGGACAGATACATAAGAGGTGGACAATATTCTCTTCACCACTTTTACAAAGTCTACACAATGTGCTACTATTAGTTTTTTTCCACGGAGGGACGTGACTAAGGCCCGCTAGAATTCCAAATCTTGCTCTTACGAGACATTGTTTACATTTTTCTGACCAGGGTATCTCCAAGTATTCTTGTATCTTCTTTTTTTGATATCCATTTATTACTGACCATGAATGCTTTCTTTTTGCCAGCGTATCTTTGTCATTCACAAGTGATAGGTGATTTGTTTTTCGATTTACTATTTTTTTTTAAACGATCCATTGCTTATCATATTATTCCAAGTTGGCATGAGTGCAAACTCTTCTATTGCCTCATTAAGATACTTCCATGCAAATGACTTCATATTCTTATTTATTTCTTGCCAAAGTAGCGGAGATATGATTATCATGGTCGTTTTTTATCCTATACCACGTTTTGATAAATTGGCCTTTTCTTGCAAAATATTGATTATTTAGACCGAATTCCAATCTAATTTGTGCTGGTGAAGCATTATTTGGAAGATAAAAGATTTATATGTTTTGGAAAGTACCTTGTTTATTATTTCCGCATCCATCCCCATTAATGCCTCACTACCGTATGTTATGGTTGGGAGCAATTTATCCCCTATAATTTTCAAAAGCGGCCGATAGGTTAGATTTCCAAGCGATTTCTGTGCTACCTTGAATGCTGCAGTTAGAGATTTATCTTTTCTTTGTATGTCCAGTTTTTGCAGATGGTCATTTCCCTTCTGGTCAAATAATACACCCAAATACCTGTACACTTCTACTTGTTCCAGTTGGGTGTTTTCCATATACCATTTATTTTTTTGTCTCCGCTTTATGTTCCTAGTGACAACCATGATTTTTGTTTTAGTTTCATTTATTTCCATTCCATTTTCATTAGCATACAAGATTGTTCGGTTAATTAAACGCTGAAGGCCAATTTTAGTATGACTTAAAAGGATGGCGTCATCTGCATACAGTAGGTTAGATATCAGTTTGCCCCATAGTTTCGGGGGATGTGCATTCAGTTCGTCCAGATTTCCTGATAGATCTCCCAAGAATAAATTAAAAAGGAGGGGGGACAACACACATCCCTGTTTTAGCCCTTCTAGTGCTGGAATCTCCTTTGTTAATGATTGGCCATCCCCCATCCTTACTCTTACCCAGGTTTGACTGTATAACAATTAATCAATCTTAATAGTTCAATTGGAATATCTTTTTCCAAGAGTTTTTTTCCACAATAAATTTCTTTGAACAGTCAAAAGCAGATTTAAAATCTACAAAACATAGATACAAGGGCTGTTTAACTCTGAGTGACTTTTCAATTATTAATAACGCTATAATATTTGTCATTGTTCCAAGCCCCTTAATAAAACCAGTTTGATTCAATGGCAAGATCTTGTTTTCTATTACCCATTCATTTAGTTTAATTAGTAGTACTCCAGCAAACAGCTTGGCATCTGTGTCTTGGAGGGTGATCAGTCTATAGTTTTCTGCAAGCGCCCAATTTCCTTTCTTGTATATTTGGGAGATTAAGGATCCTCGCCAGGACTCGGGGATATTACCTGTCTCTATGACTTCTTTAAATACCTTTACCAAGTAGCACGACCATAAGTCTGGGTTTTCTTTATAAAGGGCAAACGGTATCCCGTTGGGACCTGGTGCCCCATTTTTCTGCTTCTTTATTAGTTTTGCTAGTTGGTCTTTTTGTATTGCAAATTGTTCTTGCATTTCATCACTAGGAATAATAGTTAGTTGTGTTTTCGTGATGTTTGATGTTGCTCCATTGCGATTTAGAGGTTTTCCTAGAAATGTAACCCATTGTTGCTCAGTTAAAGTTGAAACTACCAATTTGTTCGGCCTTACTAATGGGGTACAGGGATATTGTAGGGTTCAGGGGTGGTAGGTTTGGGTTTTGGGGTACAGGGTTATTTGTAGTTTCAGGGCTAGGTTTTGGGGTACAGGGGTATTTTTAGGGTTCAGGGGTAGGTTTGTGTTTTGGGGTACAGGGGTATTTTAAGGATTCAGGGCTAAGTTTGAGTTTTGGGGTACAGGAGTATTTTAGGGTTCAGGGGTAGGTTTGGTTTTTGGGGTACAGTGGTATTTTTAGGGTTCAGGGGTAGGTTTGGGATTTAGGGCACAGGGGTATTTTTAGGGTTATGGGGTAGGTTTGGGTTTTGAGGTACAGGGGTATTTATAGGGTTCAGGGGTAGGTTTGGGTTTTGGGGTACAGGGGTATTTTTAGGGTTTAGGGATATTTTTAGGGTTTAGGGATAGGTTTGGGTTTTGGGGTACAGGGTATATTTATAGGGTTAAGATGGGTTAGTGTTTAAGGGTGTTGGGGTATTTTAAGGAGTAAGGGTGGGTTGTGATTATGGGGTGCAGGTGTATTTAAAGGGAGCAGGGTGGGATTAGCACAAGATATGAGACATGGCATGAAGGGTGGCACGTACCACACGCCCCCAGCATTTGTCACGCCCCCAGCACACGCAGACACTCCCACAAGGGACTACTTTGCTGGCATGGTTCTTTTACCTTTTAAATGTATATGGTGGGCGTCTGCATAGCCTAAGTCCTTCTGCTGCAAATGCCCTTTCCAACGCTGTATTGGATGTTGTGAGTGGTGCTGTGGTTCCTGAGATTACCCGCCTCAAAGGTTTGGGCTCTCTCTTTATTATATTAGTATAGCAGCCCGTCCCGACGTTGTCCAGGTATAAAAAAAAGATTTACCTGAAGGACGGCAAACCTTAGCGAACGCTACCCCACCGCTTTCCAATGCAGCAGGCGTCTTAGAATGCACACGCCCACACACAACACTGAAGGGCACACACATCTCACGACGTGCACGAACGCTAATCTCATCACAGTGAGATTAGCGTTCGTGCACGTCGTGAAGTGTGCGTGCTGTTCAGCGTTGTTGTGTGTGGGCGTGTGCATTCTGAGAGGTGTGGGCGTGTGCATTTTGAGACGTCTGCGTTTATCCCCTGTTGAGATCGGTTGCTTATGCCCACAAAGGTTTCTTCGCAACATATGTTATTAACACCGCCTGAATGGCAATGTGCATGAATGCGGCACACCTTGTGTCTTCTATACGGTAGTGTGAGAAGTGATTATAGGTCGTGAATGGAAACGCGCACTACTGAATGACGCGGCCATTTTTTTGTTATAAAATTTGTGGCACGGCCCTCTGAGAACGCTGTGGTGGTAGGCCCCTCTCACAAAGTATGTGTGTACTTTGACAAGGCTATGACCATGCCCCCCTGACACGCCCGCGGCCCTCTGAGTGTGTGGTTTGACACGCCCACGCCCCTCTGACAACGGTTACGGCCACAAAGTAAAATGTGTGTAGTTTGACACGCCCACGAACACGCCCCCAACACGCCAATTTCCACGCCCACAAGGGACTACTTTACCCCTAAGGTTCTTTGACGTTTCTAATGTATATGGTGGCCACCTGTATTGCCTATGTCCATCTGCTGCAACTCCCCTTTCCAATGCTGTATTGGGTGTTGTGCTTGGTGCTGTACTTCTTGAGTTTATCCACCTCAAAGGTTTCAGCTCTCTCTTTATAATAGTAGTATAGATATAGATTCCACCCACTGTTCAACTGCTGTTTCCATTGGATTTTCATTGAAGCAACTCTCTATAATGTTCTAGATTTGTTCATTCATCCTATCCTTATTCAGATTGGTCCAGATAAGTTTTTTATAATTTATCGTTCCAGTATACCCCGACACAGTATGGTAGGTTAATGTTGCTTCTAATATTGGTGGTTATTATCTGCTGGCAATGGTCACTATCTCCAACTTTAACTAACCTATATGAGTTTATATTTTGAAATATATGGAGTGATACCATTGTATAATCAATCCTAGTGCTTGCATTATGTGAGCTATACGTATATGCTGGGGGAGTATCCTCTTTAAATCGGCCATTCAGGATTCGCAATCCCAGTGCTTCTATATCCTTAATGAATATTACAGCAATTTTGTTTCGTGCCTGGTTAGTCATGACACCTAGGTGCTGCTGTTGAGGGATTAACCACTGAAGGTCTTGTGTTTGTGAAACATCAACCCTTATGAATGGTACTAATAAGTTAAGGTTAAAATCCCCAGTCATCACATAGTCCACTAATGGATTCTCCAGCATATGTTCTAACAACATACTGTTTAGAGTTGCACATATAGTTGCTCTACTTGTTTTTGTTAGATGGATATATACATTGATCATATTTAATGACCTCTTCTTTAGCTCAGTTGTCTTATAATTCAATTTGACTATAAGAATGTTTTTTACTATTAGATACAAGTTGCTCATGATCAGCCTGTATGCTACTGGAAATAAAGGTTGCTAGCCCCCCACTTGGACGACCATACTTATGAATTTTGTTTGCATTTTCATAGTATCCTACAAAACCCTCCATTATAAAAGGGTGTTTCTCCCAGGTTTCCTGGAGGAATAAAATGTGACATGGGAAGGGTATAGAACTTATATGTGCATTGGAGAGCTTTGTCCCTACTCCATTTATGTTCCATGAACACATTGTCCTCTCGGTTATTTTTGTTTGGGGGATTGTAATGTTATTCCTTTGATCTACATTGCTATGAAGAGCCTGTGCAATCCATTTTTCATTTATTCCTGAAGTGGTTTCAATTGTGGTAGATGGTGATGCCACTCTTGGTGTGTTAATGGATTCCTTAGCACTGTTCCCTTTTGTTTGGTATTTTTTTTTCTATTTGGACATGATTTATCTCATTAATAAATGGAGTAGGATAGACTTTCGGTGCCTGCTTAGTGATGAGTATTCCCCAGGATTTAAATGTTGTAAACTCTTTTAATATTTTCTCTGCTATTAACCTATATTTTAATGTGATCAATGTCAATTCATGAGTACTATCCTTATCTGCAATAAATTCAATGGAATTAATATTGTCGTTCTTAATGTTGTCTAATGCTGGAATTGATTTAAATAGTCTAAGGATGTTCCCTCTATTCAGTATGTCAGATCTACCTCTGGATTCATATTCAGGTTTAAATATAAGCTGTACTTCCTCCGTTGTTAATAGGTTTTCTTTACAAGGTACCTCCAGAGTGTGGTTTGTTCTATGTGTAATTCGTTTTTCTCCTTCCCGATTTTCAATTACAAGATGATCCCAGTACGGTAATTTGGTTTTAGGCTCTACTGTTCTTTGTATAATCCTTCTTGCTGCATCATTCACGTTGGTTTTAAAACACGTTTCTGTATTCCCATTGTGTTGTTGATTTTGTTGCTGGCATGCTTTTATTGTTACTTTTAATGGCATACTGTCACTTATTCCGTTCATATTATAGAATTTCGAATTGTCCTCCTGGACTTCATCTTTTTCCCTTATTTGTTCTGTAACCAGTGGTGAATTGGTTATAGCAATCAGTTTTTTTTCTCCACATTTTTTAGTCTTATTTGAGCATCTTTATTAGATGCTTGTTCCAGTAATGGTTCTTGTACGAATATTTGGAATAATTTTTTTGTCTCATTCTTAGTTTTTGGAGGGTTTTTTTCTTCTTCTTTTGAATTTTCTCGTTGCAATCCATGTTTTTTTGTTGTATCATCAGTTTCTGTAGAATCTTCATACGCATAGTTGTTAGCTTTTTTATTTTTCCTTGCTTTACGTAGTTTTTTTCTTTGTCGTTTTTGACATAATATAACCATTTGATTCCTGTTCTTTACATTCATACTCTACCCTTGTTACAGTACTAGTTGGTTCATCATGTGTTTGATCCATTACTTGTATTTCTATTGCCACATCTCTATCATCCTGTACATTTGCTTTTTTCTGGGACTTAATCAATGTTGATATTTCTTCATTATCAGCAGTTGCCATAGAGCTCTTTTTCTCCTTTTTAGCTGTCTGTCTTTTCGCATTTATATTTTCTTGTGTTATCTTCCTGGCCATTTTCTTTTTTTAATAGCCTTTTTAGTGTCTTCTATTATAGTATGCAAAACCTCTGGTATTGCTACTAGATTATCCATAAGTGGGGTGCAGATACATTCAATGTCCATTTTTTGTTTGTCATTTTTGGCTCTGACTATCAGACTATTGAGCTGTGCAAGTTTATTATCTATCCCTGCAACTGCATTTGCCATCATTGTAAGGAGATCAATCTGAATGTCCATCTTATTGGATTGATTTTTTAACGCTTCTAATGTTAGTGTCGATGTTTGATAGAAAATATCCCAATTTATTCCAATATCTGCGTTTTTTATTCCTTTTAGATTGCATTGGGTTGCCCTTCTGTTTAGTTGTTCAGTTGGAGGTGCACAATTTGTTGTAAGGAAGGTGTTTGCTTTTGGGAGCACATCTTCAATTGTTTTATTACCTTGACATATTCTAAGCATTTCACTTTCTTCTTTTTTAGCATTCCCAGCATTGTAACTTTGTGTACTAGTTAGTTTGGTCCTATTTTCATCAAGTGATGACTGAGGTTTTTTCATAATTTCCACATTTATTGCTATAGGAATTACTGATAACTTTGATTCAATCATGCTACTTTTAGTTAGTATATCTTGTTTATCCAATACTTCTAAATCCTCTAGTTCTATTGGTTTATCATATTATTTTATATCAGGAGGAAAGGTTACATTTAACATATCCTGGTCTGTAATTTGGAATTCGTGATCCTTCTTTTGTATGTTAGAATCTCCGTTTTGAGGGGTTCTTTGCATAACTTGCCCACTGTATTTCTCAGTACTCGTTGGCTTTATTGGAGTTTGTAGTTTGCCATTTTCCATATCCCTTTGCATAGTGATAAGAGCACCAGCTGGATCTTTCAGGAATTCAAACTTATCTGGGATTTTTCCTGATTTCGCGAACATTCTGGCTATTGGGGAAATTAAAGTTTGATTTGCTCCTTCAATATTTGCTTTGACCTTTTTTACAACTTTTGGTTGCTGTATTTTCTTTGTACGTCTAACAGTTAATCCAGACGTTCTCACTTTGCCAGAGCGCGTAGTTCCTTTATATTTTCCTGCAATTTCAACACTGCCCTTTTTTTCTTTTTCTTATCCCAGACCTTAGTGAGGGCAAGGTGCTCAATTCAGTTAGGTTTAGAGCTGATGCTTAAAAAGTACTAGCAGTTTAATAGGAGACAAAAAGCGCTTGATTTAATTCTTTGATAATAGGTTTGGAAAGTGCTATGATACCCTTCAGTGCCCAAAGCTGTGTCGGGATTAGATTTGCTTTCAGGGTTTGCAGTGTGCGAACTGGTGGTTGGGTTGGTGAAAGGCTGTTATGACGTTATGGTGACTGATGGGTGCTTCTGAGGTGCCTCAGAGGTATTTCAGGACCTCAAGGGGTTGAGGGCTCAAAGGCTCCGGGGGTTAAAGCTTTCAACCTGAACCCCTACCCTCCGCCACAACTACAGCTGTTTTTACCCCGTTTTTTTTTTCTTTGTTTTGCAATCCCCCTGGTGTTGTAAACTTGAGGCCTGGGAGTTGCAGCGGCGTTGTTATCACAGCGCTTTTTCGCAGCACTCACGCCCGCATTCAACCCACTTACGATCTGCCACCACCCGTCTGATACGGTGTACTTCGATTTGCAGCGGCGTTTTCACAGCGTGTATCTCTGAGCTCACGCCTGCATACAACCTGCGTTCCACCAGTGGATATCCCTCTAGCCCCCGATATCTTCTTCTTTTGACTTTCAATAGCAATCCTGGGCTGGCCTCTCCGATATCAAAGTTTATCATGGGGAAAATGTGGGGGAGGTATGACCTCCCAATGGTGGCCGCTCAACTTTCCTACACGTCTCTGCTTCCCGTTCACCCTTGTTGCGCTCACCCTCCCAAGCCTGTCTGCCCTATAGATGATGGACAGCTGCCGTCAGGGAGGTAGCGGGGGCAAGGGCGGGTAGTTAGAGCAATGTAGGAATTACAATAGCTGCGCAATTACTGTGCAGGAGCCCTCTGCGCACTCTAGCCTCCGAGGCTTCTTCCCCCCGCAGCTCTACACCGCAACCCATCTGTAGCTGATTTGGCGTCCATTCTCTGCAGGAGCCGCCTCGAAATACTGCGAGTACAGTGCTATCAGCACACTCGCTGCGTCTCTCGCCAGGCCTCTGCTCTCCTCTGCCGATAATTTCCAGTCGAGTCCTCTCTCACCGGTACAATCCTTTGTGTGGACAGGGGCCACCTATGCTAGGCACTCTGGGGCCCTGCTCCGATTCCGTTGTAGCACACAGTCCGCTCGGCTCAGATGTCACTCAGAGGGCCTCTGTGTTTCCCAGCCTCAGTAGCCGGTCTGCAGCACAATCTCAGTCCAGCGTTACGGTACACCGGTGTTTCAGTTTCGTCTACTGAGCGTACCTGAGGGGTAGCACCGGGCAGCTTGATGGGGGGGGGGGGGGGGGGGGTAGGGGCTAAGGAGCGATGGGTTAAAGGTCTATGATTCTGATTCTGCTGCCTTGCCGTTACCCCATTCCGTTTTGCCGGCGCCACCGCTGCCTCTGCCGCTGCCGTTTGACTCCGCTCCGCTGAACTCTGCAACTCGATGCTCTCTGTTCTGTGCTCTCTAGCGCCACCAGTCTTCCGAAATGGTGCTCTGACAACCGTTAACAAACCTTACATATATGGGAGTAGCATGGTAAAGCTTGAGTTCACAGTTGCACAACAATGTAGTAGTCAATCGGGTCCTCAGAATGGAGGGCAGGTAAGTATCAATGCTTGTTTCTTTTCTTTCACTAACTTCTGATTTCCTAAAGCTAACAAAAATGAACCTTGTCCCTGGAAACATTGAAGGTTTCGATATCAACAGCCTTTGCTTGCCTCCAAGGTTCCCAGGTTACATAATTTGTTAGCGAGTTATGGGAAGGCTCTGTATTGCTTAGAAAGCCATGGGAGGAATGCATATCTCTACTGCATAATGTAGTGGATGTATTTTCAATTTTTCCTTTACTAGTCTAAAAAAATGTGAGTTTATTTTATCTAGAGTTTATGCAGACTATCAGCCTGATTCATCATAGACCCGTTTTGCGAGTCTATAATAGCGATTCCTTATGAATCGCTATTACAGACTCTCAAAACTGGATTCATGTAGGAATCGCAAAAAGATTTGCGATTCCTACACAATCCTTATTTGCGATTAGCAAATTGCTAATCGCAAATAAGATAGCGATTTAAAGGGTGCCAGGGGTGTCCAAAGGACACCCTGTAGCACCCCTTAAATGCAAATAGAAACAGGTGTTGCGCACACACATGTCCACACACATGTCCAAAGGACGTGTGTGCGCAACATGCAACTTAGAAAAATGCTTTTAAAAGCATTTTTTAAAGTTTTCGCTATTTACCACGAGGTTTGACCTCGCGGTAAATAGCGGGCCGAAATTGCGAATTCGCAATTTTTTAATGGATGATGAATTGCATTTAAGGAATCTCAAATAGAGATTCCTTAAATGTAATTCCTCGCAAAATTGCGACATCGCTATTACCGATTTTTGCATTTGGGATGATGAATCCCAAATGCAAAAATAGAGCTCGCAAAGGGCCAGATTCTCAAAATATGGCCCTTTGCGAGCCGATTTCGGCTTGATGAATCAGGCTGTATCTTCCTCCCAAGGAAAGAGCCCTGGCTTACTCTTCCACTTCTCGAAGTAAGCTCAAACTCCATTGCCCCCACAGTGAACAACATCTGTTTGTGCTTCTGTCCACTCCTTGTCTCAATGTTTGTATTGCGGTGCCCACAGACCTGTCGCTTCGCTGCCTGCAAAAGGCCATTGACATTCCTGTCCAGCTCAGGGAGTTCAGTCTCCCTGTTCGCACTCATTTGTACATTGGAAAGGACACCATACGCCCAACCCTTCTTTCTGTCCACCAGAGAAGCCCCATGCCCCTTCCTTCCTTTAGACAGTAAGGACCGCGTGTATCCATGTCTCAGCCACTACCATTATGCCAGTGAATTTGCATCCCTGTTTGCTCTCATTTCCAGCTTGGAAAGGGGTATCTCTCTACCAGTATTTCAGAGAAGTCCTAGATCTGTACTTGCCCAGACAACAGCCCTCACCTCGCCCTCCGTGTCTCAGAACTCAGCAACTCTGCAGATTGCTGGCCGCTCTGTCGCTCTTTGGTTACCCTATGACTTTCCCTGTTACTGCGCTTTTTCGGTTTCCTAGGGTGTAACCGTGTCCCTGCCAGTCCCTAGCTTCTTTTGATGTACAGGCCATTACTGCCAACTGGACATCAGCACTGCCACTAAAACCAAGCTATGAGTTAAAAGATGAGTTTGCATTCACAATGTGGAAGATTGCGTATGTTAGAACAAAATAACACATTGCCACATTTAGTCTGGCTTACTGAAATTGGGCACTTTTTGTCCATTTGTGTTCAACGTGAGGGGAAGTTTTTTCAATGTTCATTGTTTTTGACTGGTGACATTTTTTGTCAAACATAATAGGTCTGTTTTATATATGTAAATATGTTGACCCCCTTTATAAAACCTATAGGCCCACTTTTATATATTTTGGTGTTCTGATCCTTCAACAAAGTCAGCAGTTCTTCCTTCCGTAGAATGACCACCTTTACATTGTAACATCATAGCCAGTAGTGCGCGCCCACTGGATTTTGAGCACAAGGCCTGGCTTTGGCACTTTGCCATGGGACGCTGAGCACCAGAAGGGAGGTGGATATATGACTTGGCCAAAGACCACGCCATGTGCCCAACCGCAAGCAGTGCACAGGCAAATGCTCTGTGAGGTAGGGTTGGACATCAGTGGAGGGTTTGGTACCAGAAGGGGGGCTTAGTCTAGAGGTCAGGCCCTGCGTCCAATCCAAACACTGCACCGGTGATGCACATCTTAGTTTACATTTAAAAAACATGGAAATTTGCTCAAAAAAACAGAGGTTTAGGGATGTTAAAGTTAAGCGAATATGACCATTAAAACATACTGCTTTTAACCCAAAAAAACAGAAATTCACCAACTTATAGTTATCTAAAGTCACTATAACTCGTGCTCTAAAGGGGCTACAACTCTCGCCCATACAATGTACTGATAATTATTGACCATGTTATGAGTGATGTAATATGTGGGGTGATAAGCAATGCATTGCGGGGACGTAAGTTAGCTCGGGTAAATGTAAGCCTAACTAGAACTTCCCTGCAACCTTTGTTTTTTTTCAGTGAATATATATATACAGTACGTTGTCGTCTCAGCAGCAATTAGTACCGTAAAGAAGACGAGGCAAACTCGGTAGATGTTGCGTATTTTTTATTTTTTAACCCAACACCACACCGCCATGACGCGTTTCGGCCTGACGAGGCCTTGATCACATGACAACGTCATGGAGGCGTACCACCCAATTTAAAGTGCACAGTACCATCGCAAGCATAGACATAAAGGAAATACTATGTAAATTCCATTACTTATGTCTAAATGACGCATTCGGGAATTAATACAATACCATAATTTCATCATTGGAATTGCACCCAAATATTGCACAAGCATTTAGCACAAAAACCTTTGCAATTGAGAATAATAATAAAACATATAAATATCTAAAATGTTTTAAAGTATAAATATTCCAAATCATTGCAAAGGTAAAAACGTAGCTTCCCTACGTTAAATAGTAAAAACTGTATAAAACACAACCAGTTGTGTGCAACTATCAGCATCACAAACTAATTTCATTGTTTATATATAAAGATTGATAAAGGCAGTAAGTGCTGAAGGACGTCTCTTGATAGTGCCTAATAAAGCCTGAATGTCCTACCAGCTGAGTGCACCGTCTTTTTTTTTTTTTTGGCAGAAAGTGTTTTTTAATGAGCACTTTGCAGGAGTGCTCCTCTATGCACCACTTGTGGTTATTTGTTCGCGGGCAAACCGTGCTGTTTTGGAAGAATTACGGCCGGCAAGCCCCAGGACCAGAAGACCTCATGGAGGACTGGACGAGGCGGGAGCAGCAGCGGTCGCTGAGAGCGGACGAGCTCTCGTAGCGTGCTCTGCTAGTTTCCTGAGTGAAGCCTGTTCTGGATTGTGGCGTCTGTGGATACCGGATCAGGGCTCCGCATCAGCAGAGGATTAAGTAGGACAGAAAGAACACTTTGAAAAAGACCAGCGCAATGTATTTCTCCACTAGGAATTTTCCTTGTTGATTGCAGCTAGAGTCATATTTTTAAAAAAACATTCGAAATACGTGCAGTGAAATCATGGATATTTTATTATGAATTATGTGTATTATGAATGGACCTGGTTTGGTACTAGGAACTACAAGTATTTTCTCCATTTTTTATGGAAGGGGATGAGCTCATAAGGCGCCTTCAACATGGCGAGTTTGAGAACTGAGCAAGATTGATGAAGGCAGTAAGTGCCAAACCACGGATCTTGGCGCCAAATAAAGTCTTAATGTCTGTTGGGAACGCACATTTGCTTACACGAGCTGTCACGAGCGTTCAGGTGTGTCTGGCTGCTCGTGGCAAGCTCGTGTTGTGGGAACCTTGTTATGGTTTAAACAAGTAGAATGTAGACAGTTATGGCTGTCATCTGTTTTCCTCATTACAAGCTGGGATCTTAAGGCGTGAGCATCAAATAAACTTCGTCAACTAACAACGAGCTTCTTGTATCATTTCTGACTTCCCTACACCGGCGACGAGCGGGAGCTTCACTACCTACGTTAAGAGGACTCTAAGAGAGGGATTAAAAAAAAAAAAAGATTACTATTTTCTTCTTATCCTGGATTTTCACCGAAATTGTCTAGCGCTTTCAGGATTTCACACGTCTACCTTGGATTTATGCTGTTCAAGGGAAGCGGAAGACTCGTTTCAAAAGAAAAAAGGAATTAAGGTTTTTCTTACTTATTTAACTGTGGCGTCTTTGTTACTCGCGAGCACTGCCTGCTTACGTGTGCAAGGGTTCGCGCATGTCTTCTAAACAGCGCTGATCAACGCGACGTCCTACGTCATCGCGCAACGTTGCTAAGTGATCGCGCAACGTTGCTAAGTGACTATCCTGCCGGTCTCTGTCATCGCGCAACGCAAGAGCGATAGAGACGATTTCTTCGCAATTTACACTTTACTCACCGCGTTTTCAATCTGGATTTACGGTGAAGATCGCAACTACGATCATCTTTCAATCACCTGCGGAAATTGAAGATACATTTGGTCTTCTTTCTGTTTGCCATTAGAAGGTTTTAGTCACATGCAATTAGTGTGTGCTTTAAATATTTACAGTGATTTTAAAGTTGACTGTCAAGTACATACTGTTATAATATATATTTATTTATTTATTTTTGTTTTATCTTCTCTTTCGACTCATACATAGCTTGTTTAATAATTAAATTACCATGTCTGGTATTGTACCTCCCCCTTCCTTTCTGTCCTCTCCTGGTGAACCACCAATGGCTTGGGAGATCTGGGAACCTGTTTTCTTGGCCTATGTTGATGTATTAGAAGAAGGGGAGTGTGAACCAGAAAGGAAGCTATCACTATTAAAACATTGTTTGGGTGGTATAGCCTTAAAAGAATTTAAAACATTACCTGATCTTGTAAATCCGGGGAATATCAACGTGTACGAGTATGCTTCACAACAGTTGTGCTTAAGATACGGAAAAAAAAGAATATTGTCATGGAGAGGTTTATATTCTATTCTCGGAAGCAACGTGCAGATGAACCTGTAGAGGATTTTGTATCAGCGTTAAGATCCTTGGCTGTTACGTGTGATTTTGAACACATATCTTATGAGCAGGTACTAAGGGATCAAATCTTGATGAGAACCAATAACAAAAAAGTGCAAGAACGTCTTTGGACAACCTCTGATATGTCTCTTAATAATGCTATAGATATTGCGAAATCTATAGAACACTCAGAGAAATTTGTCAAGGAGATCAGGGGCAATGATAAAAGTGATGTTTTTAGCGTGTCTAAAGACGTGGACAAGTTTAAGAAAAGTTTTTCGCAGAGAAATGAATTTCATTCCAGAAATGACAACAAATTTAGGAATCAGAAATATGAAAGGAAAACCTCAAAACTATTGTGTTTTAGATGTGGAAGTGACGGACATTTAGCAGACCATAAGAACTGTCCTGCTTTAGGGAAAACTTGTTCAAAGTGCTACAAGAAGGGTCACTTCACAAAATGTTGTAGATCACCACCAGGGAAAATGAATTGTGTACATGAGTGTTGTGAAGAATTTCAATCGGGTGATGAAGAAACATTTCAAATTAATACTGTTATCAATGTATGTGAAGATGGTGATTGCACCAAATTTCCATCTTGTATTATAAATATCGATGAAGTGAGTTTGGAGATATTCGTAGACTCATGTGCATGGTACACCTTAATTTCTTTAAATGTTTTCAAAGATAAATTTCCTGACAAGAAGTTACTCGATTCGGATGTATCCCCTGGTGGTTACACTGGTCATAAAATTGACCTTATTGGTTACTTTATAGCAAATATACAATTTTCTGACCGACACATTTCAGGAAAAGTTTATGTGTCAAGATCTGGGTTGTCGTTGTTGAGCTGGCCACACCAATACCAATTGGGGATGAAGATTGATCCTAGGGCTGATCCTCCTGTGTATGTTGTGCAACCATTGAATGTGTCAAGTGTTGTTGGGGACAGCTCACTACTTGTTGAGGATTTACGTAAATCTTTCCCTACTGTTTTCAGTGGTACCTTAGGTCGGTATAAAGGTTTTGAACATGTCATCAAATTATGTGAGAATGCCATTCCTGTAAGACATAGAGTGAGGAATGTTCCTTTATCCTATAGAGTTAAACTTAAAGATATGCTAAGAGATCTATGTGAGAAAAACATTATTGAACCTGTTGAGTCGTCACCTTGGGTTTCTCCGATTGTTATTTCGGTTAAGTCCAATGGAGAACTTAGATTATGCATTGACCTCCGCAGTGTAAATGGCGCAATTTGGGTAGATTCGCATCCCCTACCCAACCTCCATGAGATGGTCTTGACGCTGGCTGGTGCACAGGTTTTCTCCTGTGTTGACCTAGCCAGTGCTTACCATCAGGTTGTACTTGCTGAGGAGTCCAAAAACATTACTGCCTTTATCACACCTGAAGGTTTATACAGGTTTTGTCGTATGCCTTTTGGACTGGCAAGTGCTGCCTCCGTGTTCCAGAGACTAATGAGGGATACTTTGGAGGGTTTGAGTGGTGCCATAGCATTCCAGGATGACATTTTAGTGCATGGGAAAGATGATTTTGAGCATGACAATAACCTAAGGTGTGTGATTGCTGCGTTAGCGGAGAAGGGCCTCACACTTCGCCTTGACAAATGCAAATTTAGGCAAAAGGAGGTGGAATATCTAGGGCATACCATTAGTGGAATGGGAATCAAACCAAAGAAGAATCACGTTAAGAGCATCACGAATGCTCCTGTACCTACGTCAAAAGAGCAACTCGTGGCTTTTTTAGGCCTCATTGAGTTTTACGCTAAGTTTATCCCAAATTTTTCAGTAAGAGTTGACCCGTTCAGGTGTCTTTTGAAGAAAAACGCTAAGTTTGTTTGGACTGATGAAATGACACATGCTTTTCAATCTTTAAAAGGGTTTATCGTAAATGCTCCGTGTCTCAAACCTTTTGTGGTTGGCGTGAAATGCATCATTATGGTGGATGCTAGTTCTTCCGGTTTGGGTGGAGTACTGCTGCAGAAAGATTGTGAGAAAGAATGGGTTGTGGCCTATGCATCTAGAGCTTTGCGGGATGCAGAAAAGAATTATTCTGTCATAGAAAGAGAGTTGCTGGCATGTGTTTGGGGAGCAGAACATTTCAGACCTTTCTTGTGGGGTACTAAATTTTTGATAAAGACTGACCACAAGCCCTTGGTGTATCTCATGGCCCCAGGTGGAGGGAGAACTATGTCGGCACGTCTCGCTAGATTAGCTTCTAGGTTGCAATCTTTTCAGTACACTATTGAATATGTTCAAGGGAAGGCGAATGTTCATGCAGATTGTATGTCCAGACTGATTTCTGATACTAGTGTTCCGGAAGTAATCAATGAAGAGGAGTGTGAAGTCGCTTTCACTTTTCAAGATGTTAATTCTGTTTATGGTGATCGGTTTTCTTTGCAAGAGGATGTCTGGATGGATGAGATGGATAAAGATTTGGAGTTGTGCAGCGTCAAGAAGTATTTGGTGCATGGTTGGCCGGAACAGAGGAAGCTGTCCGGAAGTTTGATGGGTTTTTTTAAAGTTCAAGAAGAACTTGCTGTAGAAAATGGTTTGATTCTTCGGAGTGATAAGATTGTCCCACCCTTTCAGATCAGGAATTCCCTTCTTGAAATCGCTCATGAGGGACATTTGGGGATATCCTTTACCAGAAGGCGTTTAAAGGAGTCTTTCTGGTGGCCAGGTATTGACTCGTGTGTAGACCATTTTGTACGGTGTTGTCCCTATTGTTCTAACAGTGATAAAACTGCGGTCGCTCTTCGTCCTGAGCCATGTCCAATTGATTTACCTTTAGGCCCCTGGCGGAAACTGGGGTTAGACATCATTGGGCCTTTCAGTTGTCTACCTAAACAGGAGGCTTATGGAATTGTACTTATAGATTACTTTTCAAAATGGCCTGAGGTCAGAATGGTTAGAGAAGTTACTTCGTGTCAGGTGATAGAATTTTTAGATGAGATTTTTTGCAGAGAGGGGATTCCACAGGAAATTGTGACTGACAATGGTCCGCAGTTTGTGAGTAAGGAGATTGAACTTTTTTTTGTTAAATGTGGTATTGTTCACAGGAAAATTGCAGTTTTCCATCCTGAAGCAAATGGCCAGGTTGAACGCTTCAACCGTGTGATCAAAGAAGCCATACAACTTTCTATCAAGGGTAATCTGAATTGGAGGAACGCTTTGCAATCTATGCTTTTAGCTTATAGGACTTCACCAAATTCCGTTACCCTGGTTTCTCCTTTTGAGCTTTTAAGAGGAAGGAAGCCCAGCACTAAGTTAGTCCCTTGGTGGCTAAAAAAGAATTTAGCTGGTTTTGAAAATTGCTCAAATGTTGATTTTGATGCTGTTCAACACAGGGTTCAGTCGTATAAGGATAGAATGAAACGTGACATGGTCAAAAGGAATGGTTCTTCGTCTAGTCGTCCTATCAAGGTGGGTGATTCAGTTCGAATAAAAAAAAAAGAGGGTGTGAGTAAGGGTTTTCCGGTTTGGTCAAATCCTAGGAAGGTCATTGAAGTTTTTAGAAATGCAGTCAGGGTCGATGGAGGCTCTGTATGGAATTTTAGCAGGGTTTCTTTGTTTAATGGGCCGTGTCAATTTGTGGATGATTCGGACAGTAATGTTTTTTATGATGTCGGGAGACAAGGTGACAATGCAAAATGCTCTCAAGCTGAATGTAATCCTGACAATACCAGAGCTACTCGCTCTCATCGTTTACCTGTTCGGTTTAATGACTTTGTTATGAATTGATTCTTGGTTTTTTTTTGTTTTTTTTTTCCTTTCCTTTTTTTTTTTTTAAGGGGGGAAGGTGTGTTGGGAACGCACATTTGCTTACACGAGCTGTCACGAGCGTTCAGGTGTGTCTGGCTGCTCGTGGCAAGCTCGTGTTGTGGGAACCTTGTTATGGTTTAAACAAGTAGAATGTAGACAGTTATGGCTGTCATCTGTTTTCCTCATTACAAGCTGGGATCTTAAGGCGTGAGCATCAAATAAACTTCGTCAACTAACAACGAGCTTCTTGTATCATTTCTGACTTCCCTACAATGTCTCTTTTGGAGGAAAGGAACAAGAGTGTGTATTTGTGTATATTACAGCACGCTTGCCTCGATCCTCCTATCGCAAGTGCAGACCCAAGTCGATTAAAAGTGGATTTTATTGTGCTACCACCCTGTCGCCATGATGCGTGTGTGTGTGTGTGTGTGTATATATGTGTGTGTGTATATGTATATATATATATATATATATATATATATATATATATATATATATTCTCCCACCAAAGTGACCCTTCAACTCCGTGCGCTCGACTGTGGGTGCTCTGCATAAGGGCTGGATCCTGGCCCAATTCACAATATTTCCACCAGAGATGCGGCACTCAGGGTTTGAGTTTTAACAAATTAAGGTTTATTTACTCCTCCAGCTCGGACCAAGCTGGAGAAGTAAATCAACCTTAATTTGTTAAAACTCATACACTAATATATATATATTTCCACCAAAGATGCGGCACTCAGGGTTTATTATACACACACATCCTTGTGATGTCACAATGCGGGTCTACCCAGGCTGCCCAGGATTTGCATGAGCTTGACGTCCCTGACTCATTTAATTAATCTTTTAAGGCGTAAATGCTGAATTGGTGTTACTAAGATTATAACTTTTTACCTATTTTTTTTTTTTCCCCTAATCTTTCCCGATGGAATTAATCAAACCAAATGTACTATTTTCGTGTGGTAAACACCTGGCATTTCGTCGACGGTGCCTCACTTTTCTTATTGTATTTCTTGATCCTACAGGAAGATAAGGTAGTTCAGCCAAATAAGCACCCACTGTAGTCATCTGCACACAGCCATAGCTTTGGATCGTTGCTGGGTTGGCTCTACTCTTCATCATTATACTGCCAACACACCGAGCTGCGCAATAGTACCAGTCACTGCAGCGCTTGGAAGCCTGACATGCAGTTCAGGTCTAAAAATAAAGAACAAACTGCAAAAAAAGTTGCACTTGGCATTTTCAGCACTGCTTAGGCCACGCTCTCACCTGAATGACGTCAGTAGACCTGGCGGGTCGAGAGCCTCGAGTTTATTTACCTTTCATTGGCAGGGTCTTGCAGGGCTTCTTTAAAAGAATCTGTTTGCAGTACTCCGCTTCGCATCACTGCTCTCACCTGAGCTTTTGTTTCTAGCTATTGACGTAACGGAGCTGTTTTTTTTTCGGTTTTGTTTAAAGGTACACACTTTAACACTTTCCAGTACCTTGAGTCTGGGCTGAAAGCTTTGTTATAAAAGGCACCCTGGGAATAATGCTTCTTGGCATAAAACTTGCAGTAGATCCAAAAATGATGGAGCTGCATACTCAAGACGTAGACAAGAGCTACCACCACCGTTATCATAGCTAGGGTCTCTACAATGTGGTCTGTGGCCGTGGCCTTTTCCGCATAATTCTGGATTTGCCTGATTTGTCACATAATCTGCAAAAAATGTCTAGCTGATTCTTAACAAAAGTTACTCAAATTGTGGCGACCAATGTTGTTGCGCAGTGGAAGACCCTTTGCAAAGGATGATTGAATCTTTCAGTCACTTATTACTGTATTTGGATGTTTAACTGTTACTAATGAGTTGACACCTTTGACCATACAGTGGTAATGTGAAAAAATGACACTTATAAAATACCATACCAAAAATGTGCAGCATTAGGTCGTATAATTTTCTATTCTAATTTAGACCCTGCTGCATAATTTGGTCTTCCCATGCCACATGCATTCAGTGGCCCTGATCCTAACTAAGTGGGTTGAGTGACCTACTGCAGAGTCACAGCTTGCAATCCAGATAGGAAGTGAGCAGTTTGTCCTCTTCTAAAAGTGATAGCAAACTTCAGTAACGTGAGTGTCGACAGTGCTAATTTTGAGCAGGTGGGGCCCAAAGTACTCGTTTTTGGCGACCAACATTTATTTTTGTTGATCGCACATTTACCCAGCGCAAGAGAGAAAGGTACCTAAAGGGGAAAGGAGGAGTAACAAGATGGAAAAACGCCACAAAGGGAGAAAAACGCAACCTGCACGAGGGAAATAATTAGGCTCACTGCTATAGAACCTCTTATATCCTCTCCACCCTTTCTTTCCTATTCTCTCTTTCTATCATCCTTTGCCTCATTTCCCAGCAAGTTAATGTAGAGGGGATTACATAAACATGTATACCAAAGTACCTCTTTTACTGAAACACAAGCTAAGTTTTTCTAAACCCCGTAACAGAAATGCTAATGTATTTGTTTATAAAAAAATTAATAAAATACTTTGAAATGAAAAAAAAGGGAAAGGGAGTGACTGGTGGTAGGTTCAAGACTACATAGCCGTGGTATTCAGCACATTGACATTTAATAGCGTTGGCCGCAGGCTACTAAACAAAGCTTTGGGCGCCAGCACTCATTCTTTTACAAATTAGGCACATAGTGTCAATGACACTTATTTTTAAAGGACAAGGAGATGGTTTAGTTTAGGGCTTCATCAGTTCCCCAGGCCCTAGAGCAGGTGGCTAGCAGTGGCCAGTATCCATGCTCTCTTCTGTCCGGGCTCTTCACTATGCTGGGCCTGGGTGCTACTGCTTGCAGAGGTTAGCAAAGACCTCCCTTATCTATTTAGTAGTAGCTTTGGTCGACAAGTGACAACTTAATCCGAGGAGTTGGTGTGAAAAGTTGGTTTCTGATGCAGTACAACATAGGGTATGTCACTCCGTAAAGGTCCACGTTCAGGCAGGCATTTCAATTAAAATGAACCTGTTTTCATTCTATATTTATAGCATGTAATGGCACTATCCTGGGATACTTTTGATGTCCGACACAAGTTATGAAGAACCTTGGGGATATTAATTGGTACTGAGAAGAGGAAATCCGGAAGTGGTTAATCATGTTTAACCAATCCCCTTTTCCTTTGGGTTTTTTGTATTTGCTAGGACCTCACTTTTTTACCCCACATCATTGTCATTTGACAATTTCTCCCTATACAATGCTACATTTACTACCGCTACTGACCACTCTATAGCGTGTATTGCTCACAAGTGTCTCAGGGTACTGATTTGCTAGTTATTGTATGATTACCATTGTCCTATATAACTTTATAAGCAACATTAAGAAAATAATAATTTAACATCCAATCAAAACCCCAATTTTCTGGTACTTTGAGTTGCTGAAGTATGACCCTTGTCAGGCTTTACATATTATGATGTAATAAACCTATGAATGATGCTACACTTTGTGTGGGGCGATCCTACTCCATTGGAGTCTGCTTCGTGGTCTGCGTTAACCTGGTTGAAAATAAATTCATCAGGGGGAATACTCGTTTATCATTCGTTATTGCAGTTCATCTCCTATAAATGATCTTTAAGGGTTTTACATAACGGGCTTCAGAGGGGTTTCTACACATAAAACTATTTTTCATTCAAATATACACGCTCCTGCAAGCACTACCTTACATCTGTCTTCAGTCAAAGGTACACTCTGTCCTCTAGCGACGACTTATCTATTGTTAGTGGTGTGGCTCACTGGTTAGAGGTGGCAGACCCGGAAGCAGAGGTTGACCCGGGACCAGGGTTCGATTCCTGACGCGGCAGGGTCTTGGGCCATGGTCAGTGGACTCGATAATTCTCGCCTCGGTGCCTACTCCAACCATGGGTCCCACTCAGCAACTCTGGGCAATAGCTTGCTTAATCTCTACTAATGGCCCCATCAGCGCCGGGAATGCTTGTCTTCACCTTGGAGATGCCAAGGAGGGACCATCTCACAGGGAAAGCCAGGATGGGTTCCCCAGCGGTATACAGCGCCGGGACGCCCCTTTGCTGGGGCAGCTGTGCGCTTTACAAGTATACGACAATTAACATTTAAATATAGCATTTATTCATGAACGCCCCTCGCCAAACTCCCTTCAAAGTGGCAGTCACTCACTAGCCAGGTAGGGAAGTATCTCCACAGAATAATGAAATAAATAAATAAAAGGACACCCCTTGGGCGCCCCCCCCCCCCTCCCCCTTCGCCTAGAAGCATCCACAACTCTGCCTGTTAACACCTTCGTGCTGACATTTGGGTAGTCTCGGGGAGGCGAGTACTCGGTTTTAAAAGAAACAGGTGAACTATCGAGGTAAAAATGCAATTATTGGGTGCGTGTGGCAGCAGCAGGCATCTCCCCCCCCCCCCCACGACTTCTCCACGTGGGATGTATTCACTGTTAATGTTCAGCATGACTGTATTGCCTAAAATATGTGACCATGGTCTGGGGTGCAGCAAGCTCTAACTTGCTTCCTTGACCCACCCACGTTTCGCACATCTGGGATTGACCGCTTCACCTGTATGGACCTAGAAGCAGCCGAATCCATAGCTCGGAAAGTGAAATCCGGCTCACCAACAGACCCGGCTCCCCCAGAGACAATGTTACTCGCATCCCAGACGATTCTACCCATCATCAAGAATCTAGTGAATGCGTCCATTAACTCTGCCTCGGTTCCTCCTGCCTGGAAAAAGGCGATGGTCCGAGCATTAATAAAGAAGCCTCATCTGGACCCCTCGGACTTTGCCAACTACCGCCCGATCTCACTGCTCCCCTGGGTCAGTAAAATCGCGGAGAAACACATCAATCTCCAACTGGTCAACTACCTGGAAAGCAATCTGCTGTTAGACCCTACACAGACAGGATTCAGGCCTAAGCATGGAACAGAGTCCGCCCTCCTTATGGTGGTCGAGGAGTCCAGAAAAATCATCGATCAAGGAGGATCAGTGGCAGTGGTCCTCCTTGATCTCAGTGCGGCGTTTGATACGGTCAGTCATAACACCTTACTGAACCGTATAGCAAACGTCGGCATTGTGGACAAGGCCTGGCTCTGGATAAAATCCTTCCTGAGTGACAGGTCATTCCAGGTGTTTGACGGACAAGCCGTCTCCTCCAGCATACCGATGAAGTGTGGAGTCCCCCAGGGCTCCTCTTTAAGCCCTGCGCTTTTTAATATCTATATGAGGCCACTGGCTGAGGTAGTTCGTCCGTATGGAGTTAAGATCATTTCCTATGCGGACGACACACAGCTGGTGGTCTCCTTAGCGCAGGAAGACCAACATTCTCCATCGGGGGGTCTAACCAAATGCCTGGAGGAGGTGAAGTCCTGGATGACGCTGTCCTCATTGAAGTTGAATGGGGACAAGACAGAGCTTATGTTGCTAGGCCCGGCCGACCCGACCCTCTTCAAGTCATTATGGCCCACCTGTCTAGGCCCCCCACCGGCTCCAAAAGATAACATCAAAAGCCTAGGGGTGTGTCTGGACAGGAACCTCACTTTTAACACCCAGGCCACAAAGCTCTCTGCCACCTGCTTTGGACTCCTTCGTACATTGAAGAAGGTCCTACCCCTGCTCCCAAGGGAGGCCAAACAAACAGCTATCCAGGGCTTAATACAATCACGCCTGGACTCAAACAACGTCCTTTACCTGGGAGCCCCAGAGTACTCTTTAAATAGGTTGCAACTGGTGCAGAACTGTGCGGCCCGCACCCTACTGCAAATTCCACGTAGAACCTCAGTCAAAGAGGCATTGACCAGCCTTCATTGGCTACCAGTGCGAAAAAGAGTGACCTTTAAGGCAATGTGCATTGCCCATCAGGCCTTCTGGGACTCGGGCCCAAAACTCTTGCGCAGCCTAGTCAGCCAATACCACCCTGGCCGTGAACTACGTTCCAGCCAGGCCTTCATGGCAACAATCCCCAGAATCAAGAGATCTAGAGCAGGTGGAAGAATGTTCACCCTCAACGCCTCAAAGATCTGGAACACCCTTCCCCTTCACCTGAGATCTAACCCGAACCTTGCCTCTTTCCGCAAGCAACTAAAAACCCATTTATTCAAATCCCCGTAATCATCTCAGCCCCCCATCTTCCTCCTAATCTCTGACAGCCTCATTACACCCTTCTGGTTCCCTAGCGCTTGGACGCCTCAGGGCAGCAATCGCGCTGTACAAATGTATTTTCATTCATTCATTCATTCATCTTCCCCTCTTCATATAGATCCTATAGGTGATTTCTGCAGTGGTACACTCTAGCTCATGTGACCTGTCACGCACAGGGAGAATATTCGATTGCACTGAAGTGTTTGTGAATGAGACAGGCCGTGGCTAGAGAAATAATTAACCTTGTCGAATAAAGTTTTAATCACAGAATGTTAATTCATTGACCAGTGAACTGGTACAAACGCACATTGAACGATGAAGAGGATTCTCGCTGCTGAAACTACTGCTGATATCTACATTTAGCCCAGCGTTCTTGCTGCCTGACTCTTTGGTTCACACTGCATCACTGAGTCACATAGCACTGGTCACTGCCGCACTGCTCCTCATGGTAGGCTGACCTATAGAGCAATCCGGCAGTGTCCCACAGGCTGTTCGGACAGGTCAGTGTGTTGGTTGTTTTTTTGCTATTTGTGTCTCTGCTTTATGGTCTGCAAAATATATTGCCGAAGCCAGCAGCGCTTTTGTAGGCGAGTCTTTTCGGCTTTGCTATTGCTGGTTTCTTTTGTTCTCAGCACTCCGTGTAAGTGCACGTTTTATTTTTATTTCTGCTCTCTCCATGTGCAGCTTTGTCCCATGTTTCTTTCTCCCACACTCTGTAAAGCTCCTAACTTTTTATCCCAAACGTGTCCATTGCTTTTCCCACCCAGTGCTATGTTTTTTTAAAACCCAACTCCTCCATTGCGCCTCTGACCCCATTCCCCTGCCGCGGCGCTGACTCGCACCCATCCACCAACCCGCTCCTCCACCCCTCACATTTGTTCATTTTCTTTTTTAAAGGTATATGTTTTTCGGGGGGGGGGGGGGGTTCAGTTGCTGCCATTTGGTACTAGGCCACTCCTCTATCTTTGCACCTTCATGCATATTTTTTTTTCTTTTCATTTACTCTTCAAAGGTTCGCATCTGCCGTCTAGAATGGCAAAATAAATTTGAAAATATGGCTTCCGTGTCATTACATTTACATGTTTACACTATGCCATTCGTGTTTGTTTGGGCCTGGTGCCATTTCTGCAATCTAGCTTTTTTCCCCATGCACATACCAGTGCCGGCTTTTGGGTGGTGCGAGCGGGGCCAAGGTCAGGGGGCGCCATTTGGGCTCTGAAATCGGCGCCAGTCGCATTGCCCAAAAGCTTGCACTGTTGAACATCGAGCCTTCTTATCCAGGACGCTTATCTTCCTAGAAACATAAGACCGTGTTAAATAGACCAGGAGGCACACTTTAACCCTCATGCACCCACGAGCTGCTGTAAAAGTAAACATTTGTTTTGCTTATGAGTCAAAAATAAAATAAAAGGTTTCGCGTTAACATTTGGAAATTTCATGTAATTGATGTAGGCACATATAGCCAAGCTCCTCTCTACTGGCACCACCAGTATGTCTTCTTGCCGCCTTTATTGCTAGAGATAGCTTACCTCACTTTCATTTTGTGAATTGAAACACAGTAAGTTGTAGGCAGGGCTGGCTCTGTGGCAGTGCCACATATATTATAGTTTTAAATGCACTTGCTGCCGCATTCTTTGCTTCAAGCAATTTTCTGGCAACAATAAACATGTCACGATAACTCCAGTGATACATGTTTTTTCTGGAGAAAGAGATCGGAGCTTTCACTTGTGGAAGTTTTGATTCATCGTAAGGTAGCACAGAGGGTTAATGTGCCTGCTGCAAAGAACGTACACCATGCACATCAAAAAAAGCATATCCTGTAAATACGTCTACTGCTTTTATCCGAGAGAGCCTACTCTTACTTGCTGTTTTTAAGTTAAAATCCTAATTTAGAAAAATGAGCCATTAACTGTCGTCAAAGAGCTGCATGAAAACTGCATGGTATAGGTTAGAGCGTTACGATTTTATCCCCAGTCTTTTATTATCCTAATGTTGCAAAATGGGTTAATTGGGGCAGAAATAAATTCTTATTATTAAAGAGAACCCCCAACCACGGTGTTCAGTGTTTTATTCTAATTTTGTCTTTCTCTAGACCAAGCAGTCTTAAACTATATTGCCTACAAGTATGGATAACATGGCTTATATTGCAGTCCCCTGTCTTATGTAATGTTTACAATACTGATTTACACATGTATCATTGATTCAGTGGCATAGCAAGGGGTGGTCCACTCCAGGTGGCATTAGTTTTGGTGGCGGCGGTCTCTCCTGCTCTTACCTGCCACATAGGGGTAGCAACGCCCTCCGACACACTCTACACTTGGCTGCCACTGGGCAGAAAACGCAGTGACCTCCATGGGGGGGCCAAAAGGCTTGCTATGGCACTGGGTTGATTGTCGCTGTGTAATATGTGTGTTGTAAAATGCTCTGACACCCTACACTGGTATGAGTGGTGCTATAAAACTAATTTATTGAATCCATGAGAAAGTAGTAATGACTACTTGAGGTGCACTGTTGTAGGGTGGTAGTGATGGAATCCCTGACGGAGGTGTTCTTTGGGGGGCGCCAACAAACCCTGTCGCACAGGGCGCCACCAGCGCTAAAGCCGGCCCTGTCTTCTACATTAGCAAAAAGTCCTAGACCAAGCCAAAAGGTCAAGTAATGCCATTGAAGGTCGAGACCTACCGGCTTTGACATTGCTTGTTTACTTGTTGCACTCTACATCTACTATCATTTTAATTTCAACTGAAACCGTTATTTTTCATTAAACAAATATATATGAAATATTTTTTTATTTAGAGCTTGATATTACACGTTTTGCCGTTTTGTAGCATTGTAAATAGCAAGCTTTCCTATTTTCAAGCCAATGAGGCATATTTTATCAGAAGCCTAGTCTGGTTTTAAAAGCAGTGTCCTGCAGTTACACATGAATCTAGTGCTGCAGTTGCCTCACAGTAGTAAGAAAATAAACCAACCCACTACTAAAATATATTTTAACTGTATTTATGAAACGTCATATTTTCTTGGAAATGGAACATTTAAAGTTTATTTCTGTCACTTCACTATCTGACTCTTAATTACACTTTTATGGGAATTAATTGTAATTCTCAGTTTTTTGCTGTGATAGGAATGTATAAGGATGTTTTTTTGTGGCGGTGGGGGCGGAAACAGGGCGGCTATTAGCAACCATTCCTGCTGGTATCACATCTGCACACAGACTTGCGAGATCAAAAGTTATTAAGGTATCTATGATAAATAACAAACACAAAACGGTGGAGGGGGACCTAGGGGAGATTTAAAGACCAAGCTCTGGGTACTATCCCCAACAGAACCAATATACAACAAAGGTACCAGAGGGTCTCAGGTAAGTGTGCCCATATACAAGAAACCAGACCAGAACTCACCCTTACAACCAGGTAATGTCAACGAGAGCTCTCCGTGGACGAGGACAAATACCCATCAGTCACCATTCGGATCCGCCCTTCATCATTTGGGATTTTATCCGTACCACCCGTCAGATATTCGGTACTCTCCTAGGAGGTCAACCCGGTGGTAGGGGGTATCCTCTGTAGAGTGAAGAGACGACAGTGTGGTGTACCACTCGATGTAGGTGAGTGGTAGACAAGATGGGACTGGGGTGTGCAGTGCAAAAGAAGGTGTGAGGGAAAAAAAAGCCAAAAGGAGTGAGTTTAAAATTGGTTAAGAATAAGCACCAAGCAAGGATTTATTCTAATTGTGCTTACCGTACCAATGTTAAAAACAGAGCGCCTGCTGACTGTCCAATTATGTGGACAGTCTCAGGACAGTGTGGTCGACTAGTTTCAGCAATTCAACGACTCATTTTGTCATTGCTTTCTTCAGGACCAATTAATACAAATAAAAGCTACTGCACCATGTGAACACAGTAACACCCTACGAACACACAACAAGTGCAAACAGTCACCTGTACGTTCTGGGTGTCCTTACAGTCTGTGCAAAACACTGTGGGAAGAGGGCGAGAGAAAAGGTTTACAAATAATAAATGGGCCACATCTATGATAAATAGACACTTTTACTTGAGGGTGGACTTTTAGTGGGTTGGGGAAATCTCAGGGGGTGAACCGTGAAACTCCATTTGGGTGCAAACTTCACTGTGGGTGTTTTGTTGTACGATTTGCCTACTTAATACCTGGTGCAAACCCTACGAGCAAAAAGAGCAATCTTAGTTTGCAGCCCTAGTAATTGGGGGAAAATGCATGCACTTGGTGCAATATATCCCAGTCAAAAGCTTGAAAATCCGGATCATGCACACACTGTGTAACGGGTAAGTAGTGCAATTGTACCATCTGTATTTACAGACTGTTCGGTAAATACCATCCCGCAGTAACAATACATGATGATTGGCTGGGGGGGGGGGGGTGTCTGAGGGCAGTGGCAAGTGGGAAAGAGTCTGCACAGATGTCTTTCACCCTCTCCTTCCTACCCCTCGTAGAGTGAGGGAGTGCAAAAGGGGCAGGTCTTGGGAGTCGCAGGTTTGACAAAAAAAGGGATGGAAATTGGGGGTGGGGGAAAAAGGAATATTAAAGAATGTACTAAAAAAAAAGGTAAATATCAAAACTGTAAATAATAATGTCTGTTATTAGGCAGAAAAATACCAAAGGTAGCAACCTGAAAAGAAAGTAACAGAGGTAGTGGGCCTGATAAAGATTTAGAAGAGATGCACAATTAAATTGGAACCGGCAGGGGTTGCTTGCTTAGTGACAAGACTTTGTAATCACTTTATAGAGTCACTATGATAATTAATTTTCCGCTAAATGCTTTTTTTCCACTGTAGATTCTGTCACTCCAAAACGGCGAGCACTGAAATCTGGTAAGCATAGCAGCTAGAATTACTTTGCCTATTATGTATGATGTACTCGCTTGCCAGATCTTTGAATCCCATCTACCTTGAGATGTCAAAACCCTGGTGCCACATTACAGGAGGACTGGGTGTGGGCTGGCAGATGTAGACCTTTACATAATTTACATTTTGTAGTTTCCACACTAGGGATATTCCAAAGTTGTACTTCCTCTGAAAAATATGTGCTTATATCTGCTTGCAGTGCTTTATTTATCTTTATCTATGAGTAAATGCAGGAGCCAAAAGCGTTTCAACTTTGAATCTATTGTAGATTTACGCTCGAATCTTTTCTTGTTTTCACTCTACGGTGGTTTTTCAGTAGTCGTACTAACGAATTGCCAAAGAAAAGACATCAAGCAGTTCTATTTTAGTAGCACATCTATCCACTTCAGTCAGTAGGCTGTGAGCACAATGACATTCCATTCCCCCTTAGGCCACCATAGTTCAGATTTCTTCGGAACATCATGTGAAAGGTAGTTCCCCCCCCCCCCCCTCCCCCTTAAAGGTCTGCTCAAATATCTAGCCAAGATGTTTTGTTTACATTCAGTGGGCTTCCAGCCCACCCATGGTTTACCATTGGTTAGCTCCAGCATCAATCTCATGTTACTGCATGTGGGTGTTATGTCTTCTTCATGTGTTTGGCCCTCCCCAGGAGCAGGGACCAACTACTTGTGTTCATCCACTGCTCCAGTTTTTGGAGCTACTTTTCTGTGTCCAAGCACTTCATATGAGGCCTTGTTTTTTAGGCTGCCTCTTGCCGGCGTCCATGTTGCTTTTTTTAACCTCATGCAACCAATAATGACCTGCCACCAGACCCCGTCCATGTTGCTTCATTTTTACTCCCGCCCCCTGCCCCTGTCCATTTCTTCTACACCTCGACTCACCCCCATCCCTGATTCATCTTCATTAATGTTTGATTTCTACTTCTGTTAAGGGATTAGGAACTCCACTGCTGAAAAGAATAGCATTTGTTTTGGGTTTTTTCTACTTGTGGTGGTTGCCCTGGATCCTTTTAGTCATACTAATGAAGCGCTATAGATATTTTTTTTTTATAGATTTTAAAGTATTTTTTATAATTTATTTATTTGACCTGTGCTTTTATGGATACAACTTATGATTCCAAATATAAGAATTATTAAATTGATGTGCTATGGAGTTCTGTTAAACCGCATCCTTAGGCAAACATGTTCATTCTCCTGTACTGAGGATCCTCAGAGGGTGAAATAACCAGAGTGCAGTAAACTGTTCCTCTGGTGCTGCCAGCTAGGGCTTTGTTCACCGAGACATGAAGGCTAACAGAGCGAGGTGACATTCAGAAAGGAATCTGGAGAGGCAGATACTGCCATATGGTTTCAGTGTTTATCGAACATTTGAATTTATAGCAACTAACATGCCTATGATGAATTTCTCACTTCTGATTAGCATCTATCGCTGACCCCGGAGAATTCAATGCAATCTCAAACTGGAAATCTTGTTTTTTGTTCAAATATCACGGTACGGCAAGATCTCCTCACGCGCATGAGAAGGCACAAATGCACTAGCGTGATCCTGTTGGTTGCGCCTTGTTCTCGTATTTTATCTCCTATAAGGTGGTCTGTTTGGTAGAAAAGTGAATGTTGGAAAGGGACAGCTTTAGCTGGAAGACCACACAGCGTAGTATCACATCACTAGGCATTATTTTTTTTTTTTGCATTTAAATATAGCCTGAATCCAACCCAAAGGTATTGGAGACCTTTACATGAGCATAGGTTCAAATATGAGTGCTTGTTTCAGGCAGTCCGCTTCCCATATCCCCATCAACATTGCTTCTTTTGCCTTCCACCTGACGCTGGTCCAGGATGCTTCTTTTGCCTCTCATTCCCGCCCGGTCCCTGTTTCATCGCTACCCAACCCACCCTTGTTTGTATTTGGCTTGTAAAGGATTAGGGGATCTAGCACTACAAACAATGACATTTGTTTAGCTTTTATTCCATTTGTTGGGTTCTGCAGGATTAACACATTGGCATCAACTCAACAAAAGAAAGGTTCCACTTAATTTTTTTTTAGGAACCGAGAACGCCGACTACAGTAAGAGCAGCCCTATAGGGCTTTAAGTGGGCATGGTAGTACATTTTTCATACGGCCCCTTCATTAGAGTGCATGGATTTCTTAACAATCTTATGCAGTTTTGAACCGTCAAACACATTTTACGAACCAGAAGAGATGGTTACTGTTGTGCTCTGTTTTCAGAGTGCGTTCGTTTCATAAATGCAGTGTTTTATATTTGTGTCCTTCGAGTGCCAATTATGAAAGGTGGTGTGGACATTGCTAGAAATGGGATTTCTGGTTGACTATGGCATGCACCTAAGCCAGGAGGAATCCACCACTCTAGTTAGGGCAAGTAAGTTACACACCAAAGATAACCTTTTCCAAGTATGCCTGTAAAGACATAAGCAGGGTATGGTTAAGGTTTGTTCATGTGGCTTCCTCATCCGCTTCTAACCTCCACTCACTGCAGGAACCTTTTAACTCCTCCACTGTGTAGCATATCAGTTCATCGAGATTAAAGGTTGACTTCATTTTAGCCAGCTATTAATGGTGTAATACAACAAGAGTCACAGGTGTAAGAGATGCAGCCGGAGTTAAAAATAAAATGACCAATATGAGGGAAGCCAGCAAGTCACAAAACAAGTAATTGTCGAAGTGCAGAGGTGTAGTTCAACAAGTCACTCCGGTATCGCGCAAACGCATGTCCTATCCTCACCGCTGATCATCAATGTTAGAAATGGGATTTCTGGTTGGCTAGGGTATGCACCTAAGCCAGACAGAACTTGTTACTTTAGTCAGGGAAGTAAGTTACACACCAAAGATAACCTATGATCACCTAGCTTGGCAAGAACAGTCAGGCTTATCCCAGAGGCAGAGTGAAAAGCATTTGTACAAAAAAGACTCCACACTGTATTATATAAAAAAAAGACTATATGGTGTATAACACCAGACCAAAACTACATAAACCAATAATTACTTTGCCAAACAGGCATTGGTCAAACATCACAATGAGTGCAATATGTGAAAACGAAACAAAGATTATACTTTGCTGGCGTCATGAAAGATACTGTGCATATTATGCAGTCCCTGAAATAGTACTCTTTATCCTGTCACTGCAAGGTAAAATGGCATACCTCAATATCTGAGCATAAGATGGAGTAGAATACGAGACCATAACGCATGCAGTGCCATACATATCACCATAACATTAAAGAGCATAGCGCTCCTCTGCTTCTGTTATACACTATATATATACGGTAATGTGGCACAAAAAACAAAGTGTTGGGCCAGAAGTATCAGCGCTCCTACTACCTGGAATGTGGTAACTGTACAGGTGTCAAATTCGGGACTTCTGTCACTGCCCCCCCCCCCCCCCCCCCCCACCCTTCTTCCCCGCGTTGTGCTATCAAAAATCCCAGCAAGTTTACCCAGGGTATGTCTAAGATAAGGGGGTCGTGGGGCATACACACTTAAAAATTCATTAGGTAGGCCTCGCTGTGTCCCTCGCATGCAGAAATAGCAGCAGGGGTCTGCCCAGAACCTGTGGTGCAGCCGCCCCCTATACGGTACCCTCCTCTGCAGCTGCCACCAACACAAGGGGTGGCTGCGGGCAACCCCAGGTGCTCAACGCTCCGGGAACCCCGCCAATGGGTAGCTTCTCACTGGCCTGTGCAGCTCTGCCAACATGCGGCAAAAAGAAATACCTCAGGACAGCCAGTCCTATTGGAAAAGGCTGCAGCTATGCCGGCGCACAAATTATTATTTATTATTATTATTGCATTTCTTATATAGCGCCAGAATCGACCCCCGAAGGGGTATCTCCGCGCTTGCCTTGGGAACCCGTCCTGGTTTTTCCCTGTGAGATAGCCCCTACAGGGCATCCCCAAGGTGAAAGCCAGGCATCCCGCCGCAGGGGGCCGTTGTGGAGATTAAGCAAGCTTAATGCCCAGAGTTGCATAGTGTGAACCCATGATTAGGTCAGGCACCGAAGCGAGAATTATCGAGTCCGTGGACATTTGAGCTCAACACCCTGCCGCGTCGGGAATCGAACCCTGGTCCCGGGTCTGACCTCTGCTTCAGGGTCTGCCTGCTCTAACCAGTGAGCCACACTTCTCCACCGGTGAAATCACTGGTGAAGCGCTGCTTGTGGACACGCTTATGTTCTCTCCTACAACAGTCCATGCTGGCCGACTTTCCTTGGTGCTGCTGCATAAATACCCACGCAGAACGGATCCTCGAGCTGTGCCAGGTTTGATCTGGAGACGGGTGAATGCACTGAACATGCGCTGGCCATGTTATCTGCGCTAGGGCACATGCAACTCCAGTGCACAAAAAAGTGCTCAACACGCGCTAGCGAGATCCCAGTGCTTCACACCTGCCTGCCGTATGAGGAGCAATATATCCCGGCTGCTTCGTCAGCACACTGCTGCATGACTAAAGGGCAGAGTCTCATGGCAGAGGTGCTTGAAGTACAATCTTTGATGGGCCCTGAGATTGCAAAACAGGAGACAAGTCAACCAGCCCATGGAGAGCACTGCGGGGCACAAAAGCTGCAAGGCAGCAGGCCAGCACATAGAAACAGGTTGCAAAGTAGCAGTCCTTCTTGCAGCTCAGCATACAGCAAGCAGCAGGCCAACACAGCAAAGCGGTTAGTAAAGTGTTGGTCCCTTCTGGTAGCACAGCAGTTCCTTCTGGCAATGTGCAGAATGTAGAGCCAGCAGCGTCTGGTTACAAGTCACATGCAATGTCTAAAATCATTAATCTGAAATGTTTTAGATCTAAAGGCCACTTCAAAAGAACCCCCTAGAAGTGCACAAATCCATCTTTCAACCCAGCCCTGGCTCCAGACGTACAGTATGGGGTAAATCCGCCCCGGAGTGTGAGGACAGGACACCGCCTATACAAATGTAAGTGCACCCTGCCTCCCTCTCTGCCAGCCCAGGCAGACTATCAGTTTGCAGATTAATGCAGATGCAACCCTGTTACACCCAACACTTCCTGTATGATGGCTGTCTGGAATGTATGCATAAAGCGTAGTTCTCAACCAGGCCCAGATGTGGATTGGAGTGAGGCTGCAAAGCAGAGTACTAAGCACAGAGAAATGCCCACTTTCTAAAAGTGACGTTTCTAAAATAGTAATGTAAATCCACCTACACTCCACCTACACCAGTAAGCAGAATTTATCACCACTATTTCAAACATACCAGACATGGCAACGCTACTCCTTTCAGATAAGTAATTACCACTTAAGTACTCATAAGAGAATTCCCAATTATAGCCTTTGAGAGGAGTAGGCCTCGCAGCAGTGAGAAACCAAATAGGCTGTTTGTCGCTACTAGGACATTCTACACAATATAGGCACATGTCCAACCATTTACGTACACCGCACCCTGCCCATAGGGCTACCTAGGGCTTGCGGGTGACCTATATGTAGAAAAAGGGTAGTTTAAGCATTAGCAAGTAACACTAAGTGCTAAGTTAATGTGGTAGTAAACTGTTCATGCAGATCCTGCAGTAGCAGGCGTGAGACAAGTTTGAAAGGCTACTTCTGTGGGTGGCGCAAGCAGTGCTGCAGGCCCACTGGTAGCATTTAATTTACAGGCACTGGGTATTTGGGATACAAGTGACTTGCAAGTAAATTAAATATGCCATACAGATGTTAACCATTCAAAGTGCCCAGAGTCCTAAAATCAAAAAAAGAGGGTCAGAAAAACAGGGAGATGGTAAAACATTTAGGGGAGAACCCTACAAAAGAGCCAGGTCCAACAGACCTATATACTTTAGTTTTTCATCTTTTTTGACAATATAAAATGAGGACTGATTGTAATTTTGTGGTGTAAGGTACCTCTCCCACCAAGGCATTCACTTTTAAAACAAATTGCAAGGTTTATGTGTCAGGATAGTTTGATCGCACATGGATGATTTTTTACATAGCAGTATCACTTTTGGCGATTTGCTGTTTGTGGAAAAAAAAACTGTAACTCTCTCTGGCCAGAAAAGCAGACTTATTGAAAGTACTGTGTGATGCAAAAACTCTTTATGCTCTACTCGTTGCAATGGCCACGCAATCATTTTGAGGGCATTGACTGCACAAAAGAATAGCATGGTTAAAAACACCCAGTCCACAAGGATCGTCAAAGCCAATGGGTCTTGCCTATATGAAAACAATTGGCTTTGCCAATGTCTTTTAGCTTTGCTGTGCAGCAGCGTGGTTGTGCAACATGGCTAAAAGTAAAGTTAGAAGAAAATCACTATGGTGTCATAGAACTTTTTTCTAATTTTACCCTGGCCGTGCTGCACAGCCAAGCTGATCTACAATATTGCATAAAGACATTGACAAATCTAATAGCTTAGGCCAGAGGTCTTCAAACTTTTTGATGTTGAGACCCCCTTGTAAAACCTTTTTAGGCGTAAGGACCCCCTTCCGACAAAAGATTCTAGAAACTGGTACTCCTCATCATAAACAACTATCGACAACCATAAATGCGCCTGTTAGACCTCATCACATCCATCCATCCATCATTCATCCACCCACACATCCATCCATCCTTCATCCATCCACCCTTTCATCCTTCCATCCATACATCCATCCTTTACCTATCCACCCGTCCATCCATCCACCCATCATTCTTCCACCCACCTTTTCACACATCCATCCATCATTCATCCATGCAACCTTTTATCCATCCATCCATACATCCATCCTTCATCCATCCACCCTTTCATCCTTCCATCCATACATCCATCCTTCATCCATCCAACCTTTCATTAATCCATCCACCCTTTCTTTATTCCATCCATATATCCATCCACCCTTTCATCCATACTTCCATCCTTCCATCCACTTTCATCCTTCCATCCTTCCATCCATCCTTCATCCATCCACCCGTACCTCCATCCATTCACCCATCACTCATCCACCCACCTTTTCACAAATCCATCCATCATTCATCCATGCAACCTTTTATCCATCCATCCCTCATCCATCTACCCTTTCATCCTTCCATCCATCCACCCACCTTTTCACACATCCATCCAGCCATCCTTCATCCATCCATCCACCCTTTCATCTTTACATCCATCCACTCATCATTCATCCACCCACCTTTTCACACATCCGTCCATCCTTTCATCCGTCCGTCCATCCATACAGCCATCCACCCTTTCATCCATCCATACATCCTTTATCCGTCCACCCTTTCATCCATCCACCCATCATTCATTCACCCACCTTGTCTGTGCCTCTCTCATGGGGGGTCAGTATCTCTCTGCTTCGTCTTCCTCTCTCATGGGAGGGCATCTCTGTGACTCCCTGCTTGGGGGTGTTGGGGGGGGGGGGGGGGTTGGCAGCCGGCTGTGAAAACATCTCACCATGCGCCAGGTATGAGGGCTCGTGGGACTTGAACCAATGATATGATTGTAATGTCCTTCTGCTGTCCTTCTGCTGTTTACTGTGTATTTGTAAAGCGCTCCGATACCTACGGGTTAAACTAGCGCTATATAAAACGTTAAAAGTAAAAATAAACCCACAGCTAAGTCCATTGAACTCAAAGGGCTACAGCCTCCTCCCCTCCCCCCCCCCCCCCCCCAGCTCCTGTATGTCAGCCTGGCTGAAACAGCTTGGACACACACAAAGGCACATCAGAGTACTATCACAGGTCTTTAAAAGACCTTTACTTGTTAACGAGGCTTTGATGTTTTTCACACCTCGGTGTGAATTAGGCGGCCTCCGCCTTGAGCACCCTCGATCAGCCCGACGCCAGGAACTGCACTCTGGCATAATCTGCGACCCCCTTCCCAGGACTCCACGACCCCCCTGGGGGTCGCGCCCCACAGATTGAAGACCTCTGGCTTAGGCAATGGTGTGACCTCTTAGCTGTGCCAATGTTGTTTATTTTGTCTTGCCTTTGAATTGCAACTTTTTGACCTATGCTTAGAAGTTAGACTCAGTGGAAGGATAAAGAAAATGTATTTTCATCTCCCAGTATGCCTGGATCACCTAAGAATCTGATCTGCACCTGCATAATATCTTCTTCCAATTGGAGAAATTCAAAATTCTCACCTTGGGCCTGGTCTTGTATGCTCTCAGCCCCAGAGACTGGATGGTGCTTTGAACCTGCAGCACGCTTCTTCCCATATTCCTGCCCTGCTGGTCCATTGGCGCTACCGGTGGTTCATGATATGAGAGGAACATTTTCAGTTCGCTCTGCTCCCCCATAGTCTCCCCAGTCCCCCTCGAATGTTCATGAAAGTGATGCAGTGGCGTAACATAGGCCCCATCTACTTTGCAGGGGGGCCCCCTCAAGTTTTGTTATGCCACTGAAGTAATGGTGGTGGCAGCACACCTTCCGAGGTCAGGGTTGCCAGTCATACCATACATCAATGATTCAGAAAAGGGGGTGGTGATGAACAGAGTGTCTGAATTAAGCAGACCACTCTTACCCAGTCCAAAGATCAGGGCTTGATCCATCACCGTTATTTATCTCACTGCACCATCCCAGTTCAGAACCTGGCTATATGCAAATCAGTCTGTCCCTGGCCCAGTGCATCATGGGAACAGGGCAGACTAAACTACCAAGCCAATTCTTCACCAGAAAGGAGACAAGCTACCGGGGACCGGTTTCTGGCATTTCAGCCGTCGTCAGCCCGGCTTGCTTGAATCCTGATGGTGCAGTGAGAAAGGGACTCATGTCTGAGTATACCCTGCCACAAACGATTCAGAAAAGGGGGTGGTGATGAACAGAGTGTCTGAATTAAGCAGACCACTCTTACCCAGTCAAAAGATCAGGGCTTGATCCATCACCGTTATTTATCTCACTGCACCATCCCAGTTCAGAACCTGGCTATATGCAAATCAGTCTGTCCCTGGCCCAGTTGGTGTCCTTCCTGTGATGTCTGCACACTTCCTACGGTAGCTCCCACCTTTGGGCGCCATCTTCAGATTCTTTTTTCCGCTGTTGGGTCTGGATCGTCACAGAGAGGTTCCAGAGTTTTTGGAGAAAAGGAGAAGAAAAAGACAGAAAACCACTGAAAAAGTTGGAGAATACATCTCGCAATCAAGACCACTGAACCGGGATGACAAAGGAGGAGGAGAATATCAAACTTCGACGTCCAACGGAGAATGTGCATACAGGGGGCCCTTTGAGCGCAGGAATGGACAAAACACCCTTTAAATTCTGCCATAATTACCACCACAAATACGCACAGAAGGACCAGCATCCGGTCTGCAACCTCTGCCTGCCGGTCGATCACGAGAGCAAGGATTGCAACGCCTGCTCAGCTTTTACCCCGAAGACACTCAAGATAAGAGAAAGACGGAGGAGAGCCAACTACAACATGCAAGGCCATGGTCAACCTCCGTCGCTCCGGGACTTTGGTCTCTCCAATGGGGAAGAGGACAACATCGCCGAGGGACCTGATGACTACACGGTCGTAGAGACCGATACGAAACACAAAGGAGGTAAAAGACGTCGACCCCTAAGACCCCAACAGAATCTCAAAAAACAGAGTCAAAGTCCTTGAATGGAGCACTGGCGCCAAAACATTTGACCGACGCAGCTGTATCCAGGGACAAACAGCCCAGCGGATCCTTCGAAAAGGACTCCTAGTTGGCGAAACCCCAAGACAAGCCTAGGTCTCCAAAGCATGTCCCCGAAAAGGCGCCATCAACACTGAAGGAAAAGGACCCGAAGGCAACTTCGACATCGCAGAGATCGGCTGAAACCCTTGACGCCGAACAGGCCGCCGGGATGGAGAGAAAAAAAGGAAGGCTCGAGGCCGAAATGGACAGTATCCTGCAAAGGAAAAAGGAATTCGACTAACTGATGATAAGGTTCACCATCCCGTCGAAGCCGACGACTATCGTCGAGGACAAAGGAGTTTGACGCTGAAGAGCCGCCAAAAACTCGGGAGCCCCAGGAACACCAAGAGGAAGAGGGCCTAGGCTATTATGAGGGAGAAGGTGAGGAAGACCAGCAAACAAGTTTGGGGTCGGCATCCTTGGTGGCGCAGGACCTGGATTGGCAGGAACTCTATGCTGAAAGCCCGTAAGAGGCCGTAAAAACGTATCCTTTGAGGCCTTCGCCGCCAGATGACATTGGCATCCACAATATTGCAAACTGCAGGTCTGTCACACCTAGGACAGAGAAGAAGTATAAACCTTCCTCTAAGGACCCACCATATATACAGGGATCATTCACGGCTGACTCCATCATTGCAGCAACAGCCAGAAAGAGGGCCAACATTCCCACAAACTCAGGCCCACATCCAGATAAGGAAAGTAAGAGGATAGACCTCACTAAAGGAAAAGTAGAGAGGAATGCAGAAATCCACTGGCACATTGCCAACTCTAATGCCCTACTCAACAGGCATACGTACCAGCATTGGGAGGAGGTTGGACAGCTACTCAAACACCTTCCTGAACATACCAACAGAGAGCAACACACCGGGTGGAGGAAGGCAAGAACATAGCAAACTCATGCCTCAAATCAGCCCTGGATGCAGCAGACCCATCCAGCAGACTCCTGATGATTGGGGTAACAGAAAGAAGGCATGCCTGGCTGAGGATCTCTGGTTTCAAGCCAGAAATCCAGAATAATATTCTGAACACACCCTTCAATGGAGAAACACTGTTCGGAGTGCCAGTAGATGAGAAACTGAAGCAGCTCAAGAAGGAAAATGAAACTGCAAGGTCCATGGGGGCATTGAAGTTCAGAGGAATGAGAAGGGGCACCCCGACACGGAGACCAAACGGAAGAAGGGGAAACCAGCTGGGAACGTCACATCAGACATTCCAGCAGAACTACCAGGGCAACAACCAAGTGCAGCAGGGTCAGCAGCAGCAAACCTGACCATACCAGCCCAGGGGCCAGTCCTTTCGCTGGAGGCCGAATGGACGAGGACAAACAAAAAGAGGGGGCCAGCAACCCACCTCAAAGTGACTCCGCTCCACCAAAGGTGCCCACCCACACAACACCTCTAGGGGAGGGGCACAACAAAATAAGCAAAAAGGTTTTACACGCACTCAAATTAGGGATCAACAAACCTGTAACACCAATAGGAGGCAGACTAAAACACTTCTTCCAGGTGTGGAAGAAAATAACAGACAAATGGATACTACACATCATACAGTGCGGATACTGTATAGAACTGGTAAAGAAGCCTCCAAACAGGAGAACAAAAGGAAAGGCGCGCTCAGCAAAAGAACTTGTGCTACTCCAACAGGAAGCACAAGAACTCCTCCACAAGGAGGCAATAGAAACAGTAGCATTCAAAGAAAGAAACAAGGGAGTGTACTCAAACTACTTCCTCGTACCAAAGGTGGACGAAACGTTAAGACCCATCCTGGATCCACGGTTCCTAAACAAATACATTCAAACTCAAAAGTTCAAGCTGACATCCCTACAAGAGGTTATTCCTCAGATAAGGGAACGAGACTTTATGTCCACCATAGACCTCAAAGATACCTACCTACACACTCCCATGAACAGACAACACAAACATCTACTGAGATTTGCCATCGACAAAGCGCACTACCAGTTCACAGCCCTGGCCTTGGGACTAAAATGTGCACCAAGGGACTTCACCAAATGCCTCGCAGCAGTAGCATCGCACCTACGAAGGGAAGGGATTCCTGTATACCCCTACCTCGACGACTGGTTAATGAAGGCAAGCTCGTACAAACCATGTTCACTACATGCACAGCGGGTCACACAGACGCTGACTGAACTGAGATTCTCAATACACTGGGGGAAATCCTCAATGGAATCGGAACATGTGAAGATCTTCCTAGGCGCACAGATCAACGCCATACAGAGCAAGGTGTTCCCCAGCGACAAGAGAACACTTGCCCTGCTGAAGGAGACACGCCAATACCAGAAGGGGCGCGCTCTGACCGCGAGCAAGATCGTGGGGATGATGGCGTCCTGCATACACCTAGTCTCCAACATACGACTCCACATGAGACCATTCCAGGAATGGCTCCAACAACAATGGTCACAAGCTACAGGGAGTTGGGAAGATCTAGTGGTTGTAATGCTCGCAGAGCAAGAGGAGATAGCGTGGTGGAACAAGATGAACATAACCAGGGGGAGGCCTTTAACACCACCAAACCCAACATTGACCATCACCACAGATGCATTCCAGAGGGGATGGGGAGCACACCTGAACCAGCTCAAGGTGAGGGGTCTGTGGACTCCAACAGATGCGATCAGGCACATTAACTACCTGGAGCTAAAGATCATGTTCCTTGCCCTAAAAGCCTTTTAGAAACAACTGTACACGCAGAGTGATACAAACTGACAACACAACAACAATGTTCTACATCAACAAACAGGGAGGAACACAATCCGTTGCACTATCCAACCTAGCGCAGGAGATCTGGAGATGGGCCATCCCACTAGAAATAGACCTCCTGGCAATACACCTACCAGGAAAGGACAACGTGGAGGCAGACCGGCTCAGCAGACAGACATCAGCATCCCACGAGTGGGAGCTCAATGCACCGGAAACGCAAAAGCTATTCAAGAAGTGGGGGACACCAAAAATAGACCTATTTGCAACACACCAGAATGCAAAATGCCAATACTTCGCAACCAGGGGAACAATCCCAGGGGAATGCCCTATGGATAAGCTGGGCGAAAACATTTGCCTATGCTCCCACCCCCCCCGCGCAAATGCAGAACCAGCAACATGACACTGATTCTGGTGGCACCACAGTGGGCCAGGCAGTCCTGGTTCTCACAAATAGTGGAAATTTTGCAGGGACCACCTCACAAGTTCGCAAAAAGAAAAGACTTGCTCTCCGTGCAAAATGGGGAGGTAGTTCATTCAGAGCCAGAGAGCCTCTGCCTAGCTGCATGGCTCCTGAAGACTTGGAGTTTGCACACCTAAAACTCCCAGAGAGCACACTGTGGGTCCTACGGGAGGCAAGGAGACCTACCACACGGAGGTGCTATGTGGCGAAATGGAAAAGATTCACGCAATGGTGCATAAGGAAAGGACTACACAAGAAAAGGACGAAGGAATCAACTGTGCTAAAATATTTAACACACCTGCTAAAAACAAACCTAAGCTCTACCTCGCTGAGAGTACACCTAGCAGCGATAGTAGCCTATACAAGAGGTGAGACTGGAAAGAGCTTCTTTACATCCCAAGTAGTAAAGAGATTCCTGGAAGGGGCTAGAAGGATCGCCGCCACTGGCATGGAACCTTAATTTAGTTCTGAGTTTATGAAAGCGCCTTTTGAACCCATCCATAAGGCCTCACTACAAATGCTCACAATGAAGACAGCCTTTCTAGTAGCAATCACCTCGCTACGCAGGGTAAGCGAGCTACAAGCGCTGACAATACAGGAACCCTACATTCAAATTCTCAATTACAGGGTGGTAATGAGAACGGATCCACACTTTATGCCAAAGGTGGTGTCAAGGTTTCACATGAACCAAACAATACAGATACCAAGCTTCTTTCAGAAACCATCCACAAGGGCGGAGAGAGCACTGCACACTCTGGACGCTAGAAGGGCCGTAATGCATTACAAGGAAAGAACTAAGGAGCACAGGAAAATAAAGCAGTTATTTGTGTCCTTCGCAAGCAGTTTCCTGGGAAGACCAGTAACCAAGGGCACCATCGCATGATGGATCGCACAAGCTAAACAATTCTGCCACAAGCGGGCAGGTCAAGAACTACTAGAAGGGGCACAAGCCCACTCTACAAGGAAAAAGGGAGCAACAATAGCCTTCCTGGCTAACACACCCATTCAAGACATATGCCTGGCGGCAACATGGGCTTCAGTGCACACGTTCACTAAGCACTACTGCGTGGATATACAAATGGACAAGGCAGCACAAGTAGGACAGAAAGTGCTTTAACATATATTCAAAAACCAACGCTTATCTTCCACCCAGCCGCCACAAACATAACAAACCGCTACAAAGACTATGGACAAACAGTTGATGGACAGAATGCAGAACAATGTCATACATTCACCCCAGTACAGAGATCTGGGCCTAAATCCATGTTTTTTTGCTCACCACACCACCCCAGTTCAGACATGGCCATATGCAAATCAGCCTTGACCCTGTGCCTCATGGGAACAGTCCAGCCCGAACTGCCAAGCCATGTCTTCCCTGGACCGGAATCAAGCATCCTAGGACCGGTTTCTGGCTATCAGCCGTCTTCAACCAGGATAGCTTGACTCCAGTGGTGTGGAGAGCACGGGACTCTCGTCTGAGCATACCGGTCCCACTCGGGGTGACAAATGCAAAAAACTATTGATGGCCAGAATGCAGAACAATGTCATACATTCACCCCAGTACAGAGATCTAGGCCTAAATCCATAATTTTTTTTTGTGCTTGATTTAGGCCCAGATCTCTGTACTGGGGTGAATGTATTACATTGTCACAGGAAGGACACCAAATGGTGGGACGTCTACTCCCACCTGGGCTACGAAAAAAAATATATATATTACGATTCTGACCCAACCACTAGACCGCGGAATAATGCGCAGCATAGTGAATCCAGAAAGATCTTCAAGCTGCAAAACACCGACCGGTAAGAAACTATTCTTTACTTACCTTAGTAATCTGTCTGGTAGAGACTCTATCTAGCTGCAGATTCCCCACCAATGCTTCCATCCTCCCTACTCTGTGATTGGACTCTCTCCTTTACTAAAAAGATCCCAAGTCTAGGAATATGCACACTGATCTACTGATTGCTTTTGGGGCTCCACGTCTGAAGGAACGGACAGTCTTGAAAGCAACTGGCGTCAGTGCATGGGATTTTGAGCCTATATAGGCCCGCACATCCCTTCCGGAGAGGAACAATGTCAGTACAGAGCTGCACAGCGCCACCTTCCGCATGCAGAGATAATGCTGAAAAGTTTTCAGATCCAGTATGATGCCTGGAAATATTCAAAAGGCGGGGCAGATAGTCTTTACCAGAAAGATCTTTACAGAAGGTAAGTAACTTGTTCTTCAGTGTAATCCTTCACTCTCTGGAATTTTATGAATCCTCGATCTCCAGGTGCACTGGATGCTGAAAACGTTACTTTTTTTGTGAGCTCTTTCCCTCTGAAAAGCCAGGATGACCTTACCACGTTCAGTTTTCAATATCATAGTGCTGACATCTTACTAATACTTTTCAATTTCAATCTTTCTCTCATCCATCCCTCCCCGGTACAGCCATGTTTGCCTCTCATAGAAGTTGCTGTTGCTCTATTGTAGAAGCAATGAGAATGGAATTATTTTATTTGGTGTCTTTGCAGGGGACAGTCTGAAGTTGTTAGATCCCTTAACCAGTGTGGAGGTGAAAGCCGGAGACCAGGCTGAGCTGTTCTGTGAGATTCTTGGTAGCCCCCCCATCGCCGCCTCTTGGGTGAAGCAGAAAAAGCAGGTGAGACGTGGTTCTTCTCCTTTACCTGGTCAATGGTCATTCGTCCAGTTGCCCTAATGATGCCCCAGACCTGTGCCTCAGGGACGATTCAAAATATCCTGTTAAATGTGGAGGTCGTGGTTGAGCTTGCATTATCTTTCAAGACAGCAATTTCTGTCATGCTTAGATGATATCCGGCAAACAGACTTTTCCAAAAGTGTCTTTTGGTTGCATAAGGATGCCAGAGACCCCAGTAAAAGTTTTGGAAATAGAGAGGTGATGTAATACCGTCACACCTCCCACTAATTTCTGGAAATATCGGTGATGCTTTAGAATGTATCAATGTACAGCAACCAGGTTAGGGGACATTTTTCCCTCTCTAAAACTTTAGATCATAGTTCCGACTGACCCATCTGGTCTCCTGGAGAGGGCAGTCATAAGGGCTGGACCTACCACTTCATAAGACGCCCATCCCTTGGCGCTGTTGGATTCTGCACGATTTAAGAGGGTTGTAGGTGGAGAAGCAGCGACTGTTACTGGCTTATATGCAAATTGAGAGATTGCCTTTGTATTTGGATTTATAAAGCGCATTAAGCCAAAGGCATCTAAGCACTAGCACCAGTAAAAATTTCTAGGATAGGAGGGCCAAACCTCCATTACAGTTCATATAAGAGCCAGGTTGTTAGTTCCTTACGGAACACTGCATAGGAATTCAAACTCTCAATATGGATAGGCAGTGTGTTCCCTAATTTGGGAACCTTGGTTTAGTCCATGTTGTCCATGGGAGGAGTTCTTCGGCTTCTCCAAGCTCCCTGTGAATGTATGCAAGCGAGGAATATAAAGTACCTTGTTTCACCGAGGGCAGTGCAGAATGGGCAGTCTGCGTCAGCACGTGGCAAACACACTATCCGCGAGGACCCTTCCTGTGAAACATAGCACGTGTGCACACGTGCTGACTCGTATTACTGATGAGCTGGGCTAGTATGTGGTAACTAGGGGTGGGCGGAATTTGCGTAATTGCGTTACGCAAATAACCGCGAAACGGTAAATCACGCAGCAATTCCGCGAACACGCGGAATTGCTTGTTCGCAATGCTTTTTTCCTGTTTGTAATCGTTGTTTGCGGGATCGGGGGAAAATATCTTGCGAACACGCACTTTGAGAACGCAAACAAGCAAAAAATTTTGCGGAGTCGCGGAACGCAGAATTTTGGGCAATTTTGCGTTCTCTTCATTTCGCAAGCAGAACGGAATTTACCGCCCAGGTCTAGTGGTAACAGATAAGTAAGATACACAGCAACCTCCACAACAAAAAGCGGTCTGAGGTAATTTGTCTGAAATCATGGGGGATCTGATTTTCTATTTGTTTTCAAAACTGTTAAAAGCTATTGGTTTTTGAAGCAGCTCCGAACAGTACTTTTTTATTTTATTTTTTTATCTTTTATTAAAGAACCCAGTGCTAGACTACCACAGTAATGGAGGTTAAGCAATTCGAAAAACCCATGTTAAATCTATTCTACTTGTTAGGCCCTTTTTCATCGCCTGATTGGGCACACAGCCATGAATGCTCATCACGCTGTTTCAGCCAGGGCCTCCTATGCCTGTGGTCAGTGCAACCCTCCATCTGAACCATGAATCTAACCTCAGCACTCAGGGCCGAATCTAGGTGGTGCGACCGGTGCACCGCACCAGGCCCTGACTTCAGGTGGGGGCACCCTACATTGTGGTTTTAAAAGCACCTGCTGCTGCATTCCTTGCCTCCAGCAATTTTCTAGAAACAATTAAAATGGCAGGATAACTCCAGTGATTAATGTTAGTCTTGGAGAGAGATCTGAGTGTTGTCTAGTGGAAGTTTTGACTCATCCAAAGGTAGCGCAGAGGGTTGATATGCCTGTTGCTAATAATGTGTACCATGCAGATCACAGAGTGTATATAATTAAATTGGCCAGTAGGTTGCTGCTTTTGTCGGAGAGATCCTTTTGTTACTTGCAGTTTATAAGTTAAAATCCTAATGTAGAACATTGAGCAATTAACTGTCATCATGAGCCTCATGCAAGCGGCAAGGTATAGATCAGAGCGTTATGGTTACTCCCTCAGTCTTTCATTATCCTAATGTTGCAAAAAGGGTTCATTTGGGTGGAAATCGATTCTTATTATCAAAGAGAACCCCCAACCATTGTTACATTTTAAATTCAGAGTTTGTTCCTCCAGATCAACCACTCCTAAACTATACTGCCTGCCAGTGTGTAGGACACCTTGTAGTCCTCTGGCTTTTGTAACGTTTCCTATATGCTGATTTACACACGTATGATTGATTGTCTCTGTGTAATAGTGTGTCCTGACACCCTACACTGGTATGTGTGATGCTATAAAGCTCATTAATTGCATCTGCAAGAGTGGTTATAGCGACTTGAGGGCACTGTTAAAGGGTGGTAGTGAAGGAATCCGTAGCGAAGGTGGTCATTGGGGGCACCAACAAACATTGTTGCACCTTGTGCCACCAGCGCTAAACTCTGGCCCTGCCAGCACTACATATTTGTGCGCATTATATTACTCAGTAAGGCACCTAAATCTATTTGCATTGTAATGTTTCTTCTGCCCTTTTACCATTTTAGCACTCTCTTTACTGTCATCGTCTTTTATGCAGGACATTTGTGCACTACTTATGGCTAGAAATGATTGGAAAATTGGAATAAAAGTCTTCTGGTGCGGTGTGGGGCATTGATGGTGTCTTAAAAGCTCCTGATAAATAAAACCGTGGCCATTAGAACTGTGTGGTTACTTTTTGTATCCTATACATTGCATCCATGTGGAAGAAATTGTAATTGTAGTTATATAGCATTTACTAACTCTGATGAGATGTCCAAATGCTTTTCAGCAAGTAGCACGCTACTACTAAACCAAAAAGGTTTAGTAGTGGATTAGTATAGGGAAATATGTGTTCATTTTAGCCATGGAAGCGCAAGTCTGTTAGTTTGATTGGAATAGGGTAAAGGAGGGAAGAGTCTCTAGAACGGTATTTGGGGATTCATAGTAGTAAAATGAAAATTGGGATGGGTCAAAGGAGGGATACATGAGGGAAACATTTTGAAAGGTTTGATTAGGAGATCGTAGAAGTAATATTTGGTTTTGGATGAACCAGGGAAGGTTGGGTGGTGGGGGGAGCAGGGGGTGGGAGTCTAAAGGTTTATTTTGGGGATCATAGTAGCAGAATGAGGTTTGGAATGTGTCGGAGAGTGAAGATAGAGGATATATTAAGAGAGGTATAGGGTGTGACCGTGTGGTGCATTGGAGAGAGTCAAAGGTGTTTTTTTCTTCCTCTCCTCTTCTACAGTAGGAGTAAAATAATAAATATATAGATACATAGCAACATAGAAAGGGTATACATGTATAAGGAAGATAATATATGGAGATTTAATATTTTGTACAAACTCAGACTTTCAAGTGTTGCTATAAGTGAAGAAAATGTATTATTCATTTGATGTTTTCCTGAATATTTCAATATCTAAGCACCAGTCGATAAAATAGGCACCATAATATTGACCTTTTGTGATGGATGAATAAAACAGCACCTGATCAAATAACTTGTATACATACTATGCAGTGACATATAAACATGTTAAGCAAACCCTAAATATTGCCCCTGCCCCAGGTTTCAGGGTCTGTGCAGCACAATAATTAGAAGCCAAAGATGTTCCTCATCTGAAAGCATTGAGTCTTGGCTTGCATGGGCATTGCCAGAACAGCAGGGGAGTGGCAGCTGCCTCTTTCTTTCTATTGCTCCTAGAAAAAAAACTGAGCCCTGTCCGGTGCTCACAGGTCCAGGAGACTACGGAGGGCACGGTTCTTCAGAATATGGTTCCATGATCAGTGCCACAGGTACAGGGGTTGTAGCAGCCTTCTTGTATCCATTATGTGCATGTACAGTTGTGTAGATGATCCTCGTTCTGAGCCTTTATATCAGTGATGGTACAGAAGGCTCATCAGTTTTAGTTCTAATGTGATGTGCTGGTATAGGTGTTTGATGAAGTTTGCTGGTGTTTATCCCAAGTGCTTGTGTTGCTGATGGCAGGGTGCAAACCCTGGTTTTAATCGCAGCTCTCCATAGTGAGAGATTTAAGGGCGCTTGCCACTAGGGTTAATGTCCAGGTCTCATAGGATAGAGGTATCTCCTCTAGGTGATATTGATGACTTGTAGAAAGTTTGCTAGTAAATATCTGAGTAAATATTCATAGCATACATGAAGTTTATTGATGTTAGTCATTCATAGGTAGTGATATCTCCTGCTACACCCTGCCTGACCTTTAGTTTCCATGGCACTGTCTTTGCTTCCTTTGTCCTTGGCGGTCATTAAGCTGGGCTTGACTGGGATTAAATACGGCTCTAAGACGTTCCTATGACCACCTCAGCAGCAAACAGAATGTTCTTGAGGGCTAAGGTTGTGTTGGGGAGGAGTGGGGGTGAGGGGGTGTCAGCCATGTGCTGTGATTGAGCTTCTGCCTCCTTTTTTATTTTGGCAAATCAATATCCTTGAATGCGGCCCTTTCGGTAGCATAGATGCCCAATGGCTTGAAGAAAGGCTTACATCTCCGTGGTGTACTAGCATCATTAGCCTTTTCGATGCGTCGGACGGTCACGGTGGGCGTGTGCATCGGACGGCCAGGGGCCGTTTAAACTGCGCATGCGTCGCATTCAGCTGCACCCCGGCGGAATGTCCACTGCGGCGAAAAGGTTAATGACGAGGCATATAGTGTTTGAGCATCTGCTCATAAGATTAGCAGTAATGACCATAAGCGGGGATTGAGGTATCATCCAAGTTTGGAATTTTATAACCTAAACCTACAGCAGATTTCCTACCCCTTAGTTTTTCTATTTGCATATGTTCTGAAGGATTACAATTGTGTCCTAAATTTGGCTGAATAGCAAATAAGGAAGTTTTAAAGTCTCTAGTTGGAATGAAGATGTTTATTGATGTATTGTTACACCCTACCTGCCGCAGTCATAGGGAGTTGTAGGTCTCCAAATCCAAGGCTGCCAGTGCTTGTTGTGATAGACTGGTACAGAAAATTGACTTGGATACAAAGAGGAAAGGGTTCCAAGTGTACAAGAATTAGTACAGAAAGAGATTGGTTCTGGGTGGAATCCTTTGTTTTGGGATGCTGCTGCTGACTGGAAGTTAAGTGCTTTGACGCAGGAAATATTAACTTTGTTTCCTAAAAGATCTCCGATGGTGCCAAAACCTCAGTGGAAACAACTGACACAGGAAGCAAGCTTGTAATTCGGGAAGTGCAAGCCGACGACTCTGGCTGTTACACTCTCTATGTGCGAGACCGGACAGGAAGTATCCAGCATCAAATCAGCTTGTCCGTCACTGGTGAGGATCCTATTAAGGGGTGGGATAATCCTGAGCACTGGTGAGGATCCTATGAAGGGGTGGGATAATCCTGATGACTGGTGAGAATCCTATGAAGGGGTGGGATACTCCTGATGACTGGTGATGATCCTATGAAGGGGTGGGATAATCCTGATGACTGGTGAGGATCCTATGAAGGGGTGGGATAATCCCGACTGATGGCCCAGAAATATGGTCTGGAGCACAAAGCACCTGAAAAAGAAGCATAGATCTGGTGTAAAACTAGTAATGAAACAGTGTGACCCCGATTAGATTTTGACCTAAAACTGCCCTAATGGTGCCAAAATTAAAAACTGGTTCAGGAAAGAGTGAATGGTGATCCAAAATCTTTGTGAACTCAATGCAAATATTGAGGAGAGGTAATACATTTCGAAATAAATACAAATTAATATCTATTCAATGTGGGTTGTGTATTGACTAGGTGCAGATTGTTGAGAGGAAACAAATTCTGAGTTTTTTTAAGTCCAAGTTCTACTCTTTTTTTTTTTCTTCTTTTTTTTTTTTTTCTTCAATTTATTTTTTTGAAAGGTGCTGAATCTTTGCTTCCATAGGGTATTTTTAGAGGAGTTTTGTCTGATCTTGGACACTCCATGGTGTTGTGGCCTTTTATGGTGTGACTAATGGCAACTTAGAAAAATGTGTGTCAAGCTCTTTAGTCTCCTCACTGACCTTATATTCTCCCATGCTTAATTGTTGCCTTTTTCATATAATTTCTACCAGTTGCTGAGTCTTGCTTTCTTTTGTATTTGTTACTTTTTTTGCCTCTACCCTCCCTTATTAGGGGGGTTCGTACAGACATCCATTGTCTTACAAATACATTTGTTTATTCCTTTCGTCATCTGGTGCTGTAGAATGAACTCCCAAGGTAGCTAGATTTTCTGGTTGGTTGGAATATGCTTGTTCATGTTAGGAGTGTCTTGATCATCGCTTTATCCCTTCATTTCTATAGCATATACATACGTGCGTTCCTTAGCCAAGGACCATTTTAGTTCCTTGTTGCTCTACTGTACGCAATCTATCTTTATCCTTCTGGAGTTGTTGACTCTGGACGGAGTACTCCCGATAGATGAAATAGGCATAGTGGTAGTGCAACCTTCCCCTCAGCACTAGGTGTTTTGTACACCCAGGCTGGACAGACATGGCCTTGTCTATCTCTGCTGTTTGGATTTTGTTGTGGTGTAATGTACTCTTCTTGCAGTGTCTGTGCACTGCCGTAGAGGTCACTAGGTTGACAAAGGCTGGGTGGTGTGTTCTGTTCATGTGACATGTTGGGTGAAGTTGTTGTATGTTATTAATTCCTGATGAAATGGAGTGGCAATCTGTCTAAGGAAAGATATGTATGTTGTACGACCAGGTTCTATCTCTAATTTTTTTTTTCTTTTTTTATTCTTTGCAGACCGGCCCCAACCACCAGCGGGAAAGCCTTATGCGTCTGCCCTGCTTGCGGACTCTCTCACACTCTCGTGGTCTGGCCCCTGTTACGACGGAGGAAGTGCCATACAGAGTTATGTGGTGGAGGTGAAAGGAGTGGGTGAGGTGACGTGGTGCACGCTGACTGATTCCTGCCTCAGCACCTCCTACCGTGTTAAGGGTGGCCTAAAGCCCAACCAGGAGTACCAGTTCAGGGTCCGCGCTGTTAACGCCCACGGGGCCAGTGATCCTGGGGAGGAGTCTGCAGTCATAAAAATGTCTCTAGAAGAAGGTGAGCCCTTGGCAGGGATTGCCATAATGAGCACAGTGGTTGTGTGGCCAATGTCAATGAAGGTGCTAGGGGGAGAATGGGAGGTCATGACTGGAGAAAAACCTGGCTATGAAAATGAACTCTAATAGAAATGACTTGCATGTAGTGGCATACATATCTTCTAAACCTAGAAGTTGAACTTATGTTAAATTGTTTCAATGGCCTGAATGAATGCATAATGGACTGTACATAAAGTCATATATACAGGATGTGAATGTATGCATGAGGATAATGTGGATGTCCTATTAGCATACTAGTAAATAATATGTGTATTTTTCAGATTATAATTTTGTATATAGGTGTGTGTAAAGGATAAAAATAAAACATTTTGATTGTGGACTTGATTACATGCACGCCACCATAACGTCTCTTGGCATAGGGGTTTATATAGGTTATCTAAAAATGTGCATTTTATGAGCATTTTTTACTTCTTCAAGGAAAATGGTAAAAAGTATATGAATTAGAGTAAATTGCCAATAAATGTGCAAAAGGTAAGTTTTAGAATTGGAAGTGTTAAAATTCTGTTACATGTTGGATTGAATGACATGGAACTACACACTGGCATGTCTATGGATCAGATTCTATGCAGATCCTCCAGTAATTCCTGTATTGGTAAAAAGTCAACAGAGCTCCCGCGTCAGCCCCTATAGGAGAGATGCTTGGTAGCCCCCTAGTGATGCATACAGGAGAATGCCACTCATCCGCCTTTCATATTCCCCATCATACTGTGATGGCTGTAGATCCTCCCAATCTTTCATCAACTCTCACTCTCCTTTGTGTATCCCAGATTTAAACAATAAATTCTTCCGATGCTGCTGTGAACGGAGAAGTGTCGCACTGTGTTTTTGGATATCATGTCTGTATTTCAAGGGGCACGCAGGCCGGTTTTGACGAGGATTTGTTCCATGAAGTTGTATTTCTTCAGAGGACTTATAAGATAGAGGAGATCCTTTTATATCCAAGCAATCGCCAAGTTCCAGCTAGGACGGCACCATGCAAATCTGAGACATAATGTTGTTGGAATGCCTTGGCTACCCCTACTACATGAGTGAGGCTGACTAGACCTCTGTGACGAGGCTGGTACCAACCCGTCGTATCATGTGTCTTGCTTCAAGTTCGCTCCACGACATGCACCCAATACTTCTAGAGAAGATGGCAATCCAATACCCACAATCCTCGATTTGTGAGTTTCATTTCTCACCAGATGGATTCATTTTCAGGGAGAAGGAGCATTGACTGAGTGGCTGAGGGAACTCTTGGAACGGCGACAGTCCACCAGCCATTGCTTTGAGTGTGCGTTTCAGTGTAATGGAGTTTGTCCGGTGCTTTACTGGCACGTGTACATTAAAGCGTTGGTCGGAGCTCTAACGAGCATCAGGCCATATCGTGTAAGTACGTATGTCACAAAGGCCTGAGCTGGTAGTATTCCTGCCAGTGGAAGTCGAAGAACAAAATCCCCCATTCGCTCCTCTCCAGACTTCTGTGGTCGATCAACCTATCCAGAGTGTGGTCGGGCGTTCAGGCAGGAGATCCCTTTCGTCAGCCCAAATGAAGAAATCTGCCAATGTGACACCTGCAAATAGGCCTCTTTTTGAGTCCTGTCAGAATCCCGATTTAGGTGCAAGCAGAAATGTGCCTTAATTGGGATTCCAAGATCTTTGATAGTTGCTGCACTATGCAAGGCTTTACCCTGTACCGTTTTTGACCTGTAAACGTGTAGAAATGTGCAGGGAAAGAAGCAAACCATTCAGAGTTTCGCACCTTGCAGTGGTTAAAAAAAACAACTTCCAAGATACAGAACTCTGAATATCGCAATATTATTGCATCTTTTAGCTCAACCATGGGTACCTTTTGGCACTGCGTAGTCAGGCTTTCACAAAGAAACACCTGTAAAGCACTTAAACATCATCATAACTATTGAAGAGGAAAGAAACTCCACTCTCGAAATCTGACACTAATTTATAAACATATAATGCTTTTATGAATTTATGGATAGCAAACCCTGAGGGTTCCAGATCTGTAAATTTTACAGAAACAATACTTCAGAACTTGTTTTATAACTGTGAACCAGCATTGTCAAATTTGACACTAACACCTTTTCAAAAATAACTTTAAGATGGGAAGCAGTTACTTAGTTAGTTTGGTGTACCAACTCTGGCAGGGAGCCAGTCAAGGTGTCCAACCTGGTCTAAAGAAATCATTATCTTGCCAGGAAAAGCAGTCCAGTTCCAGCATCAGTAGCTCCTTGCAATTAATTGACTTCAATGGAGTGGTCCTGGTGCAAGGGATGCTGAAGATGATCAAAGATACTGTACAGTCAATGGGGTCTTTCTGGGGCTACTCCTCAGTTCATGGTCCTGGAGAGGTGATTCTGGCTACAGGGGTGCATGTCCCTCGAAGTCCTCTCTGGGTCAGCAGAAGTACGGTCACCCAGTACAGCGGAATCAGCGGTTTCATTCTTTTGCTGTTAACTCTCCTTCTGTGCACTCTGAAGACCCGCCCTGGTCCAGAAGATACAGATACAACTTTTTGAATGTCCGGTTTTGATCTCCTGGGCTGCACTTGCAACTAGGAGCGATGATCCTGGTAGCTAGGCTACCAACTCACCAGCAGCAGGCACAGTCCTTTCCTTTGCTAGCCCAATGAACAGCAGGTTCATTACAACTTTGGTGCAGCCTATTCTTTGCTGGTTCAAGGGTCTGCAGGGCAGTCCTTCTTTGGTCCTCTTCTCCAGTTGAATGAGATCTGAGTTCTTGTTGCTAGGGGTGCCCATTTTATGCCTCGTAAGTGCTCTCGGGGGAGATCATGCCATTCACCAATGGGCTACCTGGTTCCCTCCTTCCTGATGTCAACCTTCTTAGAAGTGTGGCATCTTGCTATCTTTATTCTGCCCACTCACAAGATGTCAGGACAGCTCTTGGAGTGTGGAGCTTTGGTAGCATGCCCTAGAGGTGTGGTTACCTATGGACTGTACGGTCATCGAAAAAAGTTTACCTGTTTTTCCCCCCGCCGTCCCCGATGCCAAGCGGTCTACCCTAACAAAAGAGCAGACCTTCTCTATTGCAATCACCATTTGTCCTTCAAAGGTGGGTTCATGTTTGAAGCTTGTCCTTTGGTCTGATTCCCTATGTAGCTTCCAGCCAGGAGAAGTTATCTCCTCCAGTGGCAGGCCTCTATTGTTACCTGTCCTGGGAGCCATTGACACATCTCCCAGGTAGGCAGAAAGGTGTCTTGTGGTCAGCCTCAGCAAATGGCCACTGGAAAACCGGGCAGCAGAGTGGCAACTTTCTAAAAGTTGCATTTGGCAACAAGTTACCTTGATTTCAAATTGGGCATCAAGTCCGGAATAATGTAACGAGGAGTCTGATGCCTTGTAGTACCAACTTTGGTAGCCCTATTCAGAAGTTAGCATGGTTGAGTTGTCGGCATGTAACTATTTACTTACCAACGGTATTACCAGCCTCTCTCATAGAGAAAACAACAATTGCAGGTGTTTACTAGCCAACCATGTTAAACACATGTACTACTTCTTTAATATGCTCCACCCTGCTTTAGGACTCGATAGGCCAGCTGTGCTCATTGGGGGTCAGGGGGGACAACTTACACATATTGAAAAGGAGAGTTTGGACTTTGGCATTGATTAAAATGGCAAAGTCGAGTTAGCAGCCTTTAACTGCCCTTGGCAGTCTGCAGTGGTAAACTGGGAGTCACATTTTACCTTATCCCACTCAGGGAGGCACAATAAGTGCTGCAGTCCACAAGGGGACAAGCTAGCTTACATGCCCTGGGTACCCCTAGTACCGTATACAAGGGACTTGGAACTAAATTAGCTTGTACCAGTTGTATATAAAAAAAATTAAACAGACACATTTAAGGGTCCGCGCATTGGCACTGAGGTCTGGTTAGCAGGCCTCTCTGCACTCTCGGAGTCAGAAAACTAGCGGCATCTGTCCAAAACTTTGGGGGCGACCATACAAAGTATTGCATTTTTGACAGTAAAAGTACTTTGCAGATTTACATAGAAACTTTTGCATAAAAAATGTCTGCCTTGGTCGCCAAAATCAAGCCAAAGAGCTGTTCAAGAAAATTGTCCTATCGACTTTGTTGGAACACTGGGTCACTGCTAATTTCTGAAGAAACACTCTGTAGCAACTACTTGCTAAAGATTTTTTAATTATCATCTGAAATATTATTATTATTATTATTAATATACTGCCATGAATATATATTCCATGTTTGTTGAACGCATGAGCACCTAAACTAAAAGTCTATAGGATGTCGGAAAAAGGGTGGCTTTGAGAAGCAAATGTCTCTGGGCGACACCTTTTCTGTGCGCACTAATCTCCCGCTGGTATTGTGTGACACTTTTTTTAACGCAACGTGTGCACTTGATTAAAGAAAGTGAAACGAAATTGCATATTTTGAAATTCTATCTAAAAAGTCGTGCATTTTGTGCGTCGCTTGCATAATTCCATTGTGCTCAAGCCTAATTGTATGGGCACAGTACGGCTAAATCTTGCAGACCAGCCATAAAAGCAAATATCAGAAAACTGAACAGTGACTTTATGAGTTATAAACAAATACATAATTATCAGCAAAACATGAACCAAATGTGTTGTCTATCCAGTTATTGCCATATTTGTCTGATAGTTTTGACACCTTCAGAAAGGACTTCTGCGGCCTAGCTACAGAAAAGCAATTACACATTCCAGGCAGTGACTAATTCTGTACTAGTGACGCAAGCACGCAGCGTGAAACGTGCCACGGAGAACCCGTCTGCTCCTCAGCACCTACACATAGAAAGAGAGAAGTGTGTGTTAGCGCAATATGCGGTCTGCTGGCACTGTTCCCAGTGATGCTTTTATGTTGGCTATGCAGGCCAGAGGAGGTGAAACCTTCAGACTCCATGAATACACTCCCCTTCAAACAGCAGGTCTCTGACTCCATGTCTGCCTGGACCCCTATTTTGAGATCTATATTGAAGGAGTTAACGGAGGCCTATTTAGGTCTTGCCTAAGCAGCGCCCATGCGTGATTCTAGGAAAGGGGCCTTTGGCAATCGGTCTTCACTTTTCAAGCACTCACTCGTGCTTGTGGCGGCATCCACCTTGCGGGAGCGAGCAGCGGCCCACTTTTTGTAATTACCGTGGCCATGCCGATGCTCGCTCCCGCAAGGTGGATGACGTCACAAGCACTAGTGCTTGAAAAGTGAAAGCCGTGGTCTTCCCTCACCTCCAGTGAGATGTAGCCTTGTACCTAATTTGATGACATTTAGATTACTAAATGTTGTAACTTCAGCTTCCACACGCGATCATCATGCAGGATTAATCAATCTCCCCATGGTCCCCCTGTTTACTAAAAACGGGGTGCTAAGGAACATTCACATGCGCTATATGAAGGGACCACCCCGTTAAATCTGTTTCGTGTTCTACCTACTCGCCGTTTTTGTTTCAAATATTCGGCTTCTTTTTGCTCTCCCATGCGCCCCCTTTGAGATCCTCCTCTCCTTCCGCATTCTGCCAGCACCTTCCTACCCAATAGTCGTCGACCACCATCATGTCCACCACCACCATCATGTCCACCACCACCATCATGTCCACCACCACCATCATGTCCACCACCAGCATCCCGTCCACCACCAGCATCCCGTCCAACACCAGCATCCCGTCCAACACCAGCATCCCGTCCAACACCAGCATCACAACCTCCAGCACCACAACCTCCAGCACCAGCATCACAACCTCCAGCACCACAACCTCCAGCACCATCACGTCCACCATCAGCACCACGACCTCCACCACATCCACCAACACCATGTCCACCAGCACCACCCGTGATGGGTAAAGTGTCACTGGAGGACTGGGGTAATAGGAGTGTCAATCCCGACTGTACATGGGACATTTAAGGATGCAGTGGGTGCGAGAAGATGGGAATAGGGGCTAGAAGTATTACACTAGACCCAAGTTTTTTTTTTTTTTTTTGAAGAGGCGCAATGTCACAGGGGCTCCTGTAAAAGCACTCGCAGCATCTCTACCTCACAGTGCCATACCTGCACGAGCCACTCACTCAAAGCAAGTATTGGCATAGCCTATAGGTCTCGCCTTTGGGACCTTATAAGTGTTTAGCCATGCAACACTTGATATTGTTGCACCAAAGATATTGTTCTGGATAACTAAACACTTACAAGGTCCCAAAGGCGAGACCTATTGGCTTTTCCAATGCTTGTTTTAAGTCTGCAGAGGAGTGAGTGGTAGGGAAGGAGTGGTCAAAGAGGAGAAAAAAGTGCTTTGATTCGAAAAGAACACTCTTAACACAGTGGATCTCCATAGCATCGCTGACTGTTATCCTTTCTGTACAGTATTCATAATGGTAAGGGTAGCGGAAGGCTCTTTACTTAGCTCCTTGTAGGTCCTGGAATACTGGGTAAGTAAGCAAAGAAACATGTAAGGAATTGTTTCAGATTACATGCAGTACTGGGCTTCGGCATACACAGCTGGGTATCCTAGTTGAACCTACTGGACATTATTGGGGACTAAGTGCCCGATGTCTGCACAGAACCCACAGTTTGATGTTTACACATGGCTAAGTGATTGGTGTCTGCATGTGTCGCATGGTTGGTACCAGCATAGGATATGATGCTTTGTGTTGGCATAGGACCTAAAGCTTGATGTCTGCATGGGACCTAGTGCTTGGTGTCTAGATGGGACCTGGTGGTTGGTACCAGCATAGGAACTAGTGCTTGGTGTCGGCATGGGACCTAGTGCTTGGTGTCAATATGACCTTGTGTTTGAAGTCGCCATGGAAGCGAGTGATCCGGGTCTTCATGGGACCTGGTTGGTGGTACCAGCATAATAGCTAGTGCTTGGTGTCTGCATGGGACCTGGTTGGTGGTACCAGCATAAGAGCTAGTGATTGGTGTCTGTATGGGACCTGGGGGTTGTTACCAGCATAGGAGCCAGTGCTTGGTGTCTACATGGGACCTGGTGGTTGGTACCAGCATAGGAGCTAGTGCTGGGTGCCTGCATGGGACCTGGTGGTTGGTACCTGCATGGGACCTGGTGGTTGGTACCTGCATGGGACCTGGTGGTTGGTACCTGCATGGGACCTGGTGGTTGGTACCTGCATGGGACCTGGTGGTTGGTACCTGCATGGGACCTGGTGGTTGGTACCTGCATGGGACCTGGTGGTTGGTACCTGCATGGGACCTGGTGGTTGGTACCTGCATGGGACCTGGTGGTTGGTACCTGCATGGGACCTGGTGGTTGGTACCTGCATGGGACCTGGTGGTTGGTACCTGCATGGGACCTGGTGGTTGGTACCTGCATGGGACCTGGTGGTTGGTACCTGCATGGGACCTGGTGGTTGGTACCTGCATGGGACCTGGTGGTTGGTACCTGCATGGGACCTGGTGGTTGGTACCTGCATGGGACCTGGTGGTTGGTACCTGCATGGGACCTGGTGGTTGGTACCTGCATGGGACCTGGTGGTTGGTACCTGCATGGGACCTGGTGGTTGGTACCTGCATGGGACCTGGTGGTTGGTACCTGCATGGGACCTGGTGGTTGGTACCTGCATGGGACCTGGTGGTTGGTACCTGCATGGGACCTGGTGGTTGGTACCTGCATGGGACCTGGTGGTTGGTACCTGCATGGGACCTGGTGGTTGGTACCTGCATGGGACCTGGTGCTTGGTACCTGCATGGGACCTGGTGCTTGGTACCTGCATGGGACCTGGTGCTTGGTGCCTGCATGGGACCTGGTGCTTGGTGCCTGCATGGGACCTGGTGCTTGGTGCCTGCATGGGACCTGGTGCTTGGTGCCTGCATGGGACCTGGTGCTTGGTGCCTGCATGGGGCCCGGTGGGTTGGTGCCTGCATGGGGCCCGGTGGGTTGGTGCCTGCATGGGGCCCGGTGGGTTGGTGCCTGCATGGGGCCCGGTGGGTTGGTGCCTGCATGGGGCCCGGTGGGTTGGTGCCTGCATGGGGCCCGGTGGGTTGGTGCCTGCATGGGGCCCGGTGGGTTGGTGCCTGCATGGGGGCTCGGTGGGTTGGTGCCTGCATGGGAGTTAGTGATTGGTGTGCATATGACCTTGTATTTGAAGTCGGCATGGGAGCCAGTAATCAGTGTCAGCATGGAAAGCAGATGTTGGTCTTGTTCCCTGGAGACTCCTGGACCCTGAGCCTCTACTGCCCATTGACTGTTGTCAATTTAAAGAAGATGAAAGCACAGATCCCCTGCAGGGCTACTTCTGGTGCAGAAAGGATGGGTGCAGCAGCCTCCGGTGCAGCACATCCGGCTGAGCTCGGTCACAGATCACAGAAAGCAGTGAAACACGCAATTAATGCAATTGTCAATGTACACAGGCCGAACCAGAGGCAGTTGTTGCACGATGCGGTACGGAGTCCCGTTTAATGAAGGATCCATGTGGATGAAATGACAGGAGCTTTTGAACAAGCCTTTCATTTGACGTATCCTGGAGCGAAGGCTGCTCATTCCAAAGCAGAAGTCTTACAATTACACGGACTGTTGAGACCGAGGGCTCAGGGCGGTGTGTGATCTGAAAGCTGCTCGGCAATGAGAACCTCACCAGGCAGGGAGTTGGCACCACTACCCCATGAGCAAGTCTAGGTCGAGAAACTAAGCTAGGGGATCGGAGAAGAGAACTGAAGTTGAAGCCAAGACTCGGGATCTCCTATCTGGGTCCCCATGCAGGAGGCTAAGGGTGGGCAGCTAGTATCTTCTTTTACATGTTCTTTTGTGGAGTACTATAGGCCACAGTTTTTAGCCTTCATCACTTGGCTATGGTAAATTTCGATTTTGCTTCTTTTATTTATTCTTTGAGAGGCCTGCGTGTGACAAGTTCACCATGGCTTACTTTCACTCCATATGTTTGCCCTGGACTGACTTTGTTTCTGACTACTGTGCCTCTTTGCACATCGCCAGTAAGGAAATGTTGTTGCAATTTGGATAGTAAACAAATAACGTATCAAGAAAGCATGCCCTACTTTTACACGGGTGAATAAGTAATCCTCAGTACTTCTCTGAAGAGTTCGTGGCTTTACTGATCTATTCAAGTGTTCTCTTAAAGTTGTGTTGGTTTAATTAAAACTGATCTTCTGAGTGAAGGAATTTTTGACTGATTCAATAGCATCTCTTTGGGCATTGTTTTGTCAGATCTGAGTGTTTCTATGACTAGTCATCCGGCTATTCTGATGAATGTGAGTTCTCATGCGAAAAGTCTGAGTCGCTTGATATGCCATGCCTTATCGGAGGTGCTTGCCTTGATGGGCCTGAGGTGCTTGCCTTGATGGGCCTGAGGTGCTTGCCTTGATGGGCCTGAGGTGCTTGCCTTGATGGGCCTGAGGTGCTTGCCTTGATGGGCCTGAGGTGCTTGCCTTGATGGGCCTGAGGTGCTTGCCTTGATGGGCCTGAGGTGCTTGCCTTGATGGGCCTGAGGTGCTTGCCCTGATGGGCCTGAGGTGCTTGCCTTGATTAGCCTGGGGTGCTTGCCTTGATGGGGTGCTTGCCTTGATGGTTGTGATTGGCGTGCCTGGATGGGGTCAGATGGGGCTCGCAGGGCGTGCCTGGATGGGGTCCGTGGCATGCCTGGATGTGTCTGAGGTATTTTCTGGTCTTGTCTGTGGGCATACCCCTGACGTGTCTGTGGGCATATCTAGATGCATCTGTAGGCTTACTTTAAAATGCCTTGACGGGCCGGAAGGTTTGTGTTAATGGGGCTGAGAGATAGTTGGACAAGTCATTGAGCCATTCCGACAAATGTAGCAGCTGTTCTAAAGCAGAGACATTTATTTTTTCTTCTCCAGATGCAAGCAGCGACGAGACCTTTGAGTATCAGCAAGTTGTCATCAACACCACTGAGAAGGTGAAGGACCTTTACGACCAGCTGGAGAGACTAGGAGTGTAAGCCCAGCACTGTATAAGAGCACACATCCTTTGGATTAGTGAATGCAGAGGCCAACCGGCCAATATGAACATTGGTTAGGTTGCAATTGCTATGACTGTGATACAGCTAGTCCCATATTGGGCAAAGACTGATGCGACTCCTCTTAAATTTAATTGACAATAGCATGTTGGTGGTTCCATTTCCCGCATGGCACCTTGCTTCTATCTAGTATTTGTCCTTCCTCTGGACCATTCATTGTCTAGTCTCTCTTACACTCCAACTCTATTTCCTACCATCCTTTCTCGATCCTCGATTTCTCTTGCAGTTCATTGCTTTTCTATGTTTCTCTCACTCATCTATTTCTCAGTCTCTCCTCCTCTTTCCTGCAGTCGACTTGGTCTTTCTCTTTATCTCGCATCTCTTTTAGGACTGTCTTTTAACAGTTATGCATGTCTTCAGCTTTCCTCTGCATGTTCTCGTTTTACAGTGGGAAGTTTGGGCAGGTTTACCGGCTCCAGGAGAAGGCGACGGGCAAGATCCTGGCAGGGAAATTCTACAAGACCAGGTTGGCCAAGGAGAGGGAGAGCGCCCGCAAGGAGGTGGAACTCATGAACAAGCTGCATCACCCCAAGCTGGCCCAGTGCGTGGCCGCCTACCAGGCTCGCACCGAGATGGTGATGGTGCTGGAATAGTGAGTGCTTCATCCTCGGATACCCTCAGAATGTCTGTAACATAGACATTTCAGCCCCTGACTGGGTTGGACTGGCCAACTCTCTACTCTGACTTTTTGCTGATAGGCTTTAGTTTAGGGAACAGAGCAGGGTGGGGTAGCATGGCAAACCAATGCCTCTATGCCTCTATGCCTCTTAGTCACTGCCTCTTGCATTGAGGTGTGGGGTAGATTGTATATTTTTGCAAGGCCTGATTTGGTGTCGAGCTCAGCCCTGCCCTCCGATTCCATTTCTCCTAAACCCCATATCCTGAGACTGTAATCCATATTCTTGGCCTTTACATTCTAAGGCCAAACACGGTTTCTGATTCATCTCGTATTCCTTGGATCCCGTACAACATTACTATTGTCAAAGCATTTAACTCCTCTAATGTTATACATATTAGCGTATTTCAATGCTTTTTCCATCCTGATGCTTTGAGTATCATGGACGCCGTAGTATGCTTCGCTTGCTGTACGTTTCGGAATGTCTTGACTGACCTCAATTTTGCAGATATAGTAAATTCTCTGCACAAAACAGGCACAAAGACCAGACTCTGAACATTTTAAAATTTAGTGTTCGTCACGCAGGTATTTTAAAAAAAAACATAATGGTAGTAATTTTTCATGAGAATACAAAGCAGGCCACGTATCACTACCATATCCTGATTTCAAGGTGGCTGAGTGCGCAGCTACTGATCGCCCTAGATACACTGAGGGATATTTCTGTCCCAATGTACTGGCATATCCTTTGTGACTTCAGAGCTGGTCAGTAATGCCTGCTGTTTCCCATGACCTGTCTTAAGACCCATGTCTGCCACCCAAGCCTCCTTAAAGGTGAGAGTTGAAATGCTGCCTGTCTAGTGTCGCTCATCCTAACTCGCCCACTTGTCTCTTTTCCCATTTGCTGAAAGCATTGCAGGTGGGGAGCTGTTTGAGCGCATTGTTGATGACGCGTTTGAGCACACAGAGCCAACATGTGTGCAGTACATGCGCCAGATCCTGGAAGGTGTGCAGTACATGCATAGCCAGAACATTGTGCATTTGGACCTGAAACCTGAGAACATAGTCTGTGTGAACCGCACTGGCAACAAGATCAAAATCATCGACTTCGGACTGGCGCGCATGCTATGTGAGTTTACTTCCTCTTCTCCTCTCTAATTTAGTCCTTTTATGCACATTTCTTGTAACCCACACCAACCTCTGTTTGCCCTCCTATGTTCATTCCCTTTTGAAAAGGTGCCTGCTGACATTCAATCTCTAATTTACTGCATGCTTGGGTGAAAGCACACACATGTATTAGGGCTGTCTGGAAACCTCACCAATAGGACAAGAACCCTTAAACTGGGAGGCAGGAAAAGAGTTGATAAAAGCCTTACAGGTGAGAGACTCTTACCTGCCCTGAGATTTCGAGGGACAGCTGCCCATTGGGGTGTTTTCACAGTTTACCGGGGGCTCAAGGGCTTGGGTAATCTCAGAGTTCTGTTATCTCTGAGGGAGGCTACAGTTATACTTAATTCAGAAAACAAGTTGGGCGTGCTTCAGTAGACCTGGAAGCCCACACTATTACTACTGTCAATGGTAGTCGTAGTTCAAAGCCGCATATTTAATTTCCATAATAGAAATAAAGCCATGCCCACATGCAGGGAATGCATAAACGAAAAAGAAGGAAAACTGCCCGGCTTTAGACTGTCCTTAGATATGTCTCATCAACGAGGCCTATAGTGTATCTGTAGAGCCTACACATTACAATTAATTTGGATTAGTTATTTTAATGTGTGATTGTTTACTATAAGCGGTAACGTTTCAAATGGTGTGGGAAAGATCTTCATCCTTTTGTGAGGGGTATGGTGTTAATAATGAACCTACTCTTTGACCTGAAAGCCAAACCTATAGATTTACACTCAACCTTGGCTCCCAAAAGCCCCTGCTCCATCTCCATAATCAGCTGATGGCTGCTCGCCGCTCGGCAAGGACTATTTTGGAACCTCATTTCACTCTGTGCAGCTGTTTTCCTGCAAAGGAATACTATCCTGTCCTCTCTCATTTCACTCTCTGGTCTGGTATGTGCAAATGTTTTCACCTTATCGCTGAGGTTTCCCTTCTTTCTGATCTTCTGGGGTGGGTTGCCACATAGTTGCATGCAACAGACATGACTTGTAAATCGCTTTGTAGTGTCCTTAAAGAATTAAATCAACTTAAGATACTTTGGAGAATTAAAGAGGGCATTTGAAGGTTTAGGACGTAATGATAGGGTGGCAAAGTCCACAAACTCAACGTACACAGATACTTCAAAAGTCAAGCTGCCATTGCATTGTGGTCAAAACTGAGCTGTTCTCATTGTTATGATGTCTCTGCGTCACTGCAATTCTTTGGGAACGTGCAAACAGGAAAAGTACTGCTCTTAAATAGGCTGTTCTTGTGTTTGACAATTGCAATAATTCACCCACTTAATGCTTTAATGTTTGATAGTTTTCATTAATCATTCACCTTCTAATGTTTCTCCGTAGCCCTTCTAAAGGCTTTAAACTTTCCCTCTGCAATAAAGAGGCCCTGGGTGTTAGCCAGTACTGATTGGTTGTTTTCCTGGGAGCGTTTGATTGGCTTGCGGGTCTCAGACCCGACCGTGATGCGCTCATTGTAGCCTGTAGTCTAATTCCATGTGTGTAGTGACCTTCACAGCTCTTTGTGATTGGGCGTCCAGGTGGTGCCACATGTCTAAGGATCTGCCCTCGGATGGCCCGAAGATTCCATGTGGGCCCTTGGGTGCAGAAACTTCTCTAGTTTAGGAAGGGCAATGAGCAATGCAAGGATCTGGTACTAGCAAGAGACAGAACCCACAGCTTACTAGAAAGATTAAATAGAAAAAATAAAATTTATTTGGCACCGTACAACCGGTAGCAGCGAGAACCTGCCTTGCAGTGAAGTACCAGTTGTTTGAAGGAGTGTGTAACAATGTGTATGTTTAACTGCTCCTGGTTGCTAAAGTATGGGCTCTTCTCTCCACTACGCAGGCCATGGAACACAGGTGAAGGTGATGCAGGGCACCCCAGAGTTCATAGCCCCGGAAGTGATTGCCTTTGAGCCCATTGGCTTCACAACAGACATGTGGAGCATCGGTGTCATCTGCTACATCTTGTAAGTGACTGTGCGCATGCACCACTCTGATTCTGAAAGGTTAGTTTCAATTCCAGAGTGGGGCTAGAATAAGCATGGAACGTTTTAAAGTGCAAGGTTTGATGTACAAGTCAGAACTCAGTTAGATGTAACCTCTCCTCTCCATTCTGACCGTATTGGTGTAGTTGTGTTGAGAGCTCTTCCCTGGTGAGTCAACAGACTTCGAGGCTTGCCTCCGAGAGCTTGGAGGCAGAGGGTTCAACTTTGTTCTTAGATTCAGTGGGGGTTGTAACACAATCACAATTACACAAGATACCCAATGTATCCTCTTTGGAAACCAGATTTGATCATAAGTAAACATTTGCCATTGGGTTTCCTACTACATGACCACAAGAATATACTTGATGGCCTACCATTGAACAGAAGAGTCTAAAAATCGTTATTTCTCGAAATTCTGGAGTTTGGAGTGATCTGTGACTTGTTACAAAAACGCAAAACTGACTTTCTGTGTTTGTCTTTATGAGAAGTGCTGCAAAACTCACTTCTACTCCTAATTTTCAAACGTAATGTGTACTGCCTATCTATGGATCTTTGCCACACATATACTGCAGCCATATATCAGTCCACAATTTTAGCGCTCTGTATACCCCTGGATTTTGCTCCCTGAGACATGCTGTTCTGGGTTGCCCCTATTGAAGAATCATCTCGACCTATTCTGTATTTTTTCAGATGAGCAGCCCAACAGAAACCGAAAATAACTGTGCAGCATTCATGCTTGCATTCTCTCATGCTGAACTTTAGCATGTCCTTTTCCTCCTAAAACTGTTCCTCCACCCCTGAGACAGTCAGTGTCTCATGAGGGTCACTGTGACTTGGAATAAAGTTTCTTGGTGTAATGAAGTGTGCCACCCTAGCCTTCTCCTCCTTATCAAACATGGCATCTACAAACTGTTCTGCAAGTTTAACCGCCAATGTGTAATGTAATTTATGCTAAGGAAATTGGATGATTTTGCATCCAGTAGGTCATATGGTATGAAGTTTGTTAATACGTTTTGCTAACTTGACCAAAGTGTGAAGGTTGTGTGCAGAGACAGACTGGCCTACATGCAACTGGGATATTTCTGGTGTCTTTGAAAGGCTGATGGTGCTAGACATAGTTGATCATATTTGAGAAGCAACTCTGCCCCTGATTCCATAGCCTTTCACAGGCACTCGTGTACCGGAAAATAAATATTGTTTCATCACCTAACTAAATACTTGATGAGTTACTTTATTGTTTGAGTTTATTCCTGTGTCCATTTTTTCCCACCACCTTCTCGCCCATTTCAGGTTAAGTGGGGACTCTCCATTCCAGGGGAACAACGACATGGAGACTCTGAGCAACGTCACTGCAGCCCAGTGGGAGTTCGATGAGGAGACCTTTGAGGAAATCTCCGACCGAGCTAAGGATTTAATCATCAAACTCCTGAAGAAGAGCATGAGGTAGGGCTCGTACATATACAACAGATGAGCAAAGTACACCTCCTACCTTCTCAGCCCACCAATCAACTATTTGTCTGCCTTCTCCAAGCAGAATTCATTATTTACCTGCTCTTTGTATGCAGTATTTAGTTATGGCTGCCTTCTCAGTAAAGCATTCAGTTATTTATATACCTCATTATACCACAATCAGACATTAGTTTGCCTTCTCCCAGCAGCATCTCTCCAACCATCCGGTATTTACGTATCTTCTCCAAACAGCAATCTGTCTTTTGTCTGCTTCGCTGCCCACCAATCGGCCATTTGCCTGCCACCTCTAAGGAGCAGTGATTCAAGTTAAAGTTCAAGTTCAAAAGTACTTTATTCGGTTAAAAACAAAGAATAACCATGAAAGTAGCATGTAAAATACAGTTTACAATGGGTAGGATGACCATTATTTAAAATCACAGCAAAAAGACATATTAAGACATAAATACATCATAAGAATTAATTCATACGGAGGGTTTTACGACAGTTAAAAACCAATTTAAAAATTTCGGAGAGTGACGCTACCATAAAAACAGTTTCCATTTTTTGAAACTCTAAAAACGCTAGGCGGCATCTATATACATTTAAATCTTTAAGAATTGGGATGATAAGTTTTCTGCGATAATAAATATAAAATTTACAAAAAAATAAAATGTGAATGTCGGATTGCAGGGACACATCATCACATGGACAGGGACACAAGTCTTTCAGCCAACAATTCATCTCAGGGAAAGATAGTAACCTAAAAACAATGTTGAGTCTAAACCGGGTTAAAAGGAAACGTTCATGGTTGGACATGTATAGAGATAAATATGGCTGCAGTTTCTCTCCAGTTATGATCGCCTGGTGGGCAAAGACAGTCTTTTTTTTCACCTCCTCTAACCGTCTTTTTTCCATGAGGTGGTCGATACACAAGTTTTTTTTAGTCCACTTCTTGAAATGTGTACCATAGATAATGGGTCCTCAAAATATTGAACACAGCTCAGTTCTTCATTTATCTGCCTTCTCTGCCTAAAAACCCATCACTTGTCTGCCCTCTCTGCCCAACCATCTGTAATCTACTGCCTGCTTGAACGGAACAATCCGGTGTTTATGTGTGTGTTCTTCACCAACTCTGTCATAAGTGGGACCATACCTGGCCTTTATGCAGTGAAGAGGAAATAATTCTTTATCTACACTCCAATGGCAATCTTTACCAGAGTACGCATTTCTGTCACAAATCTATTCTTATGTTTCGGCATTTATGTAAGGATTGTGTCCTCGTTAGCTATAGGAACGTTTATCTCATGATGTTTGTGATGTGTTACAGTGCTTGAGTTTCCCATTGTCCACCCTGTTAACTTTATCTCCGGGCATTTGAAATCAAAGACTACACCCTACCTGCTTGAGCACAGTGGCACTTGGGATTGACATACTTTGAGCAGTACTGACCTACCCTGGTCAACATTAATAAATGCTCTATAAATGCCAAGATTCTTGTCACCCAAGGAAGACCAAACTACTCCAAACATTTAGGCTTGGTTTCTCTTCTTGAATGCAATAAGATCTCTAGTGAGAAATCTGTATCTCTTAAAGTATTGCCCAGTGCATGCTTTTAGTAGATTCAGATGTTTACAGCATGTTTTGTAAAAGTGACTACTACATTTGGGTTTCCTCAATGTACACTATACAATGCTTTCAAGAACACCTACAATTCAACAAAATGCCCCCTTACTCATTAAATTCTTTAATTCGTGGCCACGTTTTCTCTCGGGCTATGAAGGGGAGGAATCACCAATGATTTAATCTATGATATTAGTATTCATAGAGCTGTATTGGATGCAATATTTGAAAGAAAGTGGGAACCATGGACCGTGTGAAGAATTCTATGCTATTTTTGAAAACTCTAATAAAAAGATAAAGTATCACAAATAGTTGACAAAGCTGAGCCATCAAAGATTGACCACCGAAAAGGATATGATCGAAGGCCCTGGAAATATTGGAAATTCATACAAGATTACAGACATGATGGATGGGAAATGGCTACTTTTTCCCCAGGATGTCAGCTAATTTGTAGCCTTATCCCAACATAGGGTTCTGTGCATTGTGGTACAAATGGTCCCTGTGATTTCAGAAATATAAATCATTGATAAACTATGATTTGTCATTTTTTCCGGCAGGTCTCGCCTGACCGCTGATCAGGCTCTGCATCACCCCTGGCTGCAGGAGACTGAACAGGGAAACAAGAAAACTCTATCCAAGGAGAAGATCAAGAAGTTCTTAGCTCGGCAGAAGTGGCAGGTGAGTTGGGGTCCTCAGTATTTGGAGTTCAGGGTGCAATAATGTAGTTTGTTACTGGTGACCCAGTGGCACAGTGCTGTTGCGCTTCAATTGAGAAGGACCAATGCTCCGTTTTAGCACTTGGCTCTCGCAAGATAGCGGAGTTGAGTGGCAAAGGCTCACTCCAGGAGCGGAGAGGTGTCTGAGTGCAGAGAGCTACAGTATTTAAAAGCCAATAAATGGAATTTCCTGTCCATACTTTACAGTAAGAAAAGAAAAAGGTCTTTAATAGAAGGTAAGTAAATAATACAATTAACTTGGAATCTACAATAACCAGAAATCCATAGCACCCTCTGGGCACAATTAGCCATTTAATGCTTTGATTTACAATTGCATCTAATGCGGCTTGAAAGAGAATTAAACAACTTCTATTTTGGAATTGACCTCATGGTGATCTATCTATTTGTGTTATGTTCACCTGTTTGATGTTTATTTGAATGTTTTAACTACTCCGACCACCTATAAACGTACCGTACTACTGACCTAGACCGGGTAGTTTTTACTTGGGCGTAACCCTGTAAAAACTCAACACCCTCCCCCCCACAGCAAGTCGTTGTAATGACTTGCGCTGTAATAGTATGTGATGTACCAGTGCGGTTGTTGTAATGACAGTGTTGTAATGGCATGCGTTGTAAACTGCCTACTCCTGTTACAACTGATCCACGGACCGTGCATTGAGAACGCCTCAGTGCACAAAGAAACCCATGGGCATTTCATAATAGGTACTGGCTGTCCCTTAATTTGGTACAGAAAGCAAATGTGGGATTTGAGGTGTCCAGGTATTTGGCTGAAAACATGGTGACGTAAATCCGATAGAGCCTTCTGGCTGCAGATTCCTTATCTTTGAATTTCTCAGGCGTCAGACTATATCTTGAAACTTTTTGCATGAGCAGTACCCCTGCGCGCCATCGGATGGCTCCTTTTGGCTTTGCGTGATGTCGTTGTTGTGATGTCACAGTCACCTATGTAGGTGCCACCAGGCACGAGGCATCAGTTGCTTTTCATTTTCTCCACATCAGAAGCACAGAGCCACGAAGTGAACTGACTAGCGGGTAAGTTTCCGGATCGAGTCTGATGCCTGGGAAAATCAAAGGTAGGGAATCTGCCGCTAGATATTGTCTCTACCAGATAATGTGTTACTGAAGGTAAGTAACTTGTTCGATAGCACCCTGAGATAGCACCCAAGCTAGGCAACTGTGGGGAGGTGGTTGTAGATAGTGTCCAGTGCTATAGATAGTGAACCAACCCACAAAGCACAGTGTACTTTGCCATCAAATGGCTGCTGTTCCACTGTCAGGGTGATGGGAGACCAAGGAATTATACCTTTTGTGGATTATAGCTAGGTGGCAAAACAGAGCCTTGTGATGTTCACTCAGCAGAGTATGAACTTTTTTAGAGTGCGAACTTGACCTGAAGCTGAAGGTACTGGCGTGCTTTATGAGTCAGTTACATTACACAATGTCACTTTTGCTCTTTATATGCCTGGGGAGAGGATGTAGCATTAAGGCCAGAGCTGCAGACATTGAAACTGGGAAACCAGGTTCGAAATTCTGCATGAGCTCAACGTCTGTGATTCTGGGCAAATCACTTAATCCATGATGACTGAAGAATGATGAATGTGCAGTTGTGTAATGGAACTGACACTACTATACCTTTGGGTGGCGTTCACGCTATATAAAACCGTACTCTCCTACACTACTCCATTCTATGCCAACCTACTTTGCTCTACGGCACTTTACTCCACAAACTCTACTCTGCTCTACAACACTCTACTCCACTCTGAGCCACACCCTCTACGCCACTTCACACTGTTCTACACCACTCCTTGACATTCTGTGCCACTCTACCCCACTCCACAACACTCCATGCCACTTTTACGCCACATCACTTAACTCCACACCACTCTCCTTTACCCCACTAACTTTTAGCCATGCTGGTATACAGCATGACTAAAACGTATTGGCAAAGCCAATAGCCCTTCCATAGATGGTGATATTGGCGTTGCCAATGCTTGTTTTCCTTTACTATCAGCCATGCTCCACTGTAGTGTTACTACTGTAAAAATTGGCTAAATAAAACACTGACCAAGCCAATCGCTCTTGCATTGGCCAGACGTATTGGCTTGCCAATGCTTTTTAACAAAGGCCTTTTCCTCTGATCTAACTTCTTCTCTCTCAGGCTGCCCCATCGCTTAGTGTTCCCAGCACACCATACAACGCATTCCTTCCGCACTCTCACATCCCCCCCCCCCCCATCCATAATCATCAGTGCAGACAAACCCCAAACTTCTCCTTTATAGTACAAATTGGAGCCTCTGGAGGGGCCCTGCCTGCCTTTTCACCTCATCCCCTCCCCTTTATTATCCACCCTGTCAGCCCCGCCCACTGCCCGGCACACTGCTTAAAATCGGCTTCTTACCCTACAACAAGTGGGAGCCCTTGGGAGGAGACCTTCGTGGGACGTATTTGTTTGCCAGAATTCCGCCACAACTTGCCGCACCCGCTTCGCGGGTGCCGCTGCGAGGACAGGGTTGGTGCCTGGAGCCACTGCCGTGGGACCTGCTGAGCGTGTGGGCGGAGAGGCTTGTCATCCAGCACAGGTGTGTAGCGCCGCAGGGACTCGCTCTCCCAGGAGTCCCTGCCTGACCTTTGACAGCTGGTCTGCGCGCACCCTGTCAGCCCCGCCCACTGCCCGGCACACTGCTTAAAATCGGCTTCTTACCCTACAACAAGTGGGAGCCCTTGGGAGGAGACCTTCGTGGGACGTATTTGTTTGCCAGAATTCCGCCACAACTTGCCGCACCCGCTTCGCGGGTGCCGCTGCGAGGACAGGGTTGGTGCCTGGAGCCACTGCCGTGGGACCTGCTCAGCGTGTGGGCGGAGAGGCTTGTCATCCAGCACAGGTGTGTAGCGCCGCAGGGACTCGCTCTCCCAGGAGTCCCTGCCTGACCTTTGACAGCTGGTCTGCGCGCACCCTGTCAGCCCCGCCCACTGCCCGCCTTTAGACGATACCATAAGTGCGACAGCTACTAGCTGCGCGGAAGCGCGCGGAGCTAAGCCCGGGCAAAGGGCGGGCCCTCTGTGGCCCTCAGAGGCCAGAGGAGGTCGGGACGGGCCACCCCGCTTGTCCTTCAAGGAGGAGGTAAAGCCTCTGATTGACTATCCCACTGACTATTACATCTGGCTAGAAACAGTTATCTAGACCCCTAAGGGAGTAGTTACATAATATATCCCCTTGGTTGCACCTATGCCTTAAGATATAAGACGGGCACGCTATTGACAATTATTTATTTTTTATTTATTTATTTTTACAGCTTAGCTTAAATTTACCCCTACTAGCATGGAACCCCCTTCCAAAACAACTAATACAGCGCCTAATCCCCCCTGGCTAGACAAATTAAATAGTATGTGCAATATCAGGTACACCTTTGTTACATCACCCCATCCGGTAACAAACACTAGCCCGCTAGCCCGCAGTGTTAGTATACAGGGGCCTCCACCTACACCCATAAAAGCAAATGCCCAAAGTATAACTCCCGTTAAGGTCACATCTGTTAAAAGGAAACATGACTGGGTAGGAGAAAGTGGGCCCAAACAAAAACATCAAAATTGCTAAATGTGTCCCCAGGTATAAACCCGCCTGTTATCACTGCTCCGTTAACTCCAGAGGTGGGCAATAAACTAGATGATTCAGCATCCTCGTCCCAATTGGCTTTACTGGCCATGATCGAACGACTGCTTAAAACTATTATCCATCCCCTGATCGAAAAAATTAACACCCTGGAGGATAGACTGACGGGGATTGAGGAAATTGTTAAACTCAATCTAGCACAATCTTCCCACACTGTAACATCTAAGTGTTCGCCTCAGGCTGGTCTTCTCAATTCGCCCAAACAAACTAAGCAAAGCACAGTTCCTCCAACACAAGTAACATTCCCTACTACTGTGTTCCCACTTGTCCCTAAGGCACCACCCATACCTGCCATAGATCGCAATGTCGAGCCCAGATTAAAATGTATTAAGACTCCTCGTATTAATATTTCCCCAGAGGCCGCTCCATTTGTGTCCATCCTCTCCGGGGTTCCTCCACTGAAACATGGAAAACCTGAGAGAACCACCGACCTGCTAAACAAAGTTAAGTTTTGGCTATCGAAAAATAGACCCTTACCCCATAACCTTGATGGCAGGATAGTCGGCGTGGGGAGAGTGGGTTGGTTGGGTCCCCTTCGAAAAGATATCTGTGGCGACCTGGTTCTAATTAGATTTAGGAGCAGACAAGTTGTTCCCTATCTCCAGTCATGGCAGCCCCAAGAAGGTGATGGTCCTATAACAACTTGGGACCTACACAAGTCAAGTCAAGTCAAAGAATTTATATAGCGCACTACATACCCAGAGGGTCTCAAGGCGCTTAGGAAGGGGAGGAGGATTACTTGTCAAATATCCACGTTTTAAGTTGCTTTCTGAATGCTAGGTGGTTCTGGGTAAGGCGAAGGTAAGTGGGGAGTGAGTTCCATGTTTTAGCAGCCAGGTATGAGAAGGATCTGCCTCCCATGGTGGTCTTGTTGATGCGAGGTACGGTGGCGAGGGCTTGGCTGGAAGAACGTAGTTGGCGGGAGGGGGTGTAGAAGGACAGTCGTGAGTTGAGGCATTCTGGTCCGATGTCGTAGAGTGCCTTGTGTGCGTGGGTCAGAAGTCGGAAAGTGATTCTCTTGTTGACGGGTAGCCAGTGGAGGTCTTTCAGGTGACCAGAGATGTGTTCGTTGCGCGGGATGTCTAATATGATCCTGGCTGAGGCGTTTTGGATTCGTTGGAGTTTCTTCTGGAGTTTAGCGGTAGTACCTGCGTATAGGGTGTTTCCGTAGTCCAGTCGGCTCGTGACCAAAGCATGGGTGACCGTTTTCCTGGTTTCGGTGGGGATCCAGCGAAATGTTTTTTTGAGCATGCGAAGAATGTTGAAGCAGGATGAGGATACGGCGCTGACTTGTCTGTTCATCGAAAGTGAGGAATCAAGGATGACGCCTAGGTTCCGTGCGTGGTATGTCGGGATGGGTGCTATTCCAAGGGCTTCCGGCCACCAAGAGTCGTCCCAAGCAGAGGGGGATGTACCTAGGATGAGGACTTCTGTTTTATCTGAGTTCAGTTTCAGACGGCTGTGTTTCATCCATTCAGCAACTTTTTTCATTCCTTCGTGTAGGTTAGTTTTGGCGGTGCTGGGGTCCTTGGTGAGAGAAAGGATTAGTTGAGTGTCATCCGCGTAAGAGATTATGTTGAGGTTGTGTTGGCGGGCGATGGTCGCGAGGGGGCTCATGTATATGTTGAAGAGGGTGGGGCTGAGTGAAGATCCTTGTGGTACGCCACAGATGACTTCAGAGGCCTCGGACTTGAATGGTGGAAGGCGGACTCTCTGGGTTCTTCCGGTGAGGAACGAGGTGATCCATTCAAGTGCTTTTCCTTGTATTCCGATGTTACTGAGGCGTTGTAAAAGGGTGCTGTGGCAGACTGTGTCGAATGCTGCAGAGAGGTCGAGGAGGATGAGGGCGACTGTGTCTCCATTGTCCATTAGAGTTCGAATGTCGTCAGTTGCTGCGATGAGGGCGGTCTCAGTGCTGTGTTTTGCTCGGAAGCCAGATTGTGAGGAGTCGAGGGATTTGTTGGCTTTGAGGAAAGCGGCGAGCTGGTTGTTGACAGCTTTCTCGATTACTTTGGCCGGGAATGGAAGGAGCGAAATGGGGCGGTAATTTTTGAGTTCGGTGGGGTCCGCTGTGGGTTTTTTCAGAAGGGCGGTGAGTTCAGCGTGTTTCCAGTCTTCCGGGAAGGTGGCGGAATTGAAGGAGCAGTTGATGACGTCCCGGAGGTGCGGTGCTATGACGGAGTCTGCTTTGTTGAAGATGTGGTGAGGACATGGGTCTGTGGGGGATCCTGAGTGGATGGAGTTCATCAGGCGGATGGTGTCCTCAGTGGAGATTGGCTTCCAGTCGTTAAGGGTGTTCGCGGGGGGGGGAGTGTTCAGCACATGGTTGGGATGGTTGGTTTCCGGTTTGGTTGTCGAAGCTGTTGTGGATGTCAGCAATCTTGTTGTGGAAGAATGAGGCTAGGGAGTCGCAGAGGGCTTGAGAGGGGGTGATGTCGTTGGAGTTGGCCGAGGGATTGGAAAATTCCTTGACGATGTTGAAAAGTTCCTTGCTGTTGTGGGCGTTGTTGTCAAGTCGATCCTTGAATGCTGTTTTCTTGGCCTTTCTGATTAGTTGGTGGTGAGTGCGGGTGGCGTTTTTGAAGGCGTCCTTGGTGCTGGTGGTTGGGTCTTTTTTCCAGGCCTTTTCAAGGGAGCGGCAGAGTTTCTTGGACTTCTTAAGATCATCGTTGAACCATGAGGCCTTGTTGCCGGGTTTGCTTTGACGTTTTTTTAGTGGTGCTAAGGTGTCGGCGGTGTTGGATAACCATAGGGTGAAGTTGGCGGCAGCTAGGTTTGGGTCCGAGGAGTGGGTTGGGGTGTTTAGAAGGAGCGATGAGGAGATCTGGTCGATGGTGATTTTGTTCCAGTTTCTTTGCAGAGTTGGTTGGGGGTGGTTGTTGGGTTTTGGCTTGTTGTAGGTGAAGTGGACGCAGCTGTGGTCGGTCCAAAGGAGAGCCGAGGTGTGGCTGAAGGAGACGTGGTTGCTGGAGGTGAAGATAGGGTCGAGAGTATGACCTGCTATGTGGGTGGGGGAAGTGACCAGTTGTTTAAGTCCGAGGTTGTCCAAGAGGGTGGTGGTGTTGCGGTCGTTGTCCTTTTCAAGGTGAAAGTTGAGGTCTCCCAGAAGGATGTAATCTTTGGAGGGGAGTGCGTGTGGAGTGATGAAGTCCGTGATGTCTTCACTGAATTTAGCGCGGGGTCCTGGTGGTCTGTAGAGGAGAGTGCCTCTGAGTGTGGTCTTGGGGTCGATGTGGATTTGGAAGTGAAGGTGTTCGGAGTTGGCGAGGTTGGCGTCAGAGCTGGTTGAGATGCGGATTGATTTCTTATGGACGATAGCGATTCCTCCTCCTGTGTGGCCGGTACGGTCTTTGCGAGTGATCTTATAATCTTCAGGGATGGCAATGGTGATGTCAGGGGCGGAGGAGGCGTTCATCCAAGTTTCTGTTAGGAAGGCGACGTCTGGAGAGATGGTGTCTAGTAGATTCCATAGGTCAATGGCGTGTCTGTGGACCGAGCGGGTGTTGAGAAGGATGCATTGTAGGTGGTTGGGGTCGGGAATCTGTGGTGTGGTCGTAGCGGAGATGTTGTCGGTGCCGCTGAATTTGCAGGAGTAGCAGGAGAAAGGTCCATGGGTGTGTCCAGGAGCTGCTTGGGCGCAGTTGGGGGCGCGACCGGGGTTGAGGGCTAGGAGGGTGGCGGCATTGTAGGTGATGCGGGAGGGCTGGGCAGCGCGAGGGGCAGGGGGTCTGGCACTGGGCGCGGTCCAGGCGCGGACGGGCGTAGACGGGCTTACCTTTGGCGCACCTTCGGCGCGGATTGGGCGCGGTCGCTGCGCGTGAACGCTGCGCGCATGAACTACTGTCATATATGGATAGTGGAGGGGGAGGGGCGAGGGCGGCTCAGCTGGGAGGCGTGGCGGGCTCAAGGGAACACAACAACAGGGTCAAAATGGAGGGGAGGGCAGAGCAGGGCGCCGGGGGATATCACACACAACAATGCGCTGAATCAAGCAAAGCAATTTGAAGCCGATTTTTTTTTTTAAGCGATTTTTACCCAAGTGAATCATATACCCCCTTCCGGAAACAAACCGTCGATAACAACAGTAAGCTGGGTTACAGATTTTGCTCACCAAATGATCTTAGTATCCCTCCCTTTAATCGACCGCAAAGCAGTTTTAAGTATAGCAACTTTCCTCAATTTCACCCTTTCACGTTACATAAGAACTGTCAATATTAGGCTGGTGCATTCCTTGTAATCTATTTAGATCAATTATAATCACAGGGTTAGCTAATTCTGTTTAACCTACTGAGAATTTGTTGCTTTTTAAAATGTATGTTTGTTAAACTATGATTGTATTTTTAAATTGTATGCTTTTATGGTTTTAAACAAATCGAATGAAGCAAATTTTACTTACTTACTATTATCCAATGGTCCAGACACTGGAGGGAGCATGCAAGAGTGGCGCAGATCCCAAGGCAGGGGGGTCATGAAAGAAACCAAACCATGACTGCTCTCGGGGACTCCAGGTTCACATACTAAACCGCTCCACCAAGAATTTGATGCATTCCTTGATAGGAAATCCAAGAATGTTCCACAACGCCCCTCTCAAAGCACAGGGCAATTGTATTATGCTTTTATTGCATTAGCTCGAGGAAATTATCTAGGAGTATTTACGACAAAGATGGCCACGATCTGTAACAACTGTTTCTGACCCAGGGAAGCCACTACCAGGGCCGACTGGCTGTAGTGGGCCCTCTGATTTTCCTCAGTGGGCCGCCAGGGTGGGGGCTGGTGTTAAATCTCTGGGGGGTGTTTTTGTTACTGGGGATGGTAACTGCCCCTAACAAAAAAAGCATCACAAAGCTTTATAACCCCACCCAGGGCTGGCTCAGCTCTTTGCGTGGGCCGGTTTTGGTTCCCAGTCCAGCCATGGCCACTACAGAAGTAGGGCAGACCACCTTTAGTGCCCCACAGCAAAATGCTGGAAATGGCGTGCTTGGCCAGGCCCCTCCTGGAGTCGATAAAATTAGTATCATTACTTCAGTGAAAAGCAACATCTGCTGCATAGTGCAAAGAAACCTCGAAGTGAGGGTACGTTTCCAGAAATCTTTGTTGGGTTTTTATGACCATGCTTTTACTGGAAAGCAGGAGGATCAGGTAAGGGATTAAAGCAATGCTGCCAGCAAGGAGAAGCACACAGATGAGCCAGGAATGCGTATGGGTGCAGAAAAGCACACAGGGTAGCGAGCAGTATGGGCTCAGGGAGGTAGGTGGTTGTGGGGGGGGTAAAAAAAACAGCAAACACGGACGTGTAGCACTGAGGTGCAGAGAAGCGCACGGTGCTTCAGGGTGAGACACAGCGTGGAGAAGAGAAGCCTACAAGGGATCTCCCATGTAAAAAAAAAAAATATGAAGCCTACAAGGGATCTCCCATGTAAAAAAAAAAAATATGAACTTGTGTAATGTAACTGGTGCTCATGTAAAGCGCTCCAATACTTTAGGGTCATGTTTGCACTATATAAAAATGCCTGTAAAGAAACGAATGAAAAATAGTACCTCGATCGCAGCATCAGTAGCGGACCGACTCTTAAGATCAATGAGTCTGTGCTTGGTCCATGCTTCACTGAAAGAAAAGGAAGTGATGCCTGTGAATTGGAAGGCACCATAGAGGAGTGATAATGATGCTAACGAACGGTAAGTAATAGGTGGGCTAAAAGCCCCTTTTTAGAACTTTTTGTCTGTTCTTCAAGTGCTGCAGATGGTCTATCGATCAAGAGGAAGGAACAGGTGAAAGTCCGAGTGGGATGACCTTTTACCAGCAAGGATTTGCAATCGCTCAGGTTGACCTTTTTGATGTGATATTAGACTTTTTTTATGGATGATTCTTAGGCCTCCTGCAATCTTGCAGATAAAGTTTGTTAATGATGCTGCATTCCGGTGGAATGATCTCATGGCATGTGGGTGCACAATCCTTACGAAGTCACTTTTCTGTGACAAAAGTCTGGCCCAGTATTGCTTTTGACAGTAGGTCAAATATATTAAGAGTTCTTTCTTGTACATTAACCTTGCATTGAACAGCAACAAGCTTTCCCTGTTGGCTTTCTGTCCTGTTGTTGTGATGATGTATCCCAGAGGTGGAGCCTGCTGCTAGAAGGTGGTGGGTTTATGGGGGACATGGTTGAAGGGTCATAGGGGGTTCTTTAGGTGAGCTAGTATTGGGGGTGGAGCTCGTGTTGCGGTAGAGAGGTGAATAGAGCTGTGGAGGCTGTTTGTGCAAAATCAGTGCTTCAGCTGTAGAGCATCATAGTGGGTTGAATGTGGGGCGCTGAGGGGGTGGGGTGATCTAGAAATCTAGCTAGCATGAGCTTGCGCCTACCCTTAATCTACATTTTTCTCCTTTTAAGCTACATTGTGGCTGACTACAGTTTGGACTGAGCTCTTACAGTCACTGGGTTTTTATTGGGTAAGTTGAGAGATTTAGTTGTGGGTGATTGGATTTGATGTGGATGTAGCTTGATTGGCAGCCAGGGTTTTGGTATGAGGGCTTCAGGTTCAGGTGAGGTGGTTATCAGATATAGATGCGAGACTTCAGATCGTGCAGAGCCTGGAGTGAGTTCATCTGAGTGCTGCTGGCATCGGAATAGTGAAATAATGTCTCAGGGGTTACTGTCTTCTTCCTGTGGATTTGGAGGGGACTTGTTTCTGGGCCTAGAATCTGCCTAGTTGATTTACTGGTGATCTGTATTGAAGGTGTGTGCCGACAGGAGCTGTAATCCCTTAAATCCCAATATGGTACTGTACGCAGGAGTGATAATACTCTAGAGTCCGGTAAGTTGGCTGTGAAAATCCTCGAGCTCAGCATGTATGCTGTTCCCAATAGTGATTAATTCCACAGAGCAAAGCAGCAGCTGGTCTTAGCCTGTGTGTGTGTGTCAGAGGGCTTGTGTTCCCTGGCATGATTGTCCCCTAGAGCCAGTAACGGGTATCAACTGTAGTGGTGAGTGACTTAAGGTTTGGAGGTGGAGAGACAGGTTTTCTGGACCTGGGTGCTTTCGGGGCCCAAGCAGGCAGCACCCTGGACTGGTCATGTCTGAGCTGGACCCTATGAAGGTTCTGTTTGAGTAGGAGGTCAGATGACCTTAGTTCAGTGGGAGTGCCAACTCTAATAGTCAGGGGAACTTGGTCCATTGTGAGCACCTGCTCCTAATAATCGGGAGTCCTCAGTCCAGTGGGAGCCCCAGCCCAAATATTCAGGTTGGATTATAATATTTTGCCTTCTATGATGGCTTGAACTTACTTGAGCCTCTTGTTGTTCTGATTTACAGCTTGCTGTCACTATTTCAGTAGAGTTGTGCTGAGGACGATATTGATCTGACACACGGGCCTCTTCAAATCGAGTGCACATGTGACCATAGCGGAGGTTGTATTAACAGTTTTCAGGCACATTCTAGTGTGCAGCTTGCATTTTAGGATTCCAGGTGGTCGTTGTTTTCTTTTCTTGATGGTTCCCCGTTCGTAAGATGATGCTCTGTCCATAACTCTATGCCCAACATGGTTATCCATTTGCAGATGGTGAATTGTAAAAGTGGTGGCTGTACATAGACACCCTGAATAACCGAGAATAAAGTGAGCAGGACTAAGTTTCTCATGGGAGGTTTCGTGGGATTCTTCGACTAGGAATGTTGTTTGAAATTGGTCTACATTGTGTAATACAATCTTCAGTTAAACTCGCTAAAAAGACGTCAATTTTACAGGCAGTTTGAAGGCCACACTCACTGTATGCAAAACTAGCTTGATCCTCTGCATGGATCTCGAGAGGTTAATACTCAGGCAATATTATGTATTTTTTTAACTCTATTTTTTGCCAGGCAGTTTAAATAATCTGGGAATGCAATTCGAGATGACCTACCATCGTTTCTTAAAACGTAGAGAATCTTTTGCGACTTCTACCTAACACTTACTGTTATATATCCACCCGCTCCCTTTCAGGTAGATTCTCAGTTGTATATTGTGACACTATGAAATAGTGATCTTCAGCTTGCATTTTGGTTTCAATTTCAGCTTTTTATTTTGTCTCAAACTTTTTTTCCCACAAACACCAGTTTGTCATTTTCAGGAAATATATACACTAGCATGCCTTTTTTGGTAAATACGCTCAGTTCCTCAAATTATTAGCTTGTCAAGTACATTGTTTATTGCCAAACGGCAGCTTGCATTTTTTGTAAATAGATGAGGTTAGTCCATAAATATTAGCCTATCATTTTGCATCAAGTACTTGCGAGAACTAATGCCCATTATAGGCACTTTCTGCATTATATGCACATGTATCGCCATCATTTTCCAAATGAACCACCATCTTGTCAGGAACAGTGCAATACGCCATATTCCCCATTACGTCCAGAGTACACCACCTTAATATCAAAGAGCCATAGTTTGTTTTATTTCAGGGCCCCTGCCAGCTCCCTATTTCCCCCAGATAGGATCACATACCTAAAAACCGTACAGCAGCACCAATCACTGTACTTCCCTGTTGTACATAATGTGGGGTGTGGGTGGCGGTGCACGGGATGAAGAGCAGACTGTAAGCCCTGACCACACCAGATGCTGCAATCCTTTCCTAGGGTTCGGGAGTCCTCTATCTCTTGCAGATGGTTTGTTTGAGGTCACAAGTAGCAAACAGAAGCAGAGAAGAGGGGAGGCCATTGGGCAGAGAGGGACAGTCATCCGATGAAGGAGGCGGGGGTATTGGAACTTGCTCAACTGCTGTCAGAGCATTGGATGAAAAAGCTTCTCATACCTACCCTGGCAGACACTGCAGTGGTACATAGTGCTGAAGAACTATCTGCTATCTCCTCCATTTCCTTCCCTGCTCGGCTGATAGGGCTGCGCCCTTGAACACCCCTGTGGCTAAACCACCATTGGACCACCCAACTAGAGTATTGCATTTTCAGGGCCACTGTTGGGTAGGATGCCGTTTCCTACCTCCACTTGTGACTCACTGAACATTTGCATCGTTGTATGAAATCCTGCTAACCTCACTGCTTATCCCCTCTGCTGTCCTGTTTTTTTACACACTAATTTAAAGAATCCCTACACCCAGGCTTGTTAGAAGTTAGTATGAGGCCAGGGGCCAACACTTAATGCGTGGCCCTCTGGATGCTTCTTCTATTTTGCCCAGATGTGATCTGCAGCACCTGTTCAAATATTTTTTTTAAAAAGTACTTTGGGGAAAGATGGCGTCTGCAGCGCAGACGTTTGTGTGAGAGGCTCTTCTCGGCTGTCCGGCGTTTGTGGATGCAGAGACCACCAGCGGGATTCGCGCTGTTTCGGTTTCCGTTTGTCATCTCTGGAACTTTTTTCCGCTGCCAGTGCTCGTTTTGGGTGTCTTGAGAGCTGCCGGGAGTTGCCATGACTAAGTGCGGAGGGAGCAACGGCAAGATCGCTGGAAAAATTGTGCGGCGGGGCGCTTCAGAGTGTAGCTGCTGTGCGGGGAGCTTTGAACACTGTACGCTGGATCTGTAATGGCTGCTATGAACTGATCGACTTGCCTGCAGACATAATTTCAGCGTTGATGGCATCTGGAAGTGTTCTTTGCACTGGGTGTAATATAGTTACACGGACTGCAGGAAAAGACTGGGGAAGAGAAGAAGCTTCTGGGTGTCCCGCGCCGTGCTTTGCTTTGCTACTTGGAGGTCAGTGGAGCTGCTTGGAACTTTTCTCCGGAGAACACAGTAAGACCTAGAGAAATATTAGTTTCCTTAAATTAATATGTAGGAGCCCCCTGTAGGCAAAAAATATAAAATAAAGACTTTTTCCTAGAACTGAAATGGAACTGATTTGACCAGCGGTGTCTAGTTAAAAGCATCAGAGAGACAGGTTAGCAATATTTTTTTTTTTATTTTTTTTTTGCACTCACTTTCTTGTGCCCCACCTGAGCTGAGCAGGGCTGTGAACTTGTGTGAATTTAACGACTAACATGAATATAAATTATATCAATTGTGGCTTCTACAGCTCTATAATTTTGCAGCGATGGGCGGCTTTGGCACCTAAAACTGCGTGTGGTGGGAAAACAAGAGCTACTGGGGAACGCCTGGTGAGAATGCGAGCTGGCCTTGCTGCTAAACTATCTCAAGACTCAGGCAGCAAAGACTCTGGAACCAATGGGCAGGGCACCCCTAAGATTACGCAAATGTTTCAACCCGTCGCTGGGGAAAAAAGCTGTGACTTCTGAGGATAGATCTATGGATGTATTCTATTGACATGGGTGCCCATGATGAAGACAGTATTGTGGCCAGAGTACCTGCTGGCTTGTCAGTTCAAATACACGCCTCTCAAGCACCGCAGGCTGTGGTGGGAGATAAGGCAGTTGGTGCTGGGGATGAATATAATGCGACCAATGTGGCTAACTCTGAAGATTTAACAGACCCAGTGAGCAGTGAAGACAGTGAGTTTTACTGTCTCTGAACATTCAGATGAGACTGACTCAGATGGCGATTTGGAGGAAGAATTCTCACTTCATGAAGAAGTATCCGGGGATATCACTCCTATTATGAAGGTCTGTAATCCAATTGAAAACATCTCTGGCGCTATATCGGATGTAGTAGATACAGTTCGGAAGAAAGATGTTGAAATGCGGTGCCTGCCACAGAAATATCCGATTGGACCTTTCAGGTGGGTAACCACAGCTGGAGAGATTGAACTTATCTGATCAAGTAAGTGGAGATTTCTAGTCCAGTATCGCTCGAGGAAATCTACAGATCTATATCAGAACATACGTTGGAGGCCCGAGCAGAGCATCTAAAAACCCATACAGCTTGCCGGAAATTACAAAATACTGTTCGACGCCTAGACAAAACTTGCAATGACTTTACTGATAGAATGGCGGAAGCTGAGGGTCGTATTTCCTCATTAGAAGACAAATGACAATTCAAAAGGAAGAAATTGTAGATATAAAGGCACATGAGTTTAGATGTACATGACAAGCTTGCTGATTTAGAGAATCGATTGCGGCGCAACAATTTACGCATTTTTGGGGTCCCAGAAGGGCTCGAGCGGCAAGACATTTGTAGATTTGTTGCTGAGTTGTTCGAGGAAGCACTTCCTGAGGTCAAAGAATTGAACTGGACTCGAGAAATTCAACGTGCGCACCGATTTCCATTTCGCCAATGACCAGCCAGGAGTGGCCAAGCTGTGAAACACCCTCGAGCCATATTGATTTCTCTGAATAACTTTTTTTGCGAGACCGGTATTATGACCTTGCTAGACCAGAGAAAAAGAGATCTGGTAAAGGTATTCAATTTTTCGTATGCCCTGACTACTGCCATTCTACGGTTGAGAAGCGCTGGCAGCTACGCCAGGTAATTGCACAGTTTCAAATCAAGGGCTTACAGGTTTTCTTACTACAACTAGCAACTTTAAAGACAGTCCATAAGGGGAAAACTTGTTTCTTCACTTCTGAGGGCTCTGCTAAAGAGAATCTTCATTCTTTGGGTTAATGATGTAGTGCATAGATTCATTTGCTGTTGTTTTTTTAATAGGATATGTATTATTTCACTACTATGCACTTATATTGTGTTTTCTGGATTTGATTCTTAATGTATATAATGTGTGACTACGGGATCAGCCGAGCACAGAGTCTCTCACAATCCATCACGAGGGCGATGGGCCCTACTGCCTTATTCAAGGGGGAGGGACACTTTTGGGGTGGGCTTCTCTGGGGTGGGAGAGGGATGTAGTGGGACACTGGGTCAATGGGTTGGGGGGGTCACTGTGTTAAGGGTGAAAAGGGCAAAATGTCAGTTCATAGCATGTGCTGTAATGATACAGAAATAACTTTTTCTTTTTTCGTACATTGATGACCAGCGGCTTGTTGGTGGTAATGGTTAATAATACTCTTCGTATATGTTCATTCAATGTATGTGGGTTGAACAATGTACTTAAGCGGAAGCGCATGATCGAAGAACTGCGGATAATCAACTCTGATATTACTTGTCTTCAGGAAACACATATACCCTGGGCAAATCACAAGATATTGACTGGGTTGGGATATACACTGCTAGCGGCATCTAAACAATCTACAATGATTTGAGGGGTGACAATTCTGGGGCGACGAACGATCATCGGTACTGGTAAAGTGAGGGCGGACACTTTGGACGGTGGGCAATAGCAGAATGTATTATAGGCGGCATTAAGACTACAGTATGTACTGTTTCTAGATCTCTTCTAGATGAAGCAGAGACTTTGGAGTTACTAAACATAGAGCTCGCAATGTGGGGGACACCTCTGCTATTGCTAGGGGATTTTAATATACATGGGGAATCTTGTACTTGGGATCCCCAATTTATTGATTATAGAGGCCGTAAGCCGAAAGTATTTAGAGCACTGCGTCAAATATTGCTTCAACATGGCCTTGTGGATGGGTGGCCTTTGTTGAATCAGGGTGATCCAGGGTATACGTTTTTTTCCTCTCCACATACTAAATTTGTCGATTAGATTATATTTTTTTTTACATAGATCCCTAACTATTGGAGCTAAAATGCAGTTAATGCCAGGGATTATGTCGGACCATGTCCCTGTAGTTATTGACCTGCCTCCTTTTAATATCATGCGGGAACAACTCACATTTACATTTAGTAAAAACTGATAACTGATGAGGAATACATATGCCATATTCAATTATGGGCCAAGCATTTTTTTTTTTTGCATAATAGTGGCACTGCTACCCAACCAATGGATTGGGATTGTTTTAAGGCTGGGATAAGGGGTGAAACCTGTAGCTACGGCTGGGCTCAACAGCGGAAACTGAAAGCTCTAATAGAAAATTTACTTTTAGATTTGAAAGCGGCTGAACATGAGCTTATCTTAGCGATCAGAACACATCGGGACAGCCTAACTGCCCAGACTAAGGTGGCTTGTTGTAAAGCGAAGATTAACAGGTTTTGGAGCCAGGAAATAGCGATTCAGTATAAAATCCAAAAAACAGAGATGAGAGTATGGTGAAACAACTGGTAGATGTTTAGCCCAAAGACTTTGCGGTCGGCAAGCAAGCTAACTAATTGAGGCATTGGAGAACTATCAGGGCTGTTTGGTTGAGGCTATAGAATGTATAATGGAGATATTCCAGTTATATTATAAAGAATTATATACCCAGGATTCTGTATGTCACGACCAGATTGAGCAATACTTGTTACAATTTGATCTACCTAAGGTGGGGCTCCCTGTGGGAGAGGAACTAGAGGCCCCAATATCTGTTAGAATTACAGACAGTACTTGATAACTTGGCGCTTGGGAAAGCAGCTGGGCCGGATAAACTTCCTCTTGAGATCTTTCGAATGCTTTTTCCTATTATCAAGGATGATATGTTAGTCACTTTTATAGCTGCTCCGATTCCATCATTAGTATCTCATCAACATGGGTTCCTTCCCCAGTCGAAGTACTGTTAACCATTTACACCGCCAACTGATTTCCTTCAATCTAGTTCTTCTTGCAATGTTTCTTTCACTCCCACTGTGTTTATCCACAACTGGCTACCATTTGATGACTCTTCCTTCCTGTCTTGTCTAAATAGTATCAGGTCAGGTTCCCCTCGGGACCCAGTCCCCATGAAGATACTAAAACAACTAGACCTTGAACCACGGAGATTCCTAATGAGGCTATTAAACATCTCTCTTACCGAATCTCGGGTGGCACAGGAATGGAAACATGCTATGGTTGTTCCTTTGCTCAAAAAATCTGGTGCTGACATCACAAATCTTGCCAACTTTAGGCCTATATCCCTGCTGCCAGCCTGCTCCAAAATATTGGAACGCCACGTTAACAGCCAGCTCAATGAGTTTGTTGAAAACGTAGGATATCTCCATCCATCCCAATCAGGCTTTCGCGCTAATTATTCCACCGAATCCGCACTCCTTGGGGTGACCGAGCGACTCCGACACGGTATCGATAGCGGTGAGACCTTTGCGCTTATTCTTCTTGATTTAAGCGCTGCTTTCGATACCGTGTCTCATTCCACTCTCTTGGAGTCCCTCCGCTCCCTTGGTATTGATGGATCTGCGCTTGCCTGGGTGGCCTCATTTCTCAATGAGCGCACCTTTCAGGTTTTCTCAAACAAAGCTGAATCTGCGATTCATTCTTCAGCCTACGGTGGCCCTCAAGGGTCTATATTAAGCCCACTGCTGTTTAATATTTACATCAGACCTCTTGCTTCCATCGTAGAGGACGCCGGTCTGTCTATATATTCTTATGCAGACGACACGCAGATTGTGTTTTCTCTTTCTAGCAGCAGGGTTCAGGAAGTCTCTGCCCTTAAAGTTGGCCTATCTCGCGTTGCAGCTTGGATGCAAGACCACCTGCTGAAGCTCAACGGAGATAAGACCGAGGTTATCATACTAGGCAAGCACAAAGATCTGTGGGGCTCTAGACACTGGCCCTGTGATATGGGACCTCTGCCTACCCCTGTGCCTGTTGCTCGTAACCTTGGTTTCCTGATTGACGATAAACTTTCAATGAGGCAGCAGGTAACCAAGGTCGCTGCAGTCTTACGTTGGCTGCAGAAGATCTTATGGATGCTACCTGAGTCCACTCGAAGAACTGTCGTCCAGGCCCTTGTGATGTCTCGCATCGACTATGGCAATGTGCTTTATCTTGGAGCGGATAAAGCAACAATTAAACTCCAAGTGGTACAGAACTCAGCTGCCCGTCTCTTGCGCAATGTTCCACGGAGAACGTCCGCAACACAAGCTTTGCGTGACCTGCACTGGCTGAGAATTCCAGATCGTGACTTTTAAAACTTTGTGTTTTCTGTTCAAGATCCGTCAGGGTTCTGCCCCTACTTACCTTCATAACCTTGCCCAGCCTTATCTACCTGGTCGTTCTTTAAGGTCATCTAACAATGGCAATCTTTTGATTCCAAGAATCCGACTGGCAAAAATGGGAGGCCGCTCATTTGCATATCTTGGACCTAAGATGTGGAATGCTCTCCCGCTGGCTTTAAAAACAGAAACTAATCTTCTGGCTTTTCGTAAAAAGCTGAAGAGTTTTCTGTTCTGATTTCCCTGCTCATGATCTTTTCTTCTGCACCTGCTTGTTTTTCTTTCTTCAGTCTGTCCCTGGCGCCGGGAAACCCATTGCGGGTAGCTGAGCGCAATATAAATTCAATAAAATAAAATAAAAATAATAGGGTTATAGCGGTTCTGGACTATGCCTCTGTATATCATAAAAACATCGGTATAATATTTTTAGACGCGGAAAAAGCTTTTGACCTTGTAGCATGGGCATTTCTTTGGTCTGTAATGTGTAAAATGAGATTTGGGTCCCAGTTCTTGCTTGCTTTACAGACTTATGTATAAGCGACCTAGAGCTAAGATTTGTGAGATGGGGCAAGAATCAACCTTTGTTTACATAACTCGGGGCACAAGGCAAGGATGCCCATGCTCAATGTTATTATTTTCTATTTACATTGAACCATTGATGCGAATGCTTGAAACTACACAGGGTATACAATCAATGGCTGTGGATAATCATCCAGTGCGTGTCTTAGCTTATGCTGATGACATAGCGGTGGTAACATCTGATCCTGAACAAGCATTACGTGAAATAGAGTATTTGACTCAAGAGTTCGGGAAATCTTCTGGATATAAATTAAATATTTCTAAAACACAGGTCGTTTGTACCGCAGGACTCTGCCCAGATGAACAACGAGTGACGCATGAGGCTAGATATCTGGGGATTAAAATCAGGATGTCTCTTCAGGAGATAGTAACTGTAAACTGGGCGGATATAATAGGATCTGTTAAGAGACAGCTGGAAAAGGTGGAATGTCTCCACTTATCGATGGTAGGGTGACGAAATGTTTTGAAGATGTGTATATTACCTAGGGTGCTTTATTATTTTCGGACGGTACCGCTGGAGTTGACACGTGCACAATTAATGCAGTTACAATCTGTTGCGGATAGATTTATTTGAGGCTGGAAGAAGGCCCGTCGGGCTTCCAAATAAATGACGTTACCATTGTCAAGAGGAGGATGGGGTGTGCCGAATTTTGCTTTTTATTATTTAGACTCTGCTTTTTGAAACCCTGAATATTTACTTGATGTTATTGGGATCCCAGTCTCGCCAAGTTTTGCTTAGATTTCTGGAACTAAGTTATTATAAAAGAACAAGATTTACAATGGTATCCGCTGCATTCAAAGGGTGGAGATGGATGTAAGAATTATTTCCTCTAATCGAATTAACTATTTAATTAACTATTATCCTTTTTGACTCCATAGAACTATTTCCTTCAATATTCTGGGACACTAAGATGAGGACATGGGGGGACAAAGGGATCTGCTCTCTAGAGGATGTTTTTAATGCTGGGGTTATTGTTTCATTTGCAGAGCTAACTGATAAATATGCAATTTCCCAGAATGATTTTTTAAAATATTTACAGCTACGGGATTTTATTTTTAAGCACCGCAGTATTACTTCTATAGTAACTAATGACCTTCTTGAAGCATTGACTAAACTGGTCAAGATTAGTACATTGTATATCTTGTTGGCCATGCAGGGTGATGATATAGAGGTTCAAGATTTGAAATGGAGTACTAGGTGAGGTAGTTCTGGCATGTTTGTTCAAGAATCAATTGACATGGCTAGCAAAGTTATATTGACTGCTAACTTAGGGACCCAACATTATAAAACTGTGTTTAATCTATACCACACACCAGTTAAAATGATGAAGTGGGGTGCTAATTACGATGGCCAATGCTTCAGGCTCCAAACTGCGGAGGCGGACATTGTACATATATTTTTTGATTGTATTGTGTTTGGACCTTTTTTTTCCTCTATTGAGCAATTCCTGTCTCCAGCAACCAGTGTTCAGGTTAAGATATCCAGAGAGATGTTATTATTTGGGTTGTGTAAAGAGAGAGACACTTGCCACTCTTACTGTCCATATAGACTTTTTTTTTTCTTTTTTTTTATGGCCATGTCAGTCGCTCGATTATGTATTGCTACTATGTGGTTGAAACCTGAGGCCCCATCGTATGAAATGTGGCGTGCAAAATTTTATGTTTTCCACTTAGAATTTAATCTTTACCGTATTAAATCATTGAAGAAAAAACAACTAGGGATTAAGATTTGGCAGCCCATGATGCAGCATATGGAGTGCTTGTTTTTTGATTAATGTCTGTGCTATTGTGTCTGTTGTTCAATTATTGTTTAACCATCTTATTTGCACTGCCCACTTTTCTTTTAATTCTTTCAATTCACATTACATTGAATATTGTCTGATTTGTGTACTTTCTTTTTCGTGATATATGCTATGAACTGAATAAAAAAAACATTTATTGCCATCTAGTTGTCTGGCACAGAAACTGCCTCCTTATTAATCAGCATCTGGGCCCTCTTTCCTACCTCCTGCTTCCCATGATTGTCGTAAAAGTCACTAACCTCTCTTTTTTTTTTTTTTTTTTTGTATCTTTATAGAAGACTGGCAAAGCTGTCTTAGCACTGAAAAGGATGGCTCTGTTGAGCAACAAGCAAGATAATAAAGTTACCTCCCCTGATTCCCCGCATCCAGATGGTAATTCCTCTCATACTCCTTGTGTGTGCGCATCATGTGTAAGAGTAGACCACTCCACGCGCAAAGCATTCAGGGAACTGGTCTCTGTTTTGTTAGCCATGGACTTGCAGGGAGGGAGGGGGGGGGGGGGGGAGTACATACTTTTCCAACGTAATTTACGACTGGACACTTTGTATTCACAAGTAGTAATAACATCTCGTGGATAATAGTCACAGAAGTCGGAGATTTCTGATCAACCTTGATTTCCGCGCTTCTTAGTTTTTAATAACCATGAGATTCTGAGATTTTCAATTGCTCATGTGGTTCCCTATTGCCACTGTGATGCTAGGCTAATTTTGTGATTTCTGATTGCCCCTGAAATTTCTGATTGCCCATCTTGTTCTAGGTTAATTTTGTGATTTCTGATTGCCAATGAGATTCTGAGATTTCTGATTGCCCATTTGGTTCCCAGTTCTCCCCATGATTTTAGTTGCACCTGACTGTCCGCTAGGCTTGCAGCACAAAAAAAGAAAAAATGCCAAGCCAAAGTGCAGTTCAGCAGCTACGTCCACGCCATCTCAAGGGCTTGCACTTTGCAAAGTCCCATACTTATTTCTCTACAAAGTCCTTCTCCTCTTCTTTGTATTATCTGCCAAGGCTTCAGGTGCAGACATCATTTCCAGACTCCACACCGCATACCATCAAAATATTATTCTCTCGATGTCTCACAAGATCAGCGCCCGGTGGCCCGCTTAGGGCTTTGATGTACATAGGCTTGCCTCCTTCAGTGTTCTAATCAATTATCCTATCTTAGGTTTGCACCCCTGCCGGCCACCATTGGAAACTAAATTGGAAGAAAACAGAACTTGATTACCCATGGCCATTAATCTATAAATATAACGCAGACTTATTTAGCTTATTCCTTGCTTTCTCTAGCGCTCTTTACATAGTTTTAACTATGGGTGTGCAGAACTTAAATTGGGTGAAATTGATAATTGTGGATTCTAAGAAATCAAAAAATTATATATCGCATGTGTCTGGTTGCTTACGCCTCTGTAGAATTTCTCCTGCAAAAATACATCTTGCCATGTTTCAGTAAAATTGGCATAAAGAAAAAAGATGGCGATTCTCTCATTCTGCTGATCAAACAAATTAACAAAATGTCAAATGGCTGGGGTTCTTTACACCAAAATAAGAGAATACCTTCCATAAGTGTTATTTAACAGAAATCCTGAAAAAACAACTTGGCCCATTTTTTCTACCCCGAAGCTTACTTCATCATATTCTTCTTGCACTATTGTATTTCGTTAATACTTAAAATCAGAAATGTTTTTCAAACAATATAACAAAGTGCGCCTCAGCCACTTGCACACCTGGTTATATTTTACCTCCAGCTATTAGCACAAAGCTAAAAATAATAAGAAATTATGCGCAACCCAAATCTGGCGTTTTGAGCTACATTTTAATGTGAAATGCGTACTGCATCTTGGACGCGAGGACACACTTTATTCTAAAAAAGAAAAGGTACAAAAATCGCAGTTGCTGAATAAACAGCCAATTGCATTCTGTCCATTTAGCGTTGATGTGGTGCTCCCACAGTAACATTTTTACCCCAGCAGCATTAAGCCAAGTAGAGTAATGGTGTAATTTTACAAAAATGATCTGCATAAAAAGTGTAACACAGGATGCCGAAAATGATGCCACTGTAATTGAAATTTCACGAAGGTCTCATTGTAACGCAACCTAAAGGGTTTGCCCTCTGAGTTGAATTTCCAACTCATGTTTTCAGAATGCGTACGTTAGCAAGTTTTCAAGAAGTAACCCCAGTTTATTCAATTATTTTTTCTTTCATTTTGTAAAGGCCTTTCAGTGAGCCACATATTTTTAATGCAGACGAAACACCTCTCAAGAAAAAACTTATTGGTGGCAGTCTAAGCAAATGGGCGGTCTGTTTGTCTCAAAGAAAGACCTGGAGTCGTAGTACGGTCCTCAGTGAAGACCAAGTGGGAGACTGCATGGGCCCAGCTGTCCTCCTTAACCTTCAGTTTCTGTGCAGATTGCAGTTATTTGGATAGATGCACGCTGTAGCATCATATGCAGCCTTTCCCGTGCAGTGGGGAAGCAAGGTCGGGTGGTACCCGGTGCGGAAAAATTCTTGTTCCCCGCCGCCCCCGCCCCCACCTCCCCCCACCGAATTGAAATTATTAAAAGAAGGAAAAATAAGATACTTATAGTTGCAAGTGTTATTTTCGGGTCTTCGGCGTGAAGAAACACCCACTTCCCTTCCTTATCCATATGCTTTCCACTACACAGCGTCGAGTTCAGCCGCGTTTCGTTGCGTTTGTTGACTGAACTTAAAAGTTTCAATACGTATTGTTATATTGTTGAGGTTAATTGTCAGACGAAGTTATTAAACTTGTGTTAAATATTTTTTCAGGAAGTGTTGCGAGCCCCCCCTCCCCCCATCTATTTTCATTTTAAAAACACATTTTGCCATTTTGTCACCCCCCTCTGGTCTGCCCGCACCCTCTTCCTACGTCGCTGTTCCCATGTCCATCCTGCCTTCCTCCCTCCTTGTTCTCTCTCCCTTTGCTTTGCTTCAATCTCCTCCACATTCACCGCTTCTTCTTCTGCCCAGTAGATTTCGGATTGAGTCCCCAAGACAGTGAGGTCTTCAGCTTCCTTCACCAGCAGATCCAGCGGCCGCCCAGCTTCTCGAAACCGCTGAAGGACCAGGCCGAGGTGGAGGGCAGCAGTGCCTGCCTGCAGTGCCACATTGAAGGTAAGTCATCTCCTCGGAAGATCAAGCAGAGCAAGATCAACCATGACTGAAATTGGGAGATTCGACTAAAAGTCTGAAAGGTCAGTGACCTGGTGGTAACCAGAAAGAGCAGGCACCACATGCGTAATTAGCACCCGTTCGGGCCAGGCTGCTAGCTTTGCAACCCCTCTACAGGTGGGCTGGAGGGTTGCTTCCTTTGGTACCTTGAAGACCTATCTGTAATACCAATTGTGTCCCAGCTTCTAGACAGTGTGCATCCTAAGATAACTTATCTTCATTTGGATTGGGTGTGGTGCCATGCAAATGAGAGAACCTCTGACACATCCATGCTGCTGATTCAAAAGAATGTCTGTAACTGCCGTGTTCAGGGACATCTCAAACCACAACTTCATGCACTCCTCCAGACATATACGTCCATCTTTGAATGCTAGCCTGGGTATCCCTGTGCAGGTGTTGTGCTGCCAGTGTCTTCATAGGGGCATGCTCACTCCAGTCCTTGAGGGGGACTATGGAGGCTCCCCTGGGGCTGGGGGAAGTTTGTTACCTTAAAGATCAAGTTGGCCATCTTAAGGGAGCAGGAATTAAAGCACCAAACCTGGAGTGAAGGGTGAAGTGCTGATCTCTTCTGCGTGTGTGTGCTGCACACTTGCCTGTGCTAATAAGACTGCACTTTATATTAATTTTTAATTTTTTAATATTGCGGTTCTTGTCATTGGTCTGTGTGGCATGCTGTGTTGGGTCCCCTTATTGCAGTTTGTCCCTTCACACTGGCACATAGACTTACGACCTTATGTGACTTTTATTAATTTATGGGAGAAGATACCCTAAACTCCACCTGCAATTTACGCTAAATGTTTTTCCTTGAAGTCCTTCTACTGGTAAAGTCTACTGCATTGCCCTTTGATGTCTGTGCCACGTCAATTGCAGGTGTTTTTAAACGCATGTTTGTAGCATTGTGTTGCTATAGATACACATGCTCTGCATACTCCTGCTATTTAGTGTTGGGCTTGGATGTTTACAAGTTGTTTTCCTTTGAAGACTTGTTTCGAATGATGAGCTGTAGTCAATCCTTCCTAAGCTGGCAATGTGCATGGCCATCGGCCCCATGTTAAGTTGTTTATTCACGCCATCGGGTTGGATGGGTACTGATGGGGCTCCGTGTATGGCACTTGTAGCGCTTTCCTTTGGGCTCATTTGGTTGCTTTTTGAACCCAGGAACACAGTTAGAAATTCACTTTGACTGTTTTCTTCAGTGCGACATTCAGCAGACACCAACCATTTTCAACGCCTCATCGTTGGGCTTCAAACCTATGTAGGGGTTTTGTGCCCCTTGCCTCGAGGAATTCATAGCCAAGAATGCATCATCAGTGATGGAAAGGACACCCTTCCAGTACTGGCCTCAGTGCAGCTCCAGATTTCTGTGGACCAACCACCACCAGGTCTGCAGTCTCTGCCTCTCCACTGACCACGACGACACCACATGTCAGACCTGCCTCACCTTCCATTCTAAGAAGACCCTTTTGTACTTACATGAGCTGAGGGGGCCCATCAGAGTGCAGAGGCAGGAGTTGGACGACACTCCAATGTCTTCGGGGAACACTTTTTCAAGGTAAAAGAAGCCAGCACCTCAGAGGCAGAGCTTATGAATTAGTCTCCCAGCCCAGAAGTGGCCTTTTCCTCTGACTCCAACAAGGAAGAAGAGCAGGACCCAGGTGCCCTAGGTGGGGTCAGGCGTTGAGCCACACAGACCACCACTGCCCCCGGGCTATGATCAACATTCACCCAATCCTGCAGAGTTGACAATGCTCCCTTCATACGCAGTGGCGTAACGAAACATGAGGGGGCCCCCCTGCAAACTAGATGGAGGGGGCCCCCCTCCCATCCTCCATGCCTGTCTAGAGCTCTCAGGCCAGCGACCCGCCATACTGCAGGGGATGCGGGCGATTGTTACGCCACTGTCACCAATGCAGCCGTTAATAGTAACACTGGATGGTGGAGTTAAAGGTTGGGCTTAGTCTGCCAGCAGGCTGTCATAGGTGGTGGTCCATTCATTACAGGGTCCCTGCCATCAGTAGGCCGGGGAAGTTTGCCCAATTTTAGGTGGGTTTCCTGATGCAGACTCCTGTCATGATATACAACATTGGGCCCACTCATCGTTTAGTTTTGACAAAAGTGCATTCACTGCTCCTTCCCGTTTCTGTTTTAAAACATTGGACAAAGCGACAATGCAGTATTTCAAAAGCAGATATAACTACAAGGAGCACATTTTGATAATACATTTTTATTTTTATTAGACAATAGCAATCTTAAGAGGCATTGCATAGCTTCATACACACTTTGACCCCAATTCCATCACAGTCTCTCTCTCTCTGTCAGTCAGTATCTCTCTTTCAGTCAGTCAGTCTACCTCTCTCTGTCATTCAGTCCCTCTTAGTCAGTCACTCTCAGTCAGTCAGTCTCTCTCTCTCTCTCTCTCTCTGTCTCTCTCTGTCAGTCTGTCAGTCAGTCCCTCTCTGTCAGTCAGTCTCTTTCTCTGTCAGTCAGTCTATCACTCTCTGTCATTCAGTCTCTCTCAGTCAGTCTCTCTCAGTCAGTCAGTCAGTCTCTCGCTCTCTATCTGTCTGTCAGTCAGTCTCTCTCTGTCAGTCTCTCTCTGTCAGTCTCTCTGTCAGTCTCTCTGTCAGTCTCTCTGTCAGTCTCTCTGTCAGTCTCTCTGTCAGTCTCTCTGTCAGTCTCTCGGAGTCAGTCTCTCTCAGTCAGTCTCTCTCAGTCAGTCTCTCTCAGTCAGTCTCTCTCAGTCAGTCTCTCTTAGTCAGTCTCTCTCTCTCTCTGTCAGTCAGTCTCTCTCTCTGTCAGTCTCTCTCTCTGTCAGTCTCTCTCAATCAGCCAGTTTCTCTCTCTATGTCAGTCTCTCTCTCTCTCTGTTAGTCAGTCTCTCTTTCTCTGTCAGTCTCTCAGTCTCTTTCTCTCTCTGTCAGTCTTTGTCAGCCAGTCTCCCTCTCTGTCAGTCAATCTCTCTCTGTCAGCCAGTCTCTCTCTCTCCCAGTCAGTCAGTCTCTCTCTGTCAGCCAGTCTCTCTCTGTCAGCCAGTCTCTCTCTGTCAGCCAGTCTCTCTCTCTCTCCCAGTCAGTCAGTCTCTCTCAGTCAGTCATTCTCTCTTTACCCCAGTCAGTCAGTCTCTCTCTCGCTCTGTCAGTCAGTCTCTGTCAGTCAGACTCTCTCACTCAGTCAGTCTCTCTCTCAGTCAGTCTCTCAGTCAGTCTCTCTCCAAGTCATTCTCTCTCTGTCAGTCTCTCTGTCAGTCAGTCTCTCTCACAGTCAATCAGCCTATCTCTCTGTCAGTCAGTCTCTGCCTCTCTCTCTCAGTCTCTCTTTCTCAGTCAGTTTCTCTCTACCTTAGTCAGTCTCTGTCAGTCAGTCAGTCTCACTCTCAATCAGTCTCTCTCTCTCTCTGTCAGTCAGTCACTCTCTCTCTGTCAGTTTCTCAGTCAGTCAGTCTCTACTCTCTCTCCATTCTCTCTCTCAACTCTGTCCACTCTATCTCTACTGTCTCTCTCTCCACGGTCTCTCTTCTGTCTCTCTCTCCACTTTCTCTCTCCACTCTCACTATCTCTCTCTCCACTGTCTCCCTCCACTGTCTCCCTCCACTGTCTCCCTCCACTGTCTCCTTCCACTGTCTCCCTCTACTCCCTCTCTCTCCACCCTCTCCCCCTTCTCTCTCTCTACTTTCTCTCCACTCACTCTCTCCACTCACTCTCTCCACTCACTCTCTCTCCACTCACTCTCTCTCCACCCACTCTCTCTCTGCTGTCTCCCTCCACTGTCTCTCCCTCCACTGTCTCTCCCTCCACTGTCTCTCCCTCCACTGTCTCTCCCTCCACTGTCTCTCCCTCCACTGTCTCTCCCTCCACTGTCTCTCCCTCCACTGTCTCTCCCTCCACTGTCTCTCTCTCTCTCCACTGTCTCTCTCTCTCTCCACTGTCTCTCTCTACTCTCCACTCTCTCTCTCTCTCTCTCTCTCTCTCTCCACTCTCTCTCTCCACTCTCTCTCTCTCTCCACTCTCCACTCTCCACTCTCTCCACTCTCTCTCTCCACTCTCTCTCTCCACTCTCTCTCTCTCCACTCTCTCTCCACTCTCTCGCTCTCTCCACGCTCTCTCCACTCGCTCTCTCCACTCGCTCTCTCCACTCGCTCTCTCCACTCGCTCTCTCCACTCGCTCTCTCCACTCGCTCTCTCCACTCGCTCTCTCCACTCGCTCTCTCCACTCGCTCTCTCCACTCGCTCTCTCCACTCGCTCTCTCCACTCGCTCTCTCCACTCTCTCCACTCGCTCTCTCCACTCGCTCCACTCGCTCTCTCCACTCGCTCCCTCCACTCGCTCTCTCCACTGTCTCTCTCTCCACTGTCTCTCTCTCCACTCTATCTTTCTCTCCACTCTATCTTTCTCTCCACTCTATCTTTCTCTCCACTCTATCTTTCTCTCCACTCTCTCTCTCTCTCCACTCTCTTTCTCCACTCTCTCCAGTCTCTCCATGCTCTCTCCACTCTCTCCACTCTCTTTCTCTCCACTGTCTATCTCCACTCTCTCTCCACTGTCTACTCTCTCTCCACTGTCTCTCTCTCTCTCTCTCTAGCCACTCTCTCTCTCCACTGTTTCTCTGCACTGTTTCTCTCCACTCTCTCTCTCTCTCTCTCCACTCTCTCCCACTCTCCCTCACAAAGTAGTGTGCGTTCCATGGGTGTCCGCAGAAATGTTTCCAGTGGGGGCACATTTTTAACTTCATCACCATCCCCCTTGCACCCTTCTCTCCTCTGCCTTGCACCCTTCTTGCCCTCCCTCTTGCACCTTTCCCCCCTCCCCTTGTATCCTTCTCCCCCTCCCCTTGTATCCTTCTCCCCCTCCCCTTGTACCCTAGTCCACCTCCACCTTGAAGCCTTTTCTACCTTGCACCATTCTCCCTCTGCCTTGCACCCTTCTCCCCTCTGCCTTGCACCCTTCTCCCCCTCCACCTTGCACCCTTCTCCCCCTCCGCCTTGCACCCTTCTCTACCTTGCACCCTTCTCCTCTCTGCCTTGCACCCTTCTCCCCCTCCGCCTTGCACCCTTCTCCTCTCTGCCTTGCACCCTTCTCCCCTCTGTCTTGCACCCTTCTCCCCTTTGCCTTGCACCCTTCTCCCCTTTGCCTTGCACCCTTCTCCCCTTTGCATTGCACCCTTCTCCCCTCTGCCTTGCACCCTTCTCCCCTCTGCCTTGCACCCTTCTTCCCCTCCGCCTTGCACCCTTCTCCTCTCTTCCTTGCACCCTTCTCCTCTCTTCCTTGCACCCTTCTCCCCTCTGCCATGCACCCTTCTCCCCCTCTACCTTGCACCCTTCTCTTCCTTGCACCCTTCTCCTCTCTGCCTTGCACCCTTCTCCTCTCTGCCTTGCACCCTTCTCCCCTCTGCCTTGCACCCTTCTCCCCTCTGCCTTGCACCCTTCTCCCCTCTGCCTTGCACCCTTCTCCCCTCTGCCTTGCACCCTTCTCCCCTCTGCCTTGCACCCTTCTCCCCTCTGCCTTGCACCCTTCTCCCCTCTGCCTTGCACCCTTCTCCCCTCTGCCTTGCACCCTTCTCCCCTCTGCCTTGCACCCTTCTCCCCTCCGCCTTGCACCCTTCTCCCCTTTGCCTTGCACCCTTCTCCCCTTTGCCTTGCACCCTTCTCCCCTTTGCCTTGCACCCTTCTCCCCTTTGCCTTGCACCCTTCTCCCCTCTTCCTTGCACCCTTCTCCCCTCTTCCTTGCACCCGTCTCCCCTCTGCCTTGCACCCGTCTCCCCTCTGCCTTGCACCCGTCTCCCCCTCCGCCTTGCACCCTTCTCTACCTTGCGCCCTTCTCCTCTCTTCCTTGCACCCTTCTCCCCTCTGCCTTGCACCCTTCTCCCCTCTGCCATGCACTCTTCTCCCCCTCCGCCTTGCACCCTTCTCTACCTTGCACCCTTCTCCCCTCTGCCTTGCACCCTTCTCCCCTCTGCCTTGCACCCTTCTCCCCTCTGCCTTGCACCCTTCTCCCCCTCCACCTTGCACCCTTCTCCCCCTCCACCTTGCACCCTTCTCCCCCTCCGCCTTGCACCCTTCTCCCCCTCCGCCTTGCACCCTTCTCCCCCTCCGCCTTGCACCCTTCTCTACCTTGCACCCTTCTCCTCTCTTCCTTGCACCCTTCTCCCCTCTGCCTTGCACCCTTCTCCCCTCTGCCTTGCACCCTTCTCCCCTCTACCCTGCACCCTTCTCCCCCTCCGCCTTGCACCCTTCTCTACCTTGCACCCTTCTCCTCTCTTCCTTGCACCCTTCTCCCCTCCGCCTTGCACCCTTCTCCCCTCCGCCTTGCACCCTTCTCCCCTCCGCCTTGCACCCTTCTCCCCTCCGCCTTGCACCCTTCTCCCCTCCGCCTTGCACCCTTCTCCCCTCCGCCTTGCACCCTTCTCCCCTCTACCCTGCACCCTTCTCCCCCTCCGCCTTGCACCCTTCTCTACCTTGCACCCTTCTCCCCTCCACCTTGCACCCTTCTCCCCTCTGCCTTGCACCCTTCTCCCCTCTGCCTTGCACCCTTCTCCCCTCTGCCTTACACCCTTCTCCCCTCCGCCTTGCACCCTTCTCTACCTTGCATCCTTCTCCCCCTCTGCCTTGCACCCTTTTCCCCCTCTGCCTTGCACCCTTCTCGGCCCCCCTCCTCTCCTCCTGCGCATGCCCATGGTGTGTTCTAACAAGAGGGCTTACCTGAGGGCACCATTTTGCTGCCTCGTCCCTTCTCATGTGAGCTTTGCCCTGGAGAATGCTCTCTTTGGGGGCCCCCACTCCCATCCTTGTCAGGGTCCCGAGCACTGCTCTGTGCTGTCTCCTGCTCTTGCTCTCTGAGGCCCCCACCCCATCCTTGTCCCTGTCTCTTCTCTTCTCTTGTGGGGTGGGCTTTGCTTATGGAGAGGAGAGCGTTAGGGCCGGGCTCTGAGCTGCCTCGGAGGGGAAGTGAAGAGTGCTGTCTCTGGGGCCCCCAGCCTATCTTTGTCCCTGTCTCTTCTCGGGTGGGGCCTGTCCCTGTCTCTTCTCTTGTGGATGGGGCCCCCACCCCATCCTTGTCCCTGTCTTTTCTCTTCTCTTGTGGGGTGGGGCCCCCACCCAATCCTTGTCCCTGTCTCTTCTCGGGTGGGGCCTGTCCCTGTCTCTTCTCTTGTGGGATGGGGCACCCACCCCATCCTTGTCCCTGTCTCTTCTCTTCTCTTGTGGGGTTGGGCCCCCACCCAATCCTTGTCCCTGTCTCTTCTCGGTGGGGGCCTGTCCCTGTCTCTTCTCTTGTGGGATGGGGCCCCCACCCCATCCTTGTCCCTGTCTCTTCTCTTGTGGGATGGGGCCCCCACCCAATCCTTGTCCCTGTCTCTTCTCGGTGGGGGCCTGTCCCTGTCTCTTCTCTTGTGGGATGGGGCACCCACCCCATCTTGTCCCTGTCTCTTCTCTTCTCTTGTGGGGTGGGCCGGGTCCCCTCCCAATCCTTGTCCTTGTCTCTTCTCTTCTCTTGTGGGGTGGGGCCGCCACCCCCTCTGTGTCCCTGTCTTTTCTCTTGTGGGGTGGGCTTTGCTTATCGAGTGGGGGGCCGGCTCTGTGCTGCCTCAGAGGAGCAGTGGACTGCTGTCTCTGGGGCCCCGTCGTCCTTGTCCCGGGCCTGCCTCCGGCTCTGACTGAAGAGAAACAATGTTGATACTTTGTTTCTCTTTAGTCAGAGGGAGGGGGTGAGGGGAACGGAGCAGGCTGCACCTGCTTCAGACACAGAGGGAGAGAGGCTTGCTTCAGCAGGCCTCTCTCACAGCCCTCAGAAGAGCTGAGGGGGCCGGGCCCCCTGGGGGCCCCCTTCATTAACTGTAGAGAGTGAGGCCCCCCCGCAATGCGGGGGCTGCGGGGGCGTTTGTTACGCCCCTGTTCATACGCTGAACCGTTGTGTCCTTCAAACCCAAAGATTCTACGTAAACCGTAGAAGCTCAGCGGGCCTTAGACACCCGCACCGAAGCCTGCTTCGGCATTAAAACCATTATCAACGTCAAGCAGTCTGCTCAGAGAATTCACTCCGCACTGAAAACACACTCAATAGGAAGCTCCATGGGGTCAGAGCAACCCATCCTCCAAGTGCTGGGTGCTCACCTGGTCATCTATCCTCAGGCAGGCAAGATCTCTACCAAACTGCCTCCAAAGCCAACAGAGACTTTACTTTAGCGACACCAGCCCCCTCGTCCACCTACACCTACATCTACCCCTTCTCCTCCCCTTCCCATTTCTCCACCCCCACCACTCACCTGCCCTAGCACAGGGTTCACCCCACTCATGTTATGGAGAAGGCAGGATTTCCTTCTTGGCTGGTTGGAAATCACACATGGGTGTGGGCATAGTTCAACACTGCTATTGCCTAGAATTAATCTCACCACCACCCAACATTCCCCCCTCCTCCTGCGGGCACCTTCACAGCAGAAAACACAATGCCTGCTAAAAGAAGAGGTCAAAGCGCTCCTTCAGAAGGGCACCGTCAAGCTAGTGCCTGCCCACCAACAGGGTACAGGGGTTTACTCACGTTATTTCCTTATCCCCAAAAAGATGGCAGTCTCAGACCCATTCTGGACCTCAAGCCCCACCACATATAATGTTCTCTGAACATTTCCATATGGCGACTCTGCAAGATGTGATAGTTCTACTCTAGCAAGGCAACAACATGGTGGCATTAGACCTCAAGGATGCCTACTTCCACACTCCCACCCATCTGGCCCACTGATGCTGCCTGCTTTTCATGATAAGTGGTCAGCATTATCAGTTCAATGTACTGCCCTTTGGTATCACCACTGCCCCAAGGGTCTTCACCTAGTGACTAGTAGCCGCCCACTTAGGGGACAACATGGATGCCACTTCTCCTTATCTCGATAATTGGCTGATCAAGAGGGCAAACAGGCTGCAGAGCCTACTGCACACATGTGACTAGCTCACTGCACCATAGTCTTCGGTTTACCATAAACGTAGCCAAGTCCCACCTTCAACCCTTTTTGGGAGCAGGGCTAAATTCCATCACTGTCAAAGGATGTCCAAGCCCTTAAAGGGTTGCAGCTGTTGGCCAGCTTGCACCTAATTTTCAGCCATAACATCTCCTCATAGTAAGAACTTTAATGCACCTGTTGGGCATGATGGTCTTGTGCAAGCCCTGCTACACATGTTTCCAGCGTACATCGCTCTCTGCAGTGATGGAACAGCAACAAACTGATGCGGTGCAGGCTTTTCCTAACCGACATTCCACAAGTTAACATTACCATGGATGTCTCCCAAGCGAGGTGGGAAGCTCACCTCGACCTCTTGCAGTGCAGGGTCTGTGGACTCCACAACAGCCAAGTCACCACATCAATAATAATTAGCTTCTGTCAGTCAGCCTTCCCCCTCAGAGCTTCCCTACTGCTTATTCAAGGCAATATTGTCCTGATCAGGACAGACAACATGACTGCAATATATTTTACCTTCTGAAGCGGGGGGGGGGGGGTTACTCACTCGCTCTCCCTTTCTCTGCTGGCTTAATCTGGCATTTGGCTCTTCATCACTACATTCATCACATTTACTTGATGGCAGAGTTCCTTCTGGGGTGATAAATTACCTAGCCGACCCAATAAACAGGACGCAGCAACCTATCCACATGTGGGAACTGCCCCTGCAGGTCGTACACCAACATTGGGGGTACTCTCAAAGTAGACCAGTTTGTCATCCCCAAAAACGCAAAATTCCCAAACATCGCTTCAAAGAATCCACACCATCAGTCCATGGGCAATGCACTATGGATGGATCAACAGGTCAGGGATATTTGCCTAACGCTTTTCTGCCTTTCCCGCTCCTTTCACTGGAGGAGCTGAAGATGTGAAAAACTTCCCAAACTCTTATCCTGGTAGCCCCCACCAGGGCCAGGCAGCCCCAATATTCAGCATTACTAGAGAAGTTGGTCAGCCCCCATGGGATACTTCCCATCAGGCTGGACCTTCTCACCAGGAACCAAGGTCAGACAGGCACCCAGATTGCAAGCAACTCAATCTTGTGATCTGGCTCCTGAGGTCTTAAAATTTGGTTACATGGGCCTCTCCCAGGAATGCATGGACATCCTGTCCTAAGTTATTAGCCTCGTCATGCAATACACATGTACGTCATAGTGTTCCCTCACACTCCATACTACTCTCCACCTGCACAGAAAACATCTAAGATAGAGTCGATGTGTATTGCTAACTAAGAACTGAGTCACTACATCTCGTAACACGAAAGACTTTTTCGAAGAAAAACTAACGTACGAGCATCTGAGCCCAACATTAGTGCAGCAGTACGGAGAGCATGTGGATCTACAGCATTACACTTTAGGAACAGATGCTTACAGGGTAAATAACATTTTCCTTACAGTTTACAAACAATTGCTTCCCAGGCTTGAATCCAGACTGGTGGTATTTGCACTGCAAAGGCTGCGGTGAACGTCTTTTACTTACAAGGTACAAGGGAAAGAGAGGGGTAATTTCCATGAGGAGGCTTCAAGCCCAACTAGGAAGTGGTATTAATTATACCTTGTTAAGATCACTTAACAGTCCGGTTAAATAACACCTCGAATTCTATTCTAGAAGAATTCTGTTTCTCACCCCAATTTCAACAGAAAAGCTTGAAAGTCTGTATTATATGTGAAATTACATGTTTTGGAGCTGAACAACTGTTGAATTAACTGTCCTGTTCCCTCCCTCCCTTGTGCTGCTTCTTTAACTTTGCCCTTTTATCATCCACAATTGTTGGTACGTGTACAGGTTATCCTGACCCCGAAGTCATCTGGTTCCGGAATGGCATCCCCATCCAAGAGTGTGTCCGATACCGCATAGAGTATGATGAGACTGGCAGCTGCTCCCTGATCATTTCTGATGTCGCCCAAGAAGACTCTGGACAATACTCTTGCAAGGCTTTGAACGACATGGGGGAGGCTGAGATCTGTGCCAAACTGACCGTCTCTGCCCTGCACGCAGTTCGCCACAGGTAGAGGCTGCAGAAGTCGTGTTGTAGGAGAAAGGCAGCTTGATTCACCAAGGTGGGCGGATGAGTGAATAGCGATGTGACCAGATGTTGGCGTCTAGATACGGATCTTGGATGTGTTAGCACTTGAAGAGAGATTTGTTTGTGGGAACTTCTTACCTTCGTGCTGGCCGGATGTGAAGTATGGTTATTAATCAATCCTGGGTGAAGGAAGGACCTTTCTCATCTGGCACCGGCAGCAGATTGAATTCTTTGACACTTTGAGACCTTGAGGGTGGGATGCAAGAACATTTGCCTTCTCATCCAGGCCTGCGGAACCTGATTGGAAATGCACTCTAGATCTGTGGAGGGTGTTGGATTGCTGGGGGTTTTTCTGTTCTGCTCAATTGTGTGATACACTGCCTTTCTGAGCACCTCTTGAAGTGGAACGGGAAACAAATGGGGGTTGGATTGTTCTGCACTTAAAATATTTAAATTTAGCTTGTCAATAAATAATAGTTACTTTGTGCCTAAATAGACCATTACATATCTCTTTTCTAAGCACGAGTTTGGTGTTTATTTGAAAGGGTTGCCGGTAATGTTGGATCATTAAATGCAGTTGCCCCCCCACCTCCCAACTGTGAACCTACATCCAACCTGCATGTTCCACCAGGTGTTTGTAGTCTGCCTGATTAGCTCCCAGTCTCTTCATCCCCACCTAACTCCAGTTCCCCCAGAGATGTAGTGTAAGTGAGAAAGGGATACCCTGTGAACAGAAGCCTATTGCAATAGTCTCATGGAGCCAGCTTTATAAACGCATCAGATATCAGTTGCACCGCTCCTACTCCTCTCTGCAGCATTGACGTGAAACCTAGAGTGGTGCATGCAGAATAGAGGTTTTGCTGTTTTTAAAGTCTAAGAACTTGGACTGCGGTGCCCAGTTACCGATAGGCCAGCCTCACAGTTCATTCCTTTACTCAAAAGTATTTTGCTTCCTTTCCTCATTTATTATCTGCCAGTTCTGTTGTGATGTACCAGACGCAGCTGAGGATTATCTTTGTAGTTTCTTTTAGATCTTAGTTACAGGTTGGTATCCTTGTAAAGCAGCCCCACCAAGAGCAGCCTGCCTGCAGCTCAGCCCATCTTCAACTCTCACCACACAGGCACCCAAACATTCCATTCAACTCCATCGCACGAACATTCCACTCACAATGAGTTAGGAGCTAGGTAACATAGGGGAAACATTAGTACATAGGCAGGATATAACGAGTTCCTCTGTAGCTGGTCTTGCTTAGGGCACATTTAAAGGAGCACACTTACACCGCTTTGTTTTTGTAACTCCCAGACGGAAGCCACCATTGCATCTGAAAACCTGGGCTTTCTAAGAAAACCCTTTACAGCTGTTCTATGACCTGACATCCTGAAATTGTCTGGTGCTTTGTTTCCTTTTTATTGCGTTTTCAAACGCAGCAATGTAGGGTGACGACTATTCCTATACCTAGGCTTCCCATAGACAGTATGGTTTCAACAAATGAGTCCTGATCACCACCAGTTATCAAGCTCCAAGCCTCTCTCCCATCTCTACCTTGAAACAAATCCCCCCCCCCCCGCAAACCACAGTATCCTTCTATAAAACCAAGCATTCCTCAAGGTCACCAGCCTTCGAAGGCACTATAGTGTTGAGAACTAGGCCACTGCTCTAATGCATCTGGGGAAGGAATGTAAAGGAAAGACCTTAAGTGTCTCTGAAAATTACATTCATGTTGACAATCGAAAGGCAAAACTGGTTCCGTGCTCGGAAGCTGTGTGGACCGGAAAGGTTTTGAAAACCATCTGGTAAGTAGGACAGCATTGGACTTGACAGACCACCAGAACTCGGGAAAGCCTCTCTATGACCATGATGCTCCGTAGAACAGTTGCACTTGAGACTATCTGTGGATGACTCTTCTTCCACTGAGAGGCCAATGTTATTTTCTCCGCCCCCATCCAGTTCCACATAGGTAATTTGTTTAATTTTGATAGAGTTCCAGGAATGAGGACTGCAAGACTAATAAGACGGGTGTAATTCCTGAAGGCACATGGCAGCCTAGTATGTCCTTCATTGCTGCAAAGGTATACATCTATAAAAGGGAGAAAACTGTTTCACTATAGTCAGCTACAAGGTATTTCTTATTCATTTCTGTAGTTTAGGTTTTTCCATTAGAAGGGACATAGCCGGGTTTAATTTTCAGTATAACCACTGACATCCTTACTATCCTTGATATGATAGCAGAAATACGAGCAACCCTTGAGGGTTCGGGGAAAGGATATGGAAGGGTAAACGTACCTTCAAGGGATTTTGTTTGTACTAGTTTAAAGCTAAAAGCTTAAAATAATGTTTAGTGACCTTTCACAATTTAGGTCCATAGTGCAACAGTGCAACAACAATTACTCATTCAGTATAGATTCGTCACAGTACGTGATCAAAATGGAAAGGAACAAGTGGAGCGGGTGTATATGAAAAATTTGTATTTAATACTTTATAGAAATTTTAAAAAGGGTACGGAATAAATAACAATGTTACAAGAAGTACATGTCCTAGAGATCAATCAGAACACTTCTTTGAAACATTTGTCTACGCTTTTCTTCCTTGTTACAATTGGTCAAAAAATCAAACCAGGAAGAATGCCGCTGACTGCGTGACCCGCAGGGGAGCTTGGGCGGGGCAGCGCTTTAGTCCCACCCGGCTAGCGAGCCTACCTATCGGCGCCCCTCCCTGCGTCCACCTCTCACGGGCCAAAGGGGAGGGCTCACCTGGGGAGGAGGGGCGCCCCCCCAGTACTTGTAACACTGCAGCCATAGCTCGGCCGCTCTCTCTCCTTCCTGGATTCTCCCGCGGCTCTGCTCTGTTCCAGTGTCGTCTCGCGTCTGATCGTCGTTCCTACGCGAGGTATGTGCTTCCAACTTGCCTCCCCCCGGCCTTGTCCCTGGGCATGACCAGGTTGTACGGGGCCCAGTGGTATCGGCCACGGGAGGGGTTAGTGGTGGCGGGGCTATGTGCAGGGCGGACAATCGCAGGGTGTGTGGGGGGAGCGAGCTCGCAGTGCCGCGGCGAACCTTTAAAAACCATTGCGTGAGGGATCGGGTTAGTCCCTTCAGGCCTGCGCGGGAAACGGCAGGGTTCAGTGTGGGCTATTGGTGGTGCACGGGCTCGGGAGAGTGGGGTGAAGGGCCCAGTGGGTCGCCCGGGTCGCGTAGGAGATGGGAGAGACTTACCCGCGGTCGGCAAGGGAGGCGGGTTCTATTGTCCCGCTGGTGCGGGGAGGGACAAATTGGCGGCAAGAGGGATCCCGAACTGGGCCTTTCCAGCGCCCCGTAGCGCGGCGCACCCTCCAGTATAGGATAGGACCTTATTCCCATCACTGAAGGCGCCACGAAATGTTGAATTACTCCCCCTTGGGCAATCTCGCCGCGATTTTGTCAATCTAACAGGTCGCACCTAATTTACCGACGTTCGATCACCAAGGTAACCGGGTTGGCGCCAAATTTCGGCCGCCATCACCAGTCCTTTGTTTTAGGCCCTTCGGATACCAGGCCCGGGGCTCGGTTCTTCAGCAACCAGATATCTATCTATCACGGTGGCTTTCCGTGTAAAATGCGATGACTTCTTTCTCGGAGAAAGTCGGGTATCTGCTGTCTGTGTCCTGCTTTTCTGAAATGAAACCCTCTCTTTCCTGGTAAGGCACAGCGGTCCTCTACCCGGCATTTATTTTATCAGGGACTTTTTAGGAACCGGTGCGATAGCTGCAAAGAACTAAGGCTTACTATCCGTGCCAATCAATGTTAGCGCGCGGCTCGAGCAGATCGGTCCGTCTCCTGTGTAGGTTGTAACGTGCGCTGTCTGTCCAATGATATAAGTACTCCCCACGGACTTTGAACAGGGTTTTACCAAGGACGAAGTGTGCCAGTCGCTGAAATAGTGGGAAGGAATTGGTGACAGTTATAAGATTCTCTTCCTGACGTGCTGGTAGTGATTGGCGTGCTGCTAATAATCCTGAATAGGAATGATCCCAAAAGATGGCCGCCGAACTGACGCAACGTCCGTTTTAATAGCTGGTCGGGCTTGCATACGTGTACCTTTCTACAGCTGATAGGGCTTGAACAAGCGCACACGTGTACTGTGCGTCTCGAGCTGCCTGCTTAACACGCTGGTACAGCCGTCTTTGCCCTGTGCCCATCTTCGCCACACACCCTCTACACAACGCGCAGGCAATGGCCGTTGGCAATAATAAAAGATAAATTTACCTTTGCAAAGGCTGACTTCGTGAAATTGTACAATTAGCCTTACAAAGGCTGACTGTTCCGAAGGGACTGGTTGGTGCCAATTTCAGAGTGGCCGCGTCAGAGGCCACGGGTGCCGGCGCATTTCCGGTCCCCGCCTCACCTGAGGGCGACTTCACTGTGTCCTGCTTTCTGGGGTGTGGTGTGGCCGCGGGCCTGCCGTGCACGATGGTGCGGGCACAAGGGGCTTCTATTGCCGGTTGCGAGGGCTCCAGAGCCGCTTCCCTGATTTCTGAGTCCAGTTCCTTTTTCATAGCGCCATGGGGTGTAACTTATTAAAAAAACGTGCACCTATTTCCTATGTTACAGATCACGTGGCTCGCAATTACAAGCATATTAAAACGACGGGAACACTCGCACGAAACGCATGAGTGTTAACAACACATTTTAAAGGTTTATGAACAATGACACTGTTAATGTTCCTGCGAGAAAGGGAGATCTTGTCAAGAGGCATAAAGTACGGTATGCAGGCTGTAGCATATCTGCGCCACATTATGTAGTGTTTTGTATTCAGTTAAATACACGAACTATCATTCACAACAGCAAAACCAGCATAAAACGAATGCTGTTCACATGGAGAAGCTGCAGAAACAGATAAAGCACAAATGCAGTGAACACAAAAAAGAATTCGGTGTTCTTTCAGGTCGCGCCCGGGGACACTTTGGAAGGACTGGCAGCCGCGGTACAATTAACAAGTATATCAGCAGGTAATTACATGGATGTGGGTTCCGCAGAAGGGTGTTGGTTGTAAGTAATGGAGTATGCAGCAAATTAGGGTTAGCAGTAGGCTCAGCAAGGAGTAGCGCAACCTCACGTGTTTTCTCACCTGTAGGAACCCGCAAGGGTAGAAGCCACCGTGATGGACACTCGTGGCGCCGCGCTACCGCAAGAAGGGCTGTGGGCAGAATTTTTGGCAGTGGCACAGGCAAAGGGGCCAGCATGGGCCCAGGGCTTCATCGAGGCGCGTAGGCAGGAGGACGCTGGGCGAACTAGTGCCCCCACCCCAGAGGACCCGGCGGGTCCCTCAGGTGAAGCGACGCGAAGGTCCACTCGGAAGCGAAAGCACACACGCAAGGAATTCCTGGCCGAGCCATCGCGAAAGGAACACCGGTCGACTCCGCCGCCCCCTGCGGCGAGGCCCGCCGAATTGACTGACACCTACCGTGGTGCATGAGACGGCCGCGGGCCTAACAGACTTGGCCCAAATGGTGGGTAAGGCCATGGACGAAATGTTGGGATTAATGGCACTCTTCCAAAGACGTTTAGATGATGTGGCGGCAGTGCAGAAAGGTATGGCACCCCCTCCCGCTCCTACAAGCTCTGATCCAGTGGTGCAAGTGTGGGCTCAACAAGGAACTACTGCGGGGTCACACGGTCCTGGGCCTGCAGTAGCTAGCTTGCAGGTTCCTGCAGTCGCAGTACCGGCACCAGCTGCGCCGCCTGTCACCCTGGCCACCTCTCAGAATGTCGTCCTGGCGCCTGCCATGGGGTCGGCGCCCGCCCCGGCTAGTGCGGTAGGGGGTGCTGCAACAAGCACAGCCAGCGGCACGGGTGGTTCAGCAGGATTAGCACGACCTGGCCCGGGGGGGGGGGGCGCCTCAGCTCAGGTGGAAACGGTACAACCGGCCGGTGTTGGATAGGAAGGGGGAAGGGATCTGGAGGAGGGAGTACATTGATATTTTGACACTGATGCATGACACCGCGGGTGCAGACACTAGGAGGATGGGGGGGAAAGATGATGAGAAAAAAGTTAGGTACCAGCGTTGGCCAGAGAACACAATCGAGAATTGGACTGAGGCTTTTAACATCTTAGCGGCAGTGATCGTGCAGAAGGACCCATCTCAGTGAGGCATTGATGGAATACGCCAACACCATCCAACAGGAAGCAAGGGAGTCTGGGGGATGGGTTGCTTCTGGTATGATCAGGATTTTAGGAAAACGATGGCCAGCTGCCCTGACTTAGGGTGGGACCATAAAGATATCCAGCTCTGGATCAAACACATGTGCAGGACAGGTAGCGGTCAGAGAGACACACGTACAAGGCGCAGGGTGAGTTAGACACCAAGAAATGGGAACAGTTCCCGGGGCGTCCCTTCCAGCAGCCCTTTCGTGGGGTCGGGGGAGGGGCCAGGGGTCCGGACCGAGACGTTTCAACTCTGGAACGTGCAGACTGTTCAATGGGGAACATGCACCTGGGGCAGAGCTTGTAAGTTTGCCCACAACTGTAGCAAATGTGGTGCCCATCACTTGTACCAATGGCCAGAACACCCCCCCCCCTCTCCCCCCCACCCCCCCCCCCCGGGCACAGAGACCAGACGGAGCACGCCAGTAGGGCATTGGGTGGCAAGGGCCCCTCCCCCATCGTGTTGCAGAATGTTCTTCCTTTAGTCAGATTGTACCCGCTTTTGAAGGAGCAAGCGTTGTTGGCTGAGGGTTTTGTGGATGGCTTCAGGATACCTTACATAGGGCCACTGGGTTGCAGGGACGCTTTGAACCTTAAATCAGCCAGGGACCTACTTCAGATTGTTAGCGAAGATTAAGAAGGAAGTTGATCTGGGGAGGGTGGCGGGCCCATTTCCTGCTCCCCCCCCCCCCTGGAGAATTCTTTAGTGTCACCACTGGGAGTTGTGCCAAAATAGCAGCCCGGGGCATACCGCCTGATTCACCACCTATCTTACCTGGAGGGCAACTCTGTCAACCATTGGCTGGAGGAGGGGGCTTGTTCCGTGTCTTATTGTTCACTGGATATGGCCATTGATATGATTAGGAGAATGGGCAAGGGGGCGTGGCTGGCCAAGGCTGACATAGAATCGGCGTTCCGCCTTCTGCCCGTCCATCCAGCTAGTCAACACTTGTTAGGCTTCAAGTGGGATGGCGAATTCTTTTTTGACCACTGCATGCCAATGGGTTGCGCTGTCTCATATGCCTATTTCGAGGCGTTCAGTTCTTTCCTCCAGTGGGTCTTCACCAGCAAGCATGGCATTTCCCAAGTTACACACTATCTGGATGATTTCCTATTCTTTGGCAGGGAGGGTACTCAGGAGTGCGCAGAAGGTTTGCGGGCCTTTGAAGTACTGGCAGGCCATTTGGGTGTGCCCCTGGCTCCGGGCAAGACAGAGGGGCCGGCACAAATACTCACTTTCCTGGGCATCGAACTGGATACCATCAAAGGGGAATCTAGGCTCCCAGCTGACAAGGTTAGCGAATTGAGGCAGGACATTAGGTCACTTATCGGCAGGGACAAGGCAACATTGGAGGTTGTGCAGAGCCTTTTGGGCAAGTTGAACTTTGCAGCACGAGTCATACCAGCAGGCAAGGTTTTCTCACGCAGGCTAGCAAAGGCTACGGCTAACATTGGAAAGAAGCATCACCTAGTGCGCCTGGGTCCTGGGCTGAGAGCAGATCTACAGATCTGGGATGCATTTTTGATGAACTTTGATGGCACTGTGATCTGGAGGGCACCATGGGAGAGCAGCCAGGAACTTTGCTTGTTTTCAGATGCATCTGGTAGGGAAGGTTTTGGGGTGATCTTTGGTGAAGAGTGGTGTGCCATGCAATGGCCAAATGCCTGGCGCAAGAAACGGGTGACCGCAAACATAACAGTACTGGAACTCTTCCCCATAGTGGCGGCACTGCACCTGTGGCCGGGTGGACTGGGCAACAGGAAAGTAGTCTTTTGGTCGGATAACCTGGCCGTAGTCCAGGCCATCAATGGGATGTCAGCCAACTGCCCCCTGGTTCTGAGTCTGCTCAGGGAGTTGGCCAGGGCGGGTTTGCAGAGTAACACTGAGTTCAGGGCAAGGCATATTGAAGGTGTGAAGAATGTGGCAGCTGACGCTCTCTCTCGCTTTCAGTGGCTCCGTTTCCTAGAGGCCTGGCCGCGGGCAAGGGCAGCGATGACACCATTCCCGGCGCAGCTGTGGTGACTCTTTCGGTGGGGGAGCGTTTGAAGATGATGGGCCAACGTTCCTTGGCACAGGCCACCCGGAGAAGATATGCGGCCCAGCTGACCACTTTCAGAACAGTAATACTGTCCTTGGGAGCTTCTGCTTTAAGTCACATAGAACAGGTTGAGGCTTTTGTCGTGTGGGCCAAAGAGGCGGGCAAGGCGCATTCGTGGGTGTGCGGCCACCTGGCGGCTTTCAAACATGACATCAAGCTTAGCGGGGCCGAGGACCCCACAGGTGCATTCAGGATTAGGGCAGCACTCAAGGGGTGGGCCCGAGAGGAGGTCAGGTCCGCCGACGAGGGTAGGGATCGGATTTCCCGCATTGCAGCGCATGATAGAAACTTTGCCGATAGTGACCAATTCAGCATTTGAAGCCCAGCTTTTTTCAACAGCCCTCTGCTTGGCGTTCATTGGCACCTTTAGAGCAAGCGAGTTAGTGGCTAAATCCAAGTCAGATCGATCTGGGAGAGCTTTGGATATGCTGGATGTCTGTGCAAGGGACTCCCTGGTGCTGAGGGTTCGGAAATCCAAGACGGACCAGGCCGGGAACGGTGTGACAATAGTACTACAGGTGTTGGAGGACCCCAGGTATTGCCCGGTTGCTACGGTCAGGGAATACTTGAGGATCAGGCCACTTTTGGGAGGGCACTTCCTCATCCATGCCGATGGAACGCCCCTAACCAGGTTCCAGCTGGAACGCGTAATGGGCACAGCCTTGGCCAAGGCAGGTTTGTCAGGGGCAGGGCAAAAATTCTCCAGCCACTTGTTCAGGATTGGGGCAGTAACGACTGCATTCAGAGCCGGGTTGGGTGAGGAGGGAGTCAAAAGGGTAGGAAGGTGGTCATCCTCTTGCTACCAGCGCTACATCCGCCCTTAGGAGAGTTGCTGGGGCGTTCTGTTGTACAAAGTGGCTAGTAATCTGTATCATGTGTAATTGAATGCTACGACTATCGGTGAACGAGTCGCTGTATATATGTGTCATCACGTCTTTCAGGTGGAGTGTGCAGTGTGCACTAATAAACCAAGTGTTAACATGACGGTGTCTAGTCCCCCCCCCCCCTTTTTTAGTTGTTGTTTGAACATTGTCTTTTTTTCTTTACAGCTGACTGTTGCGTTTGGGTGATGGGCCATTCCTATGTTCCCAGGTTGGAACAATGGCAACAACCAAGAAATGGAACTTGGTTTTCGCGAGGACACAAATTCTGTGGTTGGGTGTTCCTGGGATAAAATGGGGTCACCTGAAGTACAAGCTAGAGCAATGCCTGGTGGGAAGGGGTGGTCCTCCTAATATCCTCATTATTCACCTGGGAGGGAATGATCTGATCACGCTGGGGAGAAGGGCCCTGATTCAGGCCATGCAGAAGGATGTAACCAACAAGCTGGGGGGCCACGGAGCTATTTTGGTCAGACGTTGTCCCTCGCAAAGTGTGGAGGGGTGCTAGATCGCTGGTTGCAATAGAGCAGTCCCGCAGGAGGGTCAACGGGTCCATGCAGAAGTTTATGGAAAAGAGGGGCCTGGGGTTCATTAGGCATGCACTCATACAAGACAGAACCGAAGGGTATTACGAGAGACTGGGTGCACTTGTCCGGGTTGGGTATGGATGTTTTCCTCCTAGACATACAAGAGGCTCTGACAGCGGCAAGTTGCAAGTAGCATGATGGGTGGGGGGGGGGGGGGGCTCTGTCATCGACGGGGGCCTCCTCCAGAGCTGTGGCGGAGTACAGGGCGATCTGGAAGCAGACGGACAGTAAGGGTACCTCTGCGGCAGACGGGTACAGTGAAGGTACCTCTGCCTGGCACAGTAAGGGTGCCTGAGCCAGGGACCAGGAGCCGAAGGAAGTTCCGGGAAACCGCGACGGCACCCCGTTAGTCCTTTGGGCGGTCGGGGGGGCCTGAACTGACCGGGGGTGTGCCACACCGCTCCGCCCTGACAGGGGGGGCGGGAGTATAACAAAATGGTAATGTGCTGCACCATCAGAGCATCGACTCGCCGTGCAAGATGGCTCCTTAGGCATGCGGGACAGCGAGGGGCTACCTGCTTTGGATCGCCCGTAAGATGACCCACCATAATGTCATACCTGTGTTGTATGCAATAAACCTGCAGCAGTTCTTTCCCACAAATATGTCTCCTGAGTTTCCTTTGGGTGGGAATTGTAAGTGTGTATTGTACAAGCGGGGAGAGCGCATGGCGGTGAGGGCACTATGCCGCTGACCGCGTGACCCGAAGGGGAGCTTGGGCGGGGCAGCGCTTTAGTCCGACCCGGCTAGCGAGCCTACCTATCGGCACCCCTCCCTGCGTCCACCTCTCACGGGCCAAAGGGGAGGGCTCACCTGGGGAGGAGGGGCACCCCCCAGTACTTATAACGCTGCAGCCATAGCTCTGCCTCTCTCCCTCCCTCCTTCCTGGATTCTCCCGCGGCTCTGCTCTGTTCCCACCCTGAACCCTGACCCAGCAGCTAGAGCGGCGGAGCGAAGTTTTAGAATGTGTAATGGTCTGGTTTTGTGTTGCAGGCGGAGTTACAGGACGATCTGGAAGCAGACGGACAGTAAGGGTACCTCTGCGGCAGAAGGGTACTGTAAGGGTACCTCTGCCTGGCACAGTAAGGGTGCCTGAGCCAAGGACCAGGAGCCAAAGGAGGTTCCGGGAAACCGCAACGGTGCCCTGTTAGTCCTTCGGGCGGTCGGGGGGCCTGAACCGACCGGGGGTGTGCCACACCGCTCCGCCCTGACAGGGGGGGCGGGAGTATAATGAAATGGTAATGTGCTGCACCGTCAGAGCATCGACTCGCAGTGCAAGATGGCTCCTTAGGCATGTGGGACAGTGAGGGGCTGCCTGCTTTGGATCGCCCGTAAGATGACCCACCATAACGTCATACCTGTGTTGTATGAAATAAACCTGCAGCAGTTCTTTCCCACAAATGTCTCCTGAGTTTCCTTTGGGTGGGAATTGTAAGTGTGTATTGTACAAGCGGGGGGAGCGCATGGCGGTGTTGGCACTAAAGCGTAGACAAATGTTTGAATGAATGAAATAAAACGTATAAACGCGCAACTTTGCCCGAAGGCATCAAGGCGCCTACAAAGAAATAAAAGGCGGAACCAAATGTTTCAAAGAAGTTTTCTGATTGATCTCTATGACATGTACTTCTTGTAACATTGTTATTTATTCTGTACCCTTGGCCTAAATTGTGACAGGTCACTAAACATTATTTTAAGCTTTTAGCTTTAAACTAGTACAAACAAAATCCCTTGAAGGTACGTTTACCCTTCCATATCATTGGTATGAGGCACATGTTAGAAGTCTTACATTGGAAGTTGATCTTTAGCTATCCATGCGGTTACAATACACCAGCAGCTTAATTCCCGGTATAAAACCCAGTTTCTAATTTCCTTATTACAGTCACGTGATTTTATTTAGTCACTTACATTAAGAAAATGACATAGCTGTTCAACTGTAATAAGTTATGACGGTTGAGTTGTGACATCATTAGGACTGCTGCCAGCAGCCAAAGTAAAAAGGCAGGTCAGGGAACATCATTGCAGCTGAAGTTTAAACAACAAAAACAGGAACTACCTTTCAAATCTCATGGTTTGTTTTTCCAAAATGAACAGTGATCAGCAGAAAGGAGGGATTTATGGCAGCAGGCGTATATTTTTGCTTACTGTGCATTAAGGCAAAGAAACCCACTGCACGCAGATTCTCATTTGAGCATTAGCTTTCTTTTCCTTTTTTTTAATCTGATTAAATTGATTTGTAACAAATTACTAGTTGCTTATAGGTGTATTTTATTTTGCACTACAGATTCCACTTTTATTCTTCATACTATTTCTTTCATGTGAAGAAGCAAGAAACCAAGGATTTAAGCGGTTTGTGGGAAGGGTGATGTTTGATCATGCATTTTAAGGAATAAAATACACTGTAGTATGTTAAAAAGATATTACAAGTCACCTTGGAGTTTCATGATTTTAAAAACGAACTTGGCCAGTGGCCGCATAGCTCTGTGAATTAACAGAACTCCTCAATGCCTTGCAATATTCTTTATGATGTGTAAACCGGGAACATCAGGTCATATAGTGAGAAATAGTTTAGGATGATATTTTCTTTACAAGTTATTCTATTATATCTGTGAGTATTTCATAAGTGTAACATGTTTAGAGAGGACGAGTGGGTGGGAATTCCAATTATTTTTTAGCGTGGGAGAACTCTTAAAGATGAAGGCCATGATAGGAGACAAGAGGGGATGGCTTCGAAGCAACATTATGAATGATTTTTCATACAAAATTCGCATGACTTCTCCTTCAAGAGGTTTTGATCACTAATGCAGTGTATTCGATTAAGACAACCTGTGACAGATGCAGAATCAGTAGAACTGATAAGGCAAAGGGGAATGCTGGAGAGCATGTAAGTACTGGGTCTCAAAATTAGGCAGGTACATTTGCAGAATGGGTGGATTTTGCTGTCCATGAAGTCTGTTTAAATTATTTCCTTACAGCCCTAGAAGACGTTTTTTTGTGGGGTTTTTTGTAATCTGGCAAGGCTGTAAGGGGGTAACATGATGTATGATTTGCACTGCAACACAATTTTGAACTTCTAAGCACTGTGCAAGATGGTTGAAGATCGTTGCAAAGTTGAGGGTAGTATAGGCAGTTGGATAACCTGCAAGCATTTGGAGGTGGAGAAGGAGCTAACATTCAAAGTTATTGCAGCCAATTCCGGCATATATTGGAGCAAAGAACAGCTTCCTGAGATTAGTTCAGGCAAGCTTGCACAACCTATATAGTATCATTTAATGTCATGGCGACATTGATCCTGCCTCAATAATTAACACTGCTGTATATAAGCACAGAGGAGCAGAGGTGCAACTAGAGCGAAATTTCGGGGGGGGGGGGGGGGACACTAATCCTCATCACACGCATGCAGTTATAAAGTACTACCCATGCCCAGTTTATCACCTCCAATATTGCCTAATTGCACATACCTCTGTCCGATACTTTTTATTTACAGTCCTCTTTCTTTTCCCAAATAGCTTTTATTTGTTTTTGTTCACTTTAAATGCAGACATTACCAACTGTGCACAATTATATTGTTGCATATACATTTCACATATAACATATACATACACATATAACTGTGTGGTGCTTTCAATATGGCTTCTATTTATTCGTTTTTTTATGCAAGATGGTAGTAGTAGTACAATGCAATGGGTACATGTGCAGTAACATATATTCTACTGTTTCCTATCTTATTTAGAGGTCTAATCAATTTTGACTTCCATCCTCCGCACCATAGACACTAAGTTGGATGTCCTTACGTCTCAACTAGACACCGTTAAAAAGCAGGTGGGAGCGCATGAGACCCGTCTGGATGTGCTGGAAAATGGCAACTCAGACTTCCATGAGTTTCAGGTCGAAACTAAAGAACAGCTCCTGTACATGGATAAAGTACATGGGTTTGTTCTGTTCAAAAAACGAGGATTTGGAGGCACGTTCATGCTGGAACAACCTATGGATCACGGCAATTCTGGAGACCTTGGCAATATCTAAAATGGAGAGCTACGTTGCTGACCTGCTTCATGAACTTATCAATCCTGACCTGTCTGCGGTGTTCGCGGTCAGGGGGCCCACCGCACCCTGGGTCCCAAACCTCTGGTTGGTGCCACACCTTGGCCAATCTTGGCCCGAATTCTGAATTTTCAGGACTTAGACCTTGTTCTATGGGAGGCCGGGGACAGAGGGACCATTACCCATCAAGAAAAAACAATTTCTTTCCACCCTGATTTCATGCCGGCAGTGCTGGCGGCACGCCAGGAATTCCTGCCTGCAAAAAGATTTTAGCTAAAGGCCAAGATACCTTACTCACTGTTGTATCCAGTCAAGCTCAAGGTGTCCCATGAGGGCACGCCACATTTTTGTACGGACCCCAAATCCGCAATAAAGTTTGCTAAACATGTTGAGGGGAAGAAAATGCAGGTGCAAGGTCTGAGTGCCAAGGAGACATCTGGTGACAGGCTGAGTGACAATGATTAGCTTGGGCAGGGTCTATCTAGGTCTTTAAATGTGATCATTCCTTTCTAAATTCAGCCAGGTACAGCACTGTTCTTACTGTTGTGGTTGGACATTTAGTTAACGCAATGTTTGCAGCGGTCTGTCAGAGGAACTGTGCGATTTGTTATTTTACACTGAATTGACCCTCTGCTTTACTCTTGGCGGGGGTGTATGCTGGTGACACCGCGCCCCCAGGGAGATTTACCGTTTGTTGGTTGGCTCTAATTGGGGTATAACTATTATTCATAAATGTTGGCGTGGGAGGATTTCTCACAACCTGTTTGGGAGGGTTGGAGTGGGTGTGGGGTGGAGGGGGGGGGGGTGTATGTTTTGTTGTTAGACAGCTTACTGATTCACAGTCTAGAATACCTTGCTTGTGCATATAGGTCCAGATTCCTTCAATACTCAATATATACAAATGGTTGGCATCCAGTCAAAACGCACTATACCATTGCACCAAATTGTTTTAGGAGGAATGGTGCTTAGGGGCCCATTTCCTGGAACTGCATAGGTTCAAAACGAATTTGATATGAGTCTTCAGTTTTCTAACCTGGAACATTCGAGGTTTAAATGATAATAGAAGGACAATCCTGGTCCACTCCTACCTTGTAAGGCATCAGATTGATGTGTGCCTGTTGCAAGAGCCTGACCTGAACACCACACCATCCACTAAGCTGCAACATAGACGATGGTGACATGTCTACTGATCCATATATTCTAATTACTCCTGTGGTGTGGCAGTGCTGGTGAGGCGGGACTAGACTAAAAGGAGAGTGAATACCACGCAGACCCAGAGGGCAGGTAAATTCTATTACTGGGCACCCTGGGCGGGACCCGGATGGCTATTGGGCAGCCTATGGGCCAAATATGGATAGCCCAGCTTTCTTCCAGGGTATATGGGCCAGAGTGAGGGCGACTGAGTGTGACACCATAATCGGGGGTGGAGATTTTAATGCTATACTAGATGACATATTGGACAGGAAACGGCAGTCCCAATCCCTTCATCCTAAAACGTGCCTGCACTAAATGCCATCATATTGGATGGCAATTTAGTGGACATATGGCACCATCGCCACCACAGAGTATGGGAAGGTACATGCATAGCAAAAGTCCACAAGGCCTGGTCAAGGCTGGATTATTGGTTGGTGTCGAGGGATGTGGCGACATGGACATGTGCAGTATCTCCCCTCCCAAGTTCCTTGTCGGACCACACACCAAGCCTACTATGCCTTGTGCTGCCAGGTTCCCCCACCAAAATGTTCACCTGGCGGCTTCCCCCCTAATGCACTATTGGATGAGGCCTTTAGGGAAAAGATTAGAGGGGACATAATGGATTACTTCGCTCTTAATACTGGCTCTGTATCAACCCAGTCCTCCCTGTGGGAGGCGTTTAAGGTGGTAATTAGTGGTCAACGTATAGCTCAGCAGGTGGGGCTGCTGAAGATCATATGGGGCACTCTGGAGTCCTCGTAGAAACGGAATAAGGAGACAAACACAATTTTATACCACTAATGATCCCACTCTTGTGGCAACATTAAAGAAGTTGTCAGAGTTTGAAGAAGAGGCCCAGAGTGAAGTGAAGTTCCTTGGCAAATACACACAAGCCAGGAGGTACGGGGAAGAGGACCCACCTGGGAGAACCCTAGTGACAATGCTTTGTGCCCCACGCTCAACTGCTTACATTACTGTGGTTAGGGGTTACACTCCTCAAGTGAACAGAGGCCCGCAAGAAATATTGAATACGTTTTCAGTTTTATGCCACACTATACACGAAAGCCCATGGCTCTGCGCAGGACAATCTCAAGCCACTCTCTGGAGCTGCTCTGGCTCGGACAGGGACATAGGGAGTACTTTGCAGTGGAGGATGTGATCCAGGTAATTAGGAGCCTTCCAGCGGATAAGGCTCCGGCATCCGACGGGCTGACCATGGCTTTTTATAAAGCGTATACCGAGGAACTGGCCCCACACCTCATAACGCTTTACGAAGAGGCTCAGACCAATGGGATCCTACAGCCCTCAAAGCGGGAGGCTATTATAATTACCCCGCTTAAACCGTGGAAACCCAAAGACGAGCTTGACTCTTACCAACCACTTTCGCTGATAAATGTGGATGTTAAAATCTGGCAAAACTGGTTGCCAATCGACTGCAGCCTCTTTGCCCACTGATCGCCTGCCCAGACCAATCAGGTTTTATCCCCAGGCGCTCTACATCTCACAACCTTAGCACATTTTTTTCTGTTGTGCATTATCTCCATCCCTACTTGAAGGCCATCACGATTTTCCTTGACGCTACAAAAGTGTTTGACACATTGAGTGGTTCTATATCTTTGCGGACCTGGAGAGAATGGGGTTCAGTCCCCTTTTTCTCAGTCTTGTGTGTCTTCTCTAAACGAGGCCCTCCTCTAGGATCAAAGTGAACGGAATGCAATCGGAACAGTTCACTATCTCGTGGGGGCACCAGGCAGGGATGCCCGTTGTCTCCCCTGCTCTTCGCGATCACAATGGAGCCACTGGCAGCTCGAATCAGGCAACATCCCACCGCTAGCGGCTTAGGATTTAGCTCGAGGGGCCTCCTAATTTCCTTATATGCTGATGATGTTACCCTATACATTTGCAGTCCAGAGACTAATACAGATCCTATATTCCGTGAATTGATTAAATTTGGTGGTCTATCTGGAGTCTCTATAAACTAGACGAAGTCCACCATATTTACCCTGACTGAAGCTACTACGCCCTTTCCTCTCGACTACCCATTAAAGTGGGCCGATAGCCCAGTAAAATATCTCGGAGTTTGGCTCAGCAGAAACATAAAGAAAATCTGGGACATGAATGATGGGCTTACAGTGTCATGGTTGGAAGATAAGGTCACTAATGGGCTGGTCTCCTTCTGTCTCTGGCTGGGAGAATAGCCATTGTTAAGATGGTGGTACGGCCGAAACTGCTGTATCTGTTTGTCAATATCCTGGTTCCTCTTAAGCAAACCTTTAATTCCATATGATCCTTATTAATCTCCATGGTCTGGGCTGGCCGATAGGCAAGGATCTCATGGGAACTTTTTACCTTACCACTGTCCCAGGGTGGTATGGATGCCCGGACATCCAACTGTACCTCTCAGTGCACAGGCAGAGTTTTTACATTTTTGGGCCCACCCAACCCCTTTTCAGCTGCGCATAGCAGTGGAGATGGATGTTGTGGCTCCGTTTACCCTCCAGGTGGCTCTATATCAGACCTGCCAACGGCCTTGCGGAGACATTGACACGGTTGAAACATTGAGGTGGGTATGGGATAAACTACAGGAAAGAGTGCAGTTAAAAATTCTATATGCCCTGTCCATTCCCCTGGCACACAACCCTATATTACCCACAATGGGGAGGGTACAAGCAGAGCACTGGCACAGAAGAAGGGGAATACGAACCTTCGCGGACCTCTACCCAGTAGAGGTGTTCAGAGCTCCATCCGTACCCGTGGAGGAACACAAAATATCTTCCTTAGAATTATTTTTCAACCCCAAAATTGGAGCCACGTGTTGAGCACTACATGACACATTCCCCAACCCTCCTCTCACATTGCTTGCCCTTGAAAACGTGCTCAAGACTGACTCCCTTCATAGACTCATCACGATGATCTACAATAAAATGCAGAATGCCACCCCCTTGTAGTCGCCTAAGGCCTTCCAGGCGTGGAATGCAGAACTGCAAACTCTGCTAACTGAGGAACAGAGGGCATTTTGTTGCAATCAACTAACAGCCTTGTCCCCCAATTACAAGCTACTCTTGATTCATTTTAAATTTCTCCATAGATTTTATTGGACCCCTTCTCCTACTTCACCGCATGGGGATCTGGCAGATGACGGCTGCTGGATATGTGGCTTTGCCCCAGCCACACTCCTGCACATGGCATGGAGTTGTCCTAGGTTAGCCACATTTTGGTCTACAATCTTTACCACTAGACACCAGATCATTGGCACTCCTGGTGATCCGGATCCCCTATTGGGTCTTTTGGCATATGTCAAAAACACACCAATCTGGACCCGAAAGCTATGTGCTATGTTATTGCTGTTTGCGAAGCGGAGGGTAGCTATGCTCTGGGGGAGGAGGGTGGCTCCCTTCATGAACAAATGGATTCAGGATGTTAAATTGAACCACTCACAACTGTCCACTTTTGGGAGCTGATCCCATCGGCATCCAGGCCAAGGGACATATCGCCTTCTACCTCATATCTGTTTGTTGTTATAATTGCTATTATAATGTCAATCTGTAATGTACTTTCTATGTTAAGCGCTCTGATACCCACGGGTCTTGTCCGCGCTATACAAAACACTATAAATAAATAAATAAACATATGGGAACTTTTTTTGGAGTGGGCACGCACACGCCAACAGGAGGAAGCAGACCCCTTAGGGGCACCTGTCGACTAGTGGTCATGCCTAAGGGTGAATAACGAGCTTACCCAGGTGTTTCGCTGTTGCAAAATGATTCAGGTTTACACTGGAAAGCCCAAATGGGCCATACCTTGGAAAAATGCCAGGTGTAATGGTGTCTAATCTCTAAAACTAATGCCAAATGTTAACTGGTTGTACAATGTATATTATGTTTTGTTTAATAGCACTGGAAATGCGAGGATTTTTTCTTGTACAGATATTTTCTCATAATTCACAAATAGCTAGATTGTGCTGAGACTGGAAGTAACGGGCGACTATGTTGGGGTTGATTGTTTTAATGTTCAAAATGCCATTAAAGAAATTTAAAAAAAAGTTTGCTGGCTAAAAATGCATTCCAGCAGTTTTCTCCCCATAGTTTCAGTAAATCTAATCTGCTGAATTTTAACGGGGCAAAAATTCCCATTCATTATCTGTACATGCAGATTTTGGTGTTGGTAGAAATCTTCTTAGTGCTTTTGTGCCTTTCTTTCCCCCTCATTCCTTCTGGCTCTAGAATACACTTAGGAATGGAACTAGAGACATTTCCTTAATTTTCCTTGCAAGAAAAATTCCTAATATATTCGAAATAGATTAATTATGGTATTTCCTTTTTTCATATGTGTATATATAGAGCAGGAGTATATAGAGCAGGAGTCAACTGCCCCAAATGTTCTGGATTTCTTTGACTATATAAATATTTAAAATCCATTTTTCTTTATAGTTCCATGCTATGGGCCAATACATATTATGTGAAGTCGTATCTGTAGTGGGCTCTTTTTGCAATCCCATACACATCGATCAGCTTGGTCTTCCATTTGCCAAAGTAGCTTTCAATTAGGACTGGTGCTCAAAATTCTATTCCGTTGTAACACAGTTGTGTCTAAATTCACTACCCTAGTGGTAATTGAGGCAGACGCATGACAGGCTAAGACTGACTATTTTTCACCTTCTTTGGCAGAGTTGTTCAAACTTTTGTCGGCTGAGCCCCCCATCTAAACTTTTTTACACGTCGAGCCCCACCACCACTACCACCTGACAACAATGTTCTCTGGAAGCTGGTACTCTACATCATTGATGGCTATTCCCTCCTGCAGAGCCCACTTTGTATAGGGCAAATAATATTAAATAAAGTCAGAGTGTTTAGTAAACTGAAGTTTTAGTAGTGCATGTGCTTATTCTAAAGTTCAAATGAAAAGTCTCCAAGAAATAAATTGGCACAAAAAATTACATTGATGCTTTATTTTTCACATAAAACACAACATTTGGATAGATTAGCAAAAACACTCCCAAAACACAGGTGTGGGAGTGCATGTTTTTCTCCACAGAGACAATGTGTGGATGGATTCTTGCTACTGCCATACTTAGATTGAGCTCTACTGCCAGTGTTGAGCAGTGCCTGGAAATGGGAGTGCTCACAACATTTTCTAATATCTTTTTTGCAGTTTTATATAGTGCCAACATGACCCAAAGGTATTGGAGCGCTTTACAGGAGCATCTTATACATTACACACGCACACATTCATTTTTGTAAGCACAGGGAAATTAAGTGATTTGCCCAGAATCACAGGATGTTGAGTAGACATCAAGAATTGAACCTGGTTTACAGTCATCAGCTCTGGCTGTTTTGCCACATTCTTGACCCTAAACAAGATATCAGAAAAAGAAGTTCCACAAAACATGATTTCTGACACAATTGAAAAATCCATGATTATGTGGAGTACGGCCAGGTGTTGCCATGCTTCCGGTTTTAGACGTCACATGGCTCGAAGAGAGCTCCAGTGGGCAGTCTCCCCTGTGAGCAGTCCCATTTTAATCTCTGCCCTCCCTGCAAGTTTCAACAGCAGCTAGAGTCGTGGAGTCTGATTGCATTGCTAAACACTGATAATTTGTAGTCCCCCCTTTGTCACTCACCTCCACGCAGACCTGGTTGAAGAGCATGGGTACTAGAGGCAGGACACAACAGTGAGATATGTTATAGACACAGATTTTATCATCATCGTGAGAATTGACAGTATCTGAATCGGTGGTGGCAGCCATGTCAAAGGCCTTAAAAATCAAACAGGACATCCTGTCTGACAAGTTTCGACTTACAAAGGGTCGCAGTTCGGACACCCTCTGTGGTTGCCGGAAGGTCCGCAAAGTGTGGATCAGAGATAAGAGAAATCTGGAACAAAGGCATACTCTTTTGACAAGTTTCAGTTGTGAAGACCAGAGGGATGAGGTAGCTGCTGGGCCCAGTGGTGTATTTTGACGAGATAAGGGTGCCTCCCATAAAGGAGCTTCTGACTAAGACCTGGGGATACAAATGCCTTCACATCAGGTGTTCAACGCCCATACGGCTCAAAGGACTTCGTCATGTGTGTCAGCCCGGGATGAGACAGTTTCCCGGGCACACACACAGACCGGTTTGGAGCTGCCAGCCGCACCCGAGTACTTACCAGTTCTTTAAAAGACCATTTCGCGTTAACAAGGCTTTCTTTTTTCACTCCTTCTTAGAGCCCCTGCATGTCTACTCTTCCTATTGCTGGAAGAATTATCCCCCCCACCCAACTGTTGCGCCTCTAGCCTCTGACCTGCAACTCCAAACACTCTCAACAAAGCCCCCAGCAGCTGGAGCTGCAGCAGCCAGGGCTGAGACACACGACTCGTGCCTGGAAGCAACAATGGAAGGTGAAGTGGTGGGGTGAAGTGCGTGCCCCCCCCCCCCCCCTGAAGGGATGCTGTCCCCCCCCCCCCCCCCCCCCCCCGGTGGCATGCCCCACAGTTTTAAGACCTATGGTCTAGAGTCCTAAACTCTCCTTAAGGTTCCTTAAGTATTTGAACCAATTATATAAGGAGTAAAGTACACCCTGCTGTACAATATAAGAATATTGCAAGTCACAGAGGAGTTCCATAACCATATTGAGGAATGAGGCAGAAAGCTGGGTTCCTTTATAAAGTTATGCCACCCCAAGGTGACTTACAATATCCTTATGTATGGTAGGGGGTACTTAATCCCATATAATACATGGTCATGCCATCACATTGCCCATAAACCACTGAAAACCTTGGTGCGTAGCTCTTTCATATGAAAGAGATTGCTTGTTTTCCAACAAGAAGAATAAAATCTAAACTATAGTGCAAAATTAAAAGCATCAAAAACTTGTTAAATGTTTGTTGAAAAAAGTTATTAGAAACTGTTCTATACGTCTTTTTACAAAAAAAAAGCTGTAGTAGCTGAGAATGTGCAGAAACATGCAACAAGATTTTAACTTTTCTATAATGATCGAAGGAATGCGAAAAATAATTGTTTAATCTGCTAGTCACTGTAAGCTAGAAAAAATAAGCAGAAGACGTCACTGTAAGCTAGAAAAAATAAGCAGAAGACGTCACTGTAAACTAGAAAAAATAAGCAGAAGACACAAAGGCAATATTTCATTTTCATTGCTTTAAATAGCTGCTCTGTGGCCTAACCTGCCCTTCACCTGGCTGCTGGCTCTGACAGCAGAGAATGTGACATCAGAGCTCGACTGCAGTAAATTATTAGAGTTGAGTTGTGGCATTGTTGCTTTATATGCAGCGACTAGGTGTGTCACAAGTTGCAAATTCTAAAGAAATTGAAGACAGGTGTTTATACAGAGATTACAGAATACCATGTATTATATCACTATTATATATACTCAAACTGAAAAAATAAGTTTAATTTTCAGTATTTTTGCTTGTGAATGTAAATCTGAATTTACATTCATAAGCAAAATATTTTATTTTTCTCTCTTTAAGTAAATATAATTAAATGTCATAAAGATACTGCATTATAGAATCAAATGTGTAGTAAACACCATGTTAAAACGCTCTACATTCATGTATCATACTTGGATAGAAGGGACCAAATATCCTCAGTCTTTTAAGCCCATGCCTCTTGTAATCACATTTTTACATTGGAAGATTGGAAGTCCATAACCACAAACTATACCAATCTTGTATTAATGTTCGCTTTTCTTTTAGTTTTGCAAAGTTTTCAGAACCTCCTTTTTAACACAGGATAGTCCTCTATGAATTCTAGCTCATGTGCACCAGATTTATGCTTACAATCCGGAACATAATTCAAAACTGCTTTTAATGGTGGTTCTGGAGAACTTATTATTGTGTTCATGGCAATTCTTTAGATAAAAGACTACACTGGGTTCTTAAGCGTGTGCCCTTTTGAGAGATTTCCTCCTAGGATTTTTGTCATTGATGGAAACAATTTATTTTAAGTTTCTCCATTAGGAAGGCATATACAATCCTATAGCTCATAAATATACTTTCCAGCTCCACTTGACCCATTTCAGATGAGGAGGTTGACCATCTACCATGAGTTTTAAGACAAATGAATTTCCAAAGACGGATGATTTAGCTGCTATTCCACTGTCACACACTTATGTCCCATATGGACAGTGGCAATCAATTTGCAAGTGCATATGCTTTGATTAGGGCTCTCGATGATGCTCCTCCCATACAGCTGTTGAATAAGATTAAACCACCATTAACTAGTTCTATTTTTATGTCAAGCGTGAGTCAGTGCGCATGCACTGCTCTGCGAGACTTGTTGCCCTGTAGTATGAAGGGGAAGCCCTGCCCCCTCTCTGTCCACATTGGTCATTGGCTTGTGTTATTGTCCTTTATAAATGCTGGCTTCTGATTCCTTAGTAGGCTTGTTAGTCCCTCCTTGGTACCGCCTTGTCTTCAGATGTAACCTCCCATAGCGACTGGCCCCATTACTTTGGTTGTTACACGGTACGTTTTTTAAAGTCTCTGAGCACTCCTTTCTTTAATGAGTTCCCTTATGTGCAAGTACGACGTGCGCTGCTTCAGCTGCTTTATTTTGGCAGCGCACCTCGTGGTAACAATAGCGCCTGTGCACCTTTATTTTCCGGACGTGCACTACTTCAGCTGGTTTAAAATCTCTTTCGGACTGACAGTTTCCATAGAACTAGTCCTGTCAAGTATCACGCAACTGCCGTGACGCTCACGCATTTCAGTGCAGTGTACCGCATCACCGCACTGAAATGCATTGTCACGCATTTTGCCACCCTCATTCCGTGTCACCCATCGGCGTCTTTGCACTGGCTCTGTACTGCTCCGACGTTCGTGCTGCTGCCTGTGTCTCTGCACTCTGCCCGGCAGCTGCCTGCTGTGTTGCCTAGAAGAAACAATGAATATGGCAATTGGCTGTGGTGCCGGCGCGGTGCGCCGATTAACTCAGTCAGACTCATCACACACAATAACGCTGCTCCAATTAGGGGGAGAACTTGCTTTAGACTGTACTGTTTTGGTAAGAAGAGTGTGTTCTTGGCTTCCGCTGTGATTTCATACCGGAGTTAAAATAGTGCTAAATTCAATTTGGAGCACTCACTCATTCGTAGTCGATTCTTAACAAATTATTTTTAGTCATTGAATGCAGTGGAACAAAATCATAAATAACAGTAACTGCAGCAAAACTGAAAGTCATACTTTCTTCTGCACTCTCTGATTTATAGGAGCAGACAGACCTGTTTGCCGCGGACTGAATGAAACAACATTTAAGCCAAGGTGATTGTACTTTGCACAATGAATCTGCTCTGGCTGACTTTTTGGTAACTGTTAACCTAGACGGATGCTTGATTATGCAGTCAATATAACAAAAAGGGAGAGGAGAGATGCAGTGGATTCGGTCTCCCCGAACAGAATTACATAAACAAAAATAGAGGCCCATTAAAGTTATTAGACCTCATGTGCCAGATACTTTTTAATATTCACCTTTTCACCTGTTCTAACTGCTCACTTATCATACAACCCCCTACACACACCACACATAGCTCAAAATAAAAGAGCTCCCACGTAATCGTCGGTTAGTAGCATGCCGCATCCCGTAGAGGGGTGCGAAGACCCCAATGAAGAAGCATGACACCAAGGGTCCTTTTGATGTGTGAGGGGTATTTAAAGAACACTGTGTGCTCACCACCATCGTAGGGGCCACCCCAATAACATCTTTGTGTGGATTCTTTTTATTTATGTGATTATGCAGTCAGCCAAGCGATAGGTACTTGCTAAATCCCCTGACTGGCTGTTAATTGCGTGAATTGATGTTGCGGTGAGGGTGAATCTATCTTGGCCAGGAACTACCGGAAATACCCCCCCCCCCTTGTGTTTAACCAACATTTATTAAAAATGGGCATGAGAGGGATTTCTTTGGAGGTGGGGGTCGTACAACCCCCGGCTGTATTATTAAAACATAAAATCAAATAAAATTAGAATAAACAATATTTACACAGAAAACGTTGCATGACATTTGAATACAATTAATATATACAGATATCAGATGGCTAACCTTAACATACTTCTAGTACAAGGTATTTCCTATCAGAATCTAACATATGAACCATAATCATACACTTATTACTTTTCTACGTATCCTATTTGGGCCTACGGCAAGGTCGCTAACTGGTGTTATCAATTAACCACGCCCCAGTAGGAGTGCGCATGTGCAGAGGGCTGTTTACCGTGAGGGGATTCCCCCCCCCCCCCGGTAAGCTCTATTAACTCCATTAAAGGGGGCCCTTGCATCTCTGCGCCGTTTACTGGCGTCATTTTGCACGTGTGGGGTGGCCAACCAGCCTAATGAAAGCCTGACTCTCCCGGCACCCATCCAGCCAACCGGCTGTACCGCCCCTGGAGTTCTAGGAGAGACCACTTGTCCCTCCCCTTGGGCGACTCCATTCAAGAATGGTGCCGCCCTCTAAGGACCTTAAATTTACTGCTCACCAGTCATGACCTTACCGCCTGACCAAGGAATAGTAATAAATACGACGATTGATGACCTGTAATGGGGATAAAGTTCTAAGGAACAAAATAATCGTACGATACACCGGTCATCCACATACATTGGGAAAAAACATATGAAACAATCTTCATAAACCCAATACCAATATCTGCTTTAGGGCATGGTGGGTGGGGAAAGAGAATGACAGCCTCCTAGAGGCTGGGGGGGGGGCAGACCGTGGAGCGCTGGGTCAAAGAGGCAGACTCCTGCGTTCCTCGGCCTTTTCAATCCCATACTGCCCAGGCTGGCTCTAACCGGCCTGACCTTTGCTCCCCAGCAACCCGGAAGCGATTCAATCGCTTCTGGGTCACTGGGGAGCCCTGTGTCCAATTCACGATGAGGCGCGCCCGCCATGTCATAGTGACGCGACGACGGGGCGTGCCCCAACATGGAGAGCCGGGGGGGGGGGGGGTGCGGTGCCCCGCCATACTTGCGGCGGGGCCAACATAGGCCCGCCTTTCTCCATGGCCAGGGACTACCGGAAATATCCCCCACCCCCTTGTGTTCAACCAACATTTGTTAAAAATGGACATGAGAGATTTCTTTGGAAGTGGGGGTCGTACAACCCCGGCCGTATTTATTAAAACATAATATCAAATAAAATTGAAGTAAACAATATTTAAACATTTAGGCAGAAAACGTTGCATGACATTTGATTACAATTAATATATACAGATATCAGATGGCTAACCTTAACATACTTCTAGTACAAAGTATTTCCTATCCGAATCTAACATATGAACCATAATCATACATGAATTACTTTTCTTCGTATCCTATTTAGGTCTACAGCAAGGTCGCTAACTGGTGTCAGGTCCTTATCAATTAACAACGCCCTTCAGTAGGAATGAGCATGCGCAGAAGGCCCGTTTACCGTGAGGATACAACCCCCCCTCCAATCCCCCGTACGCTCTATTAACTCCATTAAAGGGGGCCCTTGCATCTCTGTGCCGTTTACTGACATCATTGTGCACGTGCGGGGTGGCCAACCTGCCTAAAAATAAATGACTCCCACTTCCCCCGCAGCCATCCAGCCAACTGGCTGTACCACCCCTGGAGTTCTAGGAGAGACCACTTGTCCCTCCCCTTGGACGACCCCATTCAAGAATGGCGCCGCCCTCTAAGGACCTTAAATTTACTGATCACCAATCATGACCTTACCGCCACAGGCCAGCATAGTTAACAGCCCCCCCCCTACCCTCCTACACTGAAAGGTCATGCCCTGCCCTTAAAACTCACTAGCCAAACCATTATATTTTCCATCAGGATTTTATTACCTAACCTAGTCAGGTGGACCCCGTCTTTAAAGAAGCACGGCTCCCCCCTGACACCCTTGTGCAATTGTTTGTAGCTGAGGAGACCTGAACAATTTCCCTATTTTATTGTTGATCCTCCTTACTGAGTGATTCAACGCTTTCATAGAATCTCCCCCCCCCCCTCCATTTAAATCTGGGTACCATCTGAGACCAAACTATGGTGCAGCCCTGGCATGTCTTAGCTAACCAGCCCACTTCCGAGATTATGTCCTTCATCAAGCCTCTTCTACCCAGATTCACCCAGTTGTTCCCACCCAAATGTAAGATAACTATCCTGGGTGGAGGACTGTGTCTACTCAATAGATCTGTAACAAAGGCCCTGAACTGACTGAGGCAGAGACCCTGTTTACCATGGAAAGATACAGTGAAACCATCCTGCTCAGCTCTATGTCTGTAATTACCTGAAAGAAAAACTGATTTCATACGCCATATGAATGACCAATGACCCAAACGACATGTGCTCCTGTGTCCTGTGGATGTGCCCGCCATTGTGAAGTATCTTGCTGTTGGTGCACCGCTGCCAGTTTTTCCCCTGCGTGACAGGTTTGAGAAACTGAAATGTAAGCAGAAGATAGGACAGGCATCAGTACCAGATGAAATGCCACAGTCACAGCATGTGTAGCCGCACATAGCGCTTATGACAATTGGAAGACCACCTCCCAATTTTCTTCACACTCTCGCTGTGCAAACCTCGAGCTGTTGCTTCTGTGGCAGTCCCTATTCTGAATGAATGTGTCCCAAAGCACTTTGGATCCAAGCCTGTCATGTCTATTGCCATGTCCAATACCATTTAAAATTGGAATCTGGTAAGAGGGGTACCGTCAGCATGCATTAGTAATGCTCCCCCATCGCACTATTCCTCTTTTGGAGGAAAGAGTCTAGCTGCATCACTGGGCAGCAAGGATTATCCTGTGCGCGGTGAAGTACTATTTCTTCACCACAGACTTCTTGGTTAGTTTTGGATTTTTTAATGGTTATTAGTTAAGTGTCACCTTGTATCCTTGCATGCTTCAGCTGGAGCCCACCTTCCACATCCTGCTTATTGCGCGCCACCAGCTCCCCTACCCTAAATTCTCCATAAAAGGCAAGTGAAAAAGTGGCTCTGAAAGGCAATGCTTCCCTTGTTGAGCTGCAAATGCCCCCAAGGGCTGCTAGCAGTGATGTCAGCAGCTCTATCCCAATCGGGCGTCTTGTGTCAGGAGCAGCTCCCTGGAGGCGCCACCATCCCTTCAGTGCCTTTCTCACAATGAAACTATTTGTGGGGTCCCTGGTGCCCTTAATTTGTGCGAAGAAAGAAATTGCTGCTGCATGTCGCCTGGCAGTTGCCGCAGAGAACCCTTCCTTATTCAAAGTGTCTAAATACCGGGGAATGCCCCTGACTCATGCCAGCTGTCAACCCAATCCTGCCCCAGAAAAATGCAGTAAGAGAAAAACGCCCCATCATAAGCTTTCCTGGTCTTGGGAGCTAGGCTAGCTGCCACGAGGTTCTGTACCTGGGTGTACCAATCTGCCAGAGTACTTCCAGGAAGAGTGTTGGTGTTGCCTCTGCAGAGGGTAGGTATTCCCTGAAAACCTGCATCTTGAAGCGAGAGAGTGTGTCAGCAGCATTATTCAATACCCCTGGGACATGTTTAGCCTTAAACTGTATGTTCAGTTTCATACACAACAGCACTATTTCTTTCAACAAGCGGAGGATCATTTTACACTGTGCAGCCTGTTGGTTGATGCAGTCTACTACCGTCATGTTGTCTGACCCAAAAATCAGAGATTGATTAAGCAGATGATGAGGCCAAACAGTCAGTGCCACCCAGATGGGGAAGAGTTCCAGAAAACCAATGTTGGGTGTCACACCATTCTCCACCCACCAAGCCGGCCAATGTTGTGCCACCCATTCGTTCCCAAGTGTGGCACAAAATCCCAAACTGCCTGCAGCACCAGTCCATTAACCTAACTCTGCCGAAGTAGTGGGAGGACCGGGCCACACTACCCTGCAGTTGAAACCCTCCAGAAATGCGACCCAAATATGCATATCCTGGTGAACCTTAGACGGCAATCTTGTGTGATGGTGTTCCTGGAAACCAGCTATGGCCTGTGAGATGGAGCGGGAGAATGGGCGTGCCATCAGAATGACTCTCAGTGCAAAATTCAACTGACCCACAGTTTGTTGTAACTGATGTAAGGTTACTTTGTCCTTTGCCAAGCATTGCTGCAGTGCTGCTCTAAATTTTGCAAATTTTTCCTGGGGTAACCGGAAACACCCCTGTACTGAGTCCAATTCAATGCCTAAACATTCTATTGTGGTCGCTGGACCCATGGTTTTCCCTGGTGCCAGAGGAACCCCGAAGGCATGCATGGGCACGCAAATTTCCTGCAATGCCCAAGCACACTCCCAGGAGCGCGCCGAGCCCAAAAACAGAAAGTCATCCAGATAATGCATGACATATTGGTGCCCTGTCGCCTGTCTAAAAACCCATTCCAAAAATGAACTGAATTTTTCAAAGTAAGCGCAGGAAACAGAGCATCCCATGGGCATGCACATATCCATGTAGAATTTGTCACGAAATATAAAGCCTAGAAGGTGGTGATCCAGAGGGTGTACAGGGAGTAGCCGAAAGGAGACTCAATATCAAATTTGGCTAGCAAGGCCCCGGGGCCAGAAGCCTTAGCATATCCACTGCCTGGTCAAAAGAGGCATTTTTCACACTACAGGTTTCCTCATTGATGGCGTCATTTAATGACTTGTCTCTGGGGGCTGACAGATTGTGAATCACCCGGAACTCCCCCTTCTTTGGGACCACTCCAAGGGGCAAGCAAACACAATTGTGCACAGGGATGTGGTCAAAAGGACCCGCTATTCTGCCCAAGCGTAGTTCTGTTTCAATTATTGAAGCTGCTATCCCAGGATTGGTCCTTAAAGAAAGCTGATTTTTACACTCGGGTGTCCCTATGTAATCCAATGAAGGAATCCTGAAACCATACAGAAACCCTTCTTGTAAAGTCCTAGCTGTGGAATGATATGGATACCCATTGAACCAAGGAGTCATAACCATAACATCAACAGGTAAATGTGTTACCATTTGTATCCCCTACTCAATCTTGTTTCTTCTTTTCCCTATAGCCTGCTTTCTTGAGACAATTGCTTTCTGGGTGAGAAGGGTTGTTGCAGACAGAACATGCATGTCTGAATTTACAAGTGCCTTGGGCCCTGGTGCATGTCCGTCTATTAAAATCCCAACATGTCCCTTTCCATCCGCCTCCTGACCCTGGACTAGGGGCCCGTGGCCATGGTTTGGGGCGGCTGAAAGGGCTGTGACGTTTGAAATGTGTGATCTCTGTTTGAATGTTGGACTGTGTTACCCGGCTGCCCTGGCTCAAACTGGTCCAACCATGAGAGTGTGTTGACTCGGTCCCAGGAAAGTGATGGGTCATCTGCTTTGGCCTTCCTGAAATTCATGTCATAATCTTTCCACCCTACGCCCCCATATTTGCCATGAGACTGTGTGCTTCTGATATTATCCGACCAATAAGGACAAATTAACAGCCCCAATGTGCTCTATTATTAATCTCCAGTGAACACCTTGGGCTAAGGACAACTGCACCGCCCCGATGTGTTTTAAATGTTTCTATTAAGTTGCGGGTAAACAATAGCAAGATGCTCCCCCCTTGCGAAAACAAAGGCCTGATATTTCTCTGGGCCCCCCCCCCCCCCACTGCGGTACCTGAAAGCAGAGTGAGCGCAACTCGCAACCGATCTCCTCTGGAAAAGTATTGTGGGTAAAGAATTGTGCCCAGGTGCTCCCGCCTTAACCAACAAAGGTCCCGATATTCCTTTCCACTTTCTCCAGCACCCCCGCGGTACCTTCGAGCAGCGTGAGCGTTACTCGCAAAAACCGATCTCCTGAAAAAAGGTGGCCTGACGCTGCCTCGCCCCTCCGATGTGCGATCCACTAATCCTCGCTACCGGATATTGAACGCCACTTCAACCGATGCGGGCCCAATCTCCACCTCCTCTTCTCTCCACTGGACAACCTACAGGGGAAACAAGGAAATACAGCTACGGGACCATTGATTTTCTTAATGCTACCACAGGGATTCAAAGCTGTAGGGAAAAAATGCCAAAATGAGTCGCTCCCAAGGCCGATGCCCCAATGATATCCAAACCGGCCGCAACACGATCTCCTAAAGCAAAAGAGAAAAGAAAGAGAATTACAGCCTCCTAGAGGCGGGGCCAGACCGTGGAACGCGGGGTCAAAGAGGCAGACTCCCACGCTCTCCGGCCTTTTAAACCCCCTACTGGCCAGGCTGGTTCTAACCGGCCTGACCTTTGCTCCCCAGTGACCCGGAAGCGATTCAACTGCTTCCGGGTCACTGGGGAGCCCTGTGTCCAATCCACGATGAGGTGCGCCGGCTGCGTCATAGTGACGCGGCTGGGCGTGCCCCACCACGGAGAGCTGGTGGGGGGGGAAAGCCACCTTTTCTCCCCAGTGACCCGGAAGCGATTCAACCGCTTCTGGGTCACTGGGGAGCCCTGTGTCCAATCCACGATGAGGTGCGCCGGCCGCGTCATAGTGACGCGACGGGGCGTGCCCCACCACGGAGAGCTGGTGGGGGGGGGGAAGCCGATGCCCAGCCATACTTGCGGCGGGCCAATGCCGGCCCGCCTTTCTCTAATGCCCTGAGTCTCATGGCATTGTTTCTTTTTTATTAGTCTTGTGACTGTAGAAAAAGTAACGGCCTCTGTGAATTGGATGTAGTTCGACCAGGGCTAGATTCATTGTTTTGCTGGTGTGTTCTTTTACATACAACAAAATGGACCTAGATCTGTACGTGTTTAATTGATTATGCATCCTAACAGCACATCCCTTTCGTATATCCCACTGCAATGCACATGCCTGATTCAGTAACATTCTAGAAGTTGATGGCTGTTATAGTGATTAATGTTTTGCTGCTAAGGCTTTTGAAAGTGGAGAAATAGTTATCAAACTCAAATGAAGATGGATCTCTGGTGCCATTGTGTTTTAGAAATAAACCGAATTAGTGAAAAATCTAAATTGAGTTCAATGATGGCTGAAAATAGGTAAACCGTTTACAATTCTGCCTAGACCAACTTTAATGTCCGTTTTCACCGATGACAAATAGCGTGGCCTTCAACTGGTGCTTGGCTCCCTGTGCTGTGACCTGCAGTTAACGGCTTTTGAGATTGATATCTTCTTTATCTCATTTGAAGATTCACACACTTCCATTGAGACCAAAACACTACCGCCTAGCATAGCTAAAAATTCATCTTCCCCCAACTCCCCCACTGTACCGGGATACCATCTACACAGGGGCGGCTCTAGGCTCATGGTGGCCCTGGGCAGGGAGCGTAGGTAGGGGGCCCTGGAAGAGGGGGTCCGGGCGGGGCAGAGCGCGGAGGCCAGTGAAGAGGGGAAGGGGGGATCAGGGTGTTTGGAAGTGGAACCGAGCCGGAGGCCGCCAAATCCCTGCCAGGGGCCACCACACAAATATGTATCCATCCTCAAAGGATTATTATATTAAGGATGTATATTGGCGTGGTGGCCCCTAGGGTTTGGTGGCCCTGTGCAGGTGCACAGCTTGCACATGCCTAAGGCCACCCCTGATCTACAACAATAAGCTGTCAGTATGCTTTTCAACATCACAGGACTGCATCATCATCCTACCTGCCTGCACCTTAACATTAATGGGTTGTGTGGCATCCATGCTGTTAAAAAAAAAACTCTGTAGCACACTTAACTTAAATACACATCGCTACAGTTTTTAGCACTCTTTGTTCTCTCTATTAAGGATGTATATTGGCGTGGTGGCCCCTAGGGTTTGGTGGCCCTGTGCAGGTGCACAGCTTGCACATGCCTAAGGCCACCCCTGATCTACAACAATAAGCTGTCAGTGTGCTTTTCAACATCACAGGACTGCATCATCATCCTACCTGCCTGAACCTTAACATTAATGGGTTGTGTGGCATCCATGCTGTTAAAAAAACAACAACTCTGTAGCACACTTAACTTAAATACACATCGCTACAGTTTTTAGCACTCTTTGTTCTCTTTTTTCTTTCTAGCTGCCCCTTCACGGTCTCCCCACCTGACCCATCACTCTTCCTCTGTTTCCTTCCACTCTCCCCTCCCCTCCCCCTTCCCTCTCGCCTCTTAGGAACCCATAAAATGCAGACGTTTACTTTGTCTGGAATGTTTTTGCTTTGCCTATTTTTTCTCGGGATCCCTGCCAGTGGTTAATTACAAACATACATAAAGAAACATTGCTATTTGCAACACCAATGCCTCAAAATGTAATTAATGTGAGACCTATTGCATTACAAATGCTTGATTCCTTGCTGGCACTAGAACAGGGAGAGGGAGATCTGCAGCCTAGGGTAACCGTAGAGCCACACCATCTCTAAGTTCCTGTGTACTTTATCTTCTATTTATTCCACATTTCGTAATAAAGAAGTGGTCAGAGCAGACTCTATCAATTGTCACTAATCACTTTAGCAGTGAGTGTTAGGTTTAGGCAACCAGAACATAGTTATTTGCAAGCAAGTGAACCGTTACATTTCCTGCATTAGCTCTATACATATCCATTTTAGGTCGAGCCTGAGCAGTGCATAAGCTGCTCTGTGAGGCATCCTGTATTGAGGTACGGCATAGAATCTCCGCCCATTTCCCGCCCATTCTTTAAATTGGCTCCTGTTACTGTCGTTTCATTCATGAATAGGCTTAGTAGTCCCTCCTTGGTAACGCTGTGTCTGCAATTGTACTTGTGTACAAAGTGAGTACGGAGTTCCTCTATGGTGGACAGTCGATGGGGGCTGGAACCGGTAGAGATGAGTGGATCACTGGAGACCACTACTGTGTATGTTTAAGAGAGGGAGTTCTCATTGTTGGAACTAGGGCTCTCACACACCTAGCAAGCTAGGTGTCATGCTTCATCATTTGAGCCTGCCCCTCGTCAGGTCGTGCTGCAATACCTGACGGGCACCCGGAACCGGGGCTCTTTGTCTGGGATCTTTTGTTCCTGCCTGTGGGTGCAATGGGGGTAAGGAGCCCTAGTGTGTGTAGATGTAGGGAGATAGTGAGTTTAAAATAGGTCAGTTAGTCCTAACCAACAACTTATTCTGTAGGTAAACTATCTAAATTAAAAGGTGGAGTGGGGCAAATACTAGTCGCAATGTGTCTAGTGGTGTATGCCCTGCTCTTAGGTGATCGACATGTTTCGTGTCTCTAATGTCATTAAGATCTGGACACTTCCTCAGGATCGAAGAAACACTATCTACACTAAAAAGGTAAGTGAATTCTACATACCCAGTTCTTTGGTTATTAACCTATACTGTCTGCAAGAATTACTTGCAACAGTAGCAGGCGGTACTGAAGGACACCGATTGGGTCCTAATAGTGTGTCTCACGTTGCTGCCGAATTGACCTACCCTGCCGCCGACACAGGGATGGTAACTTCCCATTACGTCTGTACTTTTTGCACTTGTGACGCAACTCCAGCAATGCGCCGCGTTTACAGTACAGATGTGTCACGCATCTGTGCGGTTTTTACCCCATGTGCGATGCATTGTAAATGCTGCACACCCATGGTGGCGGAGGCATGGCGCACAATAACTGACGCATCCCTGCTGATATGCAGGGATGCGCCAGTTATTGTAAATCTGCCCCTTTGTGTAAAAGTGCCCCATACGCGCTTTCACTTTAATGTTGGCAGCACCTCTTTCTTTAGACGCTGCTCACTGTAACCAGAATATGGGAGCAGCGTCTAAAGAAATGGGTGCAGCGAAAGTTTGAGCTAGTAGCATTAGAAATTACAATGCCTTATATATGTGTTGCTTTGAAAAAGACGTAAATAAAAGGCATTATCATTTACAATGCCAATAGCTTAAAATCTCACAATTGCAAGACCTATTGCATTGAAAATGCTAGTTGAGGTTTGTAGCGATGATATATGCAGGTGAAAGGCAATTTGCATATTCACAACAACCTCAATGCATGGGGCAGGAATCTAAGTCTGCACTTGACATTGCAACAGTCTAGGATGAGTCAAACAGTCCATGACCTATGGCATTCAAAACTGGTGAAAAATGTAAACATAAAATGTACATTTGTGACTAGGGTCATCCTTTTTAGATGCCATTCTTAGGAGGAAGAACCAAAGCAAAGGAATAATCTACATGCAACAGCTTTTGACCCACTTCGCATGTTCCCCCATCAATCTTGAAGCTCCATGTGGCTCCTACAGACATTTTACTACATGTAAAAGAGACCAAGTCCCACACGGTTAGATTTTGTTTCCCAAACGCGCACTCGCCTCAGGACGAATGCGTTCTGGAAACAAACCCTGCGCTTGTGGTACTAAGTTGAACTTATCAAGGTCCGTTGTTGTGGTGTGCACTCGGTTTCATATTAGCTGTGCTCGCTACAATTTGGTGAAAGAAACAGGCTTACCAAGGCTTAGTTGTAGGCAAAAGTATTATGCACCAAATAGAGTTGTTCTGACAGGTTGTCAACGTTTTTTGGAACCTTGTGGGCCGATTCACTTCATTCACCTGGATATTGTTCAGCCTTGAAAAAGTTGTTGAAAGCCGAAACACGCGTTGGGCGTCTTTGATATATGCAGATAAAGTTGTACCATTTAAATATTCTTTTCACCAGTTTTATTATTGTTGAAACACGAAGAGTGTTATAATGTTGAGTGGGTGAAATCACATTAGATTGAATGTAGGGACAAAATCGAACTCTACCCCTTTAAAAGATGGCGGAACTAGGAAACACGACTAAGGAAAGCTACACATTTATGGATGTGCGCGTGAGCTCAAACAGTGGTAGATATCCCGCCTTCCAAAGGATATAGACTAATATAGAGAAAGACGATGAGTGAAATAAGATACCCAAAACATAAAGAATTTGACAATATTTAACAAGACAAATGTTATCAAATCGGATAGTGGGATAAGAACGAAACATAGACCCTCTTATAAGATACAAATAAATATATAGGTATATGTTGAACGAAACAAGATACCTAAAAACCTGCATAATATTCAGCAAGATAAATTCTATTAGATCCAATACAGCGATAAAATCGGCACATAGACCCCATTCCATCATGGCGGCGCTAGGAAACAAGTTTAAGGAAGGCTATGCGCATGTGCATATGCTCGTAAGTCCAAACAGCTGAAGTGATCAAGTATTAGCAGTTACCCGATATAAATGAGTAGACAGCTGTAGCAGAAAGAAAAAACAAGGCAGAAGCACGGACCCACGATATACCAGGTTAGTGTACCCGGTGGGTGGACCCAACGTAGCATTGAGGAACTTTGATAAGGGAGGGCTAACCCCACGTTCCTTGTGCATACTGCTTTATTATGGAGCCAAATCTTGAACCCTAATAGCTGAGGGGAAAGCTACTGCTTCTTTCACTGCTTACGCTTACACTGCTTACCCGAAACAGCCGATTTTTAAACTAAATCAACGGGTTGCAGGTTAAGAGCTATTATATCCCTGACTTCCCCATGCCTCCGATTTCTGAACCCAAATTTATAGGGTAGCAGTGTAATGGTTGATGCACTCATCATATTTAAAGAAGGAAAAAGAATGGTTACGATGGAGGGGATAAACAATAAGTATTGCCAGCAACTATAATATAAGCAAATACGATACATCAAAAGTAAAGTGGAAGAATAATGGAATGCCTCTAAGGGGAAGGGTACTCAGAAATGAATTCTTAGTAACTTCTACGCATAAATGTGCTATAGGCTCTGGTAACGACACGCAGTCGAATTTTACACTAAGCAAAGGGGGAAATGATAGTGGGGTGAAAGGCGCTTCTAAATAAACAACAGTAAGGGCGATGAATAAACAGCGCTCTCTAGAAATATGATAAAACATGCGAAACAAAGATGATACCTTCGATGTGACTAAATTGAATATTAATCAACAGGGCTTATCCAGCTCAAATCATCTGGGGCTGTGAAATCGGCAACATCGTCTGACTTCAATATCCCTCGTTATATAAGACTTTTAATATACAAAGGTAAGAATTGTATTCACTTAAAAATTAATAACCTCATAACTTGGGAGGACGGTGGTAATAACTGGGATATTTTTAATAAATTCCTAATAGATTCTGGTAGCGGATATAAAGAAGGCTACAGCTTCCATCTAAAGAAGAAAAAACTACCAAAATAGGAAATCTAATCTGGTGTATGTGCCTTACTCTAAGGTAAATCAAAACAGAGACACAAGAGACATACAGTAAAAAACATAAGACCTAGGAAAGACATCTAAATGCGTGTTCCTATATACTTAGGTTTACCATTGAACAAAAAACTACTGGATCGACAAAAAAGTGAGACCGGAATATCAACCTGGACCCCACATATTTAATCCTAAAGTAAATCTAATGTGGATAATGTAAACTGGATAAATGGTTGGAAATGAAATAAGGAAACCTCTGAATACGTTAAATTGTCTACCCAGGTTAATACTTTAATCAGAAAGTGAATATCTGAGACAAAGGCCATAGGGAGAAAAATGTCAATCTCGGGCCGGGATAGTATTCCCCTCTTTCCAGAAAAATACGAGTAAGTGGAAAAGTATGAGTGATGGTAATACATAGTGGGTGTGTGAGGTGAATGGACCAACACTAAAATGTAACAGAGGGAAATGTAAGCTTTGTTAAACATAGGAATGAAAAATAAGGTAATCTGCAAGTGTTGTATGTATCATAAGAGAATTTGTGGATGCATAAAAAAGATCATATGCAACTTAGGAAGAAGAAAAAAAGAACAAGATGCATTAGGATGTACCCCAAAATTTTTTTTAGACCAACAATGTCAGTGATGAAAACATCTAACATCTTTATCTTTACTGATATTGATTTCTTTATATACACAGAAAGGATACCTAAATTGGAAACTGTGACCCATTTGAATTGTTCTGTCCTGAAGAAGGTGTTACTAAATCAATGGTATAACACCGAAACGCGTCGACGCATTGAAAAACAGAATCCAAATAAAGCCCCAGGGAAGAACAGATATACAAAAAAAGTTTTGGATACTGTAGTTCCCTGTAGATAAACATTGGAAGGCTATTGGATAAATATAATGTGTAGTTAGAATATTGGATGCTACTGTAAGAAAGGGGAATGTTGGGTTTTTATAACATACTGTGATTATTGAATGTACTGTAATAAATTGTCTATATATAGAAATTGTTTTATATAACAAGTTCCTTGCTTTTTCGTAACTAATGAATTTTATTTTTAGTGTGATATACTGTATATGTTTTTAAATAAATGGTACGCTTCCAGAATGTTTTCTGGAATTTTTAATCTGTGATGCAAGGAAAGATTCCTCTTTACCTTCAATGCAAAATAAAAAGAGTGTAAACGTTACATTTTAGTGTGGGTGTCATATGTAAGACATTTTTTTAATAAGAGCTTTTGGATGTACGAGAGGTAATAATACTGAAAAAAGAATTGTTTTTCCAGGAATCTCCATTGACTTTGACCATTTAAATATTCTACAATAAAAGGCTCTGCTTTTACTATACAGAACCATAAGACCTCTGGAGTGCTCTGGGCAATATTGCATTTCAAAAATGTGAAAGATCTGTTATCACATGAGGTGTAAACTTGAATGCTTTCCTCATCACCGTCTCCATGCAACACTTTTAGGTTATTATACAAGGGCAAGTGACTGCTAGTCGTGACAATGTTATTTGTGTAGCAACGTACATCATTAGTTTCTTGGTGCTGAAAGAACCCTATACTTGATCAAGCTTCTGGAATTATTTAGGGAACAAAAAAAGTTTACGTCTTTCGTGAAAACAGTGGCAAAAGACTCCGAGGTGAGAAATAAAAGCAAGGAGGCCCATTTCCTTTCCACAGCGCTAAGAAAGGTGCGGTCACAAATGTGGTCATTCTAGTTGTAGGTACTGCAAATTGGACTTGATGATTTTATCGAAAATGTAAAGAAGTTGTCATACCAACAAAATTAACTAGCAATAAAGTATGGTGATGAGCTATAACGTTTTTATGCGCAATGACCATACACTGGTAGCCAATGTAATTGTTTCAGCAGAGGAGAGATGTATTGACATTTTGGGAACATATGGCTCGGCTAAGCTTCGTCATTTTCAACAAGCTGAAGTTGTTTTAAAGATATGTCAGGGGGCAGGGCAGCTAAGAGAATAGCAGTCCCATAGTTTAAGCAGGATTGTACAAGTGCATTTATTACTGGAATGCGGATTTTTTTTAAATTTATGAATGAAATAATATTTCTAATAGTATTTAAATAAAAAAACAGATACTGTGAATTTTAGATGCTTAAGGGACTCAAGATAGTTTGGAATCCAGGGACATTCCAGGGTAATGATCCATGGTTATCAGAGCAGGCTGAGGGCCCATTATTGATGGCCAGATTAAGCAGTCCATCAATGAATGAATCTTTACAGCCATAAAGCAACGTATTGGCAAAAATATAAACTCAAAGTTAAAATACATTGCATTTTAGAAGATAAACCAAAATACATTAGATACGATCTACAAAATGCTGCTGCACGTTTACTTTGTCGCTGTCATAAAACTGACCACATCACAGAACGTTCCCGAGACCTTCATTGGCTTAAAGTTGAGAGCCGAGTGAAATTCAAAGCCTTGAGCTTCATGCACAATATCAAGGCTGGGAATGCTCCCAGTTACTTGCAATCTCTTGTCAAAACCTATTCCCCTTCTCGTTCCCTCCGTTCCTCCTCGCAAAACCTATTCTGTGTGCCCAAGTACAGACTGTCTAGAATGGGGGGTAGGTCTTTCTCGCTTTTAGGGCCTAGACTTCGGAACTCCCTCCCTTCTGACATTTGCTCCGAGAACTGTTATGGTCGTTTTCGTAAAACCATCAAAACTGGCTCTACAACCACTAACCTTCCCTCTTTCTGTGCTTCATTGCTTTCTGTCTCTTCTAGCGCCGGGAAACCCCTGTGGGTAGCTGTCGCGCTTTACAAGCTCAATAAATAAAGAAGCCTAAAACCTTATTACATAAAAATTGTATTATACATTAGTTAAGAGATACATTGCATCAATCTCAGAGAATGTTCAAAGAAGGCAATCTTAATTTAATAGGCTTATCCTCTAAGCCTTGTGAGTTCACAGAAAACTTGATCATTACTTCAGACCCATCTGAGGAAGTTCTCCCAAATGACTTACCGCCAGCTTAAAAAAAGAACCCAGTTGCTAATAATCCCAAGTAAAAGTTGCCATTACCCCATGGAAAAGGCCTCCAGTGACTGCATTTGTTGGAAAGGGGGAGCATCCGCCTGAGAACTCAATGTTGTTAAGCAGGCACTATTAGGCGCTGTCGCTAGCTGCCAGAAGTCGGTGGAAGAATCTCTATGAGTAGCCATTGAGTCACTCATCAATGATCGGTGAAGTGGAGGCATCTCGTTCACAACTGGCGGACTCTGTAACATGTCTGGGAAGGCCTGTTGTCCTGATATCTATCTATTGGATCCGTTACTTCTGTGTCATCATTTTTGCTTACGATCCCTTTTATACCTACACGGATAAGTGATGCTCAGACTGGCGGGCAATAGTTTAAAAAACTGCAGTCTTGGTGAGGCCAAAAAGGTCCTCGTGTAGCAGGGCTACTATTTTTGAAAGTATTCCTTACATCTAGGTTTAGTAGTGGAACGAGCGAAACAGCAAAACTGGAAAAACAATGTATGAAGGGACACAAGGTAGCAAGGGTGACATCACATTTATTAACATCATAAACAGAGCGTTATCCAACGTTAAGGAGCTAGTCCTGGTGCTCACACAAAACGTGAAAGGTGCGTAAAGTGATGGTGACTTAAAATGTACACTGCACTGACAACATATTACAAAACTCCGAGACTGGCGGGCAGGGCATGCCCTCTTCGTCTCCTCCTAATTTGCAGTGGAGGGTACAGTGTCTGTGGTTTATCCACACAAGTCTCCCTCGTGTTGACCGGCGCCCATTACAGCTGAATCTTCGAACTTCAGTAACTTCATTAACTCTCCCGAGCACGCTATCACTTTACATCTATCCCCCAAAGGCCTTCCCCATTTCTCATTGTTCTAAAAAAAATGCCCCTCTCCCCCAATTTGGCACTCTCAGTTGGAGGTTTATTGTGAGCTGAAAAATTGAATCATCCATTGCTTTGGAGAATGTACAGGGAATGCAAGTTTTTTCTTAATTCAGTGATTAATATGGTGTGAAGAGCCTCCTACATGGGGAATGGGTCGAAGGACTGTAATAGGGAATGTATGTGGTAGATTTTAAATCTGAGCAAGTGGTGGGATCTTTATTTGATCAATTTAAACATAACGGGTTTGATAAGTCTGTGATTCATCGGGTCCCTCTGGGGCTTTTCTAGAAATCTGAACATCTCCACTATTTGAAGACCCTAGATAACAGAAGACACAGTTAGGTGATTTCGAACCAATATTTAGTTCCCACTAGCAACATTTTCTCACATTTAGAGGGCTTTAGTGAACTAGAGTGACAGAATAAAACTGGTTGCGGCATGGCTGCTGCCGTTATGCATATTACACAAAAATCTGCAGGAGTCCCACCACACCCGTCAAATAATGCAGAAACAGTCCGGGAAACTAGTTCTGTTGCTTGTGGACATCATCTGTCTGCAGTTATTGTCCTGGGACGTGGCAGGGGTCTGTCTACAATAGTAAATTCCAACTTGTATTCCGTTATTGCGTTAGTAGCAATTTTCAAGTTCTCTTTCTTCAAGAAACCTGGGTTACAGATCCATTTTATTTAAATGTATACATGTCTTTTTCACACTAGTGCTTTCCCATCTTCAGAAGCAAAGGAGTGTTTCAACCTTAGCCTCCACAAGTTTTGAGAGGAAACTTGTATGGCCAGACTTAAATTCCGCCCATTTCCAAGTTATCTTGCTGGCTTTAAACAGAGGGTCCAATTTGTTAGTGATCAACTTTTATAATATTTTTTCCCTCTAATTCCGCTATTGTTGTTGAGGAATCTGGAGTCTGCCGTGGGCCCACTTCTCAGATTAGGCAGTCTTTGGAAGAAATATTCTTAGGGCACATTAATAACTCCATTTTTGATGGAATGAGTTGAAGGCAGTTCTAGGACATACACAAATGTACTATTTGGAGTCTGTTGTCTACAGCAATACAATGTGGACCAATTTTGAGGAACCAAAGAATAATTTGGTGTCATCTGCATATATGCTCTATTCAGTGCCCAACTCAGACAATAACTAGGTCAGAGGCCAAGATAGATAGATAATCAGTAACAGGAAGATAGAATGACTCCCTTAGGGACATCACCGTCCAATACTTTTGGTAACTTCTGACCTATTTGGGCGATGGCAACAATTTGATGGCACTCAATGAAATATGATATCAGCCACTGTTGAATTGTCACCGAGATACCTCGATACTTGTAGTCTGGCGGCAAAGATGTTAATGTCAATGGTTGCAAATTCAGCCGATTAGGTCTAATAAGACCAGTTCTGTAGCTCTCCTTTTGTCTACCAGTCTAAGGAGGCCATCCACTACTGTAAATATCACTAATACGGTGATCCTACCCAGTGAAGCTGGTTTGATGGGGTTACAGTAAGTCATTAGTCTCTATGTGCTTTTATAATTGAATGAAGACCATTTGTTCCAGCAGTTTGGATAAGTATGGAACCAGATATATAGTTCTAAAATTATGTAGATCCACTGGATCTAGTGATGGCTTTTTTTAATATAGGTTTGATGATAGTAGTTTTCGACTTTTCTGGAATAATGCCTGAGGCAAGAGAGCCATTGAAAGTAGTCAAAAGCTCATCACTGAGTAAAATGCTGAGACCACCAACCACACCACTGGACAAGGTCTATTAGAGCACCTGAGGGACAACTATTTCTCATTAACCCCATAAGAGAGACTTTATCAACAAGAAAAAGATGGAAAGTTAAAGAATACTTAAGCCAGGCTGGACCGTGGACTCAACCAAAAGTGGAGTGGAAATGAAATCTACTACAATTAAATTCTTGATAGAAGAAATCTTGTTGGCAAAGAACAAAGCAAGCTTGTTCCAAAGTGTTGCAGATGAAGAAATTACCCTTGTGACAGCAATGGACGAAAGTACCTCATTAATTGTGAGAAAAAGTTCATTAACAACATTTCAAACTTGTGCAATTCGTTAACTGAAGCACAGAGTTTTGGCCAATGTACATTTGGTAAGATAGATAGAGTTAAGGTTGATACTGTAGGAGTTTCTCCATTATTTCACAGATTGATGAGATTCAAGTTTAAAATAACAAGCGCAGGAGAACCAGGGATATTTTCTCAACTTTGGGTAGAAGCGTTTTTCTTTTAAAGGACGTACATCATCCAGGCTGACTAGCAGAGTGGAGAGAAAGGAGAGAAGACCATTCATGATTGAGGCAACATTTGAGTTGATTCATTCTTTGATACTTCCTGTGAAGTAAGCAGGTATAGTATTAGAAGGGTATTTTTCGATTATCTCTAAAGAGAAGGGCGTTAAAAGCAAACCAACAAGTTTCCATTTGGAGCAGGGTCCTCACTGGTTTGCATATGGCTGGGTCCAAACTGAGGTTACATGGTGTGCAGAATGATGGATTGGGGTGTGGCCCAGAGTAATTACCAATGGCTGAGATCAATTCAAGCATTTCATCCATCACTTTCTTTGTATACTTCAGTGTGTTGCCTGAAGTGGGATGGGTAAGCCCAATGTGGGTCCTGTGCACACTCTGTTACTGGATCCAAGCAATAGGTAGGTGAAAATATGGGTGAAAGACTGGGTGCATGTTAGGATGGGTTAAAGGATGCGTGGGTGGTGACAGGATGGGTGAAAAGGTGGATGGATGATAATATGTGTTGGTGGGTGAAAGGATGAATGGATGGGCAAAAGGATTAGTAGGTGGTTAAAGGTAATGTCTGCTTTAATGGGTGAAACAATGCAAAGGTGGATGAAATGATGGATGATTGGATTAGTAAAATAATGTCTGGGTGGATAAAAGGTTTGGTGAAAGGATGGGTGAAGAGATGGGTGAATGGGTGGTTGCATGAAGGGATGCATAGGTGGGTGTAAGGATGAGTTAAAGGATGCAAAGGTGGGAGAAAGGATGGGTGGGTCATTGGATTAAATGGATGTGGGACTACATAAAAGATGGGTGAAAAAGTGGATGAGTGAAGGAATGTGTGGGTAGGTAAATAGAAGGGTGACAGACTGGCTGAAAGGGTGGATGGCTGAAAGGATGGTTACTTGTTAGGATGGGTGAAAGGATGCGTGGGTGATGAAAGGATGGGTGAAAAGGTGGATTGGTGAAAGGATGTGTGGGGGTGAAAGGGCGCTTGGGTGAAAAGATACATGAATGGGTGAAAAAAATGCCTCGGTGTTGAAAGGGATGGGTGAAAGGAGATGTGGGTAGGTGAAAGAATTGCTTAAAGGGTGGATATGTGAAAGGGTGTGTTGGTGGGTGACAGGATATGTGGCTGAACGAGTGAAATGATGCATGGGTGTGTAAATGGGTAAAAGGGTGCATGGGGTAATGGATTGATGGTGAAGGACTGAATAATGGATGAAAGATTGTATGCATGACAAAATGTAAAAGTGAAGTGGTGGATATCAGTGAGTGTATGGAAGAGTGAAAGGATGAATGAATAGATGCTTGGATGTAAGAGAGACATTGGAACTCTTCTGGGGCAGTTCAGCCTCATTTCCTTTGCTTGTTTGTGTCATCAGAGTTTAGCTCATAGTGGGGTGGGGGTATTTTAATGTTCTGGCTACTCCCTTGTTATGACATCCATGTAACGTTCCATGCCAATGCACTCTTACACATTTCATATATTTAAACGGAACAAAACGGGAGTAAATGTACAACCACGTCAAACTATGCAGACTATCAACAAAGTACATGTAAGGGCAAATCCAACTCTCACTGTGTGTAAAATGAGATACAGCAGTCCGGTAGCGCCCGTCCCAAGTGCGCAGTCACGACAGTCTCTGATACACTTCATCTATGGTTGCGGTCACTCATTACACACAAGGGACCAGGCCTGGGAATTCGACGTGAACTCCTTCGCAATTAAAGCAGGGACCAATGGGGATCCCCTACGCTTTGTAACTCTTAAATTAAGAGACGATTTGCAGGCTGACATTTTGCAACGAAACTACAAGTACCAACATGCAGTTCGCTACTGTTTAACAAATGACCACTTGGTGGTTTTGACTGCTCTTTCTCTAGTGGTTAGGTCTGTAGAACGGGCATCCGGTGGGATATCAGGTCGTGTTCAAAATACACTGTACTATTTAACATGCTTACTAATAAAAGGGGCGATAGGTATAGCCATCATTAGTGCAGCAGGTACAGTGGCACCAATCTCTAAGGCTATTGCAAGACACAAACTGACCTGCAATGGTACACCTCTTCTGGCGCAGGGCTTTGCAACGCGACGCATCTGGGAGATGCGTCACGTAGTAAATACCCCGCACCATGGTGCATCTTTTGCGCCGCCGCTGCTTCACAAAAGTGATGCAACGGCGGCGTAAAAGCAGCGCAAGGGGCTTGTAAATCTGCCCCAAAGTGTCTACATTGTAAAGAAACCAAATATACATAGCTTCATGTTGTTAAATAACTAAAAAAACTAAGATATCTGTGTTTGTTGTAGGAAAAATGGCCACATAAAATGCCGCAAAATTGACGCTAAATTTCCATATTTGTGCCGCTAAATTTCCATTTTTGTGCCGCTAAATTTGCTAATCCATGCCGCTATATCCTGGGGGGTCTGAACCTAATGTGCAGATGAAATGGGTCCTTTTTTTATAAGCCCTGCCTACGAGCCACTTAAGTATAATCTCGTTAAATAACTCAGATGGATCTGAATTGGCAGATACATCCATAACAGACCCGATAAGTGTCTGTTTCCTTTGTGGAAAGAGCCATCATTTTGGCTTCTCTGGACCATTTTCACCGCGGCCAGGAGCCTTTTGGGCTCTTAACCTATATCTGCATTTTACTAGCCATCCCTTGCTTGCACTAGTGACTATGGCACCATTACGACGTTGGTGAAAGACTAATCAGAACTGGAAATACTGGGGGAGAGAGGAGCTGGGGCACGCGCAGATATCGGATATAAGTAAGGCTCCCGGTTTTACGGATTTGGATAGATAATTACAGACAGAAAACAAAGTGTTCCCTATTTGTATTTATTTTTTTAAAGCAGAAAAGTGTGCTTTTTGTGGGTGTCTCTCCATGCTGTTTTTCGTGATTTCTAGGACAACAGCTGAGCAGATAGGCAGCATGGGAAGTTAAAAATAGGTTGAGATTTTCCTAAATGCAGGTTTATGGTAATATATATTTGTATTATAATGCTCAAATTTACAAGAAGGTGTACTGTTTTGCTATATTTGGCTGCTTAATTTGCAAAAAAACGACAAGCAGCAAAGTATGAGTGCATGTTGATAGGTTAAATAAATGTGGAAATATACCATTTTATAACTTCATGTATTCGCAAAACACAAAATAAATATGGATAATACCAATAAGTTGAGTAAAAAATAAATATGGATAAATACAGACGGAAATGTTAAAAAAATCAATATCATAAAATCGGGAGCCCTAGATATAAGCAACATTTTTTACAACCTGCACAGAACTAGCTTTCCCACTTTTTCATTTTCTTTGAATATATTTGCCTGCTGTGCTTCAGTGTTACCTCAAGGTCTTGTTGGTGCTTTTGCAGGCCAGTGAAGTGCCTTTCCCACACTTCTGTAGTTATGTTTGGAACAGTACTAAGTAACAGGCTTGCAACCCTTGCCTACAACTCTCAAAGGTAACCTAGACCTTTGAGAAAGTTTACACTTTTGAGTAAGTTTACTACTTTTATGTCTTACTGCAACAGACCTCCCCAAAACATGTAGTATCCATGCTGTACCGAACCACCCAAATAAATTGCCTACACAGCGCCCCCGATGCGGGGTCTACGTGGAGAATGACTTGGGCGATCCTATCACTGATGATCAATGGACGTATTGTTGACCGCAGATGGGGAGAATTTCGGCCAGTAGTAGATTGCGGATAATACATTTCAAGTTCCTCCACCGCCTTTATTGCACTCGGCACGATAATGTAGATTCAGAATTCGGGAGAATGACAATTGTGATAGATGCGAGAGGGAGGGAATCGACTTTTTACCTTTGGTGTGGGAATGCGCCCGGTCCTGGCATACTGGACCAAGGTGACTGGGACTCTCAGTCAGATCGCAGGGATACACATAACCAATACCCCGCGCGCTCACCACACTGTTAGGGTAACCCAAAGATCTAAAGGCATCCCTAAGGAAATATATATCACTAGGCTTACTCCTAGCTAAACACAGGGGGGCCTGTAAGTGGGGGAGAGGAAGGTCACCCAAGTTCAAGGAATGGCTGGGAGACCTCATAATTTGCCAGGAACAACTGACGGTGTAGACTGATGCCATCCACGTCTCGCCCTCAAGACATTTGGGAACCGTTAAGAGCATATTTACAAGTTATGTATGAGCTATGTAAGTCAATGTGTATGGCCTGTACTCATTCATTCTGATTTACTAATGTCGCAATGAGAGACTGTCAGTCTGCCTATTGTTCTGCTGTCCTTGTTTGCTGTTGCTGAAAATGTGATAAATACATTTTTTTTTAAACTATAAAAAAAGTTTACTACTTTTTAGTATTCACAAACTGCACGTTTGTAGTAAGTTACTACAAAAGTGCACATTAGTACAGAAGTGTAAGTTCAGCACTACACTTAGCCATACTGCAACAGCCTCCCAAAAACAATAATGGAGGTAGGGACCGAAAATAAAACCCCATAAGAAATTATGTTCAGTTAAAAAATAACTAATTTAAAATAGTGAAAAATATAAATAAATATAAACTAATGTTTCAAAATATATAAAAATAGTACAATTTAAAATAATAAATATGTACTGTTTTTATATATAAAAAAAAAATAGAGGCCTACTTGACAGGCGTCCGCATTGGCAGACGCAAATATCATAGGAGAGTCAGGAAATATATGGCTCCCTTTAAAACGAGAGTTGAGCAGCAGTGACTGTAACCTGACCTGCAGAGAGGCAGAAACTTAGAACATCCATGGAGTAATTATGATTATTTAATTTTTAAATAAGAAATATGTACTATTTTTATATATTTTAAACATTAATTTATTTTAATCTTAATGTTTTATTATAAATAATTTAATTTGATGTAACATTATTTCCTATGGGGTTTTATTTCAAGTCCCTATTTCTATAGAAGGTTGTTGCCATTTCCAGTAGTTGACCATGTGCAGTATTTAAAATGAAATTTTAAGTATCTACTATTTTAATATATTTTTTAAACATTGTTATATTTAATTATATTTTTGCCTATTTTAAATAATTTAATTTAACGTTATTTTCTATAGAGTTTTATTTTAAATCCCTACCTCTATTATTTTCTATGGGAGGATGTTGTAGTACCTGTGGTTGGCCATGTGTAGTGCTACGCTTACTACAAAGGTGCAGTTTGTGTGTACTGAAAAGTAGTAAATGTACTTAAAAGTGTAAACTTACTTAAAAATGCAGTTTGGGAATCAGTCCAAGAATGTTTTTAAATTTCTCTCCTCAATAGCCTTTAATGCTGCTTTTCAAATTCTGTTTTTACGTCTAGCTTGACAGTGCAACTTTCGGCAGCGCTTATGGGATCAACAGAAAAAAAGATTTAAGCAGCCCTACTAAGAGAGGGGCTTTGGCTCCACCTAAAAGTAGATTTCCTTGGTTACAGACTCTGAGTCAATAGAAAGTGTGTGCTTCCATTGAAAAAGGGCGCCTCTATTGCACTTTGGACTTGTGGAAATATTCTGCTAAATAACATTACATGTGTATTTGTAAAGCACACATTCACCCAGAAGGGTATCTTGACAATGAATAACATGTTACCCAATTCACTGGTACTCATTTTATTGACCTCAGAAGGATGAAAGGCTAAGTGGACCCGCCAGGATTTGAACCTGTGACCATGAGGTAAAACACAGGTACCTAAAGTGGATGCATTAGTCCACTAAACCACCAGACCCGGCTGGACTACTACAGGACTGAATTGGTTATGGTGACAAGCCAATGATTACAGCTATATGCCTTGTGTATTTATTATGAAAAGTTGCTTCAAAGTCAGTAGGCCTGACTAATGTGCCATGAAACTCACATTTATAAAGCCCAAAGGCCTTTCAGGGTTGTTTGCCATTGTACTGTGTTAAAACTTGCTGACAGTTATTTTATTGCATAGAATCTAACGGATTACTGAGTAAACAAGGTTTTACTGTTGGTTAGTCCTTGTGATAAACTCTTGGGATAGAAATTTACACTTTGAGAATTCATGTTATGTTATTTGGTTGTTCGTTGTTTTGCCAAATATGTCAGCCCTTAGATGCTACCAGCAGCAAATACGGAACACCAAACACACAGCTCTTTCAGATTGCATTGATGCCGGCACTCACAGCAGCAAGGAAATCTTCATCATAAAAGATTTTACTGAGCTTCCTGCTGCCTCCAGCACCATCACACCTTCACAAGACTTTTGCAAAAAGCTCTCCAAATTCTTCTGTAAGAAAGTCCCTTTCAGCGGGTCGAGATCTCCCCTCTGTCAAGCCCCGTAACGGACTTTCCATCTTGCCAACAGGACTGGTATGGCCCCTTTAACGATTGCCTGGACTACATCGGGCCCAATTCCGCCCCTATAACACAACAGTTTGTGGGCCTATCAGGACCAGTCTCTGCGGAAAGAAAGGTGGACCCGGAAGACGCCAGGGTGTTCGTGGCCAGAGACGACTCAGCGTGGAGAGGAGGAAGACGCCAAGTGGAACCGAACCCGGAGGACGAGACAGGAGGGAACGAGAGTGGAGTCTTCGACAGCGAGGATCCGAAGAAGGAGGAAGCAGACTTCGAAGGCTCGCAGCAAGGAGAATCGGAGGTCGGAAGCTGTGTTCCGGAGGAACGAGAGACCACCCTGAAGACTGCCGAACAGGAGAAGCCAGGAGGCCACCGGTACCACTCACCGCCCAGCCACGCGCAGGAAGACATGCGGCTAAGCCAGGTACGGGAACGTTTCCGTACCTTACTTTCTTTTAAGCGGGGAGGAACCGGGTAGGAGGGAGGAACGTGTCAGGGCACCGTGTACTCTTTTAGCACAACATCACTGCACCTTTCGGCTTAAGTATGCTGTGTCTGTATTGCTGGTGGTAGCTACCCTAGACACAAAAGTTCTCCTCACATCCCCTTCCCATATCAATTGGAGTTATTGAGCTGTGCACTAACAGCCACGTTTGTTTTCTTTGTTTTCTTACGGGCGAGGTGGAGGAGTAACCCGAACGGCCAAGAGGAAGAACCCCTCGAATAAGGAAGACCATATAGATGTGATTGTGAACAAACAGTCCTTCACCTATTTTGCCCAATAAAAAGACTTGTTTCAACCCCTAAGCTTTGGCTTTGTCCCTTCTTGATAACCAAAAGGTTACAAGTGGCGAGCCAGATAGGAGCTATTCATCTGCCAAGATGGAGGCCTTATTAACCCAGATGACCGAGGGACAGGCCAAACTGGAATGGGCTATTGGACGATCTAACGAACAGGCAGAAAATGATAGGGCTACGTTCACCGCCGCCATACAACAGCAAGGGGATCATATTACTAAACTGGCAGAAGGTCAAACCCAACTCCTCGTTACCCTAGGACAACACCGGTAGTGGTACCCCTACAGAAATATGTGGCCGGTGATGATTCCGTCTCGTTTTTCTTGAACTTTGAAAGAGCTGCCAGAGCTAGTGCCTGGCCAGGGGAGAGGTGGCCTTTCTATTTGGCACCCCTTTTGACAGGGGAAGCCCAGGCCGCTTATCAACTTGCCAATAAGGATGGCACTGCTGCTTACGGGCATGTGAAACAAATAGTCTTAGACAGGCTAGGGGTCGACGATGAGAGCCATAGAATAAGGTTCAGACAAGAAAGAGGACAACCAAACGACTCACCAAAAACGCTCTTTTACAAATTAAACGATGCAGCTGACCGGTGTTTGAAACCACAAGATGGCAACATGGACGATGTAATGAACAAAATATATTTAGAACAGTTCCTGGAGGCATTACCCTATCGGACACAGAGATGGCTTAGACAACATGCAGGGCTAACACTGGAGCATGCCATTGAAATGGCCAACTCACATGCCCGAGCCCAAACTCGTCCTACCTTCCGAGAAGCAGAGAAACCCAACAGTAGTGAAATCCCAGCAAGAACTGATAAGAAACCAGTTAAAGGCCCAAATCGACCCCCCCGCCCTTCAAACCCAGAGCAATAAAACCTGAACCTCCGGTTTTGACAGGTCCTCAATGCTACGAATGTGGTGAGTGGGGCCATATTGCTAGAAACTGCCGTAAAAAGAAAGAGAAAGAAGAAGAGCCGATGGAGGTGGGATATGCTCCACAAGCCATCCTGTACGCACAGGAAACAGGACCAACCTTTTATGTAAGTGTCCTCATTGAGAACCAGAAAATGTGTGCATTGTTGGATTCGGGGTGTCTGTTTTGGAAGATTGGGGCCCCTGCCTAAAAGGATGTCGCCATTCTGTAGTTAAGGAAAGTTCCCTGTCTGATTCCTCTGTCTTGTTGAATCGCACTGTTAGGATAAAGTGTGTGCATGGAGACATACAGACATATCCCCTAGCTAGGGTGAATATCTTTACAGAAATAGGGACCCAAGTTCAAGTGAAGTAGGGGTGCTCCCTGAATTACCTGAACCCCTTATTATAGGAACAGACAATAAGTGTTTCTCTACTCTTATGTCAGAGGCCTTACACAAATGCAGCACTATAAAGAATAGTACACCTGGGCTACTAACTGAAGAACCCTGGGCTACCGACTCCAATTTTAGGGCTGCCCAGTTGAATGACGCTTCTTTGGCTTCGGCCTGGCAGAATGCCAAGGGAAATGAAGGGCAGGGTCAACTAACCTATCCCTGTTTTGTCGAAAAGAATGGACTCTTGTACAGGTTAGGCCATAACCAAGCTACTCCTCAGTTGCTTGTACCAATAGAGTTTCGTGACCAAGTCATGTTTTATGCCCATGCCCACTTATTGGCTGGTCACTCTGAGGCGGAAAAGACAACTAATTCCATGATTTAACATTTTTACTGGCCTGGAGTATATGCTCAAGTAAAGAAGTATTGCCAGGAATGTCAAATATGTCAAAAACGCAACCCCTACCTACCACCAAAGGTTCCCCTTGTACCTCTTCCTATCATTGGAAAACCTTTCTAGAGAATAGAAGTAGATATAATAGGACCCCTACCCAAGTCACATAGAGGTTACCAATATGTAATGGTTGTCGTGGACTACGCCACCCGCTATCCTGAGGCGTTTCCCCTGAGGGCGGCCACGACCAACGGCATTTCTCAGAAATTGATAGAACTCTTTTCCAGAATGGGGTTCCCAAAGATCTTCTAACTGACCAGGGAACACCATTCGTTTCCCGTCTAATGAAACAGGTCTGCGCCCTTCTGAATGTAAAACACCTGCGCATGTCGGTTTACCACCCGCAAACCGACGGATTGGTTGAACGCTATAACGGCCTAATAAAGACCACTCTAAAAAAACTATTCACAGGAGATGGGAAGCAGTGGTATCAATTACTACCATTGGCCCTCTTTGTGCTACGAAGCCAATATCAGAGTAGTTTAGGAGCTTCCCCCTTCGAGCTTTTGTTTGGAAGGAAACCCCACATGCTGCTAGAGATCACTAAAGACAGTTAGGAGAGGGAAGGAGCACAGGATGAACAAGAGCTAATGGACTATTCCCAAGAGTTAAAAAACCGGCTGCATAAACTAAGGACGCTGTCCTATGATACCCTTGAGAAAGCACAGGCAAAACAGAAAACCTTTTATGATAAAGGAAAAAATGGGGAGAATTGAACATCGGCGATTGGGCACTTGTTCTCCTTCCCACTTCTACCCACAAACTCCGTAAGGAGTGGCAAGGCCCTTTTCCAGTAGTGAGAAAGATAGGCAGAACCACTTATGCGTTGAAAATGTCACCCTCCCGAACCCAAATATACCACATCAACATACTGAAGAAATGGTTAGGTCCCCCTCCCCGAACCCCTGTGTCAGTTTCCCTAACCATGGCATCTCCACATACCATAGACCAAGTGGTTTTGAGTCCCGATCTTTTGGAAACACAAAAGAAGGAGGTAATGGACGGACTTTTGAAGCATCAGTCCATATTTTCTGATCAGCCAGGTAGAACGACATTGGCCTTCCACCACATTCACACCCCTGCAGGAGTCGTTATAAAACAAAAACCATATCGGGTCCCAGAGGCAAGAAGGTTGTTGCTAAAAACCGAGGTGGATAAAATGCTAGAAGCCGGTATTATAGTACCCTCTAAAAGTAACTGGTCGTCCCCAGTGGTTCTGGTGCCAAAACCTGATGGAAGTATGAGGTTCTGCAGCAACTTCCGAGCTGTGAACAAAGTGTCAAAACAGGATGGGTACCTGTTACCGAGGGTCGATGAAATGATTGAACGCCTTGGTGAGGCTCAGTATATATTATAACTATCGATCTCACCAAGGGTTATTGGCAAGTACCTCTTTCCCCTCAAGATCAGGAAAAAACCGCTTTCACAACACCAGACGGGTTGTTCCACTTCACCGTAATACCATTCGGTTTACATGGAGCTCCCGCGACATTTCAATGCCTCATGGACACTCTTCTGGCTCCCTATACCCAGTTCGCGGCCGCTTATTTAGATGACATAGTCATACACAGCCCCGACTGGGAGACCCATTTCGTCACCTTGAGCTGATCCAAGCAGCGTTAGAAAAAGCAGGACTGCACATCAACTGGAAAAAGTCGAGAATAGCGTTTATCCAGGTCAAATATCTAGGGTACATCCTGGGAAGTGGTCATTTATACCCACAACAAGAAAAAGTGAGAGCAATACAGTCCCAAACTTTCCCAACAACCAGAAGAGATCTGCGGGCGTTTCTTGGTCTTATCGGCTACTACCGCCGTTTTATTCCACACTTTGCATCAGTCTACGCCCCCTAACTGACCTTCTGAAGAAGACCGCTACCTCAGTGCACTTCAAAAATCCCTCTCCTCAGGCCAAAGCTGCATTCCAAAGCCTTAAGAACGTCCTCTCTTCAGCACCTGTGTTGGTAACCCCCGACTTTAACAAACCCCTTTTCTTGCAAACAAATGCCTCAGGGGTGGGACTTTGCGCAGTGTTGTCCCAGCTAGATAAAGAGGGTAGGGAAAGGCCCATCTTGTACTTGAGTAGAAAATTGTAACCCCGAGAGGCAGCATACCCAACAATAGAAAAGGAATGCCTAGCGGTTAAATGGAGCATTGAGAAACTCCGATATTATTTAGAAGGCCGCCATTTCACATTGATTACCGATCATGCCCCCTTGACATGGCTACAACAGAACAAAGGCCGGAACGATTGCATACTGCGCTGGTTCCTTTCTCTGCAGCCTTACGACTTCGAAGTATGTCATAGGAAAGAGTCCAATCACACAAATGCAGACTACTTTTCACGTTACCCTCTTTCCCCCGAATGGGAAAAGCCAGGGGGGTGGGATGTGTCAGCGGGTCGAGACCTCCCCTCTGTCAAGCCCCGTAACGGACTTTCCATCTTGCCAACAGGACTGGTATGGCCCCTTTAACGATTGCCTGGACTACACGAGGCCAACTCCGCCCCTATGACACAACAGTTTGTGGGCCTATCAGGACTGGTCTCTGCGGAAAGAAAGGCGGACCCGGAAGACGCCAGGGTGTTCATGTCCAGAGACGACTCGGCTTTGAGAGGAGGAAGACGCCAAGTGGAACCGAACCCGGGGGACGAGACAGGAGGGAACGAGAGAGGAGTCTTCGACAGCGAGGATCCGAAGAAGGAGGAAGCAGACTTCGAAGGCTCGCAGCAAGGAGAATCGGAGGTCGGAAGCTGTGTTCCGGAGGAACGAGAGACCATCCTGAAGACTGCCGAACAGGAGAAGCCAGGAGGCCACCGGTACCACTCACCGCCCAGCCACGCGCAGGAAGATGCGTGGCTAAGCCAGGTACGGGAACGTTTGCGTACCTTACTGTCTTTTAAGCGGGGAGGAACCGGGTAGGAGGGAGGAACGTGTCGGGGCACCGTATACTCTTTTAGCACAACATCACTGCACCTTTCGGCTTAAGTACGCTGTGTCTGTATTGCTGGTGGTAGCTACCCTAGACACTAAAGTTCTCCTCACATCCCCTTCCCATATAAATTGGAGTTATTGAGCTGTGCAATAACAGCCACATTTGTTTTCTTACGGGCGAGGTGGAAGAGTAACCCGAACGGCCAAGAGGAAGAACCCCTCGAAGAAGGAAGACCATATAGATGTGATTGTGAACAAACAGTCCTTCACCTATTTTGCCCAATAAAAAGACTTGTTTCAACCCCTAAGCTTTGGCTTCGTCCCTCCTTGATAACCAAAAGGTTACAGTCCCTTACTTATGCATCAACGTGGACCTTTAACCGGACCCCATCACTGCCTAACTCAATTTACCATCTTGGCTAAAGGACAAACTCTGACCTCGTGGCCCACCGTAACCACCATCAAAATTGCTACAACTAAGTGCATCCACTCAGGGGCCTCATCTGACCCTTGCCCCTGACATACCTTCACCAAAAGACTACTACCAATCAGCGAAGCACTAACACCCATTCAGAATGCCTCCATTGTCTCAGGCACCTTCTCTGATACTTGGAAACATGCCACGTCAAGCGCCTGCTCAAGAAACCATCCTCTGACCCAGCCATGCATTCCCTATACGGACCTATCTCCCTCCTACCATATCTGGAAAAAGTCTTAGAAGAGCTAAACAATGGATGCCTCACCAGTCACCTCAGCAACCACCAGCTCTTTGACCCTACACAGTCCAGATTCAGGCCCAACCACAGTACAGAAATAGAACTCATCACCACTGTAGATGACATCCGCAGGATCATTGATGGAAGAGGCACAGCAGCCGTCATTCACCTGAACCTCTCTGCAGCACTTGACATAGTCTCACATCCTATCCTCATCAGTGCCAGCATGAGGTTAGCATCCGAGGATCTATTTTCTGCTAGATCTGCTCATTCTTAACGGATAGGACATGCGCTGTTAGCCTTGCTCCCTGATTCTCGGAAACATGCAAACTTATCTGTGGAGTTCCTTAAGATGTATCACTCAGCTTCACACTCTTCAACGCATGCATGATCGCTCTCACCAATGCATCCACGCACACAACATTAAAATCCTCTCCTATGTCCACAACAAGCAACTCTTCCTCTTGGACAAGACCACCAACAAAAGAAACAAGTTAATTGTCTGAATGCTGAAGTCGCTAACTGGATGAAAGCTAACTGTCTCTTGGTCATCACCGACAAGGTCTCATGGTCATCACTGACCAGGCAAAAGTAGTGATCTTCAGCAAGAACACTTCACCCTGGGACTTCAAATAGTATCCGGCCAAACTCAGACCCATACCTAGCATCCATGTCAGGAACCTCAGAATAATCAACAGCAAACTGGGCATGACCAGAAAAGTCAACACATCACTGTATCCTGCCTCCACACCCTAAAGATGCTGAGGAAGATCTTCAAAAGGCTCCAGTGCAACATTAGAAAATCCATCACTCACGCCCTAGTCACCATCAAATTGGACTACAGGAACACCCTATATGCCAGGATCACCAAGCAACTCACCAGAAGACTACAAACCATTCAGAACTCATCAGCTAGACTCATGCTCAACCTCCCACCCAGAACTCACATCACACCACACCTCTGGGAGCTCCACTAGCTCCCGATAAACAAACATGCTTATTTCAGACTCCTCACACACTCATGCAAGGCGCTACACAACTTAGGCACTAAACAACCAAGGCCTTACCTACCTGAACAGATGCACCTCCTTCCACCAACTACCCAGACACCTCTGCTCCATAGGACTCTTACTTGTACACATCCTACGCAAACGCAGAACCAGATCAGGCGAATGGATGCTCTCTTGCATCACTCCACATGCAAAGGCATAACACAGGCCCCCGCAGCCCACGCGGTGCGGGGGCCCAAAGCTCCAGGGGGCCCCCTCGGCACTGCACTCTGTCCGGAGAGCTCCAAATTGAGCCCAGAGGGGGCCCCTCTACATACCTTGTAGGGAGGCCCCCTCAATTTTCGTTACGCCAGTGTCCACATGGACAGCCATCCCCAGACTTGCCAGTATCAAGAACATACAGTAAACGGCCACTGAGGAGAGCAACCAAAAGCCCTACACCCACGGCCATAAGCCTGGTGGCTGAGTGGTGGCCTGTAGGGCCTCTCCCGCAGGGGAACCGATCTCCCCCCATCCTCGCAGTGAACTAGCGGTGGGACCTGCTTGCTGCTGCTTCCTGTGGGCAGACACCATAGACGGACAATAAACTTACCTCAGCCTCGCGACAACAGTGGTCCCTCCCACTCCGTAGGCGAACCACCGAAAAGCTGCAAGGGGTGCGCAGCGATTGCGCTCCATAGGCTGACAATGAGCAGTAGCCTGGGGGGACCGGGGTGCCATGTCGGAAGACAAGGCTTCTTTCTTTTGCCTTCCACTCTTCAGGGCCGCATCCAACAATGTCTGGAAATAGAGGCAACAAAAACACTCACCAAACTAAGGTTGATTGCTTTGCTATGTCCAAAAACTCGAACTCGGAGGAACAGCCTGGAGCAGAGGGAAAAATAGAACTGCAACCAGAGACCGACGATCCCTCAATGAAAGTCATCAATGGAGTGGGCACATCACTCGAGAATGGAATGGACACTATAACTTCCGAAGTCACGCTCATCCGAGTGGAACTCCATAAAATGAATGACCGGGTCAAAACAATGGAAACTACCACAACCACTTTCAGTCGGGAATCCAAAATGATGCAACAACAGATCAAACAACTGCAGGAAGTAAGCAAAGCACTAGAAAGCAAACTTGACGATTATGAAGGCAAGTCTCGCCGAAACAAAATTACAATTATTGGTGTACCAGAATGAGCAGAGGGACTCACCCCTGACCTCTTCGTGGAGGACCTCATTCCAAAAAACTCCAACCCAAAAATCTTTCCAGCTTCTTCTCAGTGGAAAGGGCCCACAGAGTTCCAGGAGGAAGGCCAAGACCGGGGGCCCCCCAAAGACTGCTGCTGGGGAGACTCTTCAACTTCAGGGATCGGGACGTGGTCCTGCAGTCCGCCCACATGGCTCCACCGACTAAATTCGAAAATACTGTTTTGACCTTTTTCCCGGACAACACCATGAATGTGCAGAAGCTAAGATGATCGTTCCAAGGCACCAAAGCCCGACTCAGAGAAAATGGCCTGAAATACTCAATGTTGTTTCCCGCCAAACTGTAGGCGGAAGGTAAAATATGTTTTTTTGATACTCCAGAATCGGTGCAAGACTGGATCAAGGGGCAGAGACCCACTAACAAGAAAGGCATGCAATCAAAATGGGAGAAATCCCCCAGACCGCGCACTGGACAAGAGCAGTCACAAGGACAACCAACGGACAACAAGGATCTCAATTGAGAAACCCCAGGCAAACAATGGCACATAACTGACTATGCAAGCGAAGTAACAGTACTTAATTTGATACAGTGAAGGATTATGCCTCCAGATTATCCTAACATGGGATAAGTGTCTTGTAATGTTGATTACTAATCATTACATGAACATGTTATTTACTATGTTACTGTAGCGCATGGCCAGGGCGCGAAGCATGCCCCCCCTACCACTTTTATCTTAAGTTCAATTGGGAGACAGGCACTCTGCATAGTTGGGGATAGGGACAGTTTGTTTCGTTTTAGTAGTAGTATAGATGACAGTAATACAGAGCAGCAGTGGTTACATCGAGTTCACACACCGACACGCAACGGCAGGTGCACGTCGCCCCCCCAGAGGGTTTCCCTGCACGGTGCAAGATAAATGCTGTCTCTGCCCGAGCTCATAGGTTGTCCAGATCCAAAGAAGTAGATGATAATAAATCTGTCTAACGAAAAGGGAATTAAACTGCTGTCCTGGAACGTAAATGGTTTGAGTGACAAGCTCAAAAGGGGGTTAGTACTCCAGTACATAAAACAACGTGCCAGATGTAGTCCTCCTGCAGGAGACACACCTAGTAGGAAACACTTGTGGGGCCTTGACAAGGTGGGGATGCAAACTAGTTGCCCATTCAGCATTCACCTCCAGCTCCCGGGGAGTCTGAATCCTTACAAGGAAGACATTTCTGATGCACATAGACCAGATCTGGACTGGCAATCAAGGTAGATACGTAGCAGCCACAGGGAACTGGAAGGGAAATGAACTCACATTAGCAATAGTATATATCCCACCAGCCTTCACGCCTTGGCGCTTAAAGACCTGGGAGAGCTACTCCTCGCCTTCCCAGTAGGGAGGCTAGTGATAGGAGGCAACTTTAATTCGATAGCCTCAGCTTGATAGATCCTCCAGAGGGAGACATTCCCTCCCGAACTCAAGTCCACAGGTATTAGGGAGCCATGGGGCTTACTGATGCCTGACGCAGACTGAACCCTACCGAGAGACAATTCACTTTTCATTCTGGAGCCCACAACTCACTCTCAAGAATTGATTATATCATAGTGCCGGCAGTCCAGATGGGACAAGTGAAAGAAGTGCGCCACCTGGCAAGGGGCATCTGGGACCATTCTCCGGTCTGGGCCCTAATTAGGGGTAGGGAAGCAGAAGCAGGAAGAATTGCTCCTAAACATCCCTGGCATCTGAAAACGCCTGCTTTTAGGTCTAAAATGATTCTTGCAATAGAACAGTACTTCCAGGAAAATTAGGGCTTGGTGGACTCCGCATTGACAGTCTAGGAGGCACTTAAAACACTGGCCAGGGAACAAGCGATTTCTCTGATCGCAGGAACCCAGAAAGAGAACAATGCGCAGTTAACCAGGTTAGAAACTGACATCATGGAGTTGGAAAAAAAGACAGGAAAAGAAAGGTCTGAGGATGACAAGCATTTGCTTAACATCGAAAGGAAAATGTATAAAGGCCTATCCATGGAGGCGGCTCAGGCCCAACACATAGCAACACTTTGTAGAATCTATGAAGTTGGGGATAAAGCAGGGAAATTACTAGCCTCTTTGGATCATAGAGAACAAGCCAACAGACTAGTTGTCGAACTGGCCGTTGAATCCGGAGGACAGATAAAGAGACCCCCAGGGAATTGCAGATGAGTTCGCGGGACACTTTAAGAATATCTATAGGGAGGAGGAGCCTAGCTCGAAACCATGATGGCCGCCTGATCTCTCGGCTCCGCCGACCCTCTCGCCTTCCTCCCGTTTTCCGCCTCATCCTGCATTTCATCCTACACACGAGTGGCGGTAGCGGAAACGGGAGGCGAACCCGGACCTGCCGATGTGCTCCTCTGCTCGATCCCGGCTGTGAAAGTGCTGAGACGCCTCTGCCTCCTCCTGACGCTGCGAGGCTGAGCCGAGTCTTTGTTCTCTCGCTGACCGGCTCTGTCCACAACGACGGCCGCCATTCCTGGCAGATCGGAATCGACCGACTACATGTGGCAAGCGCGTCTTGCCCCCTGGATCCTGCTCTATCGCTTTGCTGGCTTTGGGCGCCGCCGCCGCGAAGGCAACATTGTATTTAATCCTTAGCCGGGGACGGCTTCCTTGCTACTTTGTTCCTTGGCGAGTGGTGCCGACCGCCATCTTTGCAGCTTGCCTTTCTCTCCCGTGACGGCGGCTCCCGGGCTGCTTCTGAAATCGCGGACGTCTGCCCACACTGCATCGGCACTGAGTGACCATGGAGTCTGCCCCCCCTGTCCCCTCGGATGGGCGCTGCCATGGTATATATCGGCGAAGGGACCAGCTGAATGTGGAGGGGGATGGCGGCTACACCCCGGGTCAGTACTGCGACCATTTGCCCAGTGGAAATACTGCGTCCTCTCTCCCTGATAAACCAGTACTGCTTGGTGACATCCTGGTAGCCCTATGTAACTTAAGAGCAGCTTTTGATATTGCTGGCCGCGAATTGGGGGATCGGCTGGATGGGATTCTATCGCCTACATCCTTGCTTGAACGCCTCTGGGAGCAGGACACTATGCCACACCCGGCTTCTACTCTCCTTCCCTCCTCTCCGGTTGCTATTGCTACACCTGGGGTGCGAGACCCTACTACTGCTGAAGTGCTAGCTGTTACTCCTTTGAGGAGGTTTGAAATTTCTGGAGATGCAATGTGGCTGAGGAACGATGCCCGGGTGCCACGTTTGGCGACTCCTCGCGGGGTTATTGACACTACTTGCTCATCTATCCTGGAATGGTTTCTACTGGCTTGGCTTGCCGATCCTGGTGGTTCACTAAGGGGCGCTACATCCTCCTGTACTGTGGTTCTCAACACGGCTGTGTGTTGGATGTACTTTGATGGACACCCCCCCGCTCGGATGTGGTCACTTCGCTCGCTCGCCTCCCCCAAGGTGTCTACCGTGAGGCTGGACTATGTCGCTGCTTCGCATCGCAGAGGGCAGGGATGAGGTTGTCTCTTCATATGCTCGGACTGTTTTTTGCTTGCACTGCTGGGACACTGATGGGTTGCCGGAGATAGTGAAGATTGGTATTGTATTGGTCGCGGGGTTTGGGATCGGGCGGCCGGAGTGATATGTGATGGTAGTCTTGGAAATATCCGATGGCCCTCCTCCGGTCTTATGTGTAACACGTTTCTTTTCTCTTTTTTCTTGCTTTTCTTTTCTTCCCTTCTCTGTTCTAAATTTCGGGTTCGGTTTGTGGGCGACAGGCACGTTGCTAGGGGGGGGGTCGGCCGTAGCCTCGGCATACGTGCAGGGTGGGGGGTGGGGGGTAGGGATTTTGTTTCAGTTTCAGTTTCTATGGGCCTCATTTTTATTATCTCCTCTTTCTTCCTTTTTCTTCCTTTCCCTCTGGGTTCTCAGGTGCCTTGGGGTAGTGATACCTATTCTATCCGCTGTTGATACTGTCGTTTTAGTGGATTTGGGTGTACTGAGTCCGTGGGCGGGCGATGGCCAATATGTACTGTTTATTGTGCAACTATTCTGACGATTATTATTCTTTGCCGCATATCATGTCTCTTCCTCGTTTTGTTGCTAACTCGCAGGTTCGTTGCCTGCCAATTGCTCTCGGTGGATCGAATGCATCTGATCCTTCTTATCTACAAAACTTTTAAAAATTAACCTCACTTCTCCTCAGCCTAGCGGTCCTGTTTATTTCTCATGCCTTGGACACTTCTCGTTTGGTTTTTTAGGGACCGCTGAGATGGCCTATCCTTACTTTTTGTGCTACAGATTGCTTTCGAGGCCGGCCTGTATGGTTGTAGGCCCGTATTTGTATGCTTACTATGCACAATAAAGGTTTTCAAAAATTAAAAAAAAAAAAAAAAAAGAATATCTATAGGTCCCACATGACTTATATAGAGGAAGAGTCAAAGTCCCTGTTATCGGCAAAAACCAAAACCAACGCTATGACCGGACGAATTTGAGACACTAGAATGTGAGCTTACCGCCAGGGAGGTTGAGAGAGTCTTAAGAGACCTAAAAGGAGGGAAGGCAATGGGCCCCAATGGCCTGCCCATCGAACTGTAGAAACTTGCCCCAGGATAAATAGCGCCTCATCTTACCAAAATGTTCCCTGAAACTCACGATCAGGGAAAGCTTCCTGCTGATCAAAGACCTGCCACTATCATAGTTATCCACAAGAGAGGGAAGCCGAAAAATAAATGTTCCCCCTCTAGGCCAATATCATTACTTAATGCCAACATCAAGATGTTGGCAAAATTATTGGCCATCCAACTGCTCCGGGTTGTCACCAAACTTGTGCACCCGGATCAATTGGGCTTCATGCCTGCCAGAAATACCTCACTGAACCTTCGGTGTCTACACAGTTGTTCTGTGTAGAACAGACAATTTTAGAGCAGATGCAGTGGTGGTGTCCTTAGATGCCACCATGGCGTTTGATACTATTGAATGGCCCTACATGTACGCGGTCCTCAAAAGATTGGGATTTGGCACCGAGTTTTTAAGTTGGGTTCAGCTTCTATATACCGAGCCACTTGCACAGGTAGTGGTAGACAACCAGAAATCACCGGTCATCACTCGCGAGAGGGGAACTCGGCAGGGTTGTCCCTTTCGCCACTCCTCTTTTCTTTAATGCTTGAGCCGCTGGCATGGTGGTTTTGGAAGGATCCGATTATCAGAGGGCTATGATGGTTGGGGGACTCGGAAGATCACATTTCATTATATGCCGATGATGTACTGCTGTATCTGGCCTCACCAAAAGCCCTACTGAACAGACCACTCCACATATTTACCAATTTTGGGAAATATTCCGGATATACTATAAATTGCGGCAAATTGGTCATATATGTGCATAGGGGGGTTTCCTTTCACTACCTCAAAATTTTCCTGTCGAGGAGGCACAGATGGGGTTCAAATTCTTAAGGATCTAAGTCACTAAAGCCCCAGCGCAAGATTACGAACATAACCTTTTGCCCCGACTCCAGCGACTTAAAAGCGACATCAAGCATTGGAAGTCTCTCCCTCTGTCCTACTGGGATGAGCTGCATTATTTAAAATTATGTCCCTGCGGCGTTTCCTGTATATACTCCAAAACTTGCAGAATCCGATTCACTCTGATTATTTCAAAGCTATTGAGAGGGAACAGAGAGAGCTGCTGTGGGAGGGGAAGCTCCCACGTATATCGCATACGTTAATAAATGGATGGTACGATGGTGGCATTGGACTGCCGGATGTGCGTAGATATTATTGGGCAGAACACCTGGTGGCCATTAACTGGGGTAAATACAGTCCCCGTAATGACCCTGGGTACAACATGGACCGATGACTTCTTCCAGTTATGTGAAAGCGCTAAATACCAAACCAAAAAGTTACAACTGACAGGCCCTACTGATCATGCTTTCCGAATAAGGCATACTGCAAACAAGAGCTTGGGAGGGACAGGGACAATAACACAGATGAGCCTGCTGTGGAACTCAGATAGATTCGGCACTCTGAGAAATACCAAGGGCTTTGACAAATTGAACTTAATTGGAATCTCGAGGGTGGGAGACCTGTGGAAAAGGGGAGAAGTTGCCCCCTTTACCCAGCTGCAAAACGAGTTTAAACTTGCACATACGGAATACTTAAGGTACTTACAAATACCACACACACTACTGGCAGTCATCCCAAAAGAATCCCTCGCAGAATCCACCCTGTTGGAGGACAGAATCCTCGACAGAAACATGCCCAGGAAAGCCATGTCACTGTCTTACCAGAAGTTAATTAACAACATGCCTGACCCCATCTTGTGATTGCGGGAATATTGGGACTTAGATGGTAAGGGCATGGAGGATGAGGACTGGCTGGAGGCTCTGGAATCCCTCCAGGAAGTAGGGATTTCATCAAGACAAGACTTCTCAAGGTTCTGCATAGAGTGTACTTGTCGGGTCCGGCGCTTGTAAAAATGGGATATAGACAGGATCCTGGCTGTGTAAGAAAATGTGGACGGGAGGGTACATTTTATTCACATCATTTGGGAATGCATCCACATCCAACGCTATTGGTTAGCAGTGACAGCGCATGGGAGAGGTTCTGAAAACAGGGATTAAGAAAAAGACAGGGCTGTGCCCCCTAAATATCTGGGAACGCATTGACCTAAGCAGTAAAGAACAGACTTGGGCGACATTGGGTATGATAGTCACGAAATGAAATATTTCTTTATTTATTTTTGATTTTTCAAAAACCTTTATTGAAAATCATGCACCTCCGGTTACAAAGTAAACAAATAACAGTGCAGCAAATGACAGGCGCAATTAGAAACATCACATTAGTCATAAACATCATAGAGTCAGGAAGACAGTAACGGCACTAGATGAAATGTAGGACCATATGACAAGGTGTGGAGCAGGAGAGGGTAGCTAGGAAATGGAATATCAAATGGGGCGGAATATAGGCGTAAAGAGTGTGGGAGGGTGGCAGCAGACAGGGGGGAGGAGGACCTATGGACAAGCACCGGCGCCCTCCGCGGGCGGAGTGCCGGTGAGTAGGGCGGGAGAGCTCTGAAAGGGAGAGGGGCTCCGGGAGAGAAGGTATGAAACAAAGGGGGTCCAGATGTCGCTTGGCCGAGCTATAACGGGCGTCAGTTCCCAGAATTCTGATAGGAGCGTCTCACATCATGCAGCATACTCGAGCCAGGCATCCGCCTTGGGTGCGGGCCTCCGGCCCCAATGTTTAGCAACTCTGCGACGCACGAGAACTGGCAGCATGGCCGTGAGTCGGTCAGTGGCGTCAGGGCAGTGCCTCACCAGACCGAGCAGGCAGGTCTTGGGATTTGGCAGGACAGGTGAAGGGGTGCTCTCTGTAATGATAGAGCATACATCACATATGTAGAAACCAGAGGGCACAGCCTAGCAAGATGCCAGAAGTCAGCCACGGGAGACGAACACCGGAGGCATCTGTCACTAGGGACCAGACCCATTCTAAATAGCTGAGCAGGGGTGCCCGGCTGCCCAAGGCTCACGCCAAAGTCAGTCAGGGACCACCAGGTCTAAGGTCAGGGCAAGGGAGTTACACACCAAGATAACCCCTGCTCACCCTCTAGGTAACGTGGCGCGAGCAGCAAGGCTAATCTCAGAGGCGATGTGTAAAGCGTTTTCGCGCGCACCCAGCAACAACACCCAAGGCCCACCACGAAGGAAACTCCACACAAGGTTATATATAAAAATAGCCTTTGTATTATAGCAAAAACACATTAGATAACACACACACTTTACAATGTGCCAACAGGCACGGGCAGAATTTACAAGGGATTATGTACAGGACAGGGCCACATGGACCACTGTCAGGGGTAGGCACTTGTTAGAAATAATACTTGTAGGTATAACACTTAGCACATAAACATATAATGACTATAGCACCAAAATAGTAAATGTAGCACACAACCAGTAATCACTGGTAAAGGGAAAATACCTCCTACGCAACCCTAAACACTGTAGGAAAATCATGCAGGGAACTAGGACCTTATCATCAGGACCTATAGAAGGAAAACCATCACCTAAGCAGGTCACGTTTAGCAAAGGTAATAACATAAACAATCCTCTAAGCAGGTCACTTTTAGCAAAGGTGATAAAACATAAACAATCACCTAAGCAGGTCACTTTTAGCAAAGGTAATAACATAAACAATCCTCTAAGCAGGTCACTTTTAGCAAAGGGGATAGAACATAAAATACCTAAGCAGGTCACTTTTAGCAAAGGTAATGGGACATCAACAATCCTCTAAGCAGGTCACTTTTAGCAAAGGGGATAAAACATAAACACATTGCACATGAGGCATTAAAACACATTCAGAGTTGCAGGTAGAACATTTGCGCAGGAATCAAATAAGCAAGTAAATCACAATGCGCAGGGTGCATGTAGCACAACACTAGAACTTGTCCCTCAGGCCAACTGGCCTCGCAAGGGCTGAAATGCCCTGAGTCCAAATTGTCAGGGAAGGCTGCGCAGGCAGCACAGAACACAAAGCCTAAACGTAGCAACTGCCCACTAAGTGCTGGACAGTTGTAAATACTGATGGGCAACTTTGGAGCCACGTGGGCTCAAGAACACAGGTGAGAAAAGTACTGTGTGGGAGCCTCGGGGCTTCTGACCCCACTCGTGTCCCCAAGAGCCTCTCAGGGCTCCGAATAAATCAACTGGCACTCGAGCCTCGCTGGTCTCTCTAAGCAAACTGGGGCCCTGGAAACTCGTGGCACCTAATTAACAATGCGGGTGTCGATGGAGTCCCTCTCGGGGAACTCTAAATGCTACAATGCCCGCAAGAGCCTCGGGGCTCAAACAAATGCCACGGAGCCTCTCAGGCTCGGTACCTTGAAAATGCTCCCAGGAGCCTCGGGGCTCCTAATCAAACCTGCGGGGTTTGTTGGAGTCCCTCACGGGGGACTCAGAGGCAACGGCCAAAGCCCCACGAGCCTCTCTGGGCTCGAAACCACTAGGCGCCCTGCGAGCCTCTCGGGGCTCTAACACAACCGGAGGGGAGGGGCGGGCAATGTGCCCCGACGCCCTCCTCCCTCCACTCGCTCTCCCGGCCCCACTCACTGGCTTCTCCTGGGCAGCGCTCTCCTTTCGTCTTGCTGCGGCGCTGAGGGCGGGACTTCCGGGTGGCCACCTGGGGGCCGCGCTGCAAGTGGCCGGTCGGCCCAACACTTCTGGGTCGCCGCAGGCAGCGCGGCGGCTCGTTGCAGGCAGGCAGGGTCTCGCTATCCGAGGAGTGGGCTCCCTCGTGATAAATTAAAATATAAGAACAGGGCAATGCCGGGTGGGCACCGGCTTTTGAAATAGTAATCAATCGATGTGGGCACTCGTAAATCAAATAACGAGCGCAGCAAATTCGGCAAATGCCGGGTGGGCACCGGCTGGACAATCGGAGCACTCCCAAGCGCTAGAGGACAAAGAGAAGAGCTCTCAGCGCTAGGCAGGCAGGAAAAAAGCGCTCACAGCGCTAAGAGGCACAAAATAAAGCGCTCCCAGCGCTGGGGACAAGGGAGAGCGCTCCCCAAGCACAAAGTCCAGCACAAAGTCTTTTAGGCAGGCAGGGGGGGGGCAAGGCTGGGCCCAGAGCCAGCACACTGGGTCTCCAGGCACGGAGACAAGCCAAGTGGCGGTCCTCCTGGCCCCAGCAACAGTAGCAGCCCCCTCTGGCAAGATCCTGGAAGAGAACAACTTCTGTGGGGACACAGCCCCATTTTTATACAGTAAAATCCTTTGTGTGTAGGTGCAGGGTGGGGGAGAAACCAGTTGCAGCTGGTTTTGGTGTACCCTTGATGGCTCAACCACCCCTTTCATTCACTGGCAGGGCTAGGGTCATCAGTCGCACTACAGGGGGTGGAGCCAGCATTGTGTGGGGAAAGTCCAGCCCCATCAGGGACCAGGTGCACTCCTCCCCAGCCATCAACATGCTAATCTCACACTCACCACCAGGCAGACCCATCCAGCCTTCCTGGAGCCAGGCTCACCAGCCAGCTCCAGCCAATCACACGCCAGGCATATTTTACATTAATATGCCAAGTCCTAGAAGTGGCATTTCTACACAGGACACACTCATGCCACATACATCATTGCGAAGCATTCATTCTCACGAGCTCGCACATACCAAATTCGAGTCTGCACTCCCCTCGCATCAGGAACTACCAGGGACACAGACATTCCCATGCATTCCTATGGGAGAGCAGGCCAGCCTAACTACATGCACGCACTTTACTCTGGGACACAGGGAAAAAGTGCGCAGGGACCAGAAAATCATTAACACAGATCACAGATTAAAAGCAAAAAGATTAGGGGTGAACCTGCCAGAAGGGCCAAGTCCAACAGGTGCGATACAGCCGGTGCTAATATTTAAAATGTATGAGGTGCAGGCGGTATTTGGGAGATAAGCGTTTAGTCTGCTTCCAGCAGTACAGCCAGTCCTCCTGTGGAAGATCATTGCCCAGGTCCTCCCTCCAGGCCAAGCTGGCGCGATCAGCAGATATTGAAGAGGCTGCTAGGGTGGTGGCATATAGCTGAGAGACCAATTTGCGGGGAGAGGAGGAGGGGTATGTCAGATCAAGGGCAGACATGGAAAGGGGGCTGCGGGAGCATAGGGTGTAAATTCCGACAAGATGCCCGGAGCTGGTAAAAAAAGCAGTGTATTCATTGGGCCTGAGTCGGCCTGTAGCAAAACAAACCTACAGTTGGAGTAGAGGTCAGATAAGGTGTTCAATCCCATGTCAGCTGCGCGTTTCGCCATTCCAGCCGTGTGCAGCGAGGGGAACGCCGGGTGATATGCTATGGGCATGGCACCGGCAGAGAGCACGTTCGAGCCAGAGTATTTCCAATGACTGTCTCCACTGTGTCAATTTCTCCATGTGGTGGCTTGGCAGGGGCTAAGACGGCAGTCTGTAGGGGCAGGGGAGATGCCAAGTCGGCTTCGACCGCCACGTGAGGCTGAAAAAGCGTCTTATGCCCCTAGAAGTGGAGGAAGCTGGCTTGGGCACTAAAGGCGTATAGTTTAAAATCCGGGGCTCCCTTCCCACCACACAAAAGGGGGAGCAAGAGGATATCATATGCTATCCTAGGATGACTTCCTGCCCAGACGAGGGAGAGGAAGAGGGAAAGGAGAGTACAAAAGAAGTGAGCTGTAAGAGGAACCGGGGCATTCAGAAATAAATATGAGAATTTCGGGAGCACTACCATCTTAGCGATGGCAATGCGCCCTGCCAAGGACAGAGGTAGGCACCGCCATAAGGGTATTTTGGTCTCAAGCCAGCCGACTGCTCAACCAAAATTGGCTTTCCAAAGTTCATCCACATCCCTACTGAGCCAAACGCCCAAACATCTGATGGGTCCTGATGTCCACATGAAAGGGTAGTCTGGAGTGAAGAAGACCGTGGCGTCCGTCAAGGAGAAGAGAATGGACTTACTCCAATTAACCTGAATGCCGGATAGACCCCTGAAATGCACCACCTCACAGATCATGGGGCGGAGGTTCTCCTGAGGATGACCGACATAGAGAGTAACATCATCCGCATACATGGAGACAAGAGCACGGGCCGCAAATCCAGGCCCCTCTGAGTGTGATGCTGCCGAAGCCGGGCTGCAAGGGGCTCCATGGCCACAGCAAAAAGAATAGGCGAGAGTGGGCACCCCTGCCTGGTTCCCATCGAGACGCAAATGGGTTCTGAAAGTTGACCCTTGATTCAAAGGAGAGCCACGGGGGGGTATAAAGGAGATGGACTTTGTACAGAAAAACCAGGCTAAAGCCGAGACGAGGCAGTAGGTAAAAAAGGAAGGGCCATTCGAGAGTGTTGAAGGCCTTGGTGGCGTCTGAAAGAGCCGCCAAGGCTGGTAGGGCGGGGTTGATCTGATAAAGTACAGCGAAGATCGTGCAGAGATTATGCGCTGTTGCGCACCCAGGTATAAAGCCGGACTGATCCGGGCGAGCGATTAGGGGCATGAGAGGCAGGAGGCCAATAGCTTGGTGAAGATCTTATTGTCAGTATTGATGAGGGATAAAGGGCGATAGGAGTCCAGAACTTCAGGGGATTTGTCTGGTTTCAAGAGAAGGGTCAGTAGGGCCTCGCGGAGTGAAGTGGCCAGACTCAAAGGAGTCTTTATACATAGTGGCAAGATGAGGGACAAGGAGGGGCGCAAATGTTTTATAGAAAGAAGCAGGCAAACCGTCTGAGCTGGGGTTCTTATCCCCGGACAGACTATTAATGGTGGCAAGGATTTCTTCCCTGGAGAAGGGCTAGTCAAGGTATTCCCAGTGACTATTACCCAGCCAGAAGAGCTGAAGGGTGTAGAAGTATTGATCCAAGAGATCATGTGGCGGTGCAATCGCAGTGGTGTAAAGTTGAGTGTAAAAAGCGGTGATACGCGAAATGATCTCGGTGGGAGAGGTAGTGAGCTCAGGACCACCATCCTGCAGCACCGTAATGTAGAAGGCAGCATAAGGCCGCTGCAGTAGATTGGCTAAGGTCTTGCCAGGGTGGTCACTCTCGCCGTAGTGGCGCACCCTTACCTCTCTACCCAGAAAGGAGAGTTCCCTGTCGGCTTCCTGTTCGAATTCAGAGAGTTTACCCCGGAGCTGAACAAGAGTGTCGGGGAGGGGGTCAGAAGAGTGCAGAGAGTCGAGGGCCCTAATCTCCCCCTCAAGGCTCTCGAGTGTGCCACAGATAGATCGCAAACTCCTGACTGTTTTGAGATACATTCGCCCCGAACCACCACCGTGAAACCCTCCCAAAGTGTGGAAGGCGAATCCACGGAGCCGGCATTAAGTTCAAAATAGTTCTCTATCACAGTTTGAATCTCGGCACAAAACACTGAGTCGCGGAGCGAGTGGGGGTCACGCGCCAAGCACATATGCTTAGGGGCACTTGGGGGAAGCAGGCATAGGCTCACGGGGGCATGGCCCAAAACAGTACGCACCATGTGCTCAATCGAGGTGACCCATGCATAGGAATCATAAGCTAAATGAAATATAGCCAGACTATGGGGCTCACAAGAAGTGCCAACACGTATGACATGGAAGAAAGACCTAGACTGGTGTATGTTGGTAGAAAGAACAGTATATGAATCAAGAGGTTGTCTGAAGAAGTGGACACAAATATGGGACAAATGGAACTAATACAGGGGAAATTTCTGTGAACCACAGCAATCGACCCGTCTTATGCCCCCTGCCACAGATTCAGCAGAGCACCCCAGATCCTTATGCCAGAAATGGGTTAGACAGAGGTGGGTTGGAAATATGATATGCGTCCTAATCAAATTATGCTCTGTTTACAGAAATATGATCAGATTGGTATTATGTTTACGTTGTCATCACTAAAAAGATTTAAAAATAAAAACATAAAAATAAACATTCTTTTGGCAGCAGCATACTGAGGGGACAATAGGTTTGCTCATTTCTTCCATTCGCTCAATTGCTCTGCAAGTGATAACATTTTGCACTTTTGTCCCTAAGGTGATAAGCCAGTTATTTACTTTTCCATTTTTCCCTTTTACAGGGCCCCTTTCATTCCTCAACATCTCTTTTTTTAGTGTATCCTGCACCTCCCAAGACTGTCCTACAGTGCTGCTTGTTTGCTGCTAGTTTAATTTGCAGTGTACCACATTCTGTGCAATCCATAATAAAATGGTATTTTCCATAGTGTATCATTGGTTTATAGTTCCAAAATGGCCAGATTGCCACTATGTTTACAAGCATAAAGTTGGCCATCTTGGATAAGTACAACAATGAGACTCGAAACACCTGAGCATTTGAATATGGCCACTTAGTTTGATGCTTACTGAGTGACCATTTTGGAATGTGCATAATATATCATTGTGTTTACTACTCTAAGATGGCCAACACATTCTTTCCAAATATGGCAAGTATGTTGGAACAACAACACACTATGTAGGTGTGTATGTATGTGGTATTTGTATAGCGCAAGTGAAGCTAAAAGGTAGCGTAGCTCTGTACAGGGTTAATGGTAAGTCCACTGTCAACAACAGATAGGAGAGGTAGCTGGATACCTGGAGTAGAAGTGTACTGTTGCTGCACTTTGGTGTAGTGTTCTTTAACCAAGTGTGTCTCCCACGCCTTCGTAAATTGGGGCAGTGTGGGTGCAGACCTGATGAATATGGGGAAGTTGTTCCATATACTGGATGCATAGATGGAAAAGGCAGTGAGCATCTTTGCAGATTAGTGGGGGGTGCATTACAGTACCTCTGCAAGGTGGTTGCCTTCTTGCAAGTATATGCTCGTTAAGTTTAGTTAGCAGCATGTTTTCTTTTTTTCCTACCATTATCCTTTTTGTTTAGCTTGCATATGTTTGTGGAGTTTGTGTGTCTTTTTGTTGCTGATGGATAAGTGGGCAAATGCAAGAATGGGTCAGTGTGTAGGTGAATGTACAAACAGGTGCATGGATGAGTGACAGAGTGCATGTACGATGACTTATAAACTGCCTAAATTAATCAGTGATTGAAAAGGTGCTTTCAGTTACAAACCAAAACAATGTGCCAATGCTTGTTTCTGCAATGTGTTTCAGTCTCATTGCTTGTCCTTACATGTATTAACTTCCCGACCTCTTTGTCTAGGGTAGGAATTTTAACTGCTTTCATTAGCATAAGGTTTTAATCTTTTCATGAATTATAGAACACATCTGCCCTGATTCCTTTTTGTGTGCCCTGTTTAACAAAATACCTGCTTGATTTATTAATTGATGGTATTCTTCCAAGATCATTCTAGAGCCTGCCTTTCCAGGCCACGAGGGATGCCTGTTGTCATTTCTTTCAGGTCAAACATTTCACATTTGCATTGCAGCTGGCGATGCAATCATTTGATATTTTCGGCTTGTTTCATGTAGAGATATATTTCGTTCCCTAATATAACAAGCATTTGCAATGCAATAGGTCTCGCATTAGGAAAGTTTGAGCTATTGGTATTGTAAATGACAAATTTTTTATTTATGTTTTGTTTTTTAAAATAACGAAATTAATAGCTTTGTTATTTACAATACCAATAGTTATAACTTTCGCAAATGTGACACGTATAGCATTTGTAATGCAACATGTGTTGTATTTACGTGACTTACATGTTAAAAAAAAATGAAACCTCTAGTCCAAGAATATAACGTGCTCTTGGCTAGCAAGAATGCACTTGGCTGCTATGAGTAGGAAATCATTAAATACATAAACTCCTCTGAGGACAGGATGGAGAGAGAGAGAGAGAGAGAGAGAGAGAGAGAGAGATTGAATAGAGATGTTTATTATTTCAGTGAATATGGGTCACGATATGAAACTGAAATATGTGCTGGAACAGGACTTCACTCAAGGAAGCTTAGTTCATACAAAGTGCCGGGGAAGAGAGTGGCAGGCTCCACGGGAGGGGGAACCCCCGTCGCCAGTCCAGTTTCCACAGTGTTCGTGCACTTTATCACCCACAAATGTACACAGGCACATGCTGTTTATATTATGGTATGTTATGTTAACTGGACTTGTAAAGCATGTGCCTCGTCCAGGGGGCTATTCTGGCGCTAAAAAGAAGGGGGGTGGGGAGGGGGGATTCCCAGTGTGGGGCATGTGTGAAGAGTCACTGTTTTCAGTGTATATTAGTAGGCAGGTGCCTAATCAAGGCACTGCAAGAGGCCACAGGGGGTCAAAAATGTCCTTGTTGATAGGGGACAGGGAGCAAACAAATAGCAGAATATGATTTGCCTGGTGCTTTGAAAACCTGTGCAGTAGAGTTGTTTGCAGAATAATGCTGTGTCACTACCAAGGGCCCTATTCCGAGTTGGCCGGTAAAATGAGGCAGCAATAACGGGTTCAGCATTATCGGTTCCGGCAGGTACCAGCACACCCTTTAACGTCAGGATGAGTGTGAGCCCCAGAATGTGGAATAACACGAGGGTGCTGGGATTGCCAAACACTTTACTGCATGTTTTTTTTTGTATTACGGGTAATTTTCCGGTCACATTTTACACCTCTTTGCAAAAGCTGAAGAGGGTGAGCAACAAAACACAGTTGTTTTACTGGGTGTAATTCCTTACACGGTTAAACTTGTGCGGCGTGGTAATCCTACAAAAAGCATGCCGAACTTCTACGCTGCAAAGCTTGGGTGAGGGTGTAAATGCTCGAAATGGCACCTGAGACGCCACATCACCCATGTCGTCTCCACCTCTGCTCAGCAGAGGGCTTTTCCAGGGCAGTAACACTCCCTTCAGTGTATCGTTTCGTCAGTGCTTTTTGACCAGCCAGGAGCACTCAGCTCGTGGGATTACTACTTTCACGTTTCTCATTGTAAATACTGTTATGTTTAGTGTTCACTGGAAAAACAGGACTGGCTGGAAGTGACCACCACGGCTGGGGCTAGTTTATTGCAATGCTTTTCACTTGAAGAACAAGTACGTAAATGAAATAAATAAAACTGTTGAGCACGCAGTTGAGGTTCTGTTGTTTTCCTGTATTTGGCGCACGTCTGCCTGGAGCGCAGAAGAGACGCGAGAGGGCAAGAGCGTGACGCCGTGAGCGTGCACGTCGGCGTTCCCTGTGGCTCGTGACAGTGGCGGCGCCTGCAGTCTTGGAGTGCTGTGAGGCTGTGGGACGGGGAAGAGTATAGCAGACCCGGTGAGGGGGGGCCTCGGGGCACATTGCCGGGGCCCGCCCCCCCCAATGATGGAAGCCATGCGTGTGCCCGGTGAGCGGTGTTGGGAGTGTGTGTGTATGTAGGCAGGGGCGGCGGGGGGTGGGGGGGGGCGGTGGGGGCGGGTGCGCTTGTATGTGCCTGCGTGTGTTGTACCTGTGTGTGTGCCTGCGTGTACGTGTGCCTGTGTGCAGGGGTGTGGGGGCTGGCTGTGTGAGCACGGGAATGTAAGGCACGAGAGGGGCACGGTGACGTGCGCGCTCACGAGGTCAAATCTGAGCAAATCTGCGCTCGTGCACCCTCTCGTGTCCACATTCCCAAATACGGGCCACATTAGGTCTCAAGCAGACACCATCAATGCTCACGCATTGAGGGTAGGTCTGCTCGACCTAAAAAGCTGATCAAGGCCACTTCCAGTTTTATTGACAGCCTGTACGTCTCCTGTTATCCGCCATTTTTCTAAAGTAAATGGGGTCCACGCGAGGTTTTATGTACTGAGTGTGGCACTGTGTAACTGCAAAATTGTAAATACTTCTTGTATGCAGAGCTTGAAATCCACATTTCTGTGTGACTTACAAAATCTTTTCGCGATTTGCCCAGTCTCCTTTTTTTATATATTTGGATTTAAGGAATCCTACGCTCCATTGTGTAGCTTTCTCATCATTTGTATGTTTGCGCCCAGAATCTAACTTGTCCCTCCTCACTCAGCCACAGTGCACATTCATGAAATGGTGGCCAATTTCCAGCTTGCAGCTACATTGAAACAAGCAACCATTGACTTCCGGTCCGGCTTTAAACTTCCTTCTGGGGCAAAGTCATGCTGTTAAACATTATGGAAGAACCTGCTCCCTTGATGTTGCTTGAACACTCTCTGGGGCCCTTGATATGGTATATGGTGGTATTTTACTTACATGGACTCTCTCACTTTCAGGCGCGATTGGATCATCTTTGGCTGTGCCTTAATGGGGTAAAAGTAAGTACTGCTCTGCTAGGTTTGAGGTCCTGTTTCATTGACTGCCATCATCGTTATGAAACTCTCAAGCTTTAGTCGAAAGCTACAGATAATCTTCTACTGTGAGTTAACATTTAACCAGAAAATTAAAAGTGTGACTGAGAATGTTTTTACTATGTTCATAGCAACATCGGGCCATTGCTTCCATGCCACCAAATTATGATCATCGATGTAAAGGAAATCTAAGACACCGACTACTACAATGTAGCCTACCAGGGTCTCCTCGCTGTTACAGTGAACAAACTCCATACGGGTTCATCCTTACACTTGGCATAAGATAATTTCTTCATTACTGTCAACCCAATGACTGGTAGTGAATGAAAGATCTTTACCAAGAATACACTGCACAGCTACGCACAAGTGCATCATTTCAAATTACTGCTCCCATTCCAATCAATTTCCGTGCTCGGTCTCCCAGAACCTGTTCTTCTAAAGTCCAAATAGTTGTGAGGGCCCTGTTCTCAAAAAGTTCAACCCTTCGTGTGGGCTTATTACGATGTCAGGCGGAAAGCCTCCTCCAGAAAGTCAGATCTCCTCAACCGCATCGGAGCCCTTCCGACTGACTCGTTCGGTTTACATTACAAGTGTCAGATTACGATGTCCGCAGTCATCCCGAGGACTAAGAGGATTACAATGGGGGGGAAGAGCGTTCGGAGTGGCAACTGCCCACCTCTGGAATAGTCTTCCTCTGGAATTGAGGCAAATACAGGATCTACTGCTGTTTCAGAAGAGAGTTAAGACCTGGCTCTTCCCTAGGGCATAATCAGCCGGTTCAGTATCACAGTGTACCCGCTAGCATTTTACTCGTATCTTAGCGCCAGGATGCCCGTAGTGTTACAGTGTGCTTTATAAATGCTGCTACAATACAAAACAATACAAACTGCGCGGTTATTCCAAATCAGTTCCGAGTGACTCGCAGAGTATTCCTGTTGGTCGGAACCACATTGTACATCCCTATGGACATCATTTCCGCCCCCGGCATTACAATGTTGATTTTTAACAGCCTTTCCGTGTCAGCCTGTGAATTTGAGGGCCCCTAGCAGGGCCCCATAGGGCCTGCGGCCTACTGCTGATGGCCGGGGTGGTACCTAAGTGACCCCCCTGTAAAACCCTGCACTGTGTGGCAGGCACCGTGGGGTGCCTGGCTGCAACAGGGTGCAGGGTTTTCTGCAAACTCCCCATTTCCTCATAGGAACCTGTGTTACGGCCGGTTGTTGGGCGGAACACAAGCTCCCATAGGGAACAATGGGACTCCGACCTAACAGTGGGGGATATGCACAAGTGAAGTGGCGGAGTGAGGCGTTACCCATCATGGCTTAACCCCTTCGCCTCCTTAATGGAACGCTCAGCTCAGGCGCGGAATCCGCGCCACGCAGGTGTGCCGAGCGGGCCGTGACGGAACCGCTCCATCATCAGCACAACGCGACCGCGGCTGGTGACGGAGCGGTTCCGTCACCAGCAGCGGAGGGTTAAATCCACACTCCGCCACTTCTGAAATGCAAGGCTGCACGATATTTACAACAATTTAGTGAAGGCTTGCGTTTCCCCCTGCGCTGGCGCTACACTTAGCAGAGTAGCACCAATGCAGGCACCCTTGCACCATAGTGCAAGGATGTCTGCATGCAGGGGAGGATTGTTTATGTGTAGGAAGGTGTTCCTTCCTGCACATAAACAATCCTAAAATGCCATTTTGGCACTGTTGTGGGTTCTGCTTCATGCAGCACACATAAAAGTCTCACAATTAATTTTTTTTACAGATTGTTTATATACAGGAAGAGGGATCTTGCAACAACAGTTCACATAAACAATCCATGGCAGTTTGCTTTTTCCATGTGTGCTGCACAAGCAGCACACATGGAAAAATCAAAAACGAGGAGAAATAATGCATTTCTCACTTCGCCAAATTAAGACCAAGCTTTTCCTGTTCTTAATTTTGGGGCTGCCTCCTATGTACGCTGCCCTTGTACATAGGGTCCGCATCAAAATCAATGGGTGTTGCGGTGAAACACCCACTGCAATGCCCACCCCTTTCACGCTAAGCATAGTGTGAAAGGGGGCCTTATTTACAAGGTGACGTTAAGCCACGTAAAAGACGTGAAGACTCACGTGACCTCCACTGCCAGACCTCCAGTGTGGAGTCCTTAATGGCACCCTCCCTGACATGCCATGCTAGTCTCACTTGACCACCAGAAATACCCACTTGCACAGTCTAAAGAAACATGGACGTAAGGTTTAGGCATGTGGAAGATGAAAGCTATTTTGTTTAGAGTGCTAAACTTTAAATGGCAAAGTAATTTTAGATATAATCAAATTCATTTGTGAGTATGTACATATTACCTATATAACTAACTATATGCATGAATATGTGTCTGTGTGTGTGTATATATATACACACACACACATACACACACACACACACACTCTCTCTCTCTCTCTCTCTCCCTCTCTCTCTTCGGGGCAGATTTACGAGAAAGTGACTTAGTGCATTCCGCAAGCCATTTGGCTGCACCGCACTTAGGGGCCGATTATGATCGCGGACGGACTTGCGTCCATCCGCGATCACTGAGGAGGAGGGGACGTCCGCATGGGCTGCGGAGTCCCCTCCTGTGCGATTACGATGTGACCGCCACCCTGGCGGTCACATCCTCTATTTTTAACATTGCGGCGGGTGCGGCTTCAAGCTGCACCCGCGGCAATGTTAAAAATGGAGTCATTGCATTTGCATGAAGAAAGAGGCAGGCACCTCACGGTGCCTGCCGCTTTCTGCATATAAATGCAGGAGGGTACCATAGGTACCCCCCATGTGCACCCCTCACCCCCCTTCACCTAGGGGGCACGCAACGGGCCCCCGCAGTGAAGTTACACATGCTTTTCCACGGCGGAAAAGCCGCCGCGGAAAAGCATGTTTTACATCCCATCCTAATCTGCCTGACGGTGTCTGAGAGACACCGTCACCAGATTAGAGCTTTTCCGCGGCGGTTGTAAGCCAACCGCGACGGAAAAGCTGCGGACGGAAACCAGGACCCACCAGCCATCCTAAAGTGGCGGTGGGTCTTTGGTCAGTTCGCTGCGGTTTTTCCGCATCCTCTGGGCCAGCGGTGGCTTCCGACGGCCCGAGGATGCGGAAAAACCACAATCCTAATGAGCCCCTAAGTCACTTTCAGAGCACAAGAATGTGACATATTTACAATGATATGTCATATTCCTGTGCTCTCCCCTGCGCTGGCGCACAAACAGCTGCCATGCGCTGGCGCAGGCACCCTTGCACCATGGTGCAAGGATGCCTGCGTCATGGAGAGATTGTTCATGTGCAGGAAGGGGCACCTTCCTGCACGAAAACAATCACTACAGGCATTTTCCTCTTTAAATGGATGCTGTAGAGTGCAGCACGCATTGAAAGAAGAAGAAACGAGGAGAAATGAAAACATATCTCCTCGTTGCGCCTCCCTACGCCACCCGTGGGGAGGCGTAGCATTCAAACACATTTCCAGATTTACGATTCCTTGTAAATATGGAAATGTGTCTGGTTCCATGGGTGTCGTGTGGGAACCCCCATGGAACGCCCCTTTCACACAATGTGCTGGGTGTGAAGGGGCCATATTTACAAGACCAGGAAAGGACACGAAGGGTAGTTTTTCCTCCCCTTATAAATATGGAGCAGTGAAATACGCCACCAGTACGTCAGAAAAAGTGATGTACTGGTGGCGCAGGATTCTTGTAAATCTGCCCCCTTATTTCTGGGAAATTTCATTAAAGTAAATTATACTGATTTTGCACACCAGTTCCTACAAATAAAGCTTTAAATTATGTGCTGGAATTACATATACCTACATTTTCAAAGCATTAACTCTGCCAACCCAGGTTATTGGTGCAGGTGAAAAAGATGGCGGGTGAAAGGTAAAAAAGACATAGTAACATCACTCGGGTAGCTCTTTACAGTAGACATACAATCAGTACCTTTATCTTAGCAGCCTGTTGATGCCTTTATGGGCCTCAACTGAGCGAGGCCGCTCAGTTTAAACTTGCAGTTAATCCTCAGATGACTTTGTCTGGCCTCTTGAAATACCGTCCCCCTGGAAATCCTAGTTCATGGGCCATTTTCCTTTTCTGATGCCATTGCCCCCCTTCTGTTAAAAGCTGCTAGCTTCACCATTCTTGGTGACCTTAATCTGCATTTAGACGACCCGCAGTGTAATATCAGTAAATCTTTTTTAGCTGACTTAGAAGCCCTTAATATTCTTCTACGCAACTCAGGACCTACACACACGGCAGGGCACTTATTAGATCCCATTCTTTCCAACCTCCCATTTAATTGTAGTCTTTCTGCTCTTCCCTTGAAGTAGTCTGACCACTTTGCAGTCCAATTTCTTTTGACATCCCTAGAGGTTGTCAATAAAGGCGGTGGAGACACAGATGAGAGCTTCCGGCGTTGGGGTAAACTCGACGTTGAAGATCTTAACGCTCTCCTATCTAAGAATTTGCCGGACACCAGTTTGTCATTACCCTTGTTTGATTTGGCTGTTTCGAACTGGCGTAATGTTGCTGTCAATACTCTTCTTTCTCTAGTGCCTAAATACTCTTTGCCTCACTGTCCCCCAGTGCCGTGGTTTTCAGAAAACCTAAAGGCTATGAAGTCTAAATGTAAGGCCCTTGAGAGGAAATGGAGGCGCTCTTATTCGCCTGCCTGTAAAGTGGACTACAAAGGCGCCCTTAGAGAATACCATAAACAGTGTAAATTGGCAAGAGCCACCTATATCGCCAACACTGTCACACATGCCCAAAATTGTTCCTGTATGCTTCAGTGGTAAAAAAGCTGACAGGCTCTGATACTATCCCTACTCCCCCGATTTTAGATGAGGCACAATGCGACTCAATTGCGGAATTCTTTATAGCAAAGGTCAAGCTTATCTATGACTCCCTGGGTTCACCTGTTCCTCCTGGGGAATCTACTCTGCTTCCCGAACCCACCCATAATAGCATGCCTAGCTCCGTAACTAAACTTGCTGCTTGGTTACCCTTTGACGATACATCCTTTGCTCTCTGTCTGGAAAGTATTAAATCGGGCTCCCCGCGCGACCCTCTGCCCATTAAGATTCTGAAACAACTTGGTCTGGACTCCCTTTGTGTTCTGAGGGAGCTTCTTAACTCTTCTTTGAGAGAGGCTTTGGTCCCACTGGAGTGGAAACATGCAATGATTATTCCTCTCTTAACCCCTTCCATGCTCATGACGAGCTCAGCTCGTCATGAGGCACAGTGGAGCTGTGCCTTGTCATGAACAATGGGGTTCGACGAGGCTCAGCACAGGAGGGGAAAACCCTTAGCAGCCAAGGTGTTAAAGAAGGCCGGAGCTGACCCTTCCAATTTATCAAATTACAGGCCTATTTCCCCATTGCCCATTCTTTCCAAGATTTTAGAAAGGCATATTAACACACAGCTTACCCATTATGTGGAAAGATCGGGCTTCTTACATCCGTCTCCATCAGGCTTTAGGGCAAATCACTCCACTGAAACAACGCTTTTAGGAGTTACCGAGAGATTGCGTCACTGTATTGATCACGGAGAAACATCTGCACTCATATTACTTGATTTGAGTGCGGCCTTCAATACGGTGTCACATTCCATCCTTCTCGCATCACTTCGGTTTCTGGGAGTTGAGGGTCCTGCTTTGGCTTGGGTGGCTTCCTTTTTAAGTAGCCTCACTTTCCAGGTCTTTTCTGCGAAAGCCTCTTCCAAAATTTGCTCTTCAGCTTACGGTGTACCCCACGGGTCTATCCTGAGTCCTTTATTATTTAATATTTACGTTAGACCCCTGGCCACTATTGTGGAGGAAGCTGGCCTTACTTCATTCTCGTACGTTATGTTATGTTAAATGAAACTTTTTAAGCGCACTAACACCAGAGGTTTCTTGGCGCTAACTGACAGAACAAAAGCAGAGTCCCAAGGCAGAAACTAACCGGTTCTGGAGAACAGAAAAGTTTTTAAGAGCTTCCTGAATTGGAGTAGGGAACCATTGGATTTAATGGCCATTGGAAGAGAATTCCAGAATTTAGGTGCGAGGTGGGCAAAGCGACGGCCCCCAACCTTGCTGGTTTTGACTTTGGGAGTGACAAGTAGGTGATGATGAGCTGACCGGAGGTTACGTGCAGGTTGATACGGAGTGATCAGTGAATTAAGAAAGGCTGGACTAGTGCAGTGGAGGAATTTGAACGTAAGACAGCCCAGCTTAAAGGCCGCCCTCCGTTCTACTGGCAGCCAATGGAGCTTATGAAGCAAGGGCTTCGCAGACTGCCATTTTGGGACTTTGTAAATAAGGCGGGCTGCCTGGTTCTGCATGACCTGGAGACGGCCCACAAGAGAACATGGGAGTCCGTGATAAAGGGAGTTAGAAAAGTCCAGGCGGGAAAGAACCAGGGAGGGACATGACAACCTGGGCCAGTGCCGCATGTGGTAGTAGGTACCTGATCTTCCGGATCTTTCGAAGCTGGAACATACACGAAGAGATCGTGGCACCTACTTGGGCTTTAAGCGAAAGCTCGGCGTCGATTGTCACTCCAAGGCTCTTCACCGTCTTGGCCGGAGCAGGAGGGGGGCCAAGCTCAATGGGCCAGAACTGCGGACCCCAGTAAGCAGCACTGGAGCCAGGGAGAAGGAGCTCAGTCTTCCCAGGATTAAGTTTTAGTTGGTTGTGATTCATCCACTGCTGAATGTGGGTCATAATTGAGTGAAAGTTATTGACAGCATGTGGAGAATGAAGCGGGAGGACGATCTGCAGATCGTCCGCATTGTTGAAAACTGTAGCGTCCCAACTTTGAAGTGAGTGGATGAGGGGGCGGAGGTACAGATTAAATAATAAAGGGGAAAGGGAGGAACCTTGGGGGACACCACAGGTGATGGGGGTTTTGGACGCAGGGAATGATCCCAAACGAATGGCTTGGGTTCTGCCGGTAAGAAATGACTCCACCCACCCAAGAGCGAGGCCCTGAATGCCAGCCTGTTCGACACGGTGGAGAAGGATGTTGTGATCCACCGTGTCGAACGCGGCAGATAGATCCAGGAGTACCAGGGCCTGAGGGCTTCCCGCATCAGCTGACGATACGCAAATTATTTTTTCCCTTTCTAATATGGAAGATGGCAACATCTCAGTTCTTAAGGTCTCTGAGTGGATGCGCAGTAATTTTCAAAAACTTAATGGAGATCAGACCGAGGTTGTCCTCCTGGGCAAAGGGAGAGATTTATGGGGCCCTCAACACTGGCCTAAAGAAATGGGCTTCACTCCCAAACCTGTTGCCCAGTTTCGCAACCTCGGATTTCTCATTGATGAGAATCTTACTATGCGGCAGCAGGTTGTAAAGGTGTCTTCTATCTGCTTTGCTATTTTAAGATGGCTCCACAAAATCCTCTGGATGCTTCCTGTCTCTACACAGAGGATGGTGGTCCAGGCGTTAGTTGTTTCCTGCCTGGACTATGGTAACGTCCTTTATTTAGGAGCTGATCAAGAAACTTTTAAAAAACTTCAGGTTGTGCAGAATGCAGCTGCACAACTCCTATGTCATGTTCCACGGAGAGCCTCCATCTCTCAATCACTTAATGATAGTCACTGGCTTAGGATTGCCAGTCGAATTAAGTTTAAGGCTCTCTGCTACATATTTAAGATTAAATAAGGCACGGCCCCTATATACTTACAAGAACTTATTCAAACCTATCATCCTACTCGTTCCCTTAGATCTTCTGGTAAAGGTGATTTTGTGATTCCTAGATTTAGGTTGGTGAAGATGGGCAGCCGCTCATTTTCCACTTTGGTCCTAAGTTCTGGAATGCCCTGCCCGCTGTTTTAAAAACTGAAACTAATCTTTCTCGTTTCCGCAAAGGACTCAAAACTTGGCTCTTTTGGCAATGATTTATGGTTGCTCTCTCTTCCCTCTTTTATTCTGTCCCTTGGCGCCGGGAAACCCACTGCGGGTAGCTGTGCGCCTTATAAGTTAAATAAATAAAAAAAAAATGGGCCTGATTACGAGTTAGCTTGAGAGCCATTCCCAGAAGGAATCACGCCCGGCAGTCCAGCTCCTTCCCTGTGCTACAGTAGTCCAATGTTCGTTTTCCCTCTGCAGCTACTAGCAGCCCTCTTCTTCTAGGCATCCTTCTCCTCATGCAAAGGCACCTCCAGCACCCATCCTCAGCAGTCCGTGGGCTCCTCCCTTCAAGGCGACCTTACAAAAAGCTGTCCTTGGCAGAATGTAGAACTTCCAAGTTCCTGTTCTTGAACCTGGCAGTGGCAGTCAGTGACTTCAACACTGCAGCACAAAGGCCTTTCTTGGTCTCTTCTAGTGTGGCACCAGGGCGCTGATTGCAGAGAGATGCTGATCCATAGACTGGTGATTTCTGCCCCATGCTTTGCCAAGTTTGAAGACGTTGCCCACACTGCGGGTCCAGCTCAGGGGCTGGCTTCAGGCAATTTATGATGTCTGTGTACACCTCCCAGACTAGTCATACCACAGCCATTGTCATACAGTGTCAGTGGAAACCCACAGTGTAAAGAAGGGGAGAGGCTCCCTCACTCAGCGCCCATGCAGCCTGTTTGGAGAAGCATCTCTGGGGAAGAATTCCTTAGGAAGGGACAACAGCTGCCCTCACACTACAGAGGGACCCGCTGTCTCTGTCCTCTGCACCCTGGAGTCGAGTCTTGTCCACCTCAACGGACCTTAAAATGCTAGGGGTGTGATGGTGTGGGGGGCTGCAATTATCATTGGTGTTTGGCAGGTTATCTCCCTCCGCCATCTTAGTTACTGCTGGTATAAAGGAAATCAAACTGGATTGCTGGAGTGCCACAGTTATGCACAGCACATACACTATACAGATACAGGACTGCACAGTTGTAATCAAACCTGCTCCATACACCTTACACATGGATGGAGGAAAGTGCCCAGGTGCAGGGCACCGACAGCTCAGATTAAGAGAGTGGGGAAGTTTCCATGGCACGTGACAGGTAAAAAGGCTTGTCTTGCCATTGTAATCTATTGCTGCCTCCAGGGACATCTTAAGGATTTTGGGGGCCCTGGGCCAAACGTATTTTGTGTGAAGCTTTGAAGTTATGATCCAATTTCAGCTCTTTCATGCCCTCTCTGGGCAGGTCACTGAAAATGCACAGGCAGAGGCTAATATTCGGGGATAGTGACTTGAGTTTTCAAAGAAATACTTTATTCGGTCATTGCGACCATAAAAGTGCAAGTGCAAGTGCTAGCAATACAGAAGGTTCACATATTACCAACGTAGCAAGAGTACAATTTTGAGCAAGATTGGATATCAAATTTAAATTAAAAACAGCATCTTAATGTGGGTGTTTAAAACAATAATTTCGGGATAACACAAAAAGTGCAAATGCTAAAGAGTGCAAATTGTACAGTACAGCAAATGTAGCAACAATTCATTCCTAGTTTAACTGCAGACAGACCAATAACGTTCTCTGAGTAACTACAAAACTAAAAGCAATAAAAACAGAAGGATGTACAGAATACAAGAGTTGATAAAAACAAGTTAAAAATAGTCACAGATAGCACTAAGGATCAGTGCTTTATCTCTTCTTTAGTGCATGGCACCTAATCATCCACATTTTCCCTAGGAATTTTGCCAGTGCGCAGACTATTAATGGTCTGGAATCTGTTTTTTAAAATATGAAATGCTTCTTGATGGCAGCGGGTTCCCATTAGCTTTCAGACAGGTGCTAGCCAATTAGATCTTGGAATAATGTATAAAGGGCACACAAAGAGCATGTGTTTAACCATCTCAAGCGACCCGGGGTATCCCGGATAATGCTGCGTGACCTCAGTTGATTGCTGCCAGCATGCTGTGAAATAATTCACAGGGATGCAGCCGAATCTAAATTGTATATAGAAATTCCTGTATTGTGGAATCGAAATTACCTCCATATACTGTACATATATGCCTAGCCATTTAAACTCCAAGTACTCTAAAGTTAGGCAGACAGCAGAGACAGCAGAGATTTGGGAGGCAGTTAACTTTGTGATCCAGTTCCAATAACGAGTCTTTATGGTTTCTCTGCAAGGCAAGAGACTAGGATCAGAGACATCCCACAAGGTTCCCAGGCCTATAGCAGAAAGCAAAGCCTGTAGTTTGGTGAACTTGAGTTTTCAATATTGTAACACAGTTCCATATGGGCACGCATACATCACACCTCATGTAATTCCAGTACCACTCAGACCCTTTATTTTTTTTATCATAGATTATTTTTAACTCCCTTATCAATCAATCTCCAAGTATAATTGGCACTTATTCTATTAGATTTAAGTGCCGCCTTTGATACGGTCTCCCATCCCATTCTGATTAACACTTTAAAAACATCTGGCATCTCTCACTCTGCCCTTGAATGGCTCATTAGTTTTTTGTCCGATCGGACATTTCAAGTCTATTCGGCTACCTCGATGTCAAAAATTCATACATCTGCATATGGTGTCCCACAAGGCTCCATCCTAAGCCCCCTTCTCTTTAATTTATATGTTCGACCCTTAGCGGATATTGCAGAGCAGGCAGGGCTCTCTATATTCTCATATGCAGATGACACACAGATTATTTTTTCCCTCTCCACCAGTCATCTTTCCACTACATCGTCCCTCTGTCACGGACTTAATAATATTGCCTCTTGGATGTACAATAATAAGTTAAAACTGAATGGAGGGAAAACGGAACTCCTCCTATTTGGCAACAATCCTGCCTTATGGGGACCCTCCCACTGGCCTGTTCAAATGGGCACTTCTCCCAACCCTTCGAAAACTGCTCGTAACCTGGGAATAATATTCGATGATCAGCTGTCCATGAGACAACATGCCGTGAGAGTCTCCTCCATTTGTACAACCATCCTCAAATGGTTGAGGAAAATCACCTGGATGCTTCCTCTTGAAACCCAGAAAACCGTAGTCCAGGCGCTAATAACATCTCGCCTCGACTATGGCAATGTTCTCTTTCTGGGTGCGGGCAAAGAGGTCATTCGGAAACTACAAACGGTTCAGAACATGGCAGTCCGTCTCCTATGTAACCTACCCTACAAATCTTCCACTTCCTTGCACCGTCATAGTCTTCACTGGCTAAACATTGACAATCGATGCAAATTCAAGGCTCTTTGTTTTGTACAAAAAATTAACACTGGCAAAGCCCCCCAGTATTTGAAATCTCTTATTCATCCGTACCTTCCTTCCCGCACTCTTCGTTCATCTAGCCAACATAAACTCCTGATCCCCAGGACGAAGAGAGCCAGAATGGGAGGTCGATCTTTTGCTTTTCTGGCCCCATCCCTGTGGAATTCTCTTCCTCTATCCATTCGGATGGAATCCAACTATCTAAAATTCAGAGGGGATGTCAAAACGTGGCTTTTTGATCTTTAGTTCTGCTACTGTACATTCTCCTTATTGGTTTAGCGCCGGGAAACCTCAGGGTAGCTGTGCGCTCTATAAAATTAAATATAAATAAATAAAATATAAATAAAAATAATTACAATCTATTCCGGAATTGTTGGGTATGCCCTTCTACCGCCAGTTCCTTCTGGCACTCCTTTTTCCTTTGCCCTAATATTGCTCGATTTTGGACAAAGGTATGTGAATCAATTTCCTCTATATGTAACATTGATTTTCCTTTTGATATATTCTCCATTTTTTTGGGAAGTAGCACTGTAGTGTGGTTTGGATCACGTAACCTAGGCATATTTGTGGACTTGTTAATAGCGATTGCTTTTCAGGTGATTACTTCTAATTGGAAAGATGCCTCCAAAGTTTCCTTTTCTGCCTGGTGGAACCTTCTATGTTATCATCACAGACTGGAGCGCGCTTCTGCCAAAACCTCTCAACAACTTATTCGTAAAGAAGCCTTCTGGTCTCCACTTACTAATCACTTATCGGCGTTGGCATTGCGTAATCAAGACACTTCCTTTGTTTTTCAACCACCATGAGTATTCTACTTTTCTCTTAGTTTCATTTATTGTCTCATATTATACTAATTGTACAGTCATTACTTCACATTGGTAATCAATATTTATTTGATGATTTATGTTTTACTATAATGAATGATATAATTATTAATACATCTCTAATTTCTTTTCTCTTCTTCTCATTTTCATGTTCTCTCTTTACTTTTCCTTCTTCACTGCCTTTTTATCTTTCCTATTTTTGCTATTTTCTCTTTATTCCCCTTTTTTTATTTTGTTTTTATCCCTTCCTCCCCCCTAAACATAAAAATGTAAAATGCTATTTGATTTTCAGGTACATATTTTCTTACTACTTTTCCCTTTTGGCATACCTTTTCCTTATCTTAGTTTTATTGTATTAATATTCGGCCAAATTATATATTCAAGTTGCCTATTTAATGCTTACTGTTTTAGATGCATTGACATATATTGTACCCATGTCTTTAAACTCTTTAATAAAGCTCTTAAACTTAAAACAAATATTGTAACAGTAGCAGCTCACAAATATTAATGCTAATAATCTCTGTGACCCCCTCCCATTTCGCATATGTAAGGCCCTGTTTTGATCTAAAATAAACTTTTTTAATTGATTTTTCTTAAAACATAAACACATTTGTCTATAAAAATGTATGTAACTGACTCTCACACATCATCCACATTAAAAAATAAAGGAGAATGGCAATAAAAACAATGGGGCAGATTTACAAGCCCCTTGCGCCTCTTTTACGCCGCCGTTGTGTCACTTTTATGTTGCAGAGGTGGCGCAAAAGATGCGCCATGGTGCGGGCTATTTACAACGTGACGCATCTGGGAGATGAGTCATGTTGTAAAGCCCTGCGCCATAAGGAGGCGTTCCGGCACAGGGGGGGGCGTTCCTGAGCAGGAACGCCTCCTAAAAGTGGCTGAGTGAAATCTACAAGATTTAACTCAGTCACGTTTAGGCCAATGCTGCATCAAAACCCTGTGCCTGCTTGAAGCAGGCGTAAGGCTTGACACAGCATTGGACAGATAGGGCACCCCAGAGCCTTGCTGGAGCTGCGGCGCGATTGCGACGCAACTCCAGCAATGCGCCGCCTTTACGGCACAGATGCGTCACGCATCTGTGCCATTTTTGCCCCATGGTGCGCCGCATTGTAAATGCGGCGCACCATGGGTGGCGCAGCTGCGGTGCACAATAACTGGCGCATCCTTGGGGATGCGCCAGTTATTGTAAATCTGCCCCAATCTGTTTAAGAATTATAAAAGGTCATACGGGCAAAACTCTCTGCAGAACAGAGCTGGCTCTATTAGGGCCCCTCTGAAATGCTGGGGCCCTGGGCCAGAGCCCACTTTGCCCGTGCCTTAAAATGTCTCTGGCTGCCTCCACTGTCAGTCCACAAAAACCCGCTGACCTGATGGTGGTCAGACTCAGTAAAGGAGGGCCACATGGTAAGCCACAGAGGTTTGCTCTGGGTCGCCTTCCATGCCAGAGTGTATTCAGTGCACCTGCATATTTGTTGGCTGTTGAGGCAAAAAAAACTCCTAATAATACACATCAGGATGTAGACGACATTTTCGTCCAAAACAACCGGATGTTTATAGTTTAGTACATAACCATTCATTACCTCCTCGTCCAGTCTTCCTCGCCACAGTAATTACCCATGAGCCTCCGGCTCCACACAGAACTCCAAGTATAAAAAAATCGCTCTAGTCTCCCTCTCCCTCCTCCAAGATGGCCCCCAGTGGCTCCAGCCAATCCTATAAAGGGATACAGATACAGCCAATCGACCTGTTCTTTTTTTCTGCACTTCTCCGAGTGCTGTGTTCCCTGCTGGTCAGGTGAGTGATTGTTGTTGTTTATTGAAGGCTGGGGTCTTGCTTGAGCAGCCCCTTTTTGGCATTGGGTTTTCGGTGGGGGATGTGATGTCGTTTTTATTGTTTCTTGCATCAATATGTTTCATTTTGTGTTTTTACATGCTTTTATTCCCCATTCGTTTGCCTCCGCGCTCCGTGTCCTGCTGTAGCGGACCTTGGGGGTGTTTGTTTGTTTGTGCTCGGTCGCTTTGGACCTCGAGCTATGTAAGGGCTCCTGTGGTCCTACTGAGCGGGACCGTTTTCGGGACTGCTCTTTCCCGGCTGCGCGTCATGCTGAGCTAACTTGGCGCGGCCGGGTGCGGTGATGTTCGGGGCCAGTGGCTCCTCTTCCCCTCCGCTTGCTTTATGACGCGTCTGTGTGTTGTTGCCTGTCGATGGGCGTGATGTGCTCAGACGTGTGTTTTGGCTGTAGGCGAAGCGCGCTGGTTTGCATGCGCTCTTCTTCTATTAGGGGGCGTGTGTTATGGTGATTGGGACGGTTGCCTAGCGACCTAGGGTCCTTTTTTACCGGCCGTGTAGTTTTCACGTATGCCTGTGTTTGTTCGAGTGGACATAGGGCGTGATGCTTCTGACGTGCCTGATCCTAGCTCCTTCTCAGTGAGTTCTACTTCTGGGATGGCGATTCCCTTTATGAAGTTGTCGCAGCGCATGTTTAACTTTGCTGTAGCTGCTGCTTTACAGTGTCAGGGGCCGGTTCCTGCTGTGGAGTGGGCCTGAGTTGATGACGCTTTGTACAAGGGGCCGTTCTGGCGTTGGTCCTTGGGCACATTACCAAGCATTTGGTGTTTTCCTGATTCTGTGTCACCTTTTGCTGATGATTTATTCTATCCGTATCAGCGCCCTGAGCCTGGATCATTGCCCCTTCATTCTTCAGTTTTGGGGGTTCTGGAGTTTGTGTGGATGGTTGTGGACAAGGGTTCCTTTCCGTGTTTTTTGTGTAAGGGAAAACCCTGCTGGAGTTTGCTGTGTACTGCCCCTCCTCGTTGATTCCTTGATGGTCTGCATGTCTTCTCAGGGGACTGTTGTTTCGGTGGTTTCTTCTGCTGTCCCGGTTGACCGTAATGTGGATAGTGCGGTGATGCGCACTTTTGCAGCTGTGAATTTTTCTGTCAGGGCTGCTGCCTGTTCATCTTGCTCGATCCAGTCTTTGCTAATGGATTTTCAATCTGTGGCTGTATGTTGGTTCAGGGGGAGGTTGCTTCTTCTGATCTGGAATTGCTGGAGCGGCATGTACGCCTGATGGCTGATGTTTCCTTTGATTCATTGGGGGCGGGCGGTTTCGGCAGCTGGGTCTTCTGTCGCTACCTGGCGTCAGTTGTAGATTCGTTCCTGGAAGGCTGATGCTGCGCAGTGGTGTCTCCAGGTGATGATCCCTTTTTCGGGTGTTATTTTGCTTGGTCCTCCTTTGAATGACATGGTGATTAATACTGAGTTGGGCCGTAAGCTCATTGCTCCTGAGCGTACTGGTTGCTTCCGTGCCTTTGATTCCCAGCATGCTTTTGGTCGTTCTAAGAGGGGCCGTGCTGGGCTTACTAGTCATAACTGGATCGCTCCTGGTGTTGGTCCGGTTGGGGGTCGCCTCACTTGATTCATGGGCTCTTGGCAAGAGACTGTGTCAGTCCAATGGGTTCTTCGAGTGGTTTCAGAGGGTGTACTTCTTGGGTTTAACCGGACTCCCCCAGGCTGTTTCAGGTCCGCGCCTTGTCCCAGAGACCCTCTAAGGCGGTTGGCGCTTTGGAAGGCATTTGTGTTCCTGATGACCAGTCATGCGGTGATTACTGTGCCCGGCGGTCTGTTGAGGTTGGGCGTGTATTCCATCCTATATTCTTATGTCCAAACGCACCGGGGATCTTCGTCCTGTGATGGACCTGATGTGGGTCGAGGCTTTCATCCCGCGCCTGTATTTCGATATGGTTTCACTACAGTTGATCCTTCCTCTGGTGTCTCAGGGTGTTTCCTGGCGTCTTTGGTCTTGAGAGATGCTTGTATGCATGTGCCTGTTTCATCCCGTCTATTAGCTGTTTCTCCGGTTTGCGTCCTGGGTCGTCATTACCGGTTCCTGGTATTGCCTTTTGGTTTCTGCTCTTCTCCCGGGACCTTTGCTATGGTTCTGGCTCCTCTTGTTGGACTCTTGCATGGGGAGGGCATTAGTGTATGTTCCTTATCTGGACGACACTTTCATTTCTGCTTCTTCTCTTTCTATGGCAGAGTTTCATGTCCGGAGTGTGTTCCATGTCCTGGGGCATCACGGTTTCCTCGTGATTGTGCCGGAAACCTTCCTGGTTCCTACACGGGGATTGACTTTCGTTGGGGTTCTGTTCATGACTCATTTGGGGATGGTGTTCCTACCCCCTCCCCGGATCCTGTCCCTGTTGTCGGCTGTTAGTCCCCTGTTGTTGGAGCATTCTCGTCCTGTACACCTGTGGTTGAGGGTTCAAGGTGTGATGTCGGCCTCTTTATTGACGATGCCATGGGCTCGCCTCCACATGTACCCGGTGGTGTTCCCACATTGGGTCGCATTAGGACCCCTGTTCCCTCGATATGGGTGTTTTGGTTCCTATGTCAGTGGATGTTCGGGTGGTCCCGAGTTGGTGGTTGGACGAGGGTCATCTGTCCGGGGGCCGCCCCTTTCTGATTATTCCCACCCGCATGGTCACTACCGATGCCCGCCTGCTGGGTTGGGGTGCTACTCTGGGGGATTCGGCGACTCTGGGGGTTTGGCCTCTGTCGGTGTTGTTGTGTTCCTCCAACTGCGTGGTGCTGAAGGCCGTCCTTTTTGATCTGCTGGATTATAGGATCTTCTTCGGGGTCTCCATGTGCATGTCCAGACGGACAGTCGGGTGGTGAGGTCTTATGTAGACCGTCAAGGGGGATGCAGGGTTCGTTCCCTCAGTTGCCTCAGCCGTCTGTTTTGTTGTTGGGCGGAGGTGAACCTGGCGTCCCTATCTGCCATTTACCTGCCGGGTCCGGCGACCACTGTGGCGGATTTTCTGACATGGTGTTTCCTTCCATGGAGTCTTTGTCCCTCACACATTTGAGGTTCATGGGGTGGCGGAGGTTGTTTGGGTCTCCGATTGTGGTCCTCTTTGCTTCCCGGGCTGTTGCCTGCATCCGCTGCTTTTGCACGATTATGCCTTGTGAGGATGCTTGGTTGGTGGACGCTCTGTCGTTCCTTCAGCCAAGGGGCCTGTTGTATGCCTTTCCCCCTGTTCCCCTGTTTCCGGCGGTCTTGCTAGAGATCAAGAGGAAGGGATACTTTATGCTTCTGATTGCTCCGGGTTGGATCCGTCGCACTTGATATCCCCTACTGTTGGAATTGGTTGTGTCTCCAGGGTGGGCCTTACCATTTGTGCCTTACCCTCTGTTGGGTCCTCTTCTTCCTCTACCTGTGTTACGTTCCATGGGTCTGAGGGCCTGGCTCTTGTGTGGGATTCTCTGAGGCATGGAGGTTGTTCTATGTCTGTGGCTGGCGTCATTCAGCTATGTCGGAGGCCTTCTACTCTTAAGTCCTACGCTAAGCATTGGGATTTCTTTGCCTCTTGATGTGTGTGTCACAGGCTGTCGTTGGCTTCCTTGGAACCTGATCGGATTCTGAAATTTTACTTCATGGTTTCCTTTTGGGCTTGACCGTTTCACTCTCAGGGCTCATTGGGCCGCCATTCGGGCATTTCATGTCCTGCCTTTGGTTCGATTTTCTCCTTTGATGGCTCGGCTTTTTCAGTCGTTTCTTTGCCACGTCCCCGTCCTTTCTTGTGTTCTCCTCCTTGGGACCTTACTCTGGTATTGCGTTCCTTGCTGTCGGCTCCTTCGAGCCTTTGGTGTCGGTGGGCCTGACATTCTTGGCACTCAATGTGGTGTTTCTTGTGGCTATTGCTTCTGCCAGGCGTATTGGTGTGCTGGGTGCCTTCCTACGGTCTGCTCCATTTTGGTCAATTTTTCTGATCGTGCAGTCTTGCGCCCTCATCCTACGTTTATTCCTGGGGTGGATTCTTATTTTCACCGTTCTGCTGAAGTGGTTCTTCCATTTCTTTGTCCTGATCCTTCCTCGGCTGCGGATTACCTTCTCCGCCTGTTGGATGTGCATCGTGCATTGTTGGTTTATTTCTCATGCACTCATTGCCTAGGTAAGGTTGACTTTTTGTTTGTCAATTTTTGGTTTGTCTCGTCAGGGCCTGAAGCCCTCCCTGTCCACTGTCAGTCATTGGATTATGGAGGCCATACGGTTGGCTTCGGTTCTGTTTCTGTTCTTCCCCCTCTTACTGTTCAGGGTCGGTCCACCGGATCTGTTTCTGTATCGTGGGCCGCTTTTGAGGGGGTGTCCATGGAGGATGTTTGCCGGGCGGCCTATTGGTCGTTCCCGCATACTTTCAGGTCCCGTTGTCGCCTTCAGCTTGGGGTGTGGTTTCTGTTTCCTTTGCCTCCTCTGTACTGTCGGCTGGGATTCCTTGAGGTGTATATTTCTGTGGAATATTTGTACCTCTTGTGCTTGAATATGTTCTCTACATGATTTCTGTGGAGTGTTTTCCTTGCATGAAGCTGATTGCTTTGGTATCGGCTCATGGGTAATTACTGTGGCGAGGAAGACTGGACGAGGAGGTAATGCCCCGGTTACTTACCGGTAATCTTCATTACTCCGAGTCCATGTCTTCCTCGCCACAGTATAGTTTCCCTTCCCTCCCGGCCCTGGTGGTGGCTTCATGTCTGCGGCTTGGTTTCTCAGGTCGATTGGCTGTATCTGTATCCCTTTATAGGATTGGCTGGAGCCACTGGGGGCCACCTTGGAGGAGGGAGAGGGAGACTAGAGCGATTTTTTTATACTTGGAGTTCTGTGTGGAGCCGGAGGCTCATGGGTAATTACTGTGGCGAGGAAGACATGGACTCGGAGTAATGAAGATTACCGGTAAGTAACCGGGGCAGTAATAATCATCACTGCCAAGGACACGTTCACCTTCGGTGATCTGTTCTGGTGGGATGGAAAACAAGACATCTTGTTGAGAAGTCAACTCTCCGAGTGAGGGGCTCCAAAATTAGTCAAACAAAGACCGCCTGTGCCGGTGAAGAATGTGTGCTTTTCATCACGATGTCTCACCCAATCAACCCAGCAGAGGGCAGCATATCCTCACCCATAAACCTACAGATACTGTCCTCATATTGCTTCTATTTCTCTGGCTCGCAACGAGTCGGACGTAAAACTCTCTGAAGGTCTACAGGGAAAAGGAATCTCCTAAAAATAGGGTGAGCGTTCTGAATTCAAGAGCTCATGAATATAAAATGCACAAATGTCGGTCAAAGCATGGTACATGATGCACGCTCTCAGGCACACAGCGCTGCCAACGATTCCTGACCTTGACTCCATGGCGCTGCGTCGTTTCCGCTAATCTATCGCAGTAGTAAACCCGTGACCCCATACAACACCTGCCATCGCTCCGTTGCACCAGGCTTCAGTGAGCTAGACATCTCAGTTCTCATGGCCACCTCGTTCCACGTCTTCAGCGTACAGACTTTGTTACACTCCTGAGTTTTCGTTCACACCCTATTGCATTCTGGATGTTGTAGTCCTTTGTTTGTGCTTCAGTCTAACTAATTGGGCAAACGATCCTGACAACAATGATTTGTGCGTTAAAAATCCAGGACTTTGAACAATGTCTGTGGAGTGAGTAACCACCCTGTCACCAATGGGCCACGGGGGTCACCCGGGAAGCCGACAATAAAGGCTGTCTCCAAACAGAGTGAGAAGTTCTCACACTCTTTGGGGCAGATTTACAAGCCACCTGCGCCACCAGTACGTCACTGTTTGTGACCTAAAGGTGGCGCATTTTACTGCTCCATATTTACAAGGACAGGAAAAGCCACCCTGCGTGGCTTTTCCTGTCCTTGTAAATATAGGCACTTTACACACAACAGTTTGCGTGAAAGGGGATTTCCATGGGTGTTGCTGTGGGTGTTCCCACGGAACACCCATGGAACGAGAGATATTTCCAGATTTACAAGAAATCATAAATCTGGAAATGCGTGTGAATGCTACGCCTCCCCAGGGGAGGCGTAGGGAGGCGCAACGAGGAGAAATGTTTTAATTTCTCCTCGTTTTTTCCTCTTTCAATGCGTGCTGCATTCTACAGTAGGAATGGAAAGAGGATGCCTGTAGTGATTGTTTTTTTGCAGGAAGGTGCCCCTTCCTGCACAAAAACAATCTCGCCACGACGCAGGCATCCTTGCACCATGGGAGAAGAGTGCCTGCGCCGGCGCATGGCAGCTGTTTGTGCACCAGCACAGGGAAAAGCACAGAGATGCGACATATTGTTGTAAATATGTCGCATCCCTGTGCTTTGAAAGTGACGCAGTGCAGCCAAATGGCTTGTGGAATGCGCTGAGTCACTTTTATTGTAAATATGCCCCCAAGTCTTTTTCACTCCCAACACTTTTCATTTTGAAACTGAACACTTTACTTTTTGATTTAAACTGAACTCAAATGAAGAGAGAAGGAATGAAAAAATACTGGCTGGGTATTTCACACATGGCATAAGCCATTTCAGTCCGAAGTGGCTTAGGGCATGATTGCATGCGCTGGGCCCAAGAAGTCTGCACACTCACCCAAGTGCTACAGCGCCTGGAGGCCACGCATAGTCTACCTCTTTACCCTGGAGACTATTCTGCCCCCTGAGACCCCTACCATGTACTCAGAAGAAGACGTTTGGAAAAAATACGACTGAATAAAAACTATAGAACAATAATTCATAGACGAACAAAATAGCCTTTTTATCTTAACTAATATCATTCAAATATTAGAACTTTAGCATTTTAGGAAATATGATATATTGTTTCCTATATTTATGTGTTTATTTTTCATCTGCTTAAGGAGGAATGGCGACGTTACAAAAAAATTATCTTCACATAACAGAACTACAACTATGGCGGCCACGTGTATGCCGACCACACCCAGCTTCACTTCAAGCCACATGCAGGAAAGGGGGGGCATCGTCTGGCCGTGGACTACTTTCTTCAGATTTGGGCCTAGCTGACACCATTGAGCTCTACCAACAGTTAGAACACGGAGAACCCCCCACGTGGCCCAGGGGCGGAGCTGGGTCAGTAAGATTTGAGGAGGGGTTTAAGCTTCAGATTTCCCAGCAATAAATATAACATGAGAAGCAGGACATGAGGGGGGCTTAAGAGGCAGTGGAAAGAGAGAGAAGTGAGGCTTGTTAGGGGTACTTAAATCACAATAGTTTCAAACTAACCACGTTTTAAGGCAGAGACAAGAGAGTGAAAGTGTACCCGACTGAAAGCACCTGCACCCAACTATTTACTACAGAATACACTGTACCACCCCAAAGACCTCCACCCCCAAGGCTAAGTCCCTTGGCCCATGTGCGCCATGCCTCCTCCCATTTGACCCTCCCCATCACGCAGGAGCAGGGAGGTATTCAGCATGGGTGTCTTTTAACTTGAACCTGTCCTTTGGACCACAAGACAACACCGTGGGTACGTCAACTGTCCTCTATCGAAGGGTCACCTCCGCTCCTGCTGATGCCATAGCAGTCGTGCCTGTAGTGGTCATGTCACGACTGGACGATTGCATTAACATGCATACCGCTCTGCAAACTCATAGACTGAAGAAACCGCAGCAGGTTCCCCAACACCCAGCTGCCTCGTCTTCAGCATAACGAGCTCTGACCATAACTCTGCGCTGCTCAGGTCCCTCCATTGGCTGCTGATGAGAAAAGCAATCAACTGATGCTCTGACTCGTTCACGAAGCCATCTTCATCCAGGCCTGAATACTTTGGTGACCACATTTAATAATGCTGCTGAAGGGACTGCTAAGGCTGACTGCTCAAACCCTGCTGGCTCTCCGTCACCCTCAGCTCTGATATGTTAAGGGTCGACCCTCACACTAGCGCCTTGCACCAGATCACATGAGGTTCCAATGGTGTCTGAGAACCACCGAAGGACCATCACATCACTATTCTCTCCTGTTTCCCTCCTTGCCTTCATGCTATCAAGTGGCAGCACGTTGTGGAAGACCGCAACTAGAATGGTGCTGGGAGGGCTCTCATTGTTGGGTCACGTCAGTCGGCAGCCCATCCGGCTAAATGAGCAGACCCCCGTAAAATGCCAGAGTGACAGAACTGGTTTGGCCTTCTTTCAGTTTTGGGAGATCATTGTAGTATCTTGTGTGTATGGGTCTGGCTACTGTAGGACGTTTCCATTTTTAGAGTTCACCTGTTGTCGAAGACATAAAGGGGCAGATTTACAAGCCCCTTGCACCACTTTTGAGTCACTTTTCCCCAGTTAAAAGTGATGCAAAAGTGGCGCAAGGGGTTGTACATCTGCCCCATTGTGTGCAATCCAATAGACTGGGCACCAAGGGCAGCCCTGGAAATTTTTGTCAGACCAACCCCTCATACTATATGGAGCGAGCACAGCAAACAAAACTGACCACGCAAAGAGGATTGGGGGGAGGAGGTCCGTTCATCCACAAGATATATTTGAAAGGAATTGCAAATATGGTGCATTTTAGAACACAATTTTGATTATTGACCATTGTTCAATCATTCAGTGTATGAATAGAGACTGTAGACAAGGCTGGAGCCTCAATTAATGAAAAGTTGGATGGCCATGAGTGCATGGATCAATTTATTCAAGAATGGATGACCATGAATAAAGACTTAGCGAAATGGGTCTAATGATCTCAATGTACTGATCAAGGGTGGGTGCTCTGGTTTCATTGCAGGTTCTGCATTGAAATATCACCCTCCCAAACACTACCACCACCAGTCCTTGTGAAACATGGTTAGCCTGAAGGAATTTAGCACCTAAAAGATTTTAACACAAAGCATTCGCCTTTGATCTAAAATGGGAGAGAGAAAGATCATAACCATGTAGTGGATAATTGGAACAAAGACCTTGCATCAAGCCCGGCTTCCACTTCAACACATTGTGTGATCCTAGGCAATTACTTTTTTCACAGTGATTTACACAAAATGATCCGACACTACACTCAGTAATGCATACTTTTATAACAAACAGATAGATCAGCAGGTTGTTGTGTAACTTCTTTATTCAATGTTCTTTTCTTTCTTTAAAAATTATGAACTGGAGTAGCCAACGCATTTCGTCCTTACGGACTTCTTCAGGGCCAAATTATTCTTGTTATATCCATATATAACGATTTGAACATTTCTAATGACTCCCTCAATATGAATGATGTGATGATTAAATCCAGTGTGCTATAGTGGTGAGCTCTAGGCCGAGACGTTCCTAGCCTAGGACCGAAATGGTGTTACCTCACAAATCTGGATAGGAATAAATACTATACCTATACTACTGATGGATGATACTTTAGAGCTCACCACTATAGCGCACTGGATTTAATCATCACATCATTCCTATTGAGGGAGTTATTGGAAATGTTCGAAACGTTGTATGTTCTACGACGACTTATCGTATGATAGAAATGCAAAGTAGAGACTGGAAAAGGATATAACAAGAATAATTTGGCCCTGAACAAGTCCGTAAGGACGAAACGCGTTGACTACTCCATGTCATAATTTTTAAAGAAAGAAAAGAACATTGAATAAAGAAAGTACACAACGACCTGCCGATCTGTCTCTGAAAATCTGTTTGTTATAAATGTATTCGTTACTGAGTGGAGTGCCGGATCATTGTGTGTAAATCATTGTTTTTGTGGAGTGTTCCATAGGGGACGTAAGGGTATTGTGTCTCTGGTCCCTGGCACCTGAATATATAACTGTAACCCAATTAGGGGATAGTTGCAGTCATCTTTACCCCATACCCTGTGAGCTTTTGTATTATCACTTTTTTCACAGTGCCTCCTTTTTCTTCATCATCATAGGAGAGCATCTTGAAATACATCACTTTGGGGTGTGTGCTGCGCTAAAGCAAAGTACTATCATGTTAGCCCATCTATAGTAAACCCCCAGGCCATGTATAGGGCACACAAGACAGCTTTCCTCTTAGTTCATTCATAGAATAAATCATGCCCCCACACCTGAGTCTTGCCAGAGTCCTGCCCGTCTGCGCCGTCAGTGTCCCGGAGGCGACGGAGTGGCGGCCGGGTCAGCTCTCTCTGGGTCCTCCGTAACTGTCTGGAGGATGATTTACTACTCTTCACTGGAACTTCGCTCCTTGCATAAGGTCTCAGTCGCCTGTCGTAGTGTTTTCCCCGCTCGTTGTAGAGGTAAGAGGCGATGCCCGGGCTGTGGCTGGATACCCACCTACGCTCCCGTTCTTTCACTACAGAAAGAAGAGGTTAGAACAAAACATCTCTGCCTACTTCTTAACACCAGATCTGTCGGCAAACACTCCTTGGAGATCTATGACCTCCTTGTTACGGAACAACCACTATGTTTAATGCTAACAGAAACGTGGTTGGGTGACTCATCCAATCCGGACATCTTGGCAGCTATTCCACCAGACTATAACATCTTTCGTAAAGATAGACTGAAGGGGAGAGGAGGGGGTGGCTCTTGTTGTGAATAAGCAGGCTGCTTGCTCTATCATTCCGACTGAAACCATTATTGGTTCCGAGTCTTTGGCTTTTTCCATCACTCTGGCTTCCCATCAAGCCCTTACAGGGTTGCTGGTATATAGACCCCCTGGTCCGACGGGATCTTTCTTTGAGGATCTTCATGCAGTTGTGGCAGGCCTGGCGTTGAGGGTGGAGCACTGTGTGTTGGCAGGAGATTTCAACTTCTATATGGATGAGGACGTGGATCCAGATGTGAATAAGCTATTTGACATCACGGCCCCCCTTGGTCTGGTGCCTTTTCTTTCTGGCCCCACACACGACAAGGGTCACACACTGGATCAGGTCTTTTCCACGGCCACACTTGAGGACATAGAGCTAGTCCCGGTGCTCTGGTCCGACCACAGGCTGGCCAGGTTCTGCATACGGGGCAGGGAGAAACTGTCCAACATTGAGCCTAGAACACAGGGACCTGTTTCCAGAGCACTCCATCGTGTGACTCCTGAGATGTTAGCTCAGGCTTTTCTGGACCATCCGTGTCCCCTTTCAGGTGACCTGGAGCAGGATGTAGACTCCTTACAGTTGTGGTTGACTGATAGGCTGAATGACCTTGCCCCTGTGTTGGCGTCTAGGGCCACCTCTAAGCGGGTCTCGGCTCCGTGGTTTACGGAAGCATTGCTTGCCTCCCGCCGCCAGTGTAAGGTGGCGGAGAGGGCCTGGCGTTTCCAGTATGATCTGATGGCTAAACTTGCGTACAGGACTGCTATTAAGTCCTATCATCGTGATATTCTTCGCGAGAAAAAGGATTATTTATCTAGGAGGATTGAGGCAGTCTCTAACTCCTGTAAGGAGATTTTCACTGTTGTGAGGGAGTTCATAACTCCTAGATCTAACCCTTCTCAAACTGCTCCCTCTGAGTCATGGGCCTGTGACCTTGCAAAATTTTTCACAGACAAGATTAGACTGATTCAGGATTACTTTCAGGGGAGGCCAGTTGAAGTTCAGCTCAGCAGTGGTGATGGGATAGTTGCATCTCCCTTATCGGATCCTGCTTTGTATGTCTTCCTGCCCATCTCCCCTGCCACTTCTCTGGCACTTTTGACCAACCTTAAATCTGGGTCACCTTTAGACCCTTGTCCAGCCAAATTTTTGGCAAGGATGGCGGAGGTGGTTAACCCGCTGGTCAACCCACTCTTGAACCGCTCCTTGAGGGAGGGGTTGGTCCCACAGGCATGGAAGCAGACCATGGTGATCCCCCTCCTCAAAAAGCCGGGCTCTGACTCCGAGGTGTTGGCTAATTATAGGCCTATCTCGCTTCTTCCAGCGTTAGCTAAAATTACGGAAAAGCACATACATAGCGTGCTTTCCGCCTTTCTGGAGACAAATAATTTGCTGCACCCTTCACAATCTGGCTTTCGGCCCAATGTGAGCACCGAGACTGCGCTTTTAGAAGTGTCTGAGGCCATCAAGGAGGTTCTGGACTCTGGAGGTTGCTTGTAATGCTCGATCTGTCGGCGGCTTTCGACACCGTCGCCCATGAGGGGCTACTCGCCAGACTTTATAACACCGGTCTGAGGGGGACGGTGTTCAGCTGGTTTACATCTTTTCTAGCGGGCCGTCGACAAATGGTCTGGGTCCCCCCCAGCTCCGCTGAGATGCCGTCTTTGGGAGTCGGAGTTCCGCAGGGCTCTGTGCTGAGCCCGACTCTTTTTAACATCTTTTTAACCCTTTGGCGGCACTGGCGGAGTCTTTCGGGGCCCAGATCGTTTCCTACGCCGATGACACCCAGCTTCTCTTCACGTGCAGGAAAGGGGAGGACTTCGATGGAGAGAGCATTCGGGACTGTCTCGGTGCGGTCTTTAATTGGTTTCGGCAGAACAGCCTTAAATGCAACTCCGACAAGTCAGAGGTGCTGTTCTTTGGCTGTACCTTAGACCCAGATTGGCAGGCATGGTGGCCGAACGATATGTTTCCTCCAGCTCAGGCATCCCAGGTGGCAAAAAACCTGGGTGTTAAGATCGATAACAATCTGACAATGAAATCTCAGATTCTGGGCCTCTCGGGCACATGTTTCGGAATCTTAAAGATGCTGCGAATGTTCCCCCCTTTGTTCACTGAAGGGCATAGGAAGATCACGGTGCAAGCTCTGATTGGCTCAAGATTAGACTATGCCAACGCTCTCTACTTGGGTCTCCCAGATTATCTTGTGCAGCGGCTTCAGGTTGTGCAGAATTCGGCGGCGCGTGCCATTTTTGGCCTCCGCAGGCGAGACAGAGTGTCCGACCTGCTACAGTCACTTCACTGGCTGCCTATCCGAAAGCAGATAGTTTTTAAGGCACTGACGCTGGCCCATAAGGCGCTCTTTGGCTCGGGAGCTAAATACCTTCAGCGCAGACTTGCCTTTTATCGTCCAACTAGAGCTCTCCGTTCGGAGTCTCTGTCTCTTGCGGTGGTTCCCCGGGTCAGGAAGGCCCGTGTGGGGGGGCGCTCCTTTAGTGTGAGGGCGCCCCAGCTTTGGAATACCTTGCCACTGGCTCTACGAAGCACTTCGAATCTGTTGTCCTTTAGGAAAAATCTAAAAACCTGGCTTTTTACTCTTTAGTTATGTTATTGTGTTAGTCTGGAAATCTTTCTTCTGCTATGTTTCTCTTTTCTGAGTTGCCAAACAAAGCGCCGGGACACTCCGTTGGAGTAGCCGTGCGCTATAAAAATAAAGTATAACATAACATAACATAACACCACTCTGCCAACAATACCAAGTTCGTGGCTTGAATCTGCCACTTCTAACAATTGCAACTCAATACAATGGAATCCATTTAATATACGAAACTGAAATGGTTATAAAAAATACACTGTTTTGAATTTTGAGGAGTTTTGAGCATGTATGTACTGGACCCTCTGAGCAAAGCAGAAGCAGACCTCTTCATGCCCCCAAAGCCCTGACTGTCAGCGCTGCTGGAGGTGACTCTGCGGGAGACAGGAACCGCTGAAATGCAAAAATAAATGGTTTTGAAGTATGCTTTAAAGCCATTAGTTTTGCATTGTTTATTTATAAACGATGCAGTAAGGCAATGTGTTCAGCTGGACCTCAGCAAGAAAACCAACCCCCACCAGTAGTGAAACTGGCCGCCACCCTGCCAGCCCCACAGGAAAATGACCGGTGCCCTATAGTGCCAGTCCGGGCCTGCTTAGAGAGGGCTTGGGTAAATCCATTGCTTATAATCTGTTAGCTTTCTTGTCAATCTCATTTGCTTGCTGCTTATTTGATTGGTTTCCATCCTCTTCATGTGTTTGTCCAGTCGTTGGTATATAGTTGTTTTTATCGTCTTCTTGATTGGATGACTTGCATCCTTCCACAGCTCACATTAAACAACTATTTATTTTTCATTAAGCACTCCTTGGAAGTGCATGCTTTTCTTGTCATCGTCTATATTTGCCACTTCTCTCCACATTCCCCACCCCTTGCACTCTGTGGCTTCCTAAACCCCACCCCCAGCTCGTTTGTAAAAGCCCGGCTTCCCCTTCAACACATTGTGTGATCCTATGCACTTACTTTTTTCACAGTGCTTCCTTTTCCCTCATCATCACACGAGGGCATCTTGAAATACATCACTTTGGGTTGTGTGGCGCAAAAGCAAAATACTATAATGTTAGTCTATCTATAGTAACACCTCAGGCCATGTGTAGGGGACAAAGGACATCTTTCCTCTTAGTTCACTAATAGAAACAATCATTGCCCCACCACCACTCTGCCAACAATCCCAAGTTCATGGCTTGTATCTGCCACTTCTAACAAATGCAACTCAATACAATGGTATACATTTGAAATACTAAACTTAAATGATTATAAAAAATACACTGTTTTGAATTTTGAAGAGTCTTACGCATGTATGTACCTCCGCCTGATCCAGGACCACCTCGCCTTCAGGAAGCAGCTCAAGACCTGGCAGTTCGATCAGTAGCGGACCCCCCCCCCTTAGCGCCTTGAGACCCTCCGGGTGAGTAGTGCGCTATAAATGCTGTGATTGATTGATTGATTGATTGACTCTCTCAGCAAAGCAGAAGGACACCTCCCTCCTGCTCCCAAAGTATATATTGTTGCCAGATTTGACTCATAAACAGACTTTATACGGTTGGTTTTCTTTTTTTCCTGCCTTCCACATGATAGTCCCGGCCTTGGCACACAAAGGCAGCATTTGTGGTGCTTGGTGAGGGCCAGGCTGCTGCACCCGCTCAACCAGCGTTTAAGGCTAAAGAATGACACTGAAAGATGTCTCTTCTCCCAGAGGACCATACATCTTCCAGGCCACTTAAAAGCGCCAAATGGCTGGGTCAATTGTTCCACTTCCTAGTCAGCTCTTATGTTCAACATATTCTTATGTACCTGCAACTAGTGCTCTGTGTTATTTTTAAACTGTACTATGACCAATAGGCTTTTGACGTCCTATTCAGTTCCTGGTGTGAAATTGGGAGAGGTGAATTTAATATTGAGTTTGGTTTTCTTCCAGTACTTTGAATGTTTTAATTGTCCTCTTTTTAAAAATGCTTTAGAAGCATTCTCAAAGCAAATAGCTTGTGAGTGCCATGGCACTATAGATTAGATAACTGAAACAGAACAGAAAAGACAGTGGGGCATATGTATCAAATAACATTATTGCGATTCTCAAATAGCGATTTTTAAAGAATTGCAAAACGTGATGTAATAAAAAAATTCTAATATTTTGCAATTCCTTGGCTGAAGTTGGTGGTAATTTGCGATTTCTTAAGGCCAAATCACACTTTTTCTGTGCTTCATACATTGCATTTAAGGAATCGCAATTTGCGATTCCTTAAATGCAATCACAAAACAGAGAATCACAAATTTTGTGATTCTTTAATTTGCTATGCCCTTTTGGGATGATACATCCCTAAAGACCTTTTCCCATTCGCAAACGGGCCGATTCTAAGAATCTGCCATTTGCAAGCGGGAAAAGGGCTTGACACATATGCCCCAGTGTCACAACACATTTTAAAGCGGGTTTTTAAGTTGAAAATTCCAAGTTAACTCAGCATTCTTCTTAGTCACTCCAATGTACGAGTGGTTGACTCTGTATTATATGTATAGGACACAGTTCCCTTTGACGAATACACGATGGTCCTTTGTTATTTTTAACAATTCCTTTATTGATCATTTCCTTATAGTAAAACTTGCTTCTGGCTAATGCGTTTCATTCATTTAGAACTTTTTCATGGCTACAAATATGCATATGTATGAAAATTTTATCTTAATCATATCCATTAAAATCTTTAATATACAAAAGTTAAAATCTCTACAGAAGTTTGTCTACAAAAATGATATCCTTGACCAATGTCTGTGGGGTAAGACACGGACCATAAGAAGAAGCCCATAATAATATGGCGCTCATTGACATCACGATGTGCTCTTCTGAGATACACTGTCCTATGCCGTTCTTAGGTTTATCAAAATAACTCCTGTGTTAAATAAATCCCGCCATAGACAAGCGTATCATTAAACATGGACAAAGTCATATTTCAATTGAATCTAGCTTGTCTGGCATGCTCGGTCAAGTTAAAAATACACTTCTGCACAATATGGACCACGAGGGGAAATTCTTCGTAATATAGTATTGTTATATAGCACCGATGTATAACATTATTTGCTTCCTTGTTGGACGCTTTTATCATAAAGTGTCCAATGTTCACCATAGCTTCATTAACAATACTGAAAATATTATTTTCGATTTTTATATAGCTCCTGTTACTGATAAATATAACATAACATTCGGAATGATTAAGAAAATCTAATCTAATTGGCTTAACTGTCATGCAGTTTAATTTTTTTGAATCTCTTGGTATACTGTATAAAGGTTTGGGTTTTGAATAGAGTATCTTCTCGACACACCGTTTCAATTAGGTCCTTGCAGTATTTATTCATTTATATATTTTGTTGGTTCTGGTGACTTTGGTTTAAGAGGGTGTGAAATATTTGGACAATAGTTTTTCTTGATGCTCGTTGTATAAACAAATCTCCTACATAAATAATGATGGAAGGCTGGGATTTTTTTGAATACTTAATAAGGTACTTTTAAGTTATATTTTTTTAATATTCTATGACATTAGTTCTCTTGCGTTTTCAATTAACCCTTTTGCTCTTTTGCGCTAAGACATTGGTTTAATAATAACGGGTTGCTTTTAAATTGAAGTATTATGAAATGGTTCTTCATCGGCTTTTTTTGAGTGGTAACAAAATATGAAAACCAAAACAAGAACTCGTTTTTGTGTATTGAAGAAATTATTGTGTGATAAGAACATATGGTGTAATACATATGATAATATATGAAGAACTTTGAAATCCTTTTTTGGCGATTGTAAATTCTCCAATTGATGTGTGAATTCAGATTGTATTTTTGTGTAAGCATCTTTATAGAGATGTTGACTGTGGTATATAAAAGATTTTAATGGATATGATTTGTAATAAATTGTTCATAGATGTGTCTATTAGTAGCCCTGAAGAAGTTCTAAATGAATGAAACGTGTTGGCTACAAGCAAGTTTTACTGTACGGGAATGATCAATAAAGGAACTGTTAAAAATAACAACGGACCAGTGTGCATTCTTGCTTTCGCAATCGTCAGAAGGAGCTGTGTCCTTTACATATAGCTTGGAGGCAACCACATACGTTGAAGTGACCAAGAAGAGTGCTTGGAATGTTGCAGGTGTGAGACAACATTGTGCTGTCTCGAAGAGTAGATTTTGATGGCTGATCTCCAGTTTATCTTGTGCACCGCTGATGACATATGAGGACAATTGAGTACTGCATGTGACAGTGACTTGTGTGGCCACTTGTGCCTCAGCTGCCATTTTGTAAAGCCTTTGTTGGGTTATTTAAGTGGGTGTATGGTCTGCATTGCCAGGGTATCGAATTGTGGCAGCCATCCCAGATATGGCAAGATACAGCTCTAAATACAGCTTTTGACTGCTTAGAGAAGAAGAAAGCGTTACTATTGCACCCAGGATTGGCACTTCCTTGAGAAGAAGGGAGGCCGCTACCCCATGGTGCTACCAGTATGTAGCACTAGAAAAAATACCTAAAATGTACTTTTTTAATAGGCTGTCAGGGAGGCACTCAAGTGAAAAATGATGCCTTGCCTGCAGTTTGGAAAATTCTTCTTCATTTCCTGATTGATTGATCCAGAAATAGTCTTCAAGAAGGCTCAGCGAGCTATTTGCTGGCACTTCTAACATCTGATGTAACCTGGAGTACACATGCTTGAGTCCTTGGAATGATACCTCGGTATGTTATTCTTCTAAGGTCGATAAGATGACTTTAATTAAGGTGGGTGATCATTACACCTTTTTTTAACAGCGCTTCGAAACAGCTAAATTGTTGTGGTAAACGCTTAATGCATACCAATTATTGATACAATTGATGTGCTAATGTATTGAAAATCTTTCCCCTGGACAAACAAGTGCCTGGTTTGAGGCCCAAGTGAGGCCACATAGTGCAGCATGGGGACAGCCACGCACACCACTCGAAGTAACCGCAAGCCTACACGTAGCACTATACCAACCTCCACAAACAAATTAACAGATCCCATCTCATATCTGGTCATGAGGTTTGCTGGCTGCACTTACTGTGAGTGTTTCCTCTCTAAAGCACTTTAGTGTCATGAATATTTGTGTCCATTTACGGCAGGTATTGATTATTGCTGCACTGGGGGCGGGGCTCAGCTTGGCTTCTCATTGTGCCCTTCAGACTTGGGAGGGGAGGGGCTTGAGGTGTCCCCCCTAGCCTGCACACCCTATTGGAGGGTTCGGAAGTGGGTTATCGACCTCTCCTCTCAAATCTGAGTTACTTACTGAGCATTCACGGAGGCTGCCTGGTCTTGTCAGCCTGGTAAACCAGCAGTAAAGCCGGTGAGATAGCTCAGAGGGTTGAACCTCAGTTACTGAGACCATGGGTGTAACATGTAGGCAGGGCACGAGTCAGGGGTACACTCACTATTTTCACAGGGTGGATGTCATCCCCCCTGCCAAGAAGTTGGGCCCCACAAAAATATGTTGAACCTGTCCCAGTGTAAGACACTGGGACACGTTCAGCAGCGCCTGCGCGTTGTCTGCTTTCCATTTCCAGCAGCAACGTGTAGGGAGCGAAGGGGATTTTTCACCTCCAGTGAGGCCGAAGTTAAGGGGCCATAAGGCCTTCTTTTTTTATTTTAAATAACTTGACTGGAGGCGGCCTGGAACCTGACACTTAGAGGTAAATGCCACAGAGGGAAACAAAGGCCCACAGCTTGCAATCTCTTCACAGGTACTTATGAGAGGCATTTGCCTTTGTTCAGTCCCTGTATATCAGTGCAGACACTGTTGTAAGACTGTCAGATGTGTGGTCTGTCATAGTATTTACACAAATAATTTAAATAGCACTATTTTATTTCTTTTATAGAGCTACATCGTGACGTCATGCGCTGAGATGGCACGCATCGTGATGTCACTTGCATAGTGTCTAACTTGGTCAGTCCCACCCACTTCTTTTTATAGGACTTGTGCCCTGCATGTAGGGCACCAGATTTGAAACTCGCCAAGGCCTACTCATTCGTTTTTCCTTTCCAGGTAGATACAAGGAGTTGTACCACTGAACAGGGGGTGATGAATGCATTTTAGCACAGAGAGATGACTCCGCTTGATCGAACCACAGCTTTGGAGCTCTGTGAATAACTATTAGGTCATATGTCATAGCTTCGAAACTCAGCAGGGCCGACTCAGCCCTTCACCCTTCGATGTAGATAAAAGCAGTACGAGTGAGAGGCTAATAGCAAGGCACAAGTCTGGAGTACACACGGGTGGACGGCGTCCACCCAATATTTTCACAGGGTGGACGGCGGTCTCCCTGCCAAGATTTTGGGCCCCACTAAATAATGTGTTGAACTTTTCCTGCTGTAATTTCTAAACACGGGACACTTTAAGCAGCGCCTGCACCTTGTCTGCTTTCCATCTGCAACAAGCAACAACTTACAGGCGGGACGGGGCTTTCCTATTTAAGACTCCAGCTGGGCCCATAACAAAGGCCAAATTTAAGGGGTCATCAGGCCTCCTTTTGTAGGATCTGAGAGGGGCTAGGACCATACTGGAAGAGTTTGGCACACTATCCGGAGTGGACTTGATGTCAATTGGCAGAAATCTCGGTTGTTTCCAGTGACGGTGGGCACTCCGCCTCCTGAAGCGATGGGGGAACTGCAGTGGGAACCCCAGTTCTTCAGATACCTGGGAGTGAAGATCTTCCACCCCATATTGGACATATAGGAGGGCAATGTGGGAGAAGTGTTAGAATCACTAAAGGTCAATATGGGGGGGACTCCCTCTGGCGGTGGCCGAAACGATTCCTTTGCTAAAAATGGTGGCTCTCCCCATGCTGTTGTACTATTTTACCACACTTCCAGTGTGGATACCGGGAGCAAGGTTCCGAGAGCTGGATCCGTGCATCTCAGCTTTTATATGGGGCTCGAGCAGAAGGAGGGTGGCTCTATTCACATTAACCCCTTCGCTGCTGATGACGAGCTCAGCTCGTCATCAGCCACGATGGTCATGTGCGGATAACGAGCTGAGCTCGTCATGTAACGCGGCTTTTAGAAAAAAGCCGCACAGCGGAAAAATAACCGCCGCAGCGATGCGGTTAAAAAGGGCGCAGATGGAGGGAGGCCTAGCAGTCCCAGAGAAGGAGACATATTACCTAGCAGGGTAACTACAGAGGTTCACACAGTGGGTGGTGGGAAGCTTGGCACAAGAGAGAGGGAAGCCTCCCTTTACCCTGGAGAGGGCAGACGTGTTTGGCACCCTGATGGGAACAATTAGGCCGCAACATGTCCACACCAATGAACACAGGGTGATCCGGCGTTGTTGGGGTAGGTGTCTGCAAAAGACAAAAACGCCCGTACTCGCCGGAGCTGTCGCTTGCACTGCTCAAGGTGCTCCTGCATGGGGGACAATGGAGGAGGGTAGAGGAGTGGGAACAAGCAGGGGTTACCAAAATTGGAGACCTGTACAGAGAAGGGGCATTACTCACTTTTGAGGAATTCAGCACAGATTGGGATATCCCGCAGGGACACTTCTTGCTCTGTAGAGCAGTTACGGGGGCAATGTGAAGACATTGGGGGACGGAGATGACAGAACCACCGACTCATGCCACCTGGGAATACATAGGCTGGCAGAGCGGTACCATAAAGGCTGTCACATGCTCATACAGGGCCATCAGAGCAAACTCTACGGAACCGCTGGAGGAGCTACGGAATAAATGGGTGGAAGACCTGGGCAGACCATTAGAGGAGAAAGATTGGGAAAACATACTACAAAGGGCCACCAAAGTCTCTTGTAAAGCGAGATTCAGCCTGGTTGGCTTCTACATGCTACACAGGGCATACATCACCCCGGGTAGAATCAATCGGTTCTTCCACAGGGAAGATGCGGAATGCCCGCGATGCAGAGAAAATAGGGCAAATTTCATGCACATGATATGGAATTGCCCATCTTTAGCAAGTTACTGGCAGGTAGTGACAGGGGAAACGCTGCAAATTACAGAGCGGATAGTACCATGCACGCCAGAACACGTCTTACTAAACATGTTCCCTCACACAGCTAAGACTAAAGTTACTGATAAGTTTCAAGACCTAGCATTTATAGTAGTGGAGCGAGAAATAAACAGCAAATGGAAAGCACCGGATGGCCTCAGCATCCACAGATGGAAGCAAGAGATGGAGAAATGGGCAAGCTGCGAGGGCAGAATCCTGCTCAGAAGTGCGAGAAGAGGTATTGCCAGGGTTGAGAGAGCACAAGATTCGAAGGTGTTAATGGAGGAAATGAAAAATACTGATCAAGGATCTGAATCCACCACCCCACGGGACCATCTAGGCAAGTGAGCCCCGGGAGGCAGAAACAGGAAGAGGAGAAGAACAAGCACCAGGGGAGAGGGGCCCATAATGGTTAAGGTACGCAAGATTGACAGGGAGGGCCCACGCACAACTGCTATATAAGACATATGTTAATAGTGAAACTCAGAAGGATGTAGCATAATACCTACCCTTGGATACAGCTGTGTGGTGGAGAGTGGGGGGTAGTTGGGGAAAGTTGGGGAAGGAGGGAAGTTCTTGTACAAATACATGATGGCCAGTGTTCTTAGAATTACACTTCATATGTTGTCAAGCGAACGGATCAATCATACAGACAAAATGTATGTGATACAAGGCAAAGGTACACGTTAATGGATATATGAATGTAATGTTGGGCTTCCATGAGTAATGATGTGTACAAAAGGCAATAAAATATGTTTAAAAAAAATAATCAGGCCTCCTTTTGTTCGAGTCTCTTGGCTGGGAGCAGTCAGGAGTCTCACACCTGATGCAAATGAAGCAGAGGGGAAATAAAGGCTAACACCTTGTTAGCACTTCACACTTAAGAGAGGCAGCTTTTCACTTTGTTCAGTCCCTGTTAGGAGATATGCATTCACTGTAAGAATGTCAGGTGTGTTGGTCTTTCCCAGTATTTACACAGAGCAAATTGCATTTATATAGAGCTTACTACACCTGAGAAGGCAATAAAATATGAATGTACAGGATATGTTGCATAAAACATGGGGATTGCAAGGTGTAGAGGTCACATATCATCTTCCATAGCTCACTGTGCTATTATGCTCTCAATGCGCTCTAACGTACACATGATAGACCTGCTAAACATATATGTGAGGGTTTCAGATCTGATGCCACTTCCTGTAAAGTCCTGGCTTGTGATATCACTTTCTATGATGTCAATTCTTGTGATGCCTTGTGTGATGTCACGCACCATGATGTCGCGCGCCATGATGTCACTTGCATACTGCCTAACTAGGTTAGTGCCCCCACTTCTGTTTTTTAGGACTTGTGCCCTGGCTAGTAGGAACACCTGTTTTAGCTCAAAAAGAACCACGTTTCGGTTGAAACACAACTATAGATTCTGTGCAGACCTCTGAGTAACCACGAAGAGTGGTTAGATCACCTGTTTCAACACCAAAACAACACCCAGTATGGTTTGCACCACAGATGCGATGACCTGTGTTTAGCCTGTTACAACTTCGAATCCGGCAGCTCCGACTCAACGCTTCTGCCTTTCGAACTAGATAAAAGGAGTACCATTGAAAAGGGTTAGGAGAGCAGACATTTGACAGCAAATATATATTTCCTTTTAGACGGGCACCAAACGGGTATTAATCTTCCATACAATAATTGGTTAATGTCAAAATACGTGCCCAATCGTGTTATTGTCCAGTGTCTGTTCAGACGCTTACACAACTCGAGGTCGTGCAGTCGCCTATCGTCTCTCCTCAAGGGCTAGTGACGTCTGATGACAGTAGTAGCCGCTCGTCGGGCGTGACCACTGAAACACACAAGCTGTCGGCCTCTATTCTTACAGAACGTACCCCCTGGTCGTCTAGTGTTGTTGTGCAGCCGCAGCGCCGAGAGGGTGCGCCTATTGTTCTTGGCACACGTTTGTGCGTTTAAACGTCACACTGTTGAAAAGTGATATTTCCAAGAATATTCTGTAAGTGCAAATTCAGGTGTTCAGTTTTTGAGAGCAGCTTAACAAGACCCCGGGTTTCATGAAATGCGGAGTTTTGGAATAACGAGACGGCTGATCGCTGCTTGGGAGGTTAAAGTGCTTGCTGCGTAGATGGTGGGTAACGTGAAGGTCGCGGGTTCGAATCCTGTCAGTTCCTTCGTCAACCGGCTTTATTTTAAATTGAAGTGGGCGGTACAATCCGAAGCCACGGCTGAGCGTTACTAAGGTATACATTGATACACTCTCTTTGACGAGTTTTATTTTTATTTAAGGGAGAATAAAATATTCGAAAGTGATACTATTTTACAGACCTACCGAAAAGATGTTGCTAAAGATACAAAATAAGTTTACCAAATAACCTCTCCTCTCAGCGCCCACGGAAATTCAGATTCCGTTTTTAAAGTGTGCTCTGCGAGGGCAGCTGTTTAAATGTTGATTTTTCTCCTGATGCAATTCCCCATTGGCCGGTTGTATATGGTTCCTGGTGGGTTCCTTTGCGACATGTGGGATCTTGGACGTTTTATGTCCTGTAGAAGAGAACCATGGGGTGTCCTTGTGGTTTAACAAAAATAAAACAAACTGATGACACTGGATGCCAGAAACCAGTTCAAACATGCAGCCACAGGATCTGATCTATAGCGGTTCAGTTAAAACCCGGAGCTCCACAGAGTCTATTTGACACCTTTTGTCACTGGTGAACTGCAGTCCCATCAGGACGGGCAGCGCCGTCGCTAGTGCATCCGTTGTCCCATGCACCTTGGAGCGAGGAAGGGCAGTGCCGGAAGCTGGAGGCGCAGGGACCCAGGAGCCGCCTGCCGCCTGCATCCCTCCCTGGCTCCATCCTACTCTGCTGGTCCTGCCGCCGCCGCCGCTGCTCTCGGGAGATGCTGTGTCCTGCAGGTGCCTGACGGCCGCAACCCAAGCCCTCCCAGGGCCATGGCCACCGCCTCAGGGGGTCCAGGCACCGCTCCCTGGCCCCACAGCAGGGACAGGCACTGGGTGCAGCCGCAGGGCGGGGAGAGGAAGCTCCAGCGTCCCACCCCATGGCAGAAGGAAATGAAAGCCTTAGAATAATATATATATGTATATATATATGTATATATATAGATAGATAGATATTTTCGGTTGCCTGCCTTAAATGTTACAGCTGGTATACAAACTCGATCCAGCTAGGGAGGTTGCAAGCCCGGCTGTAACTGCTGCAACTTCCCCTTCTGTGGTTTCAGCTTCAGCTCGGCTTGCTTCATATCCGAAAAAAAGTGAAGAGAGAGAGAAAAAAAAGTTGCATGTGGTATACAGAGTGCTGTGCGACTGGGGCCTTGTTTCCGGATCTGCGTCGGTGGGACAGGCACAGGTGCAGCAGGAGATCCCACGTCGTCTTTCGAAGGGGAGTGCGATTGCGCGGTCGGACGAGTTCCTGCACAGACTGGTGATGGAGCCCTAAGGACACATAGTGCTGCATCCGTCCTTACACTGGTGGCACTTTGTGCCGACCTAGCACAGACGGTGAAGTTGGGGTGTACCAAAGCGCCATTCAGTGATCATTTTGTTCTCCCGCCCACTGAGGATACCATCCTCAAACCCTCCCTGTGCTGCTCTGGACACTGAATTTTTTTCTTTCACGTAAAAAAAATACCAAAGTTTAAATCTGGATTTTGGGGCGCTAAAGCGGGTCACAGGATCCAAGATGGGGAACGCCGCTGGTGCGATGGACCTCTTGCAGGGGAAGGAGGTGAAGGCTCAGCCCGTGGCTGC